>NC_067246.2:114354189-114976121 GCF_019359855.2 Lolium perenne
TCGTATCTTTCCGGTACCGCGGCCCTTGCCTGCCGGTACCTTTGCGGAGGCATTTCCTCCTCGGCATAAGAAGCTCTTGGTACACGATAATTTTTCCCAGTTTCACCTCTACCGGCATACTCATCTCTGGCACAACCGTATCTGGCATAACCACGATCTGCCCCTTGGCTTTTTCTACCGGCCTCGTGCCGCCCGGCTTGTTGCTTTCTGGCTAGCACCGGATCGTACATAGTCATCTGCTGTGCATTCACCTATTTTCCTTTTCTCTTGTCCGAATGGGGGGACGATGCCTGCCAATGGGACTTGCTTCCGGCATTCTTTGTCGAATGCACAGATTTTGAAGCCGAAGCCTTGTTTAACTTAGCCAGCTGCTCAACATTTTGCTGCTCGATCGTATCAAGCAACTCTCTGACACGCTCTTGCTGTTTTGCTAAAGCATCTCCAGAAAGCGATTCACATAGCTCTACTGCAGCCTTAGTAGCTTTTATGGTTTTATCCGGACTACTATACTTAGGTTTCTCTACCATGCTCAACGATGCAGAAGTGCTTTTTCCGGCAAGAATCTCTTTACGCAGATCCTGATCTAAGTTGCGAGCTCTAAGCTGGTTTTTCGGTATCCTTGCAGCCTGAGCGATAACAGAAGCAAAGCCATGGGCAGTGTTATACTCACGTAGGGTTAGGTTCAGCTCGCGCTACGCCCGGACGATGTCGGCGCCGTTCGCGAGCAGCTTCTGCCGTTGTGCCTCCAGCTCCGCCTGAGCCGCTGCCGGGTCAATGTTCTGCGCGATGGGCGTAGCCAGCACGCTCATGGCCGCTTGGAGGGGAGTCTCCGGTGGCGCTGTGGATGCACCCGCAGCTTCCTGGTTGCGCTCGGTTGGCGGCTTGGCCGTGCGCGTGGACTTCGTCTGCCCAGCGGCTTCCGCCGCAGCTCCCTTGCCGGCCTCGCCCGCACCAATGACCAGCACGTCGACGCTGCCGGCGGGCCGCAGCGAAGCGCAGACCTTGGCGGATCCGGAGCCACCAGCACCGGCGAGAGGCACTGGCGCTCAGGGACGGTGCCGTAGTAGACGAGGATGCTCCCGAACTCGATGACGCGGCCGTTCTTGGGGAACTTACCTCCGTTGGAGAAGAAGCCCGTGTTGTCGTTGATGAAGCGCATGTCGCGGATGCGGTTGGCAAGCGCGGTGACGACACACTCGCCGCCTACGGTGAGGAGGCCCGCCCGAATATGAACTCCAGCAACCGCAGCTACTGGCCCCACGGTGGGCGCCAACTGTCGACGTGGTGAACAGACAGATGCCATGGGATGGCTTATCTTGGGGCCGAATGTGCGCTGGAGGATTCGGGGGAGGGTTTTGGTATAGATGGAGAGGTTTCCGGATGGATTCCTCAAGAACTTGGTCTTGGCCGAAGGTAGAAGATGATAGATTCAGGAACAAAGACTGCCCTAGATCTCTCTATTTCTTGATCATAAATGCTTACAGGTTTATGTGTACAAGATAGCTTATTGGACATGCCCGCGAAGGGCTGTGCCCCCTCTCCTTTTATAGGGGAGAGGGTGGCTTACAGGGGAAGAAACCCTAAGAAACCCTAATGGGATCTTTGACTAGACAAATTACTTTACAATGCTACTTTAGCTACCGGTATGCCTTTAATCAGGAGCTGTGACATCCTCCGACACCTTTTACGTCATCCTTCGCCTTTGGCGTCATGGCTTCGTTTAAAGCTGAAGTGCTTCACTTATCTTTGTCTTCTAGCTCTGGAGAGCATCTTTGACCAGTCTTGCCGACGTGCTACAGTGTAGCCTGTACCGGTACACCGGTACCTCCTTAGCCGGTTCCGGCATCCCCCTCATGGGATACCGGTATGATTCGCTGAACCAACTTTCGCTACCCGGAATAATCTTTAAACCGGTACTTTGATGGCTCAAACCATCCAGTTTGGCATGCCTTTGGCATACCGGGGGTCATCCCCCCAACACTTGCCAAATTGAAGTACCGCCGCCAGCAGAAAAAGAAGCTCCGGGTTTGGGAGCCCAATTATATGCTCAAAGTGAAGGTGATGCACCTTAAGTCCGCTCTTCGTGATGCCGAAGAAAAGCTGGAGGGCCTTCAGGACGAGGGCGAGGATCTCCGTAAGGAGGACACCGCTCTCGTTAGTGACGACGAGGACTACATGGAAGAGGAAGGGCTCGACGGGCTTGATGAAGAGGATGATGATGACCGCGCCTTCATCAACAACGAGGCCGAGGAACCCGCGTCTCTCCGCACCATCGAGGCCACCTCGGATGGTGGGGAGGAAGACCCCGAGGAGCCCCTGTTTGACGGCCTTTCCACCCCTCTTGATGACTTCTAGTTGTGCACTTGCGAGACTTATGTTATGAGATGTTGTCCCCGATGTAACGCCGTACTATGTTGGTCCTTATGTGACCTTGTTGGTTGTGAACCTTGAAGCATTTTGGTAGTACCGACGTTTGTGGTTTGAATGATTGAATTTGTGTTTGTTATGCTTCTTTTACTATACGAAATATGTTTTTCTCATCCTTATACATTCCTTCCCCTTGGCAAGCACTTGAAATCCTGAAGTTTTTCTGTTATCTCATACCTTGTCTATCATCTTTACCTCCCCAGATGGTTGAGACTCGCCGTGGAGGTTCCACTTCCGAAAACCCACCACCACCCCCGGATCCCGACATGGTCCAAATCCCGCACCTCTTGATGGAGGACCGCCAGCACGCTCGCGCAGAAAGTGAAGCCAGCATAGCCGCACTCCAGCAAACTGCTCAAGCTGCTGCGGGAAACCGCGGCAATGAAGAAGGAGATGGACACGGAGAGGAAGCACCAAGGTCACATCTTAGGGATTTCCAGAACAACAATCCGCCCGTGTTTTCCAAATGCACCGCTCCCCTTGATGCGGATGATTGGCTCCGCACCATCAAGAACAACTTGGAAGTCGCTGCCGTGGGAGATCATGAGAAAGTTCTTCTCTCCACCCATTTTCTTTCTGGCCCTGCAAGAGCCTGGTGGGAGAACGTCAAAGCTATGCAAGCTACTGATCATGTCATTAACTGGGAAGAGTTCACCGCAAAGTTCCGTAAGGCCCACATTCCTACGGGATTGATCAAGATGAAGCGTGATGAGTTTTTCAACTTAAAGCAGAATAACTCCAATGTGGTGGATTATCTCGACAAGTTTAACACCTTAGCAAGGTACGCCCCTCAGGATACTGACACTGATGAGAAGAAGCGCGACCGTTTTATGAATGGACTGCATGAAGAGATCCAGAGTATTCTTGTGGCCGTACCCTACCCCGACTTGGAGGCACTAGTGGATGCTGCCATCATGGTGAAATCCAAGCGCAAGGCTACTTTTGAGACCAGGAAGCGCAAGATGCAACAGCAACAGAGTGGACCCAGCAACCCCAAGTACCGCAGCCCGCCTCCTACCAGATCATCTAATCCGCCCCAGAGTAACCCCACTTCAGCTCATGCATACCGTTCCAACTCCTTCAACACCAACCGTTCAGCTCCACAATATCGTTCTGGAGGAGGAGGTTACAACAACAACCCTCGCCCCAATCCCCCAGCTCGTACATAAGGAGATGGATGTTTTGCTTGTGAGAAGCCGGGGCACTTCTCTCGTGAGTGCCCTACCAAGATGAAGACGCCTCAGCGCGCCAATGCACCAAGGCCCAATCAAGCTCAAGCTAGGACTACATCAGGAAAGAAGCCGGTTATCAAAAAGCAAGCCAATGCCGCCCATGGACATCTGAACCATGCCAGCGCCGAAGAGGCTGAGGAAGCTCCGGACATTGTGATGGGTACGTTCCTAGTTCACTCCACTCCTGCCCGAGTTCTTTTTGATTCAGGAGCATCTCATTCATTCGTTGTCGAACCCTTCGTTAAGAAAAATGGGATGAAACTGACTACCATGAGATGCCTCATGTTAGTTCAAATTCCCGGATCCACTGCTAAAACCTGCCTATCTTGCAAAAACGTTCCTATAATCATACAAGATGTACCTTTTGACATAGGCATCCCCAATGGGTCTGCCGAAGATAGTACCCGGGGTTTACTGAAGGCCCATGACTCGAAGAATAAGAAGAACCAGAAGCCCAAATTGCTATTAAGGAAAGCTAGAGTTGTATTAGGAGATAATATTTGTAATCTTGCGGGATGAGTTGGAAACCTCCCGAACTCTGTAACTTGTACAATACGAATCCCTCGGCTCCACCTCCTATATAAGGGGGAGTCGAGGGACAAAGAAAGCATCGAATCATTGTCTCACAAACCCTAGTTTTCATATCGTCGAGTACTTTTCGGCTGAAACCTTCGAGATCTACTTGCCCTCTACTTCCAACTAAACCCTAGTCTACAACCCGTAGGCATTGACAAGTTAATCCCTTGTCAATTGGCGCTGTCTGTGGGGATTAGAGGCGTCAAGGATCTGATCTCGATGGCACGTTCAAGATCGTCGACTTCATCAAAAGCAAGCAACATGATGGATCGAGGTAAACAGATCGCAACTGGCATTGACAAGTTAATCCCTTGTCACCTTTCCACTCTGATCTTATAGTTTTAGGGGCTCAAGGCTTAGAGGTAATACTTGGAATGAACTGGATGACCAAGTATAAGGGACACATTGACTACGTCCAAAAATCCATTAACCTAACCAATGTCCAAGGCCTACCAGTAAAATACACCGCCACTATCCACTCATCCAAAGTCTTCTGCAAGAAAATCATCTCTGGACCCACCCTAGATCAAGTTCCTATTGTCTGTGAGTATCCTGATGTTTTTCCCGAAGAATTGCCTGGTATGCCCCCAGATCGGGATATCGAGTTCATCATAGAGCTAATCCCGGGTACCGCCCCCATAGCCCAGAGACCATATCGTATGAACCCCCAAGAGCTGATCGAATTAAAGAGACAATTGGATGACATGTTAGAGAAAGGTCTGATCCGACCTAGTGCTTCACCATGGGGATCACCTGTGATCTTTGTGGACAAAAGATACAGAACCATTCGCTTATGTGTGGATTACCGGAGGCTCAATGACGTCACCATTAAAAACAAGTATCCCCTGCCTAAGATTGATGACCTATTCGACCAGATGAATGGAGCCAAGGTTTTCTCCAAGATAGACTGATGCGTGTGGTTGACACGTCCGTTGGGAACCCCAAGAGGAAGGTGTGATGCGCACAGCGGCAAGTTTCCCTCAGTAAGAAACCAAGGTTTAATCGAACCAGTAGGAGTCAAGAAGCACGTTGAAGGTTGATGGCGGCGGGATGTAGTGCGGCGCAACACCAGAGATTCCGGCGCCAACGTGGAAACTGCACAACACAACCAAAGTACTTTGCCCCAACGAAACAGTGAGGTTGTCAATCTCACCGGCTTGCTGTAACAAAGGGTTAACCGTATTGTGTGGAAGATGATTGTTTGCAGAAAACAGTAGAACAAGTATTGCAGTAGATTGTATTTCAGTATAGAGAATTGGACCGGGGTCCACAGTTCACTAGAGGTGTCTCTCCCATAAGACAAACAGCATGTTGGGTGAACAAATTACAGTTGGGCAATTGACAAATAAAGAGGGCATGACCATGCACATACATATTATGATGAGTATAGTGAGATTTAATTGGGCATTACGACAAAGTACATAGACCGCCATCCAGCATGCATCTATGCCTAAAAAGTCCACCTTCAGGTTATCATCCGAACCCCCTCCAGTATTAAGTTGCTAACAACAGACAATTGCATTAAGTATTGCGCGTAATGTAACTAGTAACTACGTCCTTGAACATAGCACTAATGTTTTATCCCTAGTGGCAACATCACATCCACAACCTTAGAACTTTCATCCTTGTCCCGAGATATCAATGGAGGCATGAACCCACTATCGAGCATAAATACTCCCTCTTGGAGTTACAAGCATCTACTTGGCCAGAGCATCTACTAGTAACGGAGAGCATGCAAGATCATAAACAACACATAGACATAACTTTGATAATCAACATAACAAGTATTCTCTATTCATCGGATCCCAACAAACGCAACATATAGAATTACAGATAGATGATCTTGATCATGTTAGGCAGCTCACAAGATCCGACAATGAAGCACAATGGGGAGAAGACAACCATCTAGCTACTGCTATGGACCCATAGTCCAGGGGTAGACTACTCACACATCACTCCGGAGGCGACCATGGCGGCGTAGAGTCCTCCGGGAGATGATTCCCCTCTCCGGCAGGGTGCCGGAGGCGATCTCCTGGATCCCCCGAGATGGGATCGGCGGCGGCGGCGTCTCTGGAAGGTTTTCCGTATCGTGGCTCTCGGTACTGGGGGTTTCGCAACGGAGGCTTTAAGTAGGCGGAAGGGCAGGTCAGGGGGCCACACGAGGGCCCCACACCATAGGTCGGCGCGGCCAAGGGGCAGGCCGCGCCGCCCTATGGTTTGGGCGCCTCGTGGCCCCACTTCGTCTCCTCTTCGGTCTTCTGGAAGCTTCGTGGCAAAATAGGACCCTGGGCGTTGATTTCGTCCAATTCCGAGAATATTTCGTTACTAGGATTTCTGAAACCAAAAACAGCAGAAACAAAGAATCGGCTCTTCGGCATCTTGTTAATAGGTTAGTTCCAGAAAGTGCACAAATATGACATAAAGTGTGCATAAAATATGTAGATAACATCAATAATGTGGCATGGAACATAAGAAATTATCGATACGTCGGAGACGTATCAGCATCCCCAAGCTTAGTTCTGCTCGTCCCGAGCAGGTAAAACGATAACACAGATAATTTCTGGAGTGATATGCCATCATAACCTTGATCATACTATTTGTAAACCATATGTAGTGAATGCAGCGATCAAAACAATGTATATGACATGAGTAAACAAGTGAATCATATAGCAAAGACTTTTCATGAATAGCACTTCAAGACAAGCATCAATAAGTCTTGCATAAGAGTTAACTCATAAAGCAATAATTCAAAGTAAAGGCATTGAAGCAACACAAAGGAAGATTAAGTTTCAGCGGTTGCTTTCAACTCATAACATGTATATCTCATGGATATTGTCAACATAGAGTAATATAATAAGTGCAATAAGCAAATATGTAGGAATCAATGCACAGTTCACACAAGTGTTTGCTTCTTGAGATGGAGAGAAATAGGTGAACTGACTCAACAATGAAAGTAAAAGAATGGTCCTCCATAGAGGAAAAGCATCGATTGCTATATTTGTGCTAGAGCTTTGATTTTGAAAACATGAAACAATTTTGTCAACGGTAGTAATAAAGCATATGTATCATGTAAATTATATCTTACAAGTTGCAAGCCTCATGCATAGTGTACTAATAGTGCCCGCACCTTGTCCTAATTAGCTTGGACTACCGGATCATCACAATGCACATGTTTTAGCCAAGTGTCACAAAGGGGTACCTCTATGCCGCCTGTACAAAGGTCTAAGGAGAAAGCTCGCATTGGATTTCTCGCTATTGATTATTCTCAACTTAGGCATCCATACCGGGACAACATAGACAACAGATAATGGACTCCTCTTTTATGCATAAGCATGTAACAACAATTAATAATTCTTCTCATATGAGATTGAGGATATATGTCCAAAACTGAAACTTCCACCATGGATCATGGCTTTAGTTAGCGGCCAAATGTTCTTCTCTAACAATATGCATGCTTAACCATAAGGTGGTAGATCGCTCTTACTTCAGACAAGACGAACATGCATAACAACTCACATGAAATTCAACAAAGAGTAGTTGCTGGTGTCCCCAGTGAACATGGTTATCGCACAACAAGCAACTTAATAAGAGATAAAGTGCATAATTACATATTCAATACCACAATAGTTTTTAAGCTATTTGTCCCATGAGCTATATATTGGAAAGGTGAATGATGGAATTTTAAAGGTAGCACTCAAGCAATTTACTTTGGAATGGCGGAAAATACCATGTAGTAGGTAGGTATGGTGGACACAAATGGCATAGTGGTTGGCTCAAGTATTTTGGGTGCATGAGAAGTATTCCCTCTCGATACAAGGTTTAGGCTAGCAAGGCTTATTTGAAACAAACACAAGGATGAACCGGTGCAGCAAAACTCACATAAAAGACATATTGAAAACATTATAAGACTCTACACCGTCTTCCTTGTTGTTCAAACTCAATACTAGAAATTATCTAGACCTTAGAGAAACCAAATATGCAAACCAAATTTTAGCATGCTCTATGTATTTCTTCATTAATGGGTGCAAAGCATATGATGCAAGAGCTTAAACATGAGCACAACAATTGCCAAGTATCACATTACCCAAGACATTAATAGCAATTACTACATGTATCATTTTCCAATTCCAACCATATAACAATTTAACGAAGAAGAAACTTCGCCATGAATACTATGAGTAGAAACTAAGGACATACTTGTCCATATGCTACAGCGGAGCGTGTCTCTCTCCCATAAAGTGAATGCTAGGATCCATTTTATTCAAACAAAACAAAAAACAAAAACAAACCGACGCTCCAAGCAAAGCACATAAGATGTGATGGAATAAAAATATAGTTTCAGGGGAGGAACCTGATAATATTGTCGATGAAGAAGGGGATGCCTTGGGCATCCCCAAGCTTAGATGCTTGAGTCTTCTTAGAATATGCAGGGGTGAACCACCGGGGCATCCCCAAGCTTAGAGCTTTCACTCTCCTTGATCATGTTGCATCATACTCCTCTCTTGATCCTTGAAAACTTCCTCCACACCAAACTTAGAACAACTCATTAGAGGGTTAGCGACAATAAAAATTAACATGTTCAGAGGTGACACAATCATTCTTAACACTTCTGGACATTGCATAAAGCTACTGGAAATTAATGGATCAAAGAAATTCATCCAACATAGCAAAAGAGGCAATGCGAAATAAAAAGCAGAATCTGTCAAAACAGAACAGTTCGTATTGACGAATTTTATCGAGGCACCAGACTTTCTCAAATGAAAATGCTCAAATTGAATGAAAGTTGCGTACATATCTGAGGATCACTCACGTAAATTTGCATAATTTTCTGAGTTACCTACAGAGAAAACAGCCCAGATTCGTGACAGCAAAGAAATCTGTTTCTGCGCAGTAATCCAAATCTAGTATGAACTTTACTATCAACGACTTTACTTGGCACAACAAAACACTAAACTAAGATAAGGAGAGGTTGCTACAGTAGTAAACAACTTCCAAGACACAAAATAAAAACAAAGTACTGTAGGTAAAAACATGGGTTGTCTCCCATAAGCGCTTTTCTTTAACGCCTTTCAGCTAGGCGCAGAAAGTGTGTATCAAGTATTATCAAGAGACGAAGTGTCAACATCATAATTTGTTCTCATAATAGAATCAAAATGTAACTTCATTCTCTTTCTAGGGAAGTGTTCCATACCTTTCTTGAGAGGAAATTGATATTTTATATTACCTTCCTTCATATCAATGATAGCACCAACAGTTCGAAGAAAAGGTCTTCCCAATATAATGGGACAAGATGCATTGCATTCAATATCCAAGACAACAAAATCAACGGGGACAAGGTTATTGTTAACGGTAATGCGAATATTATCAACTTTCCCCAAAGGTTTCTTTGTAGAATGATCAGCAAGATTAACATCCAAATAACAATTTTTCAGCGGTGGCAAGTCAAGCATATTATAAATTTTCTTAGGCATAACAGAAATACTTGCACCAAGATCACATAAAGCATTACAATCAAAATCTTTAACCTTCATCTTAATGATGGGCTCCCAACCATCCTCTAGCTTTCTAGGAATGGAGGCTTCGCGCTCTAGTTTCTCTTCTCTAGCTTTTATGAGAGCATTTGTAATATGTTGTGCGAAAGCCAAATTTATAGCACTAGCATTAGGACTTTTAGAAAGTTTTTGCAAGAACTTTATAACTTCAGAGATGTGGCAATCATCAAAATTCAAACCATTATAATCTAAAGCAATGGGATCATCATCCCCAATGTTGGAAAAAATTTCAGCAGTTTTATCACAGCGATTTAATAGCTTTAGCAGTTTCAGGCAGTTTCTCGCGCTTTGCATTAGAAGTGGAAACATTGCTAACACCAATTCTTTTATTATTAATAGTAGGAGGTGCAGCAACATGTGTATCATTAGCATTACAAGTGGTGGTAATAGTCCAAACTTTAGCTACATTCTTCTCTTTAGCTAGTTTTTCATTTTCTTCTCTATCCCACCTAGCACGCAGTTCAGCCATTAATCTTATATTCTCATTAATTCTAACTTGAATGGCATTTGCTGTAGTAGTAATTTTGTTATGATGATTTTCATTAGGCATAACTTTCGATTTCAAAAGATCAACATCAGCAGCAAGACTATCGACTTTAGAAGCAAGTATATCAATTTTCCCAAGCTTTTCTTCAACAGATTTGTTAAAAGCAGTTTGTGTACTAATAAATTCTTTAAGCATAGCTTCAAGTCCAGGGGGTGAACTCCTATTATTGTTGTAAGAATTCCCATAAGAATTACCATAGCCGTTGCCATTATTATAAGGATATGGCCTATAGTTGTTACTAGAATTGTTCCGGTAAGCATTGTTGAAATTATTATTTTTAATGAAGTTTACATCAACATGTTCTTCTTGTGCAACCAATGAAGCTAACGGAACATTATTAGGATCAACATTTGTCCTATCATTCACAAGCATAGACATAATAGCATCAATCTTATCACTCAAGGAAGAGGTTTCTTCGACAGAATTTACCTTCTTACCTTGTGGAGCTCTTTCCGTGTGCCATTCAGAGTAGTTGATCATCATATTATCAAGAAGCTTTGTTGCTTCACCAAGAGTGATGGACATAAAGGTACCTCCAGCAGCTGAATCCAATAAATTCCGCGAAGAAAAATTTAGTCCTGCATAGAAGGTTTGGATGATCATCCAAGTAGTCAGTCCATGGGTTGGGCAATTTTTAACCAGAGATTTCATTCTTTCCCAAGCTTGAGCAACATGTTCAGTATCTAATTGTTTAAAATTCATTATGCTACTCCTCAAAGATATAATTTTAGCAGGGGGATAATATCTACCAATAAAAGCATCCTTGCATTTAGTCCATGAGTCAATACTATTCTTAGGCAGAGATAGCAACCAATCTTTAGCTCTTCCTCTTAATGAGAAAGGGAACAATTTTAATTTTATAATGTCACTATCTACATCTTTATATTTTTGCATTTCACACAATTCAACAAAATTATTAAGATGGGCAGCAGCAGCATCATCAGAACTAACACCAGAAAATTGCTCTCGCATAACAAGATTCAGTAAAGTAGGTTTAATTTCAAAAAATTCTGCTGTAGTAGCAGGTGGAGCAATAGGTGTGCATAAGAAATCATTATTATTTGTGGTTGTGAAGTCACACAACTTAGTATTTTCAGGGTTGGCCATTTTAGCAACAGTAAATAAAGCAAACTAGATAAAGTAAATGCAAGTAACTAATTTTTTTGTGTTTTTGATATAGCAAACAAGATAGCAAATAAAGTAAAACTAGCAACTAATTTTTTTGTATTTTGATTTAGTGCAGCAACAAAGTAGTAAATAAAACTAAGCAAGACAAAAACAAAGTAAAGAGATTGAGAAGTGGAGACTCCCCTTGCAGCGTGTCTTGATCTCCCCGGCAACGGCGCCAGAAATTTGCTTGATGCGTGTGGTTGACACGTCCGTTGGGAACCCCAAGAGGAAGGTGTGATGCGCACAGCGGCAAGTTTCCCTCAATAAGAAACCAAGGTTTAATCGAACCAGTAGGAGTCAAGAAGCACGTTGAAGGTTGATGGCGGCGGGATGTAGTGCGGCGCAACACCAGAGATTCCGGCGCCAACGTGGAACCTGCACAACACAACCAAAGTACTTTGCCCCAACGAAACAGTGAGGTTGTCAATCTCACCGGCTTGCTGTAACAAAGGGTTAACAGTATTGTGTGGAAGATGATTGTTTGCAGAAAACAGTAGAACAAGTATTGCAGTAGATTGTATTTCAGTATAGAGAATTGGACCGGGGTCCACAGTTCACTAGAGGTGTCTCTCCCATAAGACAAACAGCATGTTGGGTGAACAAATTACAGTTGGGCAATTGACAAATAAAGAGGGCATGACCATGCACATACATATTATGATGAGTATAGTGAGATTTAATTGGGCATTATGACAAAGTACATAGACCGCCATCCAGCATGCATCTATGCCTAAAAAGTCCACCTTCAGGTTATCATCCGAACCCCCTCCAGTATTAAGTTGCTAACAACAGACAATTGCATTAAGTATTGCGCGTAATGTAACTAGTAACTACATCCTTGAACATAGCACTAATGTTTTATCCCTAGTGGCAACAGCACATCCACAACCTTAGAACTTTACATTGTCCCAGATATCAATGGAGGCATGAACCCACTATCGAGCATAAATACTCCCTCTTGGAGTTACAAGCATCTACTTGGCCAGAGCATCTACTAGTAACGGAGAGCATGCAAGATCATAAACAACACATAGACATAACTTTGATAATCAACATAACAAGTATTCTCTATTCATCGGATCCCAACAAACGCAACATATAGAATTACAGATAGATGATCTTGATCATGTTAGGCAGCTCACAAGATCCGACAATGAAGCACAATGGGGAGAAGACAACCATCTAGTTACTGCTATGGACCCATAGTCCAGGGGTAGACTAATCACACATCACTCCGGAGGTGACCATGGCGGCGTAGAGTCCTCCGGGAGATGATTCCCCTCTCCGGCAGGGTGCCGGAGGCGATCTCCTGGATCCCCCGAGATGGGATCGGCGGCGGCGGCGTCTCTGGAAGGTTTTCCGTATCGTGGCTCTCGGTACTGGGGGTTTCGCAACGGAGGCTTTAAGTAGGCGGAAGGGCAGGTCAGAGGGCCACACGAGGGCCCCACACCACAGGTCGGCGCGGCCAAGGGGCAGGCCGTGCCGCCCTATGGTTTGGGCGCCTCGTGGCCCCACTTCGTCTCCTCTTCGGTCTTCTGGAAGCTTCGTGGCAAAATAGGATCCTGGGCGTTGATTTCGTCCAATTCCGAGAATATTTCGTTACTAGGATTTCTGAAACCAAAAACAGCAGAAAACAGCAACTGGCTCTTCGGCATCTTGTTAATAGGTTAGTTCCAGAAAGTGCACAAATATGACATAAAGTGTGCATAAAACATGTAGATAACATCAATAATGTGGCATGGAACATAAGAAATTATCGATACGTCGGAGACGTATCATAGACCTTCGCACCGGATATCACCAACTCAAGGTAAGAGAATCAGACATCCCCAAGACTGCCTTTACCACCCGTTACGGATTGTACGAGTACACCGTAATGTCCTTTGGACTCACCAATGCCCCCGCCTACTTCATGAACCTCATGAATAAGGTCTTCATGGAATACCTCGACAAATTTGTTGTGGTGTTCATCGATGACATCTTGGTTTACTCCAAAACTGAAGAGGAGCATGAAGAACATCTGAGACTTGTTTTGGGTACCCTTAGGCAACATCAACTCTATGCTAAGTTCAGTAAATGTCAGTTTTGGCTCAAGGAAGTTGAATTTCTTGGCCACGTCTTATCTGCCGGAGGACTCTCTGTTGACCCCTCTCTGATCAAGTCCATTGTGGAACGACAACCCCACAAAAACGTTACGGAAGTAAGATCCTTCCTCGGATTGGCAGGATATTACCGCAAGTTCGTTGAAGGATTCTCAAGTATCGCCAAACCAATGACTCTTCTGCTAAAAAAGGATAAGAAGTTTGAATGGATGGATAAGTGTGAAGAGAGTATCTACCCCCTAACCCTAAACTCGGTCTTGTGAAGTCTAGCATGAAGAGAAGTCGTTTTGGGTTTCAAACGTTTAAGCCAAAAGCCCCTTTTTCAAATACTTCAAACTTATTCAAATTTGGTTCAAATTTGAGAGAAATACAAGTTATAGCACACATAGTGCATACATTTTCACACATACTGCACTAGATAGATGCTAACCCTATAGTTTGAGGCCATTTGGATGAGGTAGAAAAAATTCTTGGATTAGAATCGTGTTGTTCGAACCCCGTAGTTGGATTTTTTTGAACCTTGATCTGTAGTACTGGGCAAAACCCTAGTTTAACCTATTTAATTATAGATTCGTAGGTCGATTTTTCTAATCACCTTTTTATTATTACTATGCAGCACATGTGTGTTTGCCCGTCTAGCTAGTGAAACTCGGAGGAAGAGGGATCACTCGGAAGGACAGAAGAAGGGAGAGCATTATGGTGTCTCCCCTTTTTCGGGTGACGATGTTGACTATTGTGCAGGGTTTGTCAGTGAGCAGGAGGAGGTGCGAGCGAGCGAGCGAGCGAGTCAAGCGAGGACGAGAATGAGAGAGATTTGTTTTTTTTTGTGTGAGAGGGACAACCGAAGGATCCTGAAGGACCCAGAGACTTCCAATACGCATCCTGATGCGTCTTCTCTTGACAAAGAAGATGGCTGGGAGTTTGCGTACCTATTATTGCACGTGACTTGTGCTCACTGATGTGTGGGACCTCACGCGTGGGCACCACACGTAAGTGACAGACCTGTTGGTGTAAAAACTCGGTTGATTATTATAGTGCATTAGAACAAAGTTTCCTATGGATTCAAGGCTAGGAAATCCAAGTTAACTCATTTACATGATATTATTTTTTCCATGAAGCAAAGTTAACACATCTATCAATTGGTACATTTTGGAGTGACTAAGAAGGATCCATGCTTACATATTCGTTTTCACGTGTTAAACTTGTCTAAATCTTGGTCAAACCTAGGATTTGACCAAAAGATTCAAATTGGCATAAAATTCAAAAAAAACAGAAAAATGAAAAACAAAAGCATATAGTCTTATTATGTCATATAGTAAGCATTCAAGTTGATGAATTAACAAGGTTTGGACATATTCAAACCATACAAATCATGTATCTACCTCCTAACCCTAAACTCTGTATTATGAAGTCTAGCATGAAGAGAAGTCGTTTTGGGTTTCAAACATGGAAATTTCAAGAACATCCCAAAAGCTCCATTTAGAGTGACTAATAAGGATACAAACTTCTCTTTTCATTTTCATGTTTTAAACTTGTTTAAATCTTGGTCAAACCGCCTAGGATTTGACCAAGATTCAAATGGGCATACAAATTCAGAAAAAAATCAAAAACCAATGCACATAGCATTCTTATGTCATATATATAGTAAGCATTAAAGTTGATAAACAAGGTCTAGACATATTCAAACCAGACAACTCATGTATATATCTACCCCTAACTCTAAACTCTGTCTTATGAAGTCAATCATGAAGAGAAGTGGTTTTGGGTTTCAAACATGTGGAAATTTCAAGAACCTCCCAAAAGCTTTATTTTAGAGTGACTAAGAAGGATCCATGCTTACCTTTTCATTTTCATATTTTGAACTTGTTTAAATCTTTGTCAAACCTAGGATTGACCAAAAGTTTCAAATGGGCATAAAATTCATAAAAAATCATAAAAATGAAAAACCAAAGCATATAGTCTTTGTATGTCATATAACAAGCATTCAAGTTGATAAATTAATAAGGTTTGGACATATTGAAGCCATACAAATCATGTATCTACCCCTAACCCTAAACTCGGTCGATCTTATGAAGTCTAGCATGAAGAGAAGTCATTTTGGGTTTCAAACATGGAAATTTCAAGGACACACATCCCAAAAGCTTCATTTTAGAGTGACTAAGAAGGATCCATGCTTACCTTTTCAATTCATGTTATAAACTTGTTTAAATCATGGTCAACCCTAGGATTTGACCAAGATTCAAATGGGTAGAAAAATAAAAAAATCAGAAAAATGAAAAACCAAAGTACATATAGTCTTCTTATGTCATATATATAGTAAGCATTAAAGTTGATAAACAAGGTCTAGACATATATTCAAACCAGACAACTCGTGTATATATCTACCCCTAACCCTAAACTCTGTCTTATGAAGTCAATCATGAAGAGAAGTGGTTTTGGGTTTCAAACATGGAAATTTCAAGAACCTCCCAAAAGTTTTATTTTAGAGTGACTAAGAAGGATCCATGCTTACCTTTTCATTTTCATGTGTTTTAAACTTGCTTAAATCTTGGTCAAACCTAGGATTTGACCAAGATTCAAATGGGCATAAACATTCAAAAAAAATCAAAAAATGAAAACCAAAGCACATAGCCTAGCTTCTTATGTCATATATATATACAGTAAGCATTCAAGTTGATGAACAAGGTCTAGACATATTCAAAACATAAAAGCATGTATCTACCCCCTAACCCATAACTATGTCTTATGAAGTCAAGCATGAAGAGAAATGGTTTCGGGTTTCAAACATGGAAATTTCAAAAACATCCCAAAAGCTTAATTTTAGAGTGACTAAGAAGGACCCGAGCTTAATTTCAAGAACACCCCTCTCGCAAATCTTCATTTTAGAGTGACTAAGAAGGATCGAGGCTTATCTTTTCATTTACATGTTTTAAACTTGTTTAAATCTTAGTTAAACCTAGGATTTGACCAAGACTCAAATGGGCCTAAAAATTCAAAAAAATCAAAAAAAAAAACCAAAGCACATAGCCTTCTAATGTCATATATAGTAAGCAGCATTCAACTTGATGAACATGGCCGGTCTAGACATATTCATAACATAAAAAAGCATGTATCTACCCCCTAACGCTTAACTCTGTCTTAATTATGAAGTCAAGCATGAAGAGAAGTGGTTTTGGGTTTCAGACATGGAAATTTCAAAAACTTCCCAAAAGCTTAATTTTAGAGGGACTAAGAAGGATCCAAGCTTACCTTTTCATTTTCATGTTTTAAGCTTGTTTAAATATTGGTCAAAAATAGGATTCAAATGGGCGTAAACAATTAGAAATAAACAGAAAAAATGAAAAACCTAATAACATAGCCTTCTTATGTAATATAGTAAGCATTAGTTGATAAACAAGGTCTAGACATATTCAAACCAAAAAAAATCATGTATCTCTACCCCTAATCCTAAACTCTCGGTCTTATGAAGTCAAGCATGAAAAGAAGTGGTTTTGGGTTTCAAACATGGAAATTTCAAAAACCTCCCAAAAGCTTCATTCTAGAGTACTGTGACTAAGAAAGATCCATGATTACCTTTTCATTTTCATGTTCTAAACTTGTTTAAATCTTGGTCAAACATAGGATTTGACCAAGATTTTAATGGGCATAAAAAATTCGAAAAAAATCAAAAAATGAAAAACCAAAGCACATATATAGCCTTCTTATGTCATATAGTAACCATTCAAGTTGATAAACAAGGTCTATACATATTCAAACCAGAAAAAGCATGTATCTACCCCTAACCCTAAACTCTGTCTTACGAAGTCAAGCATGAAGAGAAGTGGTTTTGGGTTTCAAACATGGAAATTTCAAAAACCTCCCGAAAGCTTAATTTTAGAGTGAGTAAGAAGGTTTATACATGTGTTCAAACCAGACAAATCATGTATCTATCCCCTAACCATGCATAAACTCGGTCGATCTTATGAAGTCTAGCATGAAGAGAAGTCGTTTTGGGTTTCAAACATGGAAATTTCAAGAACATCCCAAAAGCTTCATTTTAGAGTGACTAATAAGGATACAAACTTCCCTTTTCATTTTCATGTTTTAAACTTGTTTAAATCTTGGTCAAACCACCTAGGATTTGACAAAGATTGAAATGGGCATACTAATTCAGAAAAAAAATCAAAAACCAATGCACATAGCATTCTTATGTCATATATATAGTAAGCATTAAAGTTGATAAACAAGGTCTAAACATATTCAAACCAGACAACTCATGTATATATCTACCCCTAACCCTAAACTTTGTCTTATGAAGTCAATCATGAAGAGAAGTGGTTTTGGGTTTCAAACATGGACATTTCAAGAACCTCCCAAAAGCTTTATTTTAGAGTGACTAAGAAGGATCCATGCTTACCTTTTCATTTTCATGATTTAAACTTGTTTAAATCTTTGTCAAACCTAGGATTTGACCAAAAGATTCAAATGGGCATAAAATTCAAAAAAAGCAGAAAAATGAAAAACCAAAGTACATAGTCTTCTTATGTCATATAGTAAGCATTCAAGTTGATGCATTAACAAGGTTTGGACATATTCAAACCATACAAATCATGTATCTACCACCTAACCGTAAGCTCTGTCTTATGAAGTCAAGCTTGAAGAGAAGTGGTTTTGGGTTTCAAACATGGAAATTTCAAAAACCTCCCAAAAACTTCATATTAGAGTGACTAATTAAGAGGGATACAAGCTTCCCTTTTCGTTTTCGTGTTTTAAACGTGTTTAAATCTTTGTCAAACCTAGGATTTGACCAAGATTCTAATATATGGGCATAAAATTCAAAAAAAACAAAAAAAATGAAAAACCAAAGCACATAGTCTTCTTATGTCATATAGTTAGCATTAAAGTTGATTAACAAAGTTTAGACATATTCAAACCAGACAAATCATGTATCTACCCCCTAACCCTAAACTCGGTCTTGTGAAGTCTAGCATGAAGAGAAGTCGTTTTGGGTTTCAAACGTTTAAGCCAAAAGCCCCTTTTTCAAATACTTCAAACTTATCCAAATTTGGTTCAAATTTGAAAGACATACAAGTTATAGCACACATAGTGACATAGGCATCCCAAATGGGCCTGCCGAAGATAGTACCCGGGGTTTACTGAAGGCCCACTATCCGAAGAATAAGAAGATTCGGGAGCCCAAGATATGTCAAGGAAAGTCAAGAGTTGTAATAGGAAGTGTTATTTGTAATCTGGCGGGATGAGTTAGAAACCGTCCCGGACTCTGTAACTTGTATAGCACGAATCCCTCGGCTCCACCTCCTATATAAATGGGGAGCCGAGGGACGAAGAATAATCGAATCATTGTTTACAAACCCTAGTTTTCATAATCGTCGAGTACTTTCCGGCTGAAACCTTCGAGATCTACTTACCCTCTACTTCCAACTAAACCCTAGCCTACAATCCATAGGCATTGACAAGTTGATACCTTGTCAATTGGCGCCGTCTGTGGGAACTAGAGGCGTAAGGATCTGATCTCGATGGCACGTTCAAGATCTTCGACATCGTCAACCGCAAGCAACACAATGGATCGAGGTAAACAGATCGCTGCTGGTCTTGTCGATTTTGTTCCTCACCCACCCTCCCGTTTGGATGCATATGCGTATCTGGCGGAGCCCATGGAGATGACGTTCGGAAGGTTTCACTTTCGCGTCGAGAAGGAAGGATCGTATCGTGTCGAGATTCCGATTTCGTCGGGATCGTCGGCGGTCGATTCCGATTTTTCAAGCTATGCATTGTCAACCGAGTCAGGAGAAGAAGAAACCTCGGCGACACGCTACGTCAGCACCAGAGCAAGAGAGAAACTCGCCAAAATCTTCAACGACATGTCATTTGAGTCATCTGCGGACTCATATATAAGCGATGGCTCAAGCGATGTCGACAGTTACGACTTCATCGACAAATCTATCACAGTGGGCAAGGTCTTCATCAATCTCAATGATGACGTCACCAAACCCAACGTAGATCTGAGTACAAAGTATCATCAGATTTACGCCATCGAAGATCAAGAGGAGACATCTGAGGCTTTCGACAGTCTGGGAAATCCATACGTCGATCCCTCCAATCTGCGACAAGGCCTGGGCAACAAATACGTCGGGCCAGAGCCGCGAGATAGAGTTCAACTTTCACAAGCAGCGTGGGACAGAGCCGCGAGAGCTATGAACGGCACAGAACCAATGGCTACCACAGCCACACCAGAAGAATTGCAAGCATATCAATATAGGCTCGCACGAGCTGCCAGGGAATTGGAAAAACAGACAGCTGAGTTGAACAGGAGAAAGGAAGCAGCTTCTGCATCCAGCAGGAGAAGGGCAGATCTAAGTCGACAATCTAGAACTACGGGTGATAGCCACAGGGAGGCGCGGAACAGAGCAAGATCAAGGCTGCAACATATACCCGAAGCAGAAAGAGAGCACTTGGTCCAAAACCTCGACATGTCCTTCATGTCAATAGATACAAGAGGAAACATCATCCCTAAGACACCAGAGGCTGGGTATATGGCGACACATGCTTTTATCCTTGCATCTAAACCACCTCCAGGTGATCCAAGGGAAACACTGTACAATATGGCGGTAGCAGGAGTTGGAGCTATGGGGACAGCATTTGTATCAACGCCTCCCGAAGGAACGGCAAGGCAAAATCGTCCACGACCTGCAGCAGCAACAGCGGCAGCACCTGAAGGACCAAGTGGAGCAAGAGATACAGCAGCACAAGCAAGGGTCGACAGAGCGTGGCAAAGCAGAAGGGATCATCGGCAATCTCCAGAACTTAACAACGAGGATATGTGCGGCTTACCATGCTTCACGAGGAGAGTCCGAAAAACTCGAGTCCCCTCAGGATTCAAGTTACCCGATAATTTCAAGAAGTTCGACGGCCTCCAAGATCCAGAGGATTGGCTAGTCGACTATTTGGAGACGGTGAAGTTAACAGGAGGAACCAGGGCAACAGCTATGCAAAGCATCCAGGTGCATTTGAGTGGAGCTGCACGATATTGGATAAAGAAACTCGCTCCAGGATCCATCGACAGCTGGGAAAGTTTCGAGGATGTGTTCGTCAATAACTTCAGATCCACGTGCAAAAAACCCGCGTCGTTAGAGGAGTTGAGAGCATGTCGACAAAAGCCAGATGAGCCAATGAGAAAGTACATCCAAAGGTGGAATATCATCAAAAACTCGGCAGAAAATATATCTGACGAGAGAGCAATAGATGCGTTTGTCGCAGGAGTCAGGCGTGGAGATTTTGTCGAGGATTTGGGAAGGACCAATCCAAAGACAGTATCCGCGTTAATGGAGATAGCAAATAAATGGGCAGATGGAGAAGACGCAGTCCACAACAAATGGCACAGGTCGCCAGAGGAGGACCGTGGTCGGAACTATCAACCGAGGCGAAGATTTCCTCGGCAGTACCAGGACTACGACGCTCCAGGACAAATTTCGGCAGGATTTCGGACAAATACAGGAGGAAACAATAGAGATGATTACCAGAGAAGCAATGAACAGCGAGGTGATAACAGGGATGATTCACGCAACAGGCAAAATAGTGGGCCTAGGTTCCCAAGGCCTTTCGTGTCCCCTGAAGAGATGATGAACGGACCGTGCCAGATGCACTTTTTCCTCGACAGCAACGGTAAAAGACAGTCAGGGCACTTGCAGAAAGACTGTCGAAATTTTCAAGCAATGTTGCGGTATGCAGAGAACGCTAATGCGCGGGCAGCACAGAGAAATCCTCGAGAACCCAGAAGCGAGATTCACTTGCCGCCTCCTCCCGTGATTACAGACGACAATCGGCATCAGCTCAGAATAGCGGCAGCACCTCCACCACCACCTTATGTTGATCCTAACTCCAACGGAGCAGTGTCGATGATTCAGAAAGGAAGGCCGTCCAATAGAGCTCAGAAAGTAATCTCACGACAGGTGTTTATGGCAGAGAAAATGCCTCCACCAACAGTTGAGTACCTTAATTGGTCAGGACAAGATATCGGCTTCACGATAGCAGATCATCCACAGCAAGTTCCTCGACCAGGGCAGTCAGCACTTATTCTGCCAGCAGTTATCGTGGGATTTGATGTCTCTCGAGTGTTCATAGATGGCGGTAGCAGCTTAAACCTTATGTATGCAGATACATTGAGGAAGATGAACATATCCTTAGCAAACTTGAAACCAACAGACACAAGGTTCCACGGCATCACACCGGAGAAACCAAGTTATCCATTGGGAAAGATCAATCTCGACGTTCAGTTTGGGACCCGAGAAAATTATAGAATCGAGAGGCTCGAATTTGAAGTCGTGGATTTTCCGTCGCAATACCACGCTCTGTTGGGACGACCAGCATATGCTAGATTTATGGCGGTACCACACTATACATACCTGTTGTGGAGGATGCCTGGACCAAAGGGACCAATCACAGTCAAAGGAAGCTTTGCCTTAGCCGATAAGTGCGACAAGGATTTCCACCGGTTGTCAGAAACTTTCGGGATGCAAGCTGAGTACTTAGCGTCAAAAAGCATGACTGACTACGACGTACTGCCAGACGTTGGAAGGCCAAACAAAGAGTCAACTTTCAGTACCGAGAAAAATTCAAAAGAGGTGCAGATTCACCCGACAGACCCGAAAAAGACGACATCTATCGCAAACGACATGGATATCGCATAGGAAAGCGCGCTCGTCGAGTTCCTCCGTGAGCACTGGAAAATCTTCGCATGGTGTCCAGCTGACATGCCAGGAGTACCCAGGGAACTTGCCGAGCACCACCTAAACTTGGATCCACTCGCGAGACCAATCAAACAACCTTTGGGGCGTTTTTCGGAACCAAACCGCAAAGCCATGCTGTCAGAAATCAATCGACTACAAGAAGCTGGTTTTATCAAAGAGATATTCACAGAAGCCACATGGGTAGCAAATCCTGTGCTGGTGCCGAAGAAAAACACTAAGGTCCTTCGCATGTGCGTCGACTTTACGTGTCTCAATAAACATTGTCCAAAGGATCACTTTCCCCTCCCGAGGATCGATCAAATTATCGACTCCACGGCTGGATGTGAACGTCTTTCCTTCCTGGATGCATATTCTGGTTATAACCAGATCAGATTGAAAGAAGAAGATGAAGTAAAGACCGCGTTTATTACACCTTACGGCGTGTTTTGCTACAGAACAATGCCCTTTGGTCTAAAAAATGCGGGAGCAACATATCAGAGGATGATGCAGAAGTGTTTGGCGACACAGATTGGGAAGAACATGCAAGTATACATTGATGATGTCGTCATAACATCAATAAAGGGGGCAACGCTGATCGAGGATCTCAAGGAAACCTTCGATAACCTTGATAAGTTCTGCCTCAAACTGAACCCGACGAAGTGTTCTTTCGGCGTCCCAGCAGGAGAACTTCTGGGGTTTCTAGTTTCAGCAAGAGGGATCGAAGCAAATCCCGATAAAATACAAGCTATCGTAACAATGAGGAAGCCAACAAAGTTGAAAGAAATACAACAGCTAACTGGGCGAGTCGCAGCTTTGAGCAGATTCGTCGCTAGGCTGGGTGAAAAAGCGTTACCATTCTACGCTCTGATAAAGCAAGGAGATAAATTCCAGTGGAACGAAGAAGCCGACAGAGCTTTCGAGGATTTGAAGCGCACAATCTCGACACCACCAATTTTGGTGGCGCCAAAAGAAAGGGAACCTCTCCTGCTGTATATCGCAGCCACGCCCCAAGTGGTGAGCACGGTGCTAGTTGTCGAAAGGGAAGAAGAAGGAAAACTCCACGGCGTGCAGAGGCCAGTATACTTCGTTAGCGAAGTTTTATCGCCCTCAAAACAAAGGTACCCTCAGTACCAAAAGATAGCATATGGAGTGTTCACGACAGCACGAAAATTGCGCCACTATTTTTCGGCACACCCGATCATAGTGGTCAATGAAGCTCCCTTGTCAAATATACTGAACAACCCAGAAGCTACGGGTCGTGTCTCCCTTTGGGGAATAGAACTTTCCCCTCGGGACATCACGTATGAAAAAAGAAAAGCAATAAAGTCGCAAATACTGCCGGACTTCATCGCAGAGTGGATGGAGTTGCAAAATACAGGACCTCCAGATTTGTCGAGAACCTGGACCATGAACTTTGACGGGTCCAAAAGACTAGAAGGAGCTGGCGCAGGAGTAGTACTCATATCACCTGAAGGCGACAAGTTGAAGTACATCCTTCGGATGACGTTCCCTAACGCATCTAACAATGAAGCAGAATATGAGGCTCTCATACACGGGATGAAGATGGCGAAAGCCTGCGGTGCAACTCGACTAAAAATCTTTGGCGACTCACAGTTGGTGGCTCAGCAAGTTATGAATCAATGTGACGCAGTCAATGATAGCATGATGGCATACAAGGAGGTGTACAACGAGCTCGAGAAGTTGTTCGATGGATGCGAAGTAAATCATATTAGCAGATTGAGCAACGACGAAGCCGACGTTCTTGCAAACATCGGGTCGCAATGCCTTGCAGTCCCGCCAGGTGTATTCTGGGAAGAGATAACAGAGAGGTCCACCAAATCAGCAAAATCAAAAAAGAAGGAGAAGAAACCCTCGGGGGCTACCAAGGAAAAGCAAGAAGGAGAAGAAGAAGATCAGGACCTGGTCATGGTGATACAGATACCGTGGATGCAGCCGTACATATCATACATCCTCAGGAAAGAAATACCCGACGATCCAGTTGAGGCAAGGCGAGTAATTCGACGCTCCAAAGCTTTCACGGTGGTCAAAGGAGAATTGTATAAGCGAAGTATTTCAGGCGTCTTGCAAAGATGTGTCACACCCGAAGAAGGAAGAATAATTCTGAAGGATGTACACGAAGGAATATGTGGCCACCACGCAAGTAGTCGAGCTATTGCAGCCAAGGTTTTTCGGGCAGGATTCTACTGGTTGACAGCAATCGAGGACGCCAAGGAAATAGTAAGAACTTGCGACGCGTGTCAAAGGTTTGCTGCAGAACCCCACTCTCCAGCAGCAGAGCTAGCACCAATACCACTGTCATGGCCTTTTGCTCAATGGGGACTTGATATGGTGGGCAAATTGCACAAATCCTGGCCAGGAGGAAAAGAGTATATGCTAGTAGCTGTCGACAAATTTACAAAGTGGATAGAAGCGAAGCCGATAAATTCACCAGACGGAGCATCCGCAGTAAAATTCATAAAAGGCCTCGTCTTCAAATTTGGAGTGCCCCACAGCATCGTCACAGACAACGGCAGTAACTTCACATCCCGTGAATTCAAAGATTATTGCGAAGAGGTGGGTATCAAGTTGCACTTTGCGTCAGTTGCACATCCTCAAACCAATGGGCAAGTCGAGAAAGCCAATGGCATCATCTGCAATGGCATCAAGAAGCGCTTGTTAGGACCACTGGAAAAAGCTCGACATACCTGGCCAGAAGAACTACCAAGCGTGTTGTGGAGCATCCGAACAACACCAAACACAGCAACACAGGAAACTCCGTTTTTCCTGGTTCATGGAGCAGAAGCAGTATTACCAATCGAGATAGAGCACAACTCTCCACGCGTCGTGGAATATGACGAAGAGACGTCGAGAAAAGCGCTAGAAGATGACGTCGATGCACTTGATGAAGCTCGAGATGAAGTACTGTCTCGGGTAACCAAATACCAACAGGACTTGAAGAATTACCACAGTCGACGTTTGCGGCCAAGATCTTTTCAGGTGGGAGACCTAGTTCTTCGGCTCACGCAAAAAAGTCATGAAAAACTCGAGTCACCATGGCTTGGCCCTTACATTGTCACGGAAGTAATCGGAGGAGGAGCATACAGGATAAAGGACAAGAAGACAGGGGAGACAGGGGTGGAGGAGCCAAACCCCTGGAACGTGGCGCAACTTAGGCGGTTCTACGCCTAGAGTCGAAATATAGTCCTTATAAAACTTCAATGTACTGAAACGCCCGCGAGTTTTCAGACGCACTCTTTTCCTTTTTCGGGGCACCGAGTGGGGCCGGAGAAGGTTTTTAATGAGGCGGGCTCGCGGTGCTGCAATATAATAAAGATAGTGTCAATATAACCTTTCTTCTTTATCGACATGATCAAAGTCTCTGCTCCGACGAATTTCAATATAGTTCATCGACAAAAGAAAAGCCTTGCCTTGGTATTAAAATACCTCGTAAGTCAATAAAAATACAAAACAGTACTTAATAAAAAAGCTTGGGGGCTCATATTTGCCATAAATATATAAATGCCTTGGTTCAAAACCTCGCAAATATACAAATACAGTAAAGAGTCACCGAGACACTCGGGGGCTAGACAAACATAGAAATATAATGGTTGCTTCACAATATAATCATATTCATGGGTTACAAAGAAGAAATATCTACAAGAGGAAAATAACTAGTCTTGATTCAATATGTCATCAAGAGTAACTCTGTTTTCTTCAGGAGCAGCGCCAAGAAAATCGGCATAATGGCCATCGGCGAAAAAGTCGGCGTCCATCCGAAGAAGGTCCTCAATCATTTCTTCGGCTACAGGCGTAACCTTCGTGTTAATCCTGTCAATACCAACTCTTCGACGTTTTACCTTTTGATGCACTTTCGCGACAACTTGGGTAAGGTCAAGATTTGAGTGGCAGATCTGGAGCATGATAAGAGCAAATCTGGCGCCAGCTACCAGTTGAGCTTTGACAAAATCATGGATACTGCGAGCATCCTTGAATCTTTCCATCAATTCAGGAAGAGTTTTTGGTTGGACGTTCCGAGGAAACATGGAGTTGTAAACCATGGACAAGGTCTTGGTACAGAAGTCAAGGAAATCGCGAGTTTGAGAGGTGCGATCTTGAAATCTGACAATTTGGCGGGTCCTTTCTGGGGTAGCCCAAAACAGCGAACCATGGTCCAGGGAAAGGTTAACAAGGAGGTTCGTCCTAGCATTTACCCTCTCTTCCTCGGCAGCAGCATCAGTAAAGGAACCTATCAAAACAACGAAGTGGAAACCTTTAAGAGACATAGCATGAAGATGAAAGATATCGGAGGATGAAACAAGCATACCCGACATATCTGCACTGGCTTCATTCATTAATTCGAGCATGAAATTTTCTCGAGTAGTCGCCTTTTCAGCCTCGGAAGCAGCAATTTCCTTAGCAGCCACGGCCTCGCGAGCTTGCTGAAGAGCAACTTTTTCGGCTTCAGATGACTTACGAGATTGCTCCATCATCACAAGTGTTTGCTTCTTCGCATACTGAAGTTGCTGTCGAAGTTCATCCAGTTCTTGCGACAAGGTATCGTCGACGGGTGCGATATCGAAAAGCTCTCCTCGCGCGAGAAGAAGAAGGCGAAACATTGGAAGGAGCGGAAGATGGAGTATAGTTATCAAATATCAACTGAAATTTAAACAAGACAACATCAAACAACAAGCAAAGATAGAGTTTTCATTAATCTCTTGGAATAATTACAAGGGCATTACAGTGGAGCTAAGGAAGTACGTGTCGCCAAATGACAACTTTGGCGACAAGAGCAAAAGAAACAGAAAGAAAAACAGAGACATGCAACTAGACCTCTGGCCTTGACGAGCTAGGAGTCGACGCTTGCTTAATCCCGAGATAGGCCAAGATCTTCTTTGTGTTGGGCTTGGCTGCCTTAATTAGCGACTTCCACCTTGATTGCTCTATCTGCTCGGTGTCGCCAACTTTCATCCAGTCAATAGTCTGTTGACTGTCAGCAACCAACGCGACAGTGTTCTCAACGGCAACCTTCATATTTTCTTGGCGCATCTTCAGTCCAAGGTCTTCCGGTGAATTGAACATCTTGGCAAGGTTAAGGAAAGTCGCAGGCTCCTCTTTCTTTGGGAAGAAGTAGGGGAACAATGCCGACAATACTGCGTTAGCATTCGACACACTTTCACGAATCTCGGACCCATGAAGCTCCAGATAGGAAAGTGCGTCAAGGAGCGGGTCATCGACAGGATTCGTCAGATCAAAATCCTGGTTTGTTTGGGCTGTCAAGGAAACAAAGCATTAGTCAAAAGACAAGAAACAACGATTCTCATAAAAATAGAAGGGGTCAGCAATATTACTGAAAGTGCGGCGACTTTGGGTTTTCAGGCGCTTGAGGATCCCTTGTTCACGAGAAGCTTGCGCAGCTTTGTGCTCGTCTAAGGCAGATGTAGCATCCTCAAGTTTTTTCTGCAGTTCCTCGACACCAGCAGTTTTCGCCTTGGCTTCATCAGCTTCGGCCTTGGCTTCGCTAGCAGCGAGTTCGGCTTTCTTGCGAGCCGCCTCACTTTGCTCAAGTTTTTGAGCAAGTGCGTCGGCACGGTCGTTGGCCTCTGCAAGTTTCTCTGTCGAGATATGGAAAAGAGAGAGAAGAAAGATCAAAAATCGCGACAAACAACTGGAGCAAAAGGCCAAGGAAAAACGGCAAGTATAGAAGTCGTTACCTTCGGCTCTGTTCGCATATTCACGGTACCCAATAAATTGGGATCCGATGCGGAGAAGCTCTTTGATCATGGGCTGTTCAAGACGAACACAGCAAGAGAAACATCGGCATGAAAAAGAGAGAAGGCGTGAAAAAACAAAATAAAAAATATAGATATCGACAAACTTATATCATCTAAGAGCAGAGTCGACGAACTGCCCAACTCGGGGGCAGGTTCAACAATCTTTTCAACCCTTGACCTTTTTGGTGAAGGAGCAAGGGGGCTTGATGGTGCAGTTGTGGTGACGATGTTTTGTTGAGGAGGCGAGGTCTCTTCTCCTACAACTAGCGTGTCTGAGGCAAGTACAGTACGTGATGTGCTTGTCCGAGGAGCCACGTCAGTAGTTGGTACTTCTTCCTCGTCATCACTGTTGATCAAAAAATCGGCAGCGTAAAAAGCAAGACAAGATAAATATTTCGAGTACAAAAATAAGGAGAAATAAAGATGACTTACGAGCTGACGAGGGATTCAATATAAGGATCATAAGCTGCCTTCGGATGAGAAGGAACAACTTCTCTAGCCTTAGAGGTGCCAGAATCCTCGGCATCATTCCTTTTCCTTTTGTTCCTTGGAGAAACAGCAGGAGGAAGGGATTGCGTCGACTCACTGGCTTCAGACTCAATTTCTTTTTCACGGGAAGCCGCAGATTTGTGAGAACCTGCGACTTCACTTTCGGGAATAGAAGAACCTTGAGTATCTTCGGCAACGATAGCCTGTTCTTCGACTTCTCCACCCTCAGGGAGAGGAGGAAGGGAAGTCATAGTAGGATGGTTCTGTAAAAAATAGTGACAAAAGGAAAATTAAAGAGATGCCAATACAATGAGATGCAGAGAAAGTGCGGAACAAGATAGAAACTCGGGAAGACAAAATACCTCGGGGAGTGGATTGGCGGAGCTGTATGGTTCCACGCGACAAGAGGAAGGAATAGGGTCCTTGCCCAGGCGAGAAAGTCTTCGAATCAACTTTTCCAAGTCCTTTGAGGAAAGATCACTGGAGATTCTGTTGGCGTCGTTTTCGCCAGAGTACGTCCAAAGGGGATTTTTGCGAGCCTGAAGAGGCTGCACCCTAATCCTAAGGAAGTAGGCAGTGATTTGAACACCAGACAGCTCTTTGCCTCGAGTGTTTTGCAGCTGATGAATACGAGACATGAGTGCCTCTGTCGCCTTTTTCTCTTCCTCGGAAGCTTCGGCATCCCAGGAGCGGCGGCGCTGAATTCTGGCACTTCCGTCGAAAGGAATTATGTTGTGTTCAACAGAGTTGGCGCTTTCTTCGTGAATGTAGAGCCACTTTTTGCGCCATCCTTGGACAGAATCAGGAAATTTGACGTCGAAATAATCGACATCAGTACGAACACAGATAACAACGCCACCTATGTTATAAGTGATGTTGTGGGAGCCATTGCGGCGGAGGCAGAAAATGCGTTTCCACAGAGCCCAATTAGGAGGGATTCCGAGGAAGCATTCGCAAAGTGTGATGAAAATAGAGTTGTGAAGGATGGAATTGGGGGTCAACTGGTGCAGTTGAATCCCGTAAACGAAAAGAAGGTCGCGGAGGAAATCGTGAATTGGGGCCGAAAGGCCGCGGATGAGGTGATCAACAAAACTAACCCGGTACTCCATTGGAGGCTTGGGGTAGCTTTCTTCGCTGGGAAAGCGGATGGCGTCCTCCTTCTTCATGAGGCCAAGCCCCTTCAGCATGTTGGTGTCCTGGTTGGAGATTTTGGATCTCTCCCATTCAAGATCCTCGGCGGCCATCTTGGATTCCAGAGTACTGTGGCGAGTGAGTCGCGTGCGCGGTGGCATCAACGACAATGGGCAGAGCAATGCTCGTGAGTGCAGAAGATCAGAGAGAGTTGGGCGCAAGGGAAGCTTTTGCGAAGAGGAACAGATGAGCGGCGCAAGCGAGGGGATGAACGGAGGTTGAAGAAAGGTTTATATAAGAATCGGGTGAAGCAGTGTGCCGTTGGATGAAGAAATCATGTGGTGAAAAAAAATCTTCTAGATACAAGGGTAAAAAGGTATTTTTACTGAGATAGGCGTTACCGTACGTGCGCCAGAAAAAGCGGAGGACGTGTGTCCCCCACTTGCCCGACGTGTCAACATGGTACAAACAATGGACCCACAAGGCAGAAAAATCAAGACTACTAACAGGGATGAAGCATTTTTCGTTAAGGGAAGAATGTCGACAAGAAAAATAAAAAAAAGATTGGCGACAGGAGGAATTATTAAATACTTCGGGAGCCTTTGATCAAATACAAGTTTTTGCCCAAACGCTCGGGGGCTACTTCGACAAAAAAGTAAAATTTCGAGTATGGCAATATAGAAATTGCGGGAGCCTACAACCAAGCACAAGTCCTTGACTGTAGCCTCGGGGGCTACTCCCATCGGGAGCGCTGTTCGCGCACCCGAGAGATAAAAAAAGAAGAAAGAGATCATATTGGGAAATAATGACAATATAGCGACAAGGTGGACTAAAATGTTGAGCCTACAACCAAGCACAAGTTCTTGGTTGTAGCCTCGGGGGCTACTCCCATCGGGAACGCTGTTCGCGTGCCCGATGAAATTAAACAAAGGAAAAATAGAAAAGCAAGAGAGTATATTTCGAGTTATAATTAACTCTACATATACTCCCATCGGGAGAGCAATATAAGTCATATTTGACTCGATAAAATGTGCCATTCCAACAGCCGGAAAAGCACTCAACAATATATTCTCAGAACGCCGAAGTTGCGATCAATTTCTGAATGCCGCAAAATTGCGAAGGTAAGACCCCAGATCCGTTCTGCTGGGCGTGGCATCGCCGAAAGGCTGCTTCTGCTACTTTTATCCGTATCAACATATACGAAGAAAAATCCTAACGGACGCGTTAGGTACCCGATAAATTTGACTGGGACTCGACAGAATGGTAAGACCTTAAGCGGCACCTGTCGAAGTTTACACCAGTATCCCGAGATCATGTCCAGGGACGTGATTTTGAAGTAGGTTTTTGCGGATTGCCACTAGAGCAGTTAACTAGTACCTGATCCGTCAGATGAACTAGCCCCAACTACCATTATCCCTGTACAATATAGAATTTTATGTGAAGAAATATAAAAAAGTTAAAGCTCTCGAATAAAAATAAACAGTGGAGATTTTCCCTGATTCTACGATTCAAGCAAAATCTCGGGGGCTACTGACATAGGCATCCCAAATGGGCCTGCCGAAGATAGTACCCGGGGTTTACTGAAGGCCCACTACCCGAAGAATAAGAAGATTCGGGAGCCCAAGATATGTCAAGGAAAGTCAAGAGTTGTAATAGGAAGTGTTATTTGTAATCTGGCGGGATGAGTTAGAAACCGTCCCGGACTCTGTAACTTGTATAGCACGAATCCCTCGGCTCCACCTCCTATATAAAGGGGGAGCCGAGGGACGAAGAATAATCGAATCATTGTTTACAAACCCTAGTTTTCATAATCGTCGAGTACTTTCCGGCTGAAACCTTCGAGATCTACTTACCCTCTACTTCCAACTAAACCCTAGCCTACAATCCATAGGCATTGACAAGTTGATACCTTGTCACATAGTGCATACATTTTCACACATACTGCACTAGATAGATGCTAACCCTATAGTTTGAGGCCATTTGGATGAGGTAGAAAAAATTCTTGGATTAGAATCGTGTTGTTCGAACCCCGTAGTTGGATTTTTTTGAACCTTGATTTGTAGTACTGGGCAAAACCCTAGTTTAGCCTATTTAATTATAGATTCGTAGGTCGATTTTTCTACTCACCTTTTTATTATTACTATGCAGCACATGTGTGTTTGCCCGTCTAGCTAGTGAAACTCGGAGGAAGAGGGATCACTCGGAAGGACAGAAGAAGGGAGAGCATTATGGTGTCTCCCCTTTTTCGGGGTGACGATGTTGACTATTGTGCAGGGTTTGTCAGTGAGCTGGAGGAGGTGCGAGCGAGCGAGCGAGCGAGTCGAGCGAGGCCGAGAATGAGAGAGATTTGTTTTTTTGTGTGAGAGGGACAACCGAAGGATCCTGAAGGACCCAGAGACTTCCAATACGCATCCTGATGCGTCTTCTCTTGACAAAGAAGATGGCTGGGAGTTTGCGTACCTATTATTGCACGTGACTTGTGCTCACTGATGTGTGGGACCTCACGCGTGGGCACCAGATGTAAGTGACAGACCTGTTGGTGTAAAAACTCGGTTGATTATTATAGTGCATTAGAACAAAGTTTCCTATGGATTCAAGGCTAGGAAATCCAAGTTAACTCATTTACATGACATTATTTTTTCCATGAAGCAAAGTTAACACATCTATCAATTGGTACATTTTGGAGTGACTAAGAAGGATCCATGCTTACTTATTCGTTTTCACGTGTTAAACTTGTCTAAATCTTGGTCAAACCTAGGATTTGACCAAAAGATTCAAATGGGCATAAAATTAAAAAAAACAGAAAAATGAAAAACAAAAGCATATAGTCTTATTATGTCATATAGTAAGCATTCAAGTTGATGAATTAACAAGGTTTGGACATATTCAAACCATACAAATCATGTATCTACCCCCTAACCCTAAAATCTGTCTTATGAAGTCTAGCATGAAGAGAAGTCGTTTTGGGTTTCAAACATGGAAATTTCAAGAACATCCCAAAAGCTTCATTTTAGAGTGACTAATAAGGATACAAACTTCCCTTTTCATTTTCATGTTTTAAACTTGTTTAAATCTTGGTCAAACCGCCTAGGATTTGACCAAGATTCAAATGGGTAGAAAAAATAAAAAAATCAGAAAAATGAAAAACCAAAGTACATATAGTCTTCTTATGTCATATATATAGTAAGCATTAAAGTTGATAAACAAGGTCTAGACATATATTCAAACCAGACAACTCGTGTATATATCTACCCCTAACCCTAAACTCTATCTTATGAAGTCAATCATGAAGAGAAGTGGTTTTGGGTTTCAAACATGGAAATTTCAAGAACCTCCCAAAAGCTTTATTTTAGAGTGACTAAGAAGGATCCATGCTTACCTTTTCATTTTCATGTGTTTTAAACTTGCTTAAATCTTGGTCAAACCTAGGATTTGACCAAGATTCAAATGGGCATAAACATTCAAAAAAAATCAAAAAATGAAAACCAAAGCACATAGCCTAGCTTCTTATGTCATATATATATACAGTAAGCATTCAAGTTGATGAACAAGGTCTAGACATATTCAAAACATAAAAGCATGTATCTACCCCCTAACCCTTAACTATGTCTTATGAAGTCAAGCATGAAGAGAAATGGTTTTGGGTTTCAAACATGGAAATTTCAAAAACATCCCAAAAGCTTAGTTTTAGAGTGACTAAGAAGGACCCAAGCTTAATTTCAAGAACACCCCTCGCAAATCTTCATTTTAGATTGACTAAGAAGGATCGAGGCTTATCTTTTCATTTACATGTTTTAAACTTGTTTAAATCTTGGTCAAACCTAGGGTTTGACCAAGACTCAAATGGGCCTAAAAATTCAAAAAAATCAAAAAAAAAAAACCAAAGCACATAGCCTTCTAATGTCATATATAGTAAGCAGCATTCAACTTGATGAACATGGCCGGTCTAGACATATTCATAACATAAAAAGCATGTATCTACCCCCTAACGCTTAACTCTGTCTTTATTATGAAGTCAAGCATGAAGAGAAGTGGTTTTGGGTTTCAGACATGGAAATTTCAAAACTTCCCAAAAGCTTAATTTTAGAGGGACTAAGAAGGATCCAAGCTTACCTTTTCATTTTCATGTTTTAAGCTTGTTTAAATATTGGTCAAACATAGGATTCAAATGGGCATAAACAATTAGAAATAAACAGAAAAAATGAAAAACCAAATAACATAGCCTTCTTATGTAATATAGTATGCATTAGTTCATAAACAAGGTCTAGACATATTCAAACCAAAAAAAATCACGTATCTCTACCCCTAACCCTAAACTCTCGGTCTTATGAAGTCAAGCATGAAAAGAAGTGGTTTTGGGTTTCAAACATGGAAATTTCAAAAACCTCCCAAAAGCTTCATTCTAGAGTACTGTGACTAAGAAAGATCCATGATTACCTTTTCATTTTCATGTTCTAAACTTGTTTAAATCTTGGTCAAACATAGGATTTGACCAAGATTTTAATGGGCATAAAAAATTCGAAAAAAATCAAAAAATGAAAAACCAAAGCACATATATAGCCTTCTTATGTCATATAGTAACCATTCAAGTTGATAAACAAGGTCTATACATATTCAAACCAGAAAAAGCATGTATCTACCCCTAACCCTAAACTCTGTCTTACGAAGTCAAGCATGAAGAGAAGTGGTTTTGGGTTTCAATCATGGAAATTTCAAAAACCTCCCAAAAGCTTAATTTTAGAGTGAGTAAGAAGGTTTATACATGTGTTCAAACCAGACAAATCATGTATCTATCCCCTAACCATGCATAAACTCGGTCGATCTTATGAAGTCTAGCATGAAGAGAAGTCGTTTTGGGTTTCAAACATGGAAATTTCAAGAACATCCCAAAAGCTTCATTTTAGAGTGACTAATAAGGATACAAACTTCCCTTTTCATTTTCATGTTTTAAACTTGTTTAAATCTTGGTCAAACCTCCTAGGATTTGACCAAGATTCAAATGGGCATACAAATTCAGAAAAAAAAATCAAAAACCAATGCACATACAATTCTTATGTCATATATATAGTAAGCATTAAAGTTGATAAACAAGGTCTAAACATATTCAAACCAGACAACTCATGTATATATCTACCCCTAACCCTAAACTTTGTCTTATGAAGTCAATCATGAAGAGAAGTGGTTTTGGGTTTCAAACATGGAAATTTCAAGAACCTCCCAAAAGATTTATTTTAGAGTGACTAAGAAGGATCCATGCTTACCTTTTCATTTTCATGATTTAAACTTGTTTAAATCTTTTTCAAACCTAGGATTTGACCAAAAGATTCAAACGGGCACAAAATTCAAAAAAACCAGAAAAATGAAAAACCAAAGTACGTAGTCTTCTTATGTCATATAGTAAGCATTCAAGTTGATGCATTAACAAGGTTTGGACATATTCAAACCATACATATCATGTATCTACCCCCTAACCGTAAGCTCTTTCTTATGAAGTCAAGCTTGAAGAGAAGTGGTTTTGGGTTTCAAACATGGAAATTTCAAAAATCTCCCAAAAACTTCATATTAGAGTGACTAATTAAGAGGGGTACAAGCTTCCCTTTTCGTTTTCATGGTTTAAACGTGTTTAAATCTTTGTCAAACCTAGGATTTGACCAAGATTCTAATATATGGGCATAAAACTAAAAAAAAAACAAAAAAATGAAAAACCAAAGCACATAGTCTTCTTATGTCATATAGTTAGCATTAAAGTTGATGAACAAAGTTTAGACATATTCAAACCAGACAAATCATGTATCTACCCCCTAACCCTAAACTCGGTCTTGTGAAGTCTAGCATGAAGAGAAGTCGTTTTGGGTTTCAAACGTTTAAGCCAAAAGCCCCTTTTTCAAATACTTCAAACTTATTCAAATTTGGTTCAAATTTGAAAGACATACAAGTTATAGCACACATAGTGCATACATTTTCACACATACTGCACTAGATAGATGCTAACCCTATAGTTTGAGGCCATTTGGATGAGTTAGAAAAAATTCTTGGATTAGAATCATGTTGTTCGAACCCCGTAGTTGGATTTTTTTGAACCTTGATCTGTAGTACTGGGCAAAACACTAGTTTAACCTATTTAATTATAGATTCGTAGGTCGATTTTTCTACTCACCTTTTTATTATTACTATGCAGCACATGTGTGTTTGCCCGTCTAGCTAGTGAAACTCAGAGGAAGAGGGATCACTCGGAAGGACAGAAGAAGGGAGAGCATTATGGTGTCTCCCCTTTTTCGGGTGACGATGTTGACTATTGTGCAGGGTTTGTCAGTGAGCAGGAGGAGGTGCGAGCGAGTGAGCGAGTCGAGCGAGGCCGAGAATGAGAGAGATTTGTTTTTTTGTGTGAGAGGGACAACCGAAGGATCCTGAAGGACCCAGAGACTTCCAATACGCATCCTGATGCGTCTTCTCTTGACAAAGAAGATGGCTGGGAGTTTGCGTACCTATTATTGCACGTGACTTGTGCTCACTGATGTGTGGGACCTCACGCGTGGGCACCACACGTAAGTGACAGACCTGTTGGTGTAAAAACTCGGTTGATTATTATAGTGCATTAGAACAAAGTTTCCTATGGATTCAAGGCTATGAAATCCAAGTTAACTCATTTACATGACATTATTTTTTCCATGAAGCAAAGTTAACACATCTATCAATTGGTACATTTTGGAGTGACTAAGAAGGATCCATGCTTACTTATTCGTTTTCACGTGTTAAACTTGTCTAAATCTTGGTCAAACCTAGGATTTGACCAAAAGATTCAAATGGGCATAAAATTAAAAAAAAACAGAAAAATGAAAAACAAAAGCATATAGTCTTATTATGTCATATAGTAAGCATTCAAGTTGATGATTTCACAAGGTTTGGACATATTCAAACCATACAAATCATGTATCTACCCCCTAACCCTAAACTCTGTCTTATGAAGTCTAGCATGAAGAGAAGTCGTTTTGGGTTTCAAACATGGAAATTTCAAGAACATCCCAAAAGCTTCATTTTAGAGTGACTAATAAGGATACAAACTTCCCTTTTCATTTTCATGTTTTAAACTTGTTTAAATCTTGGTCAAACCGCCTAGGATTTGACCAAGATTCAAATGGGCATACAAATTCAGAAAAAAATCAAAAACCAATGCACATAGCATTCTTATGTCATATATATAGTAAGCATTAAAGTTGATAAACAAGGTCTAGACATATTCAAACCAGACAACTCATGTATATATCTACTCCTAACCCTAAACTCTTTCTTATGAAGTCAATCATGAAGAGAAGTGGTTTTGGGTTTCAAACATGTGGAAATTTCAAGAACCTCCCAAAAGCTTTATTTTAGAGTGACTAAGAAGGATCCATGCTTACCTTTTCATTTTCATATTTTGAACTTGTTTAAATCTTTGTCAAACCTAGGATTGACCAAAAGTTTCAAATGGGCACAAAATTCATAAAAAATCATAAAAATGAAAAACCAAAGCATATAGTCTTCGTATGTCATATAACAAGCATTCAAGTTGATAAATTAATAAGGTTTGGACATATTGAAGCCATACAAATCATGTATCTACCCCTAACCCTAAACTCGGTCGATCTTATGAAGTCTAGCATGAAGAGAAGTCGTTTTGGGTTTCAAACATGGAAATTTCAAGGACACACATCCCAAAAGCTTCATTTTAGAGTGACTAAGAAGGATCCATGCTTACCTTTTCAATTCATGTTATAAACTTGTTTAAATCATGGTCAACCCTAGGATTTGACCAAGATTCAAATGGGTAGAAAAATTAAAAAATCAGAAAAATGAAAAACTAAAGTACATATAGTCTTCTTATGTCATATATATAGTAAGCATTAAAGTTGATAAACAAGGTCTAGACATATATTCAAACCAGACAACTCGTGTATATATCTACCCCTAACCCTAAACTCTGTCTTATGAAGTCAATCATGAAGAGAAGTGGTTTTGGGTTTCAAACATGGAAATTTCAAGAACCTCCCAAAAGCTTTATTTTAGAGTGACTAAGAAGGATCCATGCTTACCTTTTCATTTTCATGTGTTTTAAAATTCCTTAAATCTTGGTCAAACCTAGGATTTGACCAAGATTCAAATGGGCATAAACATTCAAAAAAAATCAAAAAATGAAAACCAAAGCACATAGCCTAGCTTCTTATGTCATATATATACACAGTAAGCATTCAAGTTGATGAACAAGGTCTAGACATATTCGAAACATAAAAGCATGTATCTACCCCCTAACCCTTAACTATGTCTTATGAAGTCAAGCATGAAGAGAAATGGTTTTGGGTTTCAAACATGGAAATTTCAAAAACATCCCAAAAGCTTAATTTTAGAGTGACTAAGAAGGACCCAAGCTTAATATCAAGAACACCCTCGCAAATCTTCATTTTAGAGTGACTAAGAAGGATCGAGGCTTATCTTTTCATTTACATGTTTTAGACTTGTTTAAATCTTGGTCAAACCTAGGATTTGACGAAGACTCAAATGGGCCTAAAAATTCAAAAAAAAAGCAAAGCACATAGCCTTCTAATGTCATATATAGTAAGCAGCATTCAACTTGACGAACATGGCCGGTCTAGACATATTCATAACATAAAAAGCATGTATCTACCCCCTAACGCTTAACTCTGTCTTAATTATGAAGTCAAGCATGAAGAGAAGTGGTTTTGGGTTTCAGACATGGAAATTTCAAAAACTTCCCAAAACCTTAATTTTAGAGGGACTAAGAAGCATCCAAGCTTACCTTTTCATTTTCATGTTTTAAGCTTGTTTAAATATTGGTCAAACATAGGATTCAAATGGGCATAAACAATTAGAAATAAACAGAAAAAATGAAAAACCAAATACTATAGCCTTCTTATGTAATATAGTAAGCATTAGTTGATAAACAAGGTCTAGACATATTCAAACCAAAAAAAATCATGTATCTCTACCCCTAACCCTAAACTCTCGGTCTTATGAAGTCAAGCATGAAAAGAAGTGGTTTTGGGTTTCAAACATGGAAATTTCAAAAACCTCCCAAAAGCTTCATTCTAGAGTACTGTGACTAAGAAAGATCCATGATTACCTTTTCATTTTCATGTTCTAAACTTGTTTAAATCTTGGTCAAACATAGGATTTGACCAAGATTTTAATGGGCATAAAAAATTCGAAAAAAATCAAAAAATGAAAAACCAAAGCACATATATAGCCTTCTTATGTCATATAGTAACCATTCAAGTTGATAAACAAGGTCTATACATATTCAAACCAGAAAAAGCATGTATCTACCCCTAACCCTAAACTCTGTCTTACGAAGTCAAGCATGAAGAGAAGTGGTTTTGGGTTTCAAACATGGAAATTTCAAAAACCTCCCGAAAGCTTAATTTTAGAGTGAGTAAGAAGGTTTATACATGTGTTCAAACCAGAAAAATCATGTATCTATCCCCTAACCATGCATAAACTCGGTCGATCTTATGAAGTCTAGCATGAAGAGAAGTCGTTTTGGGTTTCAAACATGGAAATTTTAAGAACATCCCAAAAGCTTCATTTTAGAGTGACTAATAAGGTTACAAACTTCCCTTTTCATTTTCATGTTTTAAACTTGTTTAAATCTTGGTCAAACCGCCTAGGATTTGACCAAGATTCAAATGGGCATACAAATTCAGAAAAAAATCAAAAACCAATGCACATAGCATTCTTATGTCATATATATAGTAAGCATTAAAGTTGATAAACAAGGTCTAGACATATTCAAACCAGACAACTCATGTATATATCTACCCCTAACCCTAAACTCTGTCTTATGAAGTCAATCATGAAGAGAAGTGGTTTTGGGTTTCAAACATGTGGAAATTTCAAGAACCTCCCAAAAGCTTTATTTTAGAGTGACTAAGAAGGATCCATGCTTACCTTTTCATTTTCATATTTTGAACTTGTTTAAATCTTTGTCAAACCTAGGATTGACCAAAAGTTTCAAATGGGCATAAAATTCATAAAAAATCATAAAAATGAAAAACCAAAGCATATAGTCTTCGTATGTCATATAACATATTCAAACCAGACAACTCATGTATATATCTGCCCCTAACCTTAAACTCCGTCTTAATTATGAAGTCAATCATGAAGACAAGTGGTTTTGGGTTTCAAACATGAAATTTCAGGAACATCCCAAAAGCTGCTTCATTTTAGAGTGACTAAGAAGGATCCAGGCTTACCTTTTCGTTTTCGTATTTTATACTTGTTTAAATCCTGGTCAAACCTAGGATTTGACCAAGATTCAAATGGGCATAAAATTCAAAAAATTAGAATAATGAAAAACAAAAGCACATAGTCTTCTTATGTCATATAGTAAGCATTCAAGTTGATAAACAAGGTTCATACATGTGTTCAAACCACACAAATCATGTATCTACCCCCTAACCATAAACTCGGTCAATCTTATGAAGTCTAGCATGAAGAGAAGTCGTATGGGTTTCAAACATGGAAATTTCAAGAACCTCACAAAAGCTTCATTTTAGAGTGTCTGTAAAAGATCCAGGCTTGCCTTTTCATTTTCATGTTTTAAAATTGTTTAAATCTTGGGCAAACCTAGCTAGTATTTGACCAAGATTCAAATGGGCATAAAATTCAAAAAAAATGAAAAAACAAAAAAAACTAAAGCACATAGCCTTCTTATGTCATGTATATATAGTAAGCCTTCAAGTTGATGAACAAGGTCTAGACATATTCAAAACAGAAAAATCATGTATCTACCCCCTAACCCTTAACTATGTCTTATGAAGTCAAGCATGAAGAGAAGTGGTTTTGGTTTCAAACATGGAAATTTCAAAAACTTCCCAAAAGCTTAATTTTAGAGTGAGTAAGAAGGATCGAGGCTTACCTTTTCATTTTCATGTTTTAAACTTGTTTAAATCTTGGTCAAATTAACCTAGCTAGTATTTGACCAAGATTCTAATGGGCATAAAATTCAAAAAAATCAGAAAAATGAAAAACCAAAGCACATAGCCTTCTTATGTCATAAAGTAAGAATTCAAGTTGATAAACAAGGTCTAGACATATATTCAAACCAGACAACTCGTGTATATATCTACCCCTAACCCTAAACTCTATCTTATGAAGTCAATCATGAAGAGAAGTGGTTTTGGGTTTCAAACATGGAAATTTCAAGAACCTCCCAAAAGCTTTATTTTAGAGTGACTAAGAAGGACCCAAGCTTAATTTCAAGAACACCCCTCGCAAATCTTCAGTTTAGAGTGACTAAGAAGGATCGAGGCTTATCTTTTCATTTACATGTTTTAAACTTGTTTAAATCTTGGTCAAACCTAGGATTTGACCAAGACTCAAATGGGCCTAAAAATTCAAAAAAATCAAAAAAAAAAACCAAAGCACATAGCCTTCTAATGTCATATATAGTAAGCAGTATTCAACTTGATGAACATGGCCGGTCTAGACATATTCATAACATAAAAAGCATGTATCTACCCCCTAACGCTTAACTCTGTCTTAATTATGAAGTCAAGCATGAAGAGAAGTGGTTTTGGGTTTCAGACATGGAAATTTCAAAAACTTCCCAAAAGCTTAATTTTAGAGGGACTAAGAAGGATCCAAGCTTACCTTTTCATTTTCATGTTTTAAGCTTGTTTAAATATTGGTCAAACATAGGATTCAAATGGGCATAAACAATTAGAAATAAACAGAAAAAATGAAAAACCAAATAACATAGCCTTCTTATGTAATATAGTAAGCATTAGTTGATAAACAAGGTATAGACATATTCAAACCAAAAAAAAATCATGTATCTCTACCCCTAACCCTAAACTCTCGGTCTTATGAAGTCAAGCATGAGAAGAAGTGGTTTTGGGTTTCAAACATGGAAATTTCAAAAACCTCCCAAAAGCTTCATTCCAGAGTACTGTGACTAAGAAAGATCCATGATTACCTTTTCATTTTCATGTTCTAAACTTGTTTAAATCTTGGTCAAACATAGGATTTGACCAAGATTTTAATGGGCATAAAAAATTCGAAAAAAATCAAAAAATGAAAAACCAAAGCACATATATAGCCTTCTTATGTCATATAGTAACCATTCAAGTTGATAAACAAGGTCTATACATATTCAAACCAGAAAAAGCATGTATCTACCCATAACCCTAAACTATGTCTTACGAAGTCAAGCATGAAGAGAAGTGGTTTTGGGTTTCAAACATGGAAATTTCAAAAACCTCCCGAAAGCTTAATTTTAGAGTGAGTAAGAAGGTTTATACATGTGTTCAAACCAGACAAATCATGTATCTATCCCCTAACCATGCATAAACTCGGTCGATCTTATGAAGTCTAGCATGAAGAGAAGTCGTTTTGCGTTTCAAACATGGAAATTTCAAGAACATCCCAAAAGCTTCATTTTAGAGTGACTAATAAGGATACAAACTTCCCTTTTCATTTTCATGTTTTAAACTTGTTTAAATCTTGGTCAAACCGCCTAGGATTTGACCAAGATTCAAATGGGCATACAAATTCAGAAAAAAAATCAAAAACCAATGCACATAGCATTCTTATGTCATATATATAGTAAGCATTAAAGTTGATAAACAAGGTCTAGACATATTCAAACCAGACAACTCATGTATATATCTACCCCTAACCCTAAACTCTGTCTTATGAAGTCAATCATGAATAGAAGTGGTTTTGGGTTTCAAACATGTGGAAATTTCAAGAACCTCCCAAAAGCTTTATTTTAGAGTGACTAAGAAGGATCCATGCTTACCTTTTCATTTTCATATTTTGAACTTGTTTAAATCTTTGTCAAACCTAGGATTGACCAAAAGTTTCAAATGGGCATAAAATTCATAAAAAATCATAAAAATGAAAAACCAAAGCATATAGTCTTCGTATGTCATATAACATATTCAAACCAGACAACTCATGTATATATCTGCCCCTAACCTTAAACTCCGTCTTAATTATGAAGTCAATCATGAAGACAAGTGGTTTTGGGTTTCAAACATGAAATTTCAAGAACATCCCAAAAGCTGCTTCATTTTAGAGTGACTAAGAAGGATCCAGGCTTACCTTTTCGTTTTCATATTTTATACTTGTTTAAATCCTGGTCAAACCTAGGATTTGACCAAGATTCAAATGGGCATAAAATTCAAAAAATTAGAATAATGAAAAACAAAAGCACATAGTCTTCTTATGTCATATAGTAAGCATTCAAGTTGATAAACAAGGTTTATACATGTGTTCAAACCACACAAATCATGTATCTACCCCCTAACCATAAACTCGGTCGATCTTATGAAGTCTAGCATGATGAGAAGTCGTATGGGTTTCAAACATGGGAATTTCAAGAACCTCACAAAAGCTTCATTTTAGAGTGTCTGGAAAAGATCCAGGCTTGCCTTTTCATTTTCATGTTTTAAAATTGTTTAAATCTTGGTCAAACCTAGCTAGTATTTGACCAAGATTCAAATGGGCATAAAATTCAAAAAAAATGAAAAAACTAAAAAAAACTAAAGCAAATAGCCTTCTTATGTCATGTATATATAGTAAGCCTTCAAGTTGATGAACAAGGTCTAGACATATTCAAAACAGAAAAATCATGTATCTACCCCCTAACCCTTAACTATGTCTTATGAAGTCAAGCATGAAGAGAAGTGGTTTTGGTTTCAAAAATGGAAATTTCAAAAACTTCCCAAAAGCTTAATTTTAGAGTGAGTAAGAAGGATCGAGGCTTACCTTTTCATTTTCATGTTTTAAACTTGTTTAAATCTTGGTCAAATTAACCTAGCTAGTATTTGACCAAGATTCTAATGGGCATAAAATTCAAAAAAATCAGAAAAATGAAAAACCAAAGCACATAGCCTTCTTATGTCATAAAGTAGGAATTCAAGTTGATAAACAAGGTCTAGACATATATTCAAACCAGACAACTAGTGTATATATCTACCCCTAACCCTAAACTCTGTCTTATGAAGTCAATCATGAAGAGAAGTGGTTTTGGGTTTCAAACATGGAAATTTCAAGAACCTCCCAAAAGCTTTATTTTAGAGTGACTAAGAAGGATCCATGCTTACCTTTTCATTTTCATGTGTTTTAAACTTGCTTAAATCTTGGTCAAACCTAGGATTTGACCAAGATTCAAATGGGCATAAACATTCAAAAAAATCAAAAAATGAAAACCAAAGCACATAGCCCAGCTTTTTATGTCATATATATATACAGTAAGCATTCAAGTTGATGAACAAGGTCTAGACATATTCAAAACATAAAAGCATGTATCTACCCCCTAACCCTTAACTATGTCTTATGAAGTCAAGCATGAAGAGAAATGGTTTTGGGTTTCAAACATGGAAATTTCAAAAACATCCCAAAAGCTTAATTTTAGAGTGACTAAGAAGAACCCAAGCTTAATTTCAAGAACACCCCTCGCAAATCTTCATTTTAGAGTGACTAAGAAGGATCGAGGCTTATCTTTTCATTTACATGTTTTAAACTTGTTTAAATCTTGGTCAACCCTAGGATTTGACCAAGACTCAAATGGGCCTAAAAATTCAAAAAAAATAACCAAAGCACATAGCCTTCTAATGTCATATATAGTAAGCAGCATTCAACTTGATGAACATGGTCGGTCTAGACATAGTCATAACATAAAAAGCATGTATCTACCCCCTAACGCTTAACTCTGTCTTAATTATGAAGTCAAGCATGAAGAGAAGTGGTTTTGGGTTTCAGACATGGAAATATCAAAAACTTCCCAAAAGCTTAATTTTAGAGGGACTAAGAAGGATCCAAGCTTACCTTTTCATTTTCATGTTTTAAGCTTGTTTAAATATTGGTCAAACATAGGATTCAAATGGGCATAAACAATTAGAAATAAACAGAAAAAATGAAAAACCAAATAACATAGCCTTCTTATGTAATATAGTAAGCATTAGTTGATAAACAAGGTCTAGACATATTAAAACCAAAAAAAATCATGTATGTCTACCCCTAACCCTAAACTCTCGGTCTTATGAAGTCAAGCATGAAAAGAAGTGGTTTTGGGTTTCAAACATGGAAATTTCAAAAACCTCCCAAAAGCTTCATTCTAGAGTACTGTGACTAAGAAAGATTCATGATTACCTTTTCATTTTCATGTTCTAAACTTGTTTAAATCTTGGTCAAACATAGGATTTGACCAAGATTTTAATGGGCATAAAAATTCGAAAAAAATCAAAAAATGAAAAACCAAAGCACATATATAGCCTTCTTATGTCATATAGTAACCATTCAAGTTGATAAACAAGGTCTATACATATTCAAACCAGAAAAAGGATGTATCTACCCCTAACCCTAAACTCTGTCTTACGAAGTCAAGCATGAAGAGAAGTGGTTTTGGGTTTCAAACATGGAAATTTCAAAAACCTCCCGAAAGCTTAATTTTAGAGTGAGTAAGAAGGTTTATACATGTGTTCAAACCAGACAAATCATGTATCTATCCCCTAACCATGCATAAACTCGGTCGATCTTATGAAGTCTAGCATGAAGAGAAGTCGTTTTGGGTTTGAAACATGGAAATTTCAAGAACATCCCAAAAGCTTCATTTTAGAGTGACTAATAAGGATACAAACTTCCCTTTTCATTTTCATGTTTTAAACTTGTTTAAATCTTGGTCAAACCGCCTAGGATTTGACCAAGATTCAAATGGGCATACAAATTCAGAAAAAAAATCAAAAACCAATGCACATAGCATTCTTATGTCATATATATAGTAAGCATTAAAGTTGATAAACAAGGTCTAAACATATTCAAACCAGACAACTCATGTATATATCTACCCCTAACCCTAAACTTTGTCTTATGAAGTCAATCATGAAGAGAAGTGGTTTTGGGTTTCAAACATGGAAATTTCAAGAACCTCCCAAAAGCTTTATTTTAGAGTGACTAAGAAGGATCCATGCTTACCTTTTCATTTTCATGATTTAAACTTGTTTAAATCTTTTTCAAGCCTAGGATTTGACCAAAAGATTCAAATGGGCACAAAATTCAAAAAAAAGCAGAAAAATGAAAAACCAAAGTACATATTCTTCTTATGTCATATAGTAAGCATTCAAGTTGATGCATTAGCAAGGTTTGGACATATTCAAACCATACAAATCATGTATCTACCCCCTAACCGTAAGCTCTGTCTTATGAAGTCAAGCTTGAAGAGAAGTGGTTTTGGGTTTCAAACATGGAAATTTCAAAAACCTCCCAAAAACTTCATATTAGAGTGACTAATTAAGAGGGATACAAGCTTCCCTTTTCGTTTTCATGTTTTAAACGTGTTTAAATCTTTGTCAAACCTAGGATTTGACCAAGATTCTAATATATGGGCATAAAATTCAAAAAAAAAACAAAAAAATGAAAAACCAAAGCACATAGTCTTCTTATGTCATATAGTTAGCATTAAAGTTGATGAACAAAGTTTAGACATATTCAAACCAGACAAATCATGTATCTACCCGCTAACCCTAAACTCGGTCTTGTGAAGTCTAGCATGAAGAGAAGTCGTTTTGGGTTTCAAACGTTTAAGCCAAAAGCCCCTTTTTCAAATACTTCAAACTTATTCAAATTTGGTTCAAATTTGAAAGACATACAAGTTATAGCACACATAGTGCATACATTTTCACACATACTGCACTAGATAGATGCTAACCCTATAGTTTGAGGCCATTTGGATGAGGTAGAAAAAATTCTTGGATTAGAATCGTGTTGTTCGAACCCCGTAGTTGGATTTTTTTGAACCTTGATCTGTAGTACTGGGCAAAACCCTAGTTTAACCTATTTAATTATAGATTCGTATATCGATTTTTCTACCTTTTTATTATAAATATGCAGCACATGTGTGTTTACCCGTCTAGCTAGTGAAACTCGGAGGAAGAGCGATCACTCGGAAGGACAGAAGAAGGGAGAGCATTATGGTGTCTCCCCTTTTTCGGGTGACGATGTTGACTATTGTGCAGGGTTTGTCAGTGAGCAGGAGGAGGTGCGAGCGAGCGAGCGAGCGAGTCAAGCGAGGCCGAGAATGAGAGAGATTTGTTTTTTTTGTGTGAGAGGGACAACCGAAGGATCCTGAAGGACCCAGAGACTTCCAATACGCATCCTGATGCGTCTTCTCTTGACAAAGAAGATGGCTGGGAGTTTGCGTACCTATTATTGCACGTGACTTGTGCTCACTGATGTGTGGGACCTCACGCGTGGGCACCACACGTAAGTGACAGACCTGTTGGTGTAAAAACTCGGTTGATTATTATAGTGCATTAGAACAAAGTTTCCTATGGATTCAAGGCTAGGAAATCCAAGTTAACTCATTTACATGACATTATTTTTTCCATGAAGCAAAGTTAACACATCTATCAATTGGTACATTTTGGAGTGACTAAGAAGGATCCATGCTTACTTATTCGTTTTCACGTGTTAAACTTGTCTATATCTTGGTCAAACCTAGGATTTGACCAAAAGATTCAAATGGGCATAAAATTCAAAAAAAAACAGAAAAATGAAAAACAAAAGCATATAGTCTTATTATGTCTTATAGTAAGCATTCAAGTTGATGAATTAACAAGGTTTGGACATATTCAAACCATACAAATCATGTATCTACCCCCTAACCCTAAACTCTGTCTTATGAAGTCTAGCATGAAGAGAAGTCGTTTTGGGTTTCAAACATGGAAATTTCAAGAACATCCCAAAAGCTTCATTTTAGAGTGACTAATAAGGATACAAACTTACCTTTTCATTTTCATGTTTTAAACTTGTTTAAATCTTGGTCAAACCGCCTAGGATTTGACCAAGATTCAAATGGGCATACAAATTCAGAAAAAAATCAAAAACCAATGCACATAGCATTCTTATGTCATATATATAGTAAGCATTAAAGTTGATAAACAAGGTCTAGACATATTCAAACCAGAAAACTCATGTATATATCTACCCCTAACCCTAAACTCTGTCTTATGAAGTCAATCATGAAGAGAAGTGGTTTTGGGTTTCAAACATGTGGAAATTTCAAGAACCTCCCAAAAGCTTTATTTTAGAGTAACTAAGAAGGATCCATGCTTACCTTTTCATTTTCATATTTAGAACTTGTTTAAATCTTTGTCAAACCTAGGATTGACCAGAAGTTTCAAACGGGCATAAAAAATCATAAAAATGAAAAACCAAAGCATATAGTCTTCGTATGTCATATAACATATTCAAACCAGACAACTCATGTATATATCTGCCCCTAACCTTAAACTCTGTCTTAATTATGAAGTCAATCATGAAGACAAGTGGTTTTGGGTTTCAAACATGAAATTTCAAGAACATCCCAAAAGCTGCTTCATTTTAGAGTGACTAAGAAGGATCCAGGCTTACCTTTTCGTTTTCGTATTTTATACTTGTTTAAATCTTGTTCAAACCTAGGATTTGACCAAGATTCAAATGGGCATAAAATTCAAAAAATTAGAATAATGAAAAACAAAAGCACATAGTCTTCTTATGTCATATAGTAAGCATTCAAGTTGATAAACAAGGTTTATACATGTGTTCAAACCACACAAATCATGTATCTACCCCCTAACCATAAACTCGGTTGATCTTATGAAGTCTAGCATGAAGAGAAGTCGTATGGGTTTCAAACATGGAAATTTCAAGAACCTCACAAAAGCTTCATTTTAGAGTGTCTGGAAAATATCCAGGCTTGCCTTTTCATTTTCATGTTTTAAAATTGTTTAAATCTTGGTCAAACCTAGCTAGTATTTGACCAAGATTCAAATGGGCATAAAATTCAAAAAAAATGAAAAAACAAAAAAAACTAAAGCACATAGCCTTCTTATGTCATGTATATATAGTAAGCCTTCAAGTTGATGAACAAGGTCTAGACATATTCAAAACACAAAAATCATGTATCTACTCCCTAACCCTTAACTATGTCTTATGAAGTCAAGCATGAAGAGAAGTGGTTTTGGTTTCAAACATGGAAATTTCAAAAACTTCCCAAAAGCTTAATTTTAGAGTGAGTAAGAAGGATCGAGGCTTACCTTTTCATTTTCATGTTTTTAACTTGTTTAAATCTTGGTCAAATTAACCTAGCTAGTATTTGACCAAGATTCTAATGGGCATAAAATTCAAAAAAATCAGAAAAATGAAAAACCAAAGCACATAGCCTTCTTATGTCATAAAGTAAGAATTCAAGTTGATAAATAAGGTCTAGACATATTCAAACTAGACAAATCATGTATCTACCCCTAACACTAAACTCTGTCTTATGAAGTCAATCATGAAGAGAAACAGTTTTGGGTTTCAAACATGGAAATTTCAAGAACCTCCCAAAAGATTCATTTTAGAGTGACTAAGAAGGATCCATGCTTACCTTTTCATTTTCATGTTTTGAATTTGTTTAAATCTTGGTTAAACCTAGGATTTGACCAAGATTCAAATGGGCATAAAAATCCAGAACAAAATCAGAAAAAATGAAAAACCAAAGCACATAGTCATCTTATGTCATATAGTAAGCATTCTAGTTGATAAACAATGTCTAGCCATATTCAAACCAGAAAAAACATGTATAACCCCTAACCCTAAACTTTGTCTTATGAAGTCAAGCTCAAGCATGAAGAGAAGTGGTTTGGGTTTTCAAACATGGAAATTTCGAAAACCTCCCAAAAGCTTCATTTCGGAGTGACTAAGAAGGATTCATGCTTAAATTTTCATTTTCATGTTTTAAACTTGTTTAAATCTTGTTCAAACCTAGGATTTGACCAAGATTCAAATGGGCATAAAAAAATTCGAAAAAATAAAAAAATGAAAAACCAATGCACATAGTCTTCTTATGTCACATAGTAAGCCATTCAATTTGATAAACAAGTTATAGACCTATTCAAACCAGAAAAATCATGTATCTACACCCCCTAACCCTAAACTCATATGTCTTATGAAGTCAAGCATGAAGAGAAGTGGTTTTGGGTTTCAACAAAGTGGATTGAGCTTTAGTGACTTTGCCAGCCCACAAAGTCACTGACTTTGTGTCACTTACAAGTGGGACAATGTGGGGCACATATAATGAAGGGTTCCACATTGCCCCACTTGTAAGTGACACAAAGTCAGTGACTTTGTGGGCTGGCAAAGTCACTGAAGCTCAATCCGGGTCGCACGTGATTTACGAGTGCACCGCACGATCGAGAGCCGACGTTCCTCTTTGCTTTCTACCGATGCGGCGGAGTTCCTCCCCACACCCATGAACAACTGAAAGCCACAACTGCTGGGGAAAAGTCTTGCGCCGAGAAAATCTACAACTGTGGTTGAGTACATGTGTTTCTTAAGATACAAGTGCTCCAATGCATTTTTTTCTTTCCTTTTACTAATTTACCTTGAAAATCCCGCACGTCCACTTATTTGTGGACGGAGGGAGTATCACGCCAAGAGGAAGTAGGATAATAGTGGGCGCTTGAGCATCCACAATGTATAGTATAGCCCGCCTACGTGGCAGTTTTGCCAGCTGTTGGCTCTTCTATTGTTCTTGCTCTGCCTTCCACAATGTAGACGGTGCCCAATTGCTGAAAAAGCTAACACGTCACCACCGATCCCAAATAAAAGTTTTGAGGCACCGAGCTCACAACGTAGAGCATCGCTTGTCAGAAAGGAAGTGAGCCCACATTTGATAAAGAATCCATTCAGCTAACCATCGAGAGGGAATATTCCGCAACTAGTTGCGCCCGCACCCCATTTTTGGCTACACGTTGTGGATGCTATAAGAAACCCCGATTGTGAAAGGCCAAGGCATACTTCTTTTGGTCACGCAAAATTCAAAATACTGCCATGGACATTGAATTGACATGACAACACAGAGCTTGAGATGTCCAAATTTGCACGTTAGACCAGTGACTTGTTCTTCACCTTTTCAAAGGGAACAGTGACTTTTTATTATGGGTCTATACACTTTCCAAGAAACAGGAGGAGATGTTGTAGAGTGTAGAGGAGCGAAGTCAAGCGCCCCGCCCCTACCTTCCCTATTTCGGTTCACCTCCATCATCTACCTCCGCCCCCGCCCGCACCCACTCTCCAATCGACCACCTTCCATAGCACGCGCCAGTGCCGCCGCCATGCAGCTTTAGAATCAATTCCACCGCCCAGTTTGAGAACCTCCGTTCTTCATCTTCCCCCCACCTGCCGCCATCGAACCCAAATTAAACTCCAATCAGTTGAACCCAAACCTCATAGACCCACCCCCTGCCCTGTGATGGCGGCATCGAACAAGGAAAATGATGACTCTGAACAGTTTCAGAAGGTCTTTTCCGAAGGTCCCCTTGAAGAACTCGTAACAAGATGCGACGTCATCACCGCCGCGAGCCTCGTTGGTTCGTCCAAACTATTTTTCGACTCTGCAAATGATAGTGCAACTCTATCTGTTTCTCTCCCGTTTGGGTTCCCATGTGTTCTTCATTCTCACCCGACGAAGGTAGCACGGGATTGCAAGCTCACGCCGCTCGACAGGTTCTCCTGTGATGCTGTGATGCCAGACGGTACGGGTAAGCAGTGGGTAGGTGCCAATGGAGATTGGGTTGCCATGGTTGACACTGGCTTTCCTGCTTGCAAATGGAAACTTGTCAACGTCTACACTCGCCGTGAAATTCCTCTCCCTGTGCCGTTTGAAACCACCCACATTCCAAATATATACCACCACAACCTTCGTGCTATTATATTTCACAAGATATATATTTGCCAAGTTCCCAATCTTTCTTTGGTACACAAATTTCTCTCTTGTTGCTGTTTTTGACATCGAGTTGCCCTCCTTTACGGCGCTGATTCTGAATGGACAGTTCTTACAGAGCCCAAGTCCCACATCTTTTACAATTACAGCGATGCAATTCTCCACAATGGGCTTCTGTTTTCCACAACTCATACTGGCACTGTTCACGCATGGAAACCTCAGCAAGCTGGTAATTTTCCTCCGGACGTGGTGTATGATGAGCTTCATTATTCATGGCTGTAAAGATAATTTTAATGCACAAACTTATTAATTTTCGAACCTGACTGATCTGACTTGGGGCATATTTGCTTCGGATGAAATTTCATTGGTATTTAGACTTTTTATTCGAGATGATTACCATAGAAAAATTTGAGGATTGTATAATTAGGAGTTTTATTCTCATATTGAATTATGTTGGATTTTGACCTCTACTTGAACTTCTTGAAATGAATCCTTTGGATTCCCATGTGATGTACTCAAATACACCAATATGATGTATTATTGAATGGAAATGACATTATATCATCCCATCTGAATCCTAATGCGTTTTCCCAATTCTTACGTTTTCAGATTTGTGCAAACCAAACATGCCCTTCTTAACAGTAATTTCGTTTTCAAGCAGGTCCTCCGCTGATCGTAGAGCCACCATCCATTGTGTTTGAATGGCGGTGTGCACTTGATGATGCTCTTGGCCATGATCACGAGGTCGATTATGGTGTGTGGTGGTTAGAAAGATCTATAGATGGTTCTAGACTTCTTCTGATCCATACACTGGGCATTGCTGATGAAAGGGAATATTCATGTAAAGTGTGCCATACTGCTTCTGATCGTCATGTTCATCATGGTCGCACTGTTGGCAACTATGCTTCTGGGTTTGGTTGTCTGGTGTTCACGAAGGACACTAGTAAGTTAAATGAAGGTATTCCATGGGAAATGATGGATGACCTTGGAGAATATTCTCTTTTCCTTGGAGTGAACTATCCGATTATGCTGCCATTAGGCGGTGCAGATGTTGTCCCAGGATGTCTGACGAGAAGAAATTGTGTCTACACCTTGCCGAATGAAGCATGGCTTGCAATTCGCAGCTGCCTAAAATATCCCGATTCAGTCTGAATCGTGAAGATTGCGCCGTTGGTTTCCAAACCAACGCCTTGGAGAAAACATGCAAAACAAAAAAAGATAGGTACCTGGTAAAGACACCGCTTTGGTTCATCCCAAACTTCACCAACGCCCCGGATTGGAACAAGTGTGATGTTTAATTATGAAACAGGTCCTGCAGCCATTGTAGCTACTGATAGTATGTAATTTCATAGCTAATGAACGAGGCACTTGTGGTCTACTAATTACAACTGTTTTGTTAAGAGGTGGTCTATAAGTAATACCCCTCTCTTCATTGATGCATTTGTGGTCTACATGATGGTACTCTTAAATATATGGGTGTGGCTCATCAACACATAATGTGGAGGTATTATTGTGTTAAAGTTGAAGGCTTGATCAACTATAGGTTCACTTCTCTAGTTACACTACTAGGTACTCCGGTTGGCTATGTTGTGGTGAACACATTGTGTTCTGTTGTTTGGTGAAGACAAAAGTAGAACTATGGTATGCTTATGTTTAAGACCAAGCGAGGGTTTAGCTTGAGATGATAAAAGTCAGATTTGAACTATTTTTTGATATGGAAATTTGAAATATATATGGTACTGCATATGATTATGTATAGCAACAAGCGACGAAAGGGCTGATGCTCCTATTCCTTGTCGGCGGGAGGGCTATGTGTGCGGCGACTTGAGCCAAATTAGAAGGCCATAGCTATGTCGATTGGTCCTTGAAGTTGGAGGGGCTAGGATTTCGGATGAGCGGAGTGGGGGAAGTTGTTGCTCATGGAACAAAAGTCCTTAAAATAATAATATTGGTATATACAAGGTATATACTTGTACTATTTTAGTACTATAATAAGTATATCGGGTTCATCAAAAAGAAAATTATCTCGGGTCACAACCACGTGGGGTCAAGATGAGGGAAAGTTGGTCAATACCTCGGAATCTGTTACCACTATATCCCCGCCCCAAGTTCTAATGAGCAAGTGCGGTTATTTTTTTTACTCCGTAGAAGGGAAATAGTGGTTCCTCTCCCCCGGAAACATATGCCCCGCGTCTCCACCTCCTAGTATCGTAGTACTACTGCATCTTCTCCAAAAAACCCTCTTCTGCCTCTTTCTCCCATTCACCCCTCTCTTCCTTGCATTAGATTACCGACTCCAATGAAGCAGAAGCGTAAGGTTGAGGAGATTCCTGATTGCTACCACCAGTCCATGGGGTGGGGCAACCTCCACTACCCACTGGTGGAGAACATAGCCGAGCGGGCAGATATCCTCAGCACTGGTCGCCTCGCTCGAGGCATGATCGGCATGCGGCATGCCATCCGCGGAGCGCATAAGGTTCCGTTCGGTGTACCGAGCCTGCTCCACTGCGACCCCGATACATGGCCAGACGACCACGATAATACTGTAAGAGTATTTATTTATTTACTCATCTCGTTTCAGCTTGTGTTTTTTCAATCAATTTTTCTTACTGCCAAACATCATGCATATATTTAGACTCAACATCATCACCTAATTTGGGAGTACTGTAAGGTTTGCTGCCTTCACTATGCACATGTACTCTTCGGAATTGCTTTATTTATCCATTGCATCTGTGCGTCAGTTCTGCACAATCCGCTCTTCATTCTGTCGAATACCTTGCATGCATAGACAATTTTAAAACAAATCCTATTTGCAGGGAATTCACGCGTTGCTGATGCCATTAGACAAGCCGACAGTTCCAGCATTTATCCATACCAAGGAGGAACTGGATGGACATGGACCCATGCACTGGGTGGGTTGTAACGACGACTGGGTGGTATTTGTCCAACAGGACGGGCACTTGACGATCCGCAACATATACATATCAGATACTATTATACCTCTTCCATCTCTGCAAGATGCAGGAATTTTTTTGGGCCCTACTCGTGAATGGTGGAATGCCAGCCCACCATTCCTCTTCAAATACAAAATAGATAAAAGTTTGGAACTGCTCAAAGTACGGATCGTCAAGAGGTCGTACAAAGATGATCTAGCAGGGCCATGGCATTACGAGGTAATCGTTGTATTTGACTACTTGATCGCTATCCTACAAGCGCCCCTGGAAAAGGAGTGGAAGATCCTGGGAAACCCCAAATTCTTTGAAGGAACCAGCTATTTTGATGCCATGGGCATTCCTAGATATGGTACAAGTTCACACCTGCATCGTGTATACGCAGTTACATATCCGTATGGAGATGTTCTGGTTTGGGAACCATATACCTGGGGTGAGTCTTTGTTTTATGTCTTAACTAGTAAATGGCATGCTGCACATGTTGGACCAATTACGATTCACAATACTGATGTAAGTTGCGTTCTAAATGTTGTTTAAACTTTCAATACAACTAGTAATTTGGTTATACCATCAAAATAAGTGTGAGCATACAGTTTAGAAATATGAACAAAAAATTGGAACCTTTCTTAATCACTATCAAGTGGGACGTGTGATATCGGTGTGAGACTGCTCTGATTTTTCTTCATAATGGAAACATGACGGTTCTAGAAACACGTGGACACTGGTGTGGTATTTTTTTCACGCGAATACCTCTAATCCCAACCGTTAGATTTTGGACACCAACAGTTGGAATTGCTGCTACATGTCTTGTTCAAAACTGGTGCCTTATAGTAGTAGAAGATAGAAGATAGAAGATGTAATGTCCCAGGTTTAGAGACGATCGAGGGGTAGATTTTAGAAAGGGATGTGCATTGCATAGTAAATTCTGGGGAAATTTCGCGCTTTTAAACAAAAACTGCATCGAAGGGGGACAAGTTTCTCTCTCGACACCTTACAGGGTTAGGGTTTCGAGAGTGCGACAAACTTGCTTCTCACTTCACTAGTTTAGGGTTTTGAGAAGAGAGAGGAGAGTTTGCTTGATTGAATTCTAAATGCTATGACATGGTTGTATTCAAACCAAGGATTGAATTTGAATTTCAAATTCAAACATTAAATAATTACCTTAAATAATTCAATGGAGGAAATTCATTAAGTAATTGATCAATAATAAACAAGATGAACAATTATATTAAGGTAAAGCTCATTAGAGAAAACTTTGAGCTTTATTGATCATCACACAAATTACAATGTCATTACAATGTTCATAAGTGAAATAAAAGAATGATACAACACATTACATAAATGGGCAGAATAGAAGAAAGGAAAATAAAGAAAAATTACAAGATAATAATCCTAGTCTAAATTCTACAAGGTCATCTTCATTTGATCTTGTATTTGATGAATTCCTTGTCCATTTTGCTCCATGGATGATCCCTGCACAAAATCACAAAGAAGAAGAATCAATTATGCCAAGTGGCAAAGCCACTTGGCAGGTTAGAAAAGAAGTTAAAATGGTGGATAATATCACAGCTCTGCCGAGCTGATCCTTTCCAAGCCAGATGCATAGGATCTGGTTCACACAGACACACAAGCAGCACACACATCAGGTGTGCATGCTCAACACCCAGGCACTGAGTGTGCATGCGGCACCACACACTCACACATCATCAGTGAGTCACCAAAGTGACAAGCAGGAGCTGTCGACCAGGGATGAAAGAGAGCACCATATAAAACCTTTTCAGAGCCAAACCCTAGTCATTTGTTCATCCATCGACATGACGGTGGAAAGTTCACCAAGAACAGCCAAGAACACCAAGAACAGGTGAACAGCTAGAGCTGTCTCATCTATTCACAATCACCAGAAATTAAACCAAGATCTCAAGCTTGCTAGGGAGGAGAAGGGCAAGCAAACCAAGCATCACAGAAGCAATCCTCTACAACAACACTTAATTCTAGGAGCTGGAGTGAGGTATACCACACAAAAGCCTGAGCAAGATCATACCTTGCTCATAATTAAGCATACAATGCATTACTGGAGCACAGAAGGGTAGATTACCCTGTGTGTGTCATCATTTGGCTACCAAGCCATTTGGTGCAAGCACAGATGGGTAAGACCAATAGGTCAACATCCTAAGGGAACAACAGCTATGCAAATCCATGCATAACTAGAGGAATCCAGCCAAGAATGCAACCATAGTTAGCCTAAACCACTCACTAAACACCTACAGCTAGCTAGGCCATCAGACTATAGACAAATTCTTGTCTATAGAAATTCTCAACATCAAAAGCCACTGGAAGTCCAGTATTGGATCAAGCCAGTGAGCATCTATCCATCACAGAAAGCCACCAAACAGGGGAGCCATCCCAGGGCAGCACATGAATACTGCCAGGATCACCTCAACCCTTAACCAATTCCAACAAAGAAACCATGCTCAGTTATCATCACCCAGTAGGGTTCAAAAGGAGGGCTAGGGTACACAACCATTGGTTGGCATCCTGCTAGCCCTAATAAAATCATTGAAATGATCATCACTGAAACTCAGTTCACATTATTTATCCATATAATCAAGCAAGGATAAACAGATAAATAAAATAGACAATCAATTGATGCACCAGGGTCTACAAATGATCAAATGGATCAGGACAGGCATCAATTGATGCTTAAGCAAGCAACAGCACACATCAGGCCAGGCCTGTGTGATACCCAAGTGAGCAACAGTGAGGCACAAGCACCAAAGGGCAATTGTTACAAGCAACTGGTGATCATATGAACACCAGAAGCTTGTTAGAGCATGCTACTGCATGCTAGAACTCATTCCAAGCAATTAACACATGAACAGATAATTAAATAACTGAACAATTGCATCACAGATAAGAGCATCAGGCTTTATAATTGTATCCAGAAGCACATCAAAGGCTTGATGAACCAAAGGATCACAATATACAAGAAAAGCACATGTCAATTCATCACTGAATCACACTGCTAAGCCAACAGTACAGCTCAATGGAGCATAATCATAAACCTGAACTCAATGAACTAGCCCAGAGGCACTGGCACTTGTTAATATGCAAGAATTAACCACCACAATCAAGCCAGGGACAAGATTAAGCACAGCACAGTAAGCTAGGATCTTTGGCGACAGCAGTAAGCTAAGCACAGCAGAGCATCAAGCAACAGCAGGAGCTACTAAATTACACAAGGCACCACAGCATGCTCATAAGCACTAATTCATGAATCGCCACAGTGAGCAATTGAGCAAGAACAACACAGCAGCAACGCATAGTCATGGCAAGCATCTCAACATGGAGATGCAGGCCAGTAGCTGAGCAAGACAAAGTAGATGAGGAGAAACGGAAGCAGAGCAGAAAGGGAGAGAAGGAGGATACGGTTACTCACCAGGGAAAGGAAGTGCAGAGCTCAGTCATGGCGGCTACGGCGGCACGCGCCGGAGCACGGCAGCGCCTGGCCAAGCCGGGCCATGGTGGTGCCACGGCAGTTCGCGCCACAGGGGCGAACCCACGGCAGCGCCGTGACGCCAGGGACGTCGGCGGCGACGAATCGCCGCGGAACTCCACGGTAGACGAGCAGAAGCGAAGGGGGCGCGACGAGGAAGCAGCGAAACGCAGATCGGCGTGGACCAATCGATGCGCCGTCGTGCGGCCGTTCGACTGCGTTCGATCTCGCCGGCGGGGACGGCCGGTGGCGGTCGGAATAATTCGGCGACGGCGAGGCGACCACGGTGTCGCGAGAGAAAGAGAGAGATTAGGGTTTCTGCGCGAGGAGAGGGGAGAGAACGAATGGGCCAACCGAGCCCAAAGGGTGGCTCGGGTGCGACCTAACCCATTGGGCCACCCTGACAGGTGGGGCCCAAGGGCATTTAGGTCATTTCCTAATTCCAAGAAATACAAAAACTTTGAAATTTTGTAAGAAATGTTGAATAGCTCTAAAAAAATAATTAAAAATATGAAAATGGATCAGCATAAAATTCTCTAACTAAATAAAATATCAAAGAGAATTTTTGAAGACAATTAAGAATGAATCTTAATTTGATGATTTAAATGGTAATTTAAATCACACATATTATTTTCAATAATGAAAATAAGTCCATTAATGCATTTGGACTTCAAAACACCTTGACAACATTTCAAGGTAGTATTCTACTCTTAAACATGTATCCCCAAATTATTCTTAGTACTAACCTCTTCAATAAAATAATAACGACATCGGAAGGGGGGAACAAACCCTAAAAATGGAATCATGCATAATTGCTTCTTTAACCATTGCCCTTATCGGACAATGATGCTATTTTTCAGAACAAGAGGACAAGGGTCAGTCCATACCTTCCAACTGCAGAACTTTGCAGTGTTCAGGCAAGTTCATCGCTTGCTCATGTCATTCGAGTATTTTTACCAAATTACTTGCAAAGTATTATGTTTATCACTATTGCATAAAAAACCAAAACCACTATTTTCATAACTATGAATATGACTATGTGGTGGGCAATGGAACCATGGATTGTGTTGATATGGTGGAGGTTCCATTGCAAGGGTTTATATCCATCTAGGATTAAACAACAAATGTCGCCAGTGATTCTTGTGCCGTAATACCCGTGTTAACCATAAGATCTGGAGTGGGACGGAGTAGTCAAAAGTGTTTCCACCTCTCGTACATCAACGGATGCGCTTACCGTAGACACTTGACCCAGGTTGGGCAAGCGGTGGGGTGGGGATCCCATTCTAATTCCCCACAGTAAGTGGTCTATGATGGGTTGCAGCTACCGGCGAAGGAGTTTGGTTAACGAGTCCCAAACTGTTGTCGTGGTCGGGGTCCATCCTTAAGTGGTATAAGAGGACCGACGAGGACCCAGGGTCGGGGTATGCAACAAAGGGTGGGTGTGCGAGGTAGCGGAGGAACATGATTGGCTAGACCTTATACCGGGCCTCACACCAAAGGAAGTGTGGACGGGAAAGCTGCCCGGTTGGCACCAAGGTTAAGATCTCTTATGGGTAAAGCAACACACCTCTGCAGAGTGTAAAGAACTGTGACCTGTCACTCCCTGTTCCGGGATTGAGGAACTGCGAACGCGGCCGGAAAGGAGCTCCATGAAGTTCTAGTAAACCGGTGAAGGCTGACGGACATAGCTCTTTGAAATAAAAACAATCTCTTGAAGAAATGTTTATCAAAACTTGCATTGGTATTAGACTTTCTGGTCTAGTATCGTAGCTAGTGCATAAAACACCTCTTATCTAAAATGAACTTGTTGAGTACGCTCGTACTCATACCACTCTTAAACCCCATGCTTAGATTGTCTGAACCGTCTGGAGGAGGAGGACTACGACAGCAATGATGGAGCCGAGATCATCGGCTACGAGGAACCAGACCTCTCAGGAGGTGTTGAAGGCGTAGACTACATCATATTCTACGGATCCGGGGAGGCTTCCGGAGGAGAACAAGCCTAAAGATATCAGGAGGAGTAGTAGTAGCCGAGCAGCGCGAACTCTTACTATTTAGCTGCTCGATAAAATAAATGTTTGGCTTAATGAGACTATGGTATTGTAAATTAAGATGGGTTCGCCTCGAACCCAGGAGTTATCCTCTTAGGACCCAGGAGGAGCTCCGAGACGACTTGTGTATGCTACTTGTAATAATATGTGAATGAGTTATGGACCCTGCTATGTTCTGTTGTACTACTCTGAGGGATGTAATATTTGCGGAATGGTACTTCGCGAATGTTATATCAACGACTGGCATACTACAACATGCAGTGGTATGCAGGGTCACCACAGTTGGTATCAGAGCAAAAGCTTTGACCTTAGGTTGGAACCTAGTAAATGGGACTAAACGTTAGGAGTCAAATAGGATTAGTAAAGAATTCTCTAAAAATATGGTGTATATTCAATTGAGAATACAACAATCATATCTTTTAGTGCGATAATTCTTTATTATCTCTATTATGATGCATTATTACTAATCTTATAATCTTTCTATTTCTACAGCCAACATGGCAAGTGCATGACCGGGAAGAAACGTGAAAGTTATGGATTCCACACTGAACGAATACCAAGGAGGACTTGCTGATATCTTACGAGCCATGTTGCTGGAATTTGGGTGTGATCCCCAGATTCCAGTAAAGAAGTACATGTTCTATGATGGACCGGTGTTGGCCAAGTGCAGAGTAGGACTGCGACTTCCCGAATCTTTGGGAATGAGCATAGTCATGCCAGCTGGAGAAGCTAGGACAACCAACACAGCCTATCATATAGCTGTTATGAGAGCCATAACCGACATACGGGAACATAAGACAAAAGAGCTTATGGATTCCGAGTTCTCCCATATTCCTCATAATCAGGAGGAGGAAGATCCCTTGCTCAACCACTACAAATACGCCAAACGCAAACCCATAGCAGCGGCAAAATATATGGATAATAGCCGTAACTTCATATCATTACTCTTTCAGCTGAACCATCATCTGATAGGAGCTATTGATACGATGCTAGAGGAATTTACCGAACCCAAGGAGGAGAGTAGGGAGAAAGAACCTATGGAGAATGTAGTGCACACACCAGTTTATTCAGCTGGTGACTACATCAGCTTTGATCCACTTGCACGTGAACCTACACCTGCTACACCTGGGAACTACCTGAATAGTTCCTATGGGGGATACGAAGGCGGAGCGGAATCCGGAAACAACCAGCGTTCCGAGACTCCGATCGAGAATTCTAGGGGTTGGCGTTGGGGTAATGATACTGGAACCCATAGTACTACTGAGTATTATGATGGAGAGATGAACGATGATGCAACAACCCAGAACCAGAGCTATCCTAGTAATGAAGGAGTGGATGGAGGATATCCGACACAGGTTGAGTCGGGTATGGGTTTTGGTAACCCTTATGGTGGGGCTACAGGAGAGTACACCCGATGGGTGGACTATGATGCACTCAACGATCAGTTTGTGAACACTGATTTCTCCTTAGGGTCATCATCGGATTCGGACTACAAGCCAACGGGGAGACCTTATGTTCCAGGGTCTATCAGGAGGACGACACGTTTGACCGGATGGAAGCCTGGAATGTATCGGGAGTGAAGACCGAGTAGAAGTCCACCAAGGGAGGCGTGGCTATAATACACAAGTACCACGTGTATTATAGTTTGTAATATTTGTATAAATTTGTACATATACTTTAATAAGTGAGTTTGCATACTCACATCAACTTGAGTATTGTAATAAGACCACTTATGTATGTATATACAGGGTATATGTTTTGTATGATTTGGATTTGCTTCTTGATTTCCATTGCGTGACTGGTTCTGTGCACAAAGTTGAGCTCAGAAAACTTGCGCATGGAGTAATTATGAGTATCATCTTGTGTTGCAGAACTAGGGGGATTATGTCGGGAACGTTAGGAAGCGAGACGGAAGCGCAGCGCATGGAGCGCGAAGCAAAAGAGAAGGAAGAGGCTGAGGGTGCAGCCAGAGATCAGTTTCCACGACCACCACCACCCATGACGCAGCAAAACTTTATCCAGTACATGCAACTGGCGGAAGAGAGGCAGCGTGTAACACTGGAGCTGCAGAACAAATTCCTTCAGGATCTGATGCAGCAGAATAGGGTGGAGAGACCTGAGAACCAGGGAGTCACATTAGCAGACTTCCAAAACACCAAGCCGATATCTTTCGCATACGCGCCAGAGCCGATGGACGCGGAAGATTGGCTGATGGTTACTGAGCGCAAGCTCAACACTGTTGGATGCAATGACCAAGAGAAGGTCCGATATGCTACCCATCTGCTATGTGGACCTGCCGCATCATGGTGGGACAACATTGTAGCCGTGTATCCGGCAGGAAAGGTGTTTACCTGGGAGGAGTTTGCAAGGAAGTTCAGGGAATCCAATGTCCCTGAAAGTATTGTGGAACTGAAGCGTCGAGAGTTTGGGAGTCTCGAGCAGAAGGATAAGGCAATCCTGACTTATGTCAGGGAGTTTTCAAAGCTGTCTAGGTATGCTGTTGAGGAAGTCAATACCGAGGACAAGAAGAAGAAGAGATTTCTGAGGGGGTTAAGTCCCCAGTTTAAGGTGCAGCTACAGATGATGAGAGCAACGGAATTCCAAGAGTTGGTGGATGCAGCCATCACTCTTGAAGATGACTTCAAACAACTACAAGAAGAGAAGAGGAAGAAGGCCAAGTATGAGCCTAAGAGGTTTATTAGTAACAAGCCCAATACCAGCTTGAGTTTCAAGCCACGGTATAACAACAACAACAACAACAACAGCAATCAGAGGAGGAACCAAGGATATCAGTCTGCAAATCAGATTATATGCCATTCCTGTGGTTTCAAAGGACATGTCATGAAGGATTGTAAGAAACCCAAGATCATATGCTTTGGGTGTCGTCAGGAGGGGCACATGCTGAAGGACTGCCCCAAGAAGAATAGTGGAGGAGGTCAATCTGGAGGAGGAGGAAATCGAGGAAACACCGGAGGGAATTGGAAGAATAAGAAGCCCTTCGGCAAGCTGAATTGTACCAGTCTGGAGGAGGTGGTCAATTCTGACCAGGCGGTGATAGGTACGCTCCAGATACTCACTCATCCTGGCAAAGTACTTTTTGATACTGGTGCAACTACATCATTCATTTCTCAACAATTCATCATCAAACATGGGATTAGTTGCACTAAGTTAGATACACCCATAACCATACTTTCTGCGGGGGGAACGATATTAGTAACCCATGCCAAACAAAAACAAGTCATTATGATCAATAAGTGCGCGTTTGACGCGGACCTGTTCATTTTACCGATGAAGGACATTGATGTCATTCTTGGTATGAACTGGTTAGAAGCTAATGGAGCATTGATCGACTGTGTAAACAAGACGGTGTCACTAAAAAGTCCCGATGGAAGTAGAATGATCTACCAAGGCAACAAACATACACAGATTGAAGTGGAGCTACAGCTGAATAGCATGAAGGAGGTGAAGTTAGAAGATATACCTGTAGTAAATGAATTCCAGGATGTGTTTCCTGCGGAATTACCTGGTATGCCACCAGATAGGGAGATAGAATTCACTATCGACCTAATCCCAGGAACAGCTCCGATTGCTAAAGCACCATACAAAATGGGGCCTAAGGAATTGAAAGAACTGAAGGAGCAATTGGATGACTTGGAACAAAAGGGATTCATTCAAGAAAGTGTTTCACCATGGGGATCACCTGTGATCTTCGTGGATAAAAGGGATGGAGGAAGAAGGATGTGCGGAGACTACAGGAATCTAAACAACGTCACAATTAAGAACAAGTATCCACTTCCAAGGATACAAGATCTATTTGATCAGGTTAGAGGAGCGGGAGTCTTTTCCAAGATTGATCTAAGATCGGGTTATCACCAGATAAAGATCAAGAAGGAGGACGTTCCGAAAACTGCCTTTGTCTCAAGGTATGGACACCATGAATACCTTGTAGTACCTTTTGGATTAACTAATGCCCCAGCAATATTCATGAATCTCATGAATAAGATTTTCATGCCATATCTAGACAAGTTTGTCATCGTATTCATCGATGATATTCTGATATACTCCAAGAACAAAGCAGAACATGCCGAACATTTGAGGTTAGTGTTGCAAACACTAAGGGAACACCAACTTTATGCCAAATTCAGTAAGTGTGAATTTTGGCTAGATCAAGTGGAATTTCTTGGTCATGTCATTAGCAAGGATGGAATCGCTGTCAACCCGAGCAAGGTAGCAGCAGTTCTAGAATGGGAAGCACCCAAGACTGTCAAGGAAATCCGAGGATTCCTTGGAATGGCAGGATACTATCGAAGATTCATTGAAGGATTCTCTAAGATAGCAGGACCTATGACAAAGTTGCTAAGGAAGAATACACCATTCGTGTGGTCAGAGGAGTGTGAGAAGAGTTTTCAAACTCTGAAGGAGAAACTCACCACGGCACCGGTGTTAGCAGTTCCGGAAGTTGGCAAGGATTACACCGTGTACTGTGACGCATCCAAGCATGGATTGGGTTGCGTACTCATGCAAGATCGGAAAGTGATATCCTATGGATCGAGGCAACTCAGACCTCATGAAGTGAACTATCCAACACATGACTTGGAATTAGCAGCGGTCATTTTTGCACTCAAAACTTGGAGACATTTTCTCTATGGAGCTAAGTGTGAGCTCTATACAGACCATAAAAGCCTCAAATATTTCTTCACTCAGAAGGAACTCAACATGAGGCAGAAAAGATGGCTAGAATTGATTAAGGATTATGATCTGACAATCAATTACACACCAGGGAAGGCTAATGTTGTAGCAGATGCCCTGAGTAGGAAGAGTACTGGAGGAGTGGAACAAGAAATATCACCGGAGTTGAGGAAGGAAATAAGTCAAGCCCAAATACAACTTTGGGAGAAGGAAGCCCATGAAGGATTATCGGCGTTGCAAGTAGCCGATGAGTTGAATGTCAACCTGAAGAATGAGATAATGATGGGTCAGTTGGACGATCCATTTATTGTAGAAGAGATGAGGAGAATAGATGAGGGAAGACCATCAGAATTTCACCGTGGAGAATCTGGATCTTTGTGGTTCCAGAAGAGGATTTGCGTTCCGGATATTGCTGAAATCAAGGAAGTAATACTCCGGGAAGCTCATCAAACACCATATTCAATACATCCGGGAAGTACAAAGATGTACATGGATCTAAAGGAACTATTCTGGTGGAATAACATGAAGAGGGAGATAGCGCAATATGTGGCAGAATGCCATACACCTTGGCCAGTGAAGGCTGAACATCAGAGTCCGGCAGGGAAGTTACAACCTCTACCTATTCCAGAGTGGAAATGGGAGGAGATAGGGATGGATTTCATCACCGGACTACCCATGACTAATAAAAAGAAGGACATGATATGGGTAATCGTGGACCGGTTGACGAAAAGTGCACACTTTTTAGCGGTAAACCAGCAGGATAAAGGAGAGAAACTTATCGATCTTTACATCAAAGAGATCGTAAGTAAGCATGGAGTGCCAAAGAAGATCGTATCGGATCGAGGATCCGTGTTCACATCAGCATTCTGGAAGCAACTTCACGAAGCTTTAGGATCCAAGTTGGATTATAGTACCGCGTATCACCCACAAACAGGCGGACAAACTGAGAGAACCAATCAGATCTTAGAAGATATGCTTAGGGCTTGTGCCCTAGACTTCGGAGGATCATGGGAGGAGCATCTACCTTTAGCAGAGTTTTCATACAACAATAGTTATCAAAGCAGCATCAAGATGGCAGCATTTGAAGCTCTGTATGGGAGGAAGTGTAGATCACCAATATGTTGGTATGAAGCCGGAGCAAGCAAAGAGTTCAACCCTGATTATGTCAAGGAAAAACAACAAATCATTGACATTATCAGAGACAGGCTCAAGATAGCCCAGAGTCGGCAAAAGAGTTATGCCGATCAGAAGAGAAGGACATGGGAGCCACAAGTTGGAGATATGGTTTATCTTAGGGTAAGCCCGATGAAAGGACTCCAGAGGTTTGGAGTAAAAGGAAAGCTCAGTCCTAGATATATAGGACCTTTCAAGATACTGAGTCAGAATCGAGGTTTAGCCTTTGAATTGGATTTACCCGGAAGGCTAGATCAAGTTCACAATGTATTCCATGTGTCACAACTTCGGAAATGTTTGAAGACCCCAGATGAACCAATATCACATGAGGAGCTTGAGTTACAACCAGATCTGACGTACATCGAGAAGCCAGCCAAGATTCTCGAAGAGAGCTGGAAACAACTCAGAAATAAGGCGATCAAGTATTGCAAGATACAATGGAAGCATCATCCCGAGAGGGAAGCCACCTGGGAAAAAGAGGAAGACCTAAGGAAAACATACCCCGAGCTGTTCAGGTATTCCAACCACAACTTCGGGACGAAGTTTTCTTTAAGGGGGAAAGGCTGTAATGTCCCAGGTTTAGAGACGATCGAGGGGTAGATTTTAGAAAGGGATGTGCATTGCATAGTAAATTAAGGGAAATTTCGCGCTTTTAAACAAAAACTGCATCGAAGGGGGACAAGTTTCTCTCTCGACACCTTACAGGGTTAGGGTTTCGAGAGTGCGACAAACTTGCTTCTCACTTCACTAGTTTAGGGTTTCGAGAAGAGAGAGGAGAGTTTGGTTGATTGAATTCTAAATGCTATGACATGGTTGTATTCAAACCAAGGATTGAATTTGAATTTCAAATTCAAACATTAAATAATTACCTTAAATAATTCAATGGAGGAAATTCATTAAGTAATTGATCAATAATAAACAAGATGAACAATTATATTAAGGTAAAGCTCATTAGAGAAAACTTTGAGCTTTATTGATCATCACACAAATTACAATGTCATTACAATGTTCATAAGTGAAATAAAAGAATGATACAACACATTACATAAATGGGCAGAATAGAAGAAAGGAAAATAAAGAAAAATTACAAGATAATAATCCTAGTCTAAATTCTACAAGGTCATCTTCATTTGATCTTGTATTTGATGAATTCCTTGTCCATTTTGCTCCATGGATGATCCCTGCACAAAATCACAAAGAAGAAGAATCAATTATGCCAAGTGGCAAAGCCACTTGGTAGGTTAGAAAAGAAGTTAAAATGGTGGATAATATCACAGCTCTGCCGAGCTGATCCTTTCCAAGCCAGATGCATAGGATCTGGTTCACACAGACACACAAGCAGCACACACATCAGGTGTGCATGCTCAACACCCAGGCACTGAGTGTGCATGCGGCACCACACACTCACACATCATCAGTGAGTCACCAAAGTGACAAGCAGGAGCTGTCGACCAGGGATGAAAGAGAGCACCATATAAAACCTTTTCAGAGCCAAACCCTAGTGATTTGTTCATCCATCGACAGCAGCAGTGGAAAGTTCACCAAGAACAGCCAAGAACACCAAGAACAGGTGAACAGCTAGAGCTGTCTCATCTATTCACAATCACCAGAAATTAAACCAAGATCTCAAGCTTGCTAGGAGGAGAAGGGCAAGCAAACCAAGCATCACAGAAGCAATCCTCTACAACAACACTTAATTCTAGGAGCTGGAGTGAGGTATACCACACAAAAGCCTGAGCAAGATCATACCTTGCTCATAATTAAGCATACAATGCATTACTGGAGCACAGAAGGGTAGATTACCCTGTGTGTGTCATCATTTGGCTACCAAGCCATTTGGTGCAAGCACAGATGGGTAAGACCAATAGGTCAACATCCTAAGGGAACAACAACTATGCAAATCCATGCATAACTAGAGGAATCCAGCCAAGAATGCAACCATAGTTAGCCTAAACCACTCACTAAACACCTACAGCTAGCTAGGCCATCAGACTATAGACAAATTCTTGTCTATAGAAATTCTCAACATCAAAAGCCACTGGAAGTCCAGTATTGGATCAAGCCAGTGAGCATCTATCCATCACAGAAAGCCACCAAACAGGGGAGCCATCCCAGGGCAGCACATGAATACTGCCAGGATCACCTCAACCCTTAACCAATTCCAACAAAGAAACCATGCTCAGTTATCATCACCCAGTAGGGTTCAAAAGGAGGGCTAGGGTACACAACCATTGGTTGGCATCCTGCTAGCCCTAATAAAATCATTGAAATGATCATCACTGAAACTCAGTTCACATTATTTATCCATATAATCAAGCAAGGATAAACAGATAAATAAAACAGACAATCAATTGATGCACCAGGGTCTACAAATGATCAAATGGATCAGGACAGGCATCAATTGATGCTTAAGCAAGCAACAGCACACATCAGGCCAGGCCTGTGTGATACCCAAGTGAGCAACAGTGAGGCACAAGCACCAAAGGGCAACTGTTACAAGCAACTGGTGATCATATGAACACCAGAAGCTTGTTAGAGCATGCTACTGCATGCTAGAACTCATTCCAAGCAATTAACACATGAACAGATAATTAAATAACTGAACAATTGCATCACAGATAAGAGCATCAGGCTTTATAATTGTATCCAGAAGCACATCAAAGGCTTGATGAACCAAAGGATCACAATATACAAGAAAAGCACATGTCAATTCATCACTGAATCACACTGCTAAGCCAACAGTACAGCTCAATGGAGCATAATCATAAACCTGAACTCAATGAACTAGCCCAGAGGCACTGGCACTTGTTAATATGCAAGAATTAACCACCACAATCAAGCCAGGGACAAGATTAAGCACAGCACAGTAAGCTAGGATCTTTGGCGACAGCAGTAAGCTAAGCACAGCAGAGCATCAAGCAACAGCAGGAGCTACTAAATTACACAGGGCACCACAGCATGCTCATAAGCACTAATTCATGAATCGCCACAGTGAGCAATTGAGCAAGAACAACACAGCAGCAGCGCATAGTCACGGCAAGCATCTCAACATGGAGATGCAGGCCAGTAGCTGAGCAAGACAAAGTAGATGAGGAGAAACGGAAGCAGAGCAGAAAGGGAGAGAAGGAGGATACGGTTACTCACCAGGGAAAGGAAGTGCAGAGCTCAGTCATGGCGGCTACGGCGGCACGCGCCGGAGCACGGCAGCGCCTAGCCAAGCCGGGCCATGGTGGTGCCACGGCAGTTCGCGCCACAGGGGCGAACCCACGGCAGCGCTGTGACGCCAGGGACGTCGGCGGCGACGAATCGCCGCGGAACTCCACGGTAGACGAGCAGAGGCGAAGGGGGCGCGACGAGGAAGCGGTGAAACGCAGATCGGCGCGGACCAATCGATGCGCCGTCGTGCGACCGTTCGACTGCGTTCGATCTCGCCGGCGGGGACGGCCGGTGGCGGTCGGAATAATTCGGCGACGGCGAGGCGACCACGGTGTCGCGAGAGAAAGAGAGAGATTAGGGTTTCTGCGCGAGGAGAGGGGAGAGAACGAATGGGCCGACCGAGCCCAAAGGGTGGCTCGGGTGCGACCTAACCCGTTGGGCCACCCTGACAGGTGGGGCCCAAGGGCATTTAGGTCATTTCCTAATTCCAAGAAATACAAAAACTTTGAAATTTTGTAAGAAATGTTGAATAGCTCTAAAAAAATAATTAAAAATATGAAAATGGATCAGCATAAAATTCTCTAACTAAATAAAATATCAAAGAGAATTTTTGAAGACAATTAAGAATGAATCTTAATTTGATGATTTAAATGGTAATTTAAATCACACATATTATTTTCAATAATGAAAATAAGTCCATTAATGCATTTGGACTTCAAAACACCTTGACAACATTTCAAGGTAGTATTCTACTCTTAAACATGTATCCCCAAATTATTCTTAGTACTAACCTCTTACATAAAATAATAACGACATCGGAAGGGGGGAACAAACCCTAAAAATGGAATCATGCATAATTGCTTCTTTAACCATTGCCCTTATCGGACAATGATGCTATTTTTCAGAACAAGAGGACAAGGGTCAGTCCATACCTTCCAACTGCAGAACTTTGCAGTGTTCAGGCAAGTTCATCGCTTGCTCATGTCATTCGAGTATTTTTACCAAATTACTTGCAAAGTATTATGTTTATCACTATTGCATAAAAAACCAAAACCACTATTTTCATAACTATGAATATGACTATGTGGTGGGCAATGGAACCATGGATTGTGTTGATATGGTGGAGGTTCCATTGCAAGGGTTTATATCCATCTAGGATTAAACAACAAATGTCGCCAGTGATTCTTGTGCCGTAATACCCGTGTTAACTATAAGATCTGGAGTGGGACGGAGTAGTCAAAAGTGTTTCCACCTCTCGTACATCAACGGATGCGCTTACCGTAGACACTTGACCCAGGTTGGGCAAGCGGTGGGGTGGGGATCCCATTCTAATTCCCCACGGTAAGTGGTCTATGATGGGTTGCAGCTACCGGCGAAGGAGTTTGGTTAACGAGTCCCAAACTGTTGTCGTGGTCGGGGTCCATCCTTAAGTGGTATAAGAGGACCGACGAGGACCCAGGGTCGGGGTATGCAACAAAGGGTGGGTGTGCGAGGTAGCGGAGGAACATGATTGGCTAGACCTTATACCGGGCCTCACACCAAAGGAAGTGTGGACGGGAAAGCTGCCCGGTTGGCACCAAGGTTAAGATCTCTTATGGGTAAAGCAACACACCTCTGCAGAGTGTAAAGAACTGTGACCTGTCACTCCCTGTTCCGGGATTGAGGAACTGCGAACGCGGCCGGAAAGGAGCTCCATGAAGTTCTAGTAAACCGGTGAAGGCTGACGGACATAGCTCTTTGAAATAAAAACAATCTCTTGAAGAAATGTTTATCAAAACTTGCATTGGTATTAGACTTTCTGGTCTAGTATCATAGCTAGTGCATAAAACACCTCTTATCTAAAATGAACTTGTTGAGTACGCTCGTACTCATACCACTCTTAAACCCCATGCTTAGATTGTCTGAACCGTCTGGAGGAGGAGGACTACGACAGCAATGATGGAGCCGAGATCATCGGCTACGAGGAACCAGACCTCTCAGGAGGTGTTGAAGGCGTAGACTACATCATAGTCTACGGATCCGGGGAGGCTTCCGGGGGAGAACAAGCCTAAAGATATCAGGAGGAGTAGTAGTAGCCGAGCAGCGCGAACTCTTACTATTTAGCTGCTCGATAAAATAAATGTTTGGCTTAATGAGACTATGGTATTGTAAATTAAGATGGGTTCGCCTCGAACCCAGGAGTTATCCTCTTAGGACCCAGGAGGAGCTCCGAGACGACTTGTGTATGCTACTTGTAATAATATGTGAATGAGTTATGGACCCTGCTATGTTCTGTTGTACTACTCTGAGGGATGTAATATTTGTGGAATGGTACTTCGCGAATGTTATATCAACGACTGGCATACTACAACATGCAGTGGTATGCAGGGTCACCACAGAAGATATAAGAGAAGAGATAATTTACAGTGTAGTTCCTACTTGCTGCATTGTGGTTGATCTTTGTGCATTGCAGGGACACATGCAGCCCCGCGTCTCATTGACGCCCCTGTCATTGAAGATGAAGAAGCAGAAGCGGCTGCAATTTTGGCTCAAATCGAGGGAGATGCTGTCATGGAAGATGATGAAGAAAATGTGGCTCAAGGCGATGGAGGTGCCGATGAAGATAATGATGCTGATGTAGAAGAATTAGAAGAAGAAGAAGAATTAGAAGAAGACGAATTAGATGAAGAAGAATTAGATGATGAAGAATTAGATAATGATGGTGATAATCATAATGATGAAGATGAAGATGTATTTCTTGGATTTTCTGACCAGCGCACTTGGTTCCTGGCACCAATGAGAGCAGAGTCCATTACTGGTGAATCTGATCTCGCGTGGATTCAGGTTAAGGGTTATTGGCCCATCCTCGGTCCTCCAATATTACATATGGGTAACAAGCTGAGGTCTTATCCTTTGGTACGGTGCTACGTTTTCTTGAGATCTGCCTATACCTTGGACACTGTAGAAGAGGCAAGGTGGGAAAGATTGAACAATTTGAAGGGGCATTCTTTATTTCTTGGACTCAATCACCCAATTTTTATGCTACCCCCGCCAATCGACGCAGAGGCTGCAGAACCAGATTTCCAATTGTTCAAACTTGACTGTGTCTTTGCTACCCACAATCGCGCCCGTGATACATGGATACATCCAAGGACAAATTGGTGCAGAATGCACGTCAATGGAGGTCCTGCCATAGGCTCAAGATTGCAGTACAAAAAAGAGAAGATTGAACATAGAGCTGAAGCACCCATATGGTTCGTCCCAACACTTCCACCTATTTTTCCTTGAGAAATAAGAGACGGATGGTGACCTTATTTTATAGAGAAAACATAGTGTTCATGAGCTTAACCTCATGAACATTCGCTGTTCGGTTTTTGGTGAAATCAAAATTTTGCAGAGATGAAGATCTTTGTTTGAATCCTGTGCTGAACATATTTTTCACAAATTAGCTACCCGTATTGTGATGAATACATGCTGGTCTGTTGTTTGGTGGAGTAGCTGTAACATCCCAAGTTTCAACAATAATAATCAAGAATGAAAATTTCCCCAAAACTCAAAATTTGCAATTAACAAAAACTTTTTATATGCATATAGTGCCACATATAGTTTCTTGCATTTGAGTGAATTTCTTTTGTGCAATTGCCATGATGAGTGTTAGTATGATTATCAATTGCTATTTGAACCCTAACAAAGATGATCAAACCCTAGTTTGAGGGGAAATGAAGAAAATGGGAAAAACCCATATTTCACTTACATACACAATATGCCAAATTGCAAATCTTCACCCTAGGCCATAATTGCTTGCCCCCTTGCTTGTAAAGTACTTCAATATGATAAACTAACACAATTGCATCCTTGGATCAAGAATCAAACACAAGGAAATCAAAATTTCTACCTACATATGATAATGGTCATATGGCCCAAAAATATTTTCTTCACTACTTTACCCCTCTGGTTTTCTCAATTCTTAAACTAAACTTGGTCAACCAAAGCCATGTCATCCAAGACCATGTCAGGGTGAGTAACTTTGATGTTGACCACCATGGCTAGAGTTGACTAGGTTGACCAGTATAAAGGTGACAAGTAGTGATGCTGAAATAAAGAGAAGATCATGTCACATTTGCCATTTTGCAAAACAACTCCAAATTGAACCCCACCACCACCAAACTAACCTATAATTAATATGTTTGAGTTCCACCAAAAAGAATTTCGAAATTCAAATTCAAAGTTCATGCGGCCATTGTGTCGAACACTTGGCAGGCAGTTTTCTGGTTTGATGTTACACCTCTTTGTCCAGCAGATTTTGGACTAAACCACTTTTGGTTTGTGATGATCACCCTCTCCTACATCCCCTGCACCTCTACTCATCCTTGCCCCGTCGATTAAAGCGTGGAAACAAACCTAAACAATGCCAAACTTTGCCATGCCGGCCACCTTTGGTCACCCTCTCTCTGGCCCTCCAGTCCCTCGCCAACCTTGTCCAGTACATTCCCCTGACCATGGTGATCACAACGGTACACGGCCCAGGCTCGCGCAGGCACGGCATTGGCCAGGAGACACGCGCCCAGCACCGTGCCAGAATGTGCCAGGCACGCGGTAATCGCGCTCTGGACGCGCCAGAGCATATCGCGTGCCGTCGCCCTCGTCCTTCCCCTGCACCCCTACGCCTGTAACGAGCACCGCCACCCTCTCCTCTACCGCATAGACACACTCAAACGCCTGCCGCCGCCTCGTCACCGTCGTCCTCGCCGGAGAAGTACCGCGGGTACTGCCGCACTCGAAACGAGCCACCGATCGATCCCATCTCCCTTTTCCTGCGCCAGTTGCACCTAGCGCATCGCCAGGACACCGCCCACACGCTGCCGTCCTAGCCTTGCCCTTTGGATCGCCACACGAGCCGCGCCATGGCCGCGCCCCCACAACCCCTCACGGCCATCTCTGCCCGCTATAAATAGAGGATCTCTGAGCTCCAGTTCTTCACAACATCTGCTCCCCTTTCATCCCTGCCTCCTCTCCACTCATCAATTTGACACCACACCACCGGAGCTGCTCCAATCGCAAGACGAAGGCCGCCGGAGCTCGCAGATCCTCGCCATCGATTGACGCCACCCCGAGCCTCACCACTGCTACCAGGAGCCTCAGCATCCTCGACAACGCCACCTCGCCACCAGCAGAGCCCCGCGGGAATGCCGGTAAGGCCGTCGACCCCCTACGTCCACCGCCAGAACCTCGCCTTCTCGTCGGAGAAGACGACGATTGCTGGCCGTCGATCCCTCCCCTAATCCAACGCCTCTCAGCGCGCGTACCGTTTCGCGTGGTTAAGAGCCACTGACGGGTGGCCCCCACCTCGTCAGGGCAGCCCACTCGCACCCGTGGCTTGTTGGGCTGCGCAGTGAATTTAATTCCTGTTTCGGCCCAGTAGTGCTTCCCGCCTAAGCCCACGATTCAAATTTGGTTTTAATCTTAATTCAAATTATGCTGCAGATGGTTTAGTAAAATTTGAATAGTTTGAAATATGCCAAACCAAATCTAACAAACTTTATACCGTTGGAAAGCCCATGAAATTATCTAACCAATGCCACTGGTCCCACCTCCAAATTCATAGTAGATTTAAATTGATAAAAAAGACAAGACAGGGACTTTTGTACATTCAAACTTTATTTAAAATTTAACCAGAATAGATTTTGAATTGATTCCAATTCCAATAAATCACAAATGATGTACTATAATTGATTATGCAATAATATAGACATGTTATTTGTATGATCATGGACTAGACGAAATAAAATAGCTATGTAGTCAATTCTAGTGCAATGAAACTTGAATTCAAAATTCAATAAGTCATATGAGAGCTACCCTCTCATTTAAATCTTGATCCTAGGTAATATGACCAGGGGAAATGACTTAGGCTAATGAACCCCTGATAATTATTACTTAGAGATTCTAATTCACTTAAATGTAGTATTTAAAACTTTGTGAAGTGTAGCACTTCAATTAAATTGTACTCACATATAATAGATATGAAATGTTGACTTTGGGTCAACCTATATTTCATACCTGAGTATTATATGAAGAGATTAAATCTTATTATGAGGTAATGAGAAGAAATTAATTTCTCTAAGGAGCTACATACCAAAGCTATGAAATAGTAATAATAAGAGGAAATCATTTTTTTCTCTTAAATAAGAATTCATCAAATAATCCACCATGCCATGCTTGGTTGAGGATAGGATTAGTGTGTGGACTATTTTGAGTGTTTCTAGTTTAGTATGTGAGCTTGGTTTAGTATTTATACCTCGTATTCGTATATAGACGCTAGTACCGAGGAATACCAAGAGGAGGAGGCCTACTCTCAGGAAGAAGAAGAGAACTTCGATAACTACTCAGCTCAAGGCAAGCTAACCCTTGCTAAACACAAGTGCTTAGCTCTACTAGAGCAAAGGCACCATCACACTTTACTTTTATGTATTACCTATCCCCTGTTTTTACTTACTTTTACCTTTACTTATTTATTTCAAAGTACTTTTGATTTATGATTCACTTGGTCTAGATTAGAACCATACTTGAAGTTAGATTAGCACAACTCAAAGCTAGATAGCACCCCTCATATAGTTGCTAGTGCTAATCAATTAAAATTGACTACTCTAGATGGGAACATGGTGAAGTGAAATGACTTTGAAAGAAAGTAAAGTGGAGGTGGATTTGAACAAGAGAAGATGGTGATTTTTGATAAAATTGATGATTGGTTTGAATGCGATACCCTTCCAATTATACAAGTACCCCCACAATACCTGATTATGGGTAGGGCTTAACTAGAAACTTCTGTATTTTAGTATGGGTTCCCTCTGAACAAGCATCATAGGGGTTACGCCTAGGCTGCCTCCGTTAAGTGTGGAATGATGTTAAAATGAGGTGAATGTACGGCCCAAGCCCTGTGCAGTTCCCGGGTTAACTGCGGTTTCCACCGGGAGGCCAAGCTCATGGGGAGAGGTGCTCATACTAGCATATATAAGTGAAAGGTTACGGTTGATGATCCGTGTACTGTGTTACGATGATTCGGGGTTATCCTCGACGGATGTAATCAAAAGTTGTGGCACAAGAGTACAACCTCTGCAGAGTGTTAAACCTATTCGAATAGCCGTGTCCACGGTTACAGACGATTGGAAAGGCCATAAAATCTCCGTTATCATAATTTTGATCTTAAAAAGGAGTGATGAATTGGAAGGTGATATTGAGGTGAATCAATATGAGTTGTGGGAATGACACTAATGTTCCCACTTGAGTTAGTCTAGCACATGATAAGGCTTTACTAAATGTTTATCAAAATAAAACTTGGCTTTATGCAAATAAACCTAGAGCTTAGCATCCTTTACTACAATTAATAAGTAATTAATTTAGAGTTAGTTTGCGAGTACTTTAAAGTATTCATGGCTTTGCCCTGGCTATTCAAATGCCAGACGATGAAGGAGAGCACCAGTATCAGGATGACGGACAGCAGGACGTCTACGATAACTAGGATCGTCTTCTAACGTCAAGCGTTGCCTGTGGAATAGATAGTCCACTACTACTTCACTTCCGCTACTATGTGTGTTGTTGAACAATATATTTGTGTAATATTGGATCATGTGATCTATGGTTGTAAGACAATATGTGTTGTAATAAATGATGACTCTATGCTACTTACTATTATGTCTCGCAAAAACGTTATTCCTGGGATTGCGATGTACGGCATAATAGGCACCTGGACTTAAAAATCCGGGTGTTGACAAGTTGGTATCAGAGCCATTGTTTGACCTTAGGAGACCCTAGTTAGAATGGACGCTCAAAAAACTTAGTTTCAAATTCCATGAATTGACTAGTTATGAAAACTTTATTCCCCCTCTTACCTTGAAGAGTCTTTGGCAAACTTTAAATTCATGATCTTTCTTATGAATGAATTAAAATTTGGAACACTTGCACTTCTCTAAATTAACCATCTACTCCCTCTACAGATGGATCACGTCGTTGATGCGCAGCCCTTTCTCCAGACTGAGTTCTATCAGTTGGGGAACGGTGGAGAGATCATCTTCGAGAGGGACCTCTTCACCCTCTCAGAGTTCCTCGGGCGCCCACCACTGGAAGTCTTTGGTGGAATGATCAATGACCAGCCCGGTGGTCAACTCCAGTGGGTGATCATGGTGGACCTTCGTGGAAGGTTCACGCTCCCAATGAGCGCAAGGATCCAGTTCTCCTTCCGGGAGAACAACTGGGCGGATGGTCTTGCACGGGGACTTCTGGAAGGGCTCGCACGTCTGTGCGGGCAAAACTTCATGGACTTCGAGGATAGCCGCCTTATGCACTATGCAAGGCACAACTCCCTCGGGGTGCCAATGAACCTGCCGTCGCACCCGCAACTTCGCCACCATGTGGATCATCTCGACTTCATGTTGAATGAGACCCGCATCGACCTCGACAACTCCCGCGAATACGCCAACCACACTCACATCCAGTTGGCGCAGCAAGCCGACACCATCAGGGTTATCGCCGCGGAGCGCAGGGCTCTCCACCGCGCTAACCAGAAGAAGGATCACGCCATCAACCGCCTCAAGGCCAGGATCGCCACTCTGAAGGCGACCATCGCCGCCCAAGCTGAACAGATCCTGGAGCTGGAGGGCGAAGGTGAAGGGGAGAACATCCAGGGGGACGGCTACTCCTATGTCAGCAACGATGACGACTACGAGGAGGAGGAAGACGACGACCTGGAGTTCCACCCTTACGAGGATGGTCACGAGCACCTTGATGCCGGGGTAGACAATGTATACCCTATCAACGTCGGTGGCGAGTAGTCCCGTCTGAGCACTTGCGTCCCGTGTTATGTATCGGTCCCTTGTATCCGCCCCAACGTATCGTAGTTTGTTGAAGGGGTTCTTAAAACCCTCCTGAACATTTGGCTTGTAATATTTGCTACCTCCATGATTATGTTTGTGTGTGTGTAATATATTCTATAAATCAAGTTTTAAGTTGTGTGAAATTTTATCCCAAAATGAGCCATAGAAATTTCCCTCTCATCTCATGATCCCTATCACTGTTCAGATGGCACCCCCAACTCGCAGCGAAGCCGCAATGCTGCAAATGCTGCAACAGATGATGGCAGAGAGAGAAGCCGAGAGAGTTGACCGTCAAGCCAACCTAGCTGCACTTCAACAGATTGCTCAGGGCAATCAAGGCCACGGAAACCATGACCACCCAGGGTCGAAGCTGAAAAACTTCCAAAACACCAACCCACCGGTGTTCAGCAAGACAGAGGAACCCCTCGATGCTGATGATTGGCTCCAAACTATGGAGAACAATCTCGAGGTTGCCGGAGTGGAGGACAACGAGAAGGTGTTGTTCGCCACCCACTATCTGGCTGGACCTGCACGTGCCTGGTGGACAAGTGCCCGCGCATTAAATGAGGGGCAAATGATGACTTGGGAAGATTTCAAACTCAAGTTTAGCAAGTATCACGTGCCCCCGGGCCTAATTAAGAAGATGAGGGATGAGTTCAAGGAACTGAAACAAGGCAGAATGACCGTGGTGGAATACCGCAACAAGTTCCTCACCTTGTCAAGGTACGCCCCGGATGAGACGGATACCGTCAAGAAGAGGAAGGAGAGGTTTCTGAATGGACTGCATGATGAGATGCAGACTCTGCTGATCAATATCCCCTTTGCTGACTTAGAAGCCCTCGTTGACTCCGCCATTCAGATGGAGGGGAAGATACACCAAGCCAATGAGAACCGCAAGCGCCGCATGATGAACCAGAGTGGGCCCAGCAATAACCACAAGTATCGCCCCAGCTCAAGTGGAGGGTTCACCCCAAGAAACAACAAGCCCCCGATGCAGAATCCACGTCCGAGTTATCAGAACCGGAGTGGAGGAAACCCTAGGTCAGGAGGCCACAACAATCACAACAACTACAACAACAGCAACCACAACAACAACTTCAACCGCGCTCCACCTCGCGCCCCCAACAACAACTCCAACACCGCTCCAAGGACTGGGAGCAATGCTGTTCCCATCACCCCCAAGGACAAGTCCACCTACAACTGCTATGAGTGCGGAGTGGCGGGGCACTTCTCCTATGAGTGCCCCAAGAAGCTCGCCAAGACTGCCGCCAACACCTCAGGCCCTGCTCAGCAGCAGCGTCGTGTCACCACCAACAAGAAGTTCGCCCCCAACAACCCGAACAACCGCAACGGCCGCCTCTACCACATGAATGCAGAAGAAGCTCAGGAAGCCCCAAACGTTGTGCTGGGTATGTTCTCTGTTAACTCAATACCTACAAGAGTGCTGTTTGATTCTGGAGCATCGCATTCGTTTATTGCCGAAGATTTTTCATGCGCTAGTAAGATTCAACCCATCAGTTTGAAGCATGTCATGATAGTTCAAATACCCGGATCAACAACTAAAGCTAGAAAAATTTGCAAAGATGTGCCAATCAGAATACATGAAATAGAATTTTATGCAAATTTGATTGTTCTGGGAGCCAAAGGTTTGGAAGTAGTCCTAGGAATGGACTGGATGGCGAAACATCATGGACTGATTGATTGTGCCAAGAAGGCCATCACCATGACTAGTAGCACCGGAATAATAGTCGAACACGTATCTGAAAGGATGCCCAGAAAGTTCACCTGCAACCAAAGCCTAGCCAAGCCCACCTTGGATCAGATCAGGGTTGTTTGTCGATATCCTGATGTGTTTCCGGACGATCTACCCGGTATGCCCCCAGATAGGGATATCGAGTTTATCATCGAGTTAATCCCTGGAACCGGACCTATAGCCCAGAGAGCCTATAGCATGAACCCGGCAGAGTTAGTGGAACTGAAGAAGCAACTGGATGATATGCTATTCAAAGGTCTGATTCAACCAAGTGCGTCACCATGGAGATCGCCAGTTTTGTTTGTGGATAAGAAGGACGGTGCCACTCGTTTGGTTACGGACTACCGTAAGCTCAACGATGTCACCATCAAGAACAAGTACCCGTTGCCAAAGATAGAAGATCTGTTTGACCAGCTGACCGAAGCCCAAGTATTCTCGAAGATTGATCTGCGGACAGGATACCATCAGCTGAAGATTCGTGCCACCGATATCCCCAAAACTGCCTTTACCACCAGATATGGATTGTACGAGTACAATGTCATGTCATTTGGATTGACCAATGCCCCCGCTTACTTCATGAATCTCATGAATAAGATCTTTATGAACTTTCTGGACAAATTTGTCGTTGTCTTCATCGACGACATCCTCATATACTCCAAGTCCGAAGAAGAACATGAGCAACATTTGGAAGTGGTCCTAGATACCCTTCGGGAGCATCATTTGTATGCCAAGTTCAGCAAGTGTGAGTTCTGGTTGAAAGAAGTAGGATTCTTGGGTCATATCTTGTCAGCCGGAGGAATTGCCGTTGACCCCGCAAAAATCAAGACTGTGGAAGAATGGAAAGCCCCAACCACTCAGACCGAAGTCCATGCATTTCTCGGATTGGCGGGATACTACCGCCGATTCGTTGAAGGATTCTCGAGCATAGCAAGTCCGATGACTCAATTGTTGAAGAAGGACTGGAAGTTCGAATGGACCGACAAGTGTGAAGAGAGCTTTCAACAGCTCAAGCTAAGATTGACAACAGCCCCAATACTGGTTATGCCGGACATTACCAAGCCCTTTGATGTGTACTGTGACGCCTCCAAGATTGGTCTTGGATGTGTGCTGATGCAAGAAGGCAAAGTGATATCTTACTTATCAAGACAGCTGAAGCAGCATGAACAGAACTATCCAACCCATGACTTAGAGCTAGCAGCCGTGGTTTTAGCACTGAAAGTATGGCGTCATTACCTCATGGGTAATCGATGCGAGGTTTACTCGGACCACAAGAGCCTGAAGTATATCTTCACGCAGAAGGAGTGATACGTCTCCGACGTATCGATAATTTCTTATGTTCCATGCCACATTATTGATGTTATCTACATGTTTTATGCACACTTTATGTCATATTCGTGCATTTTCTGGAACTAACCTATTAACAAGATGCCGAAGTGCAAGTTGCTGTTTTCTGCTGTTTTTGGTTTCAGAAATCCTAGTAACGAAATATTCTTGAAATTGGACGAAATCAACGCCCAGGGTCCTATTTTGCCACGAAGCTTCCAGAAGTCCGAAGAGGAGACGAAGTGGGGCCACGAGGTGGCCACACCCTAGGGTGGCGCGGCCCCCCCTTGGCCGCGCAGCCCTGTGGTGTGGGCCCCTCGTGCCGCCTCCTGACCTGCGCTTCCGCCTACTTAAAGCCTCCGTCGCGAAACCCCCAGTACCGAGAGCCACGATACGGAAAACCTTCCAGAGACGCCGCCACCGCCGATCCCATCTCGGGGGATCCAGGAGATCGCCTCCGGCACCCTACCGGAGAGGGGATTCATCTCCCGGAGGACTCTACGCTGCCATGGTCGCCTCCGGAGTGATGTGTGAGTAGTCTACCCCTGGACTATGGGTCCATAGCAGTAGCTAGATGGTTGTCTTCTCCCCATTATGCTTCATTGTCGGATCTTGTGAGCTGCCTAACATGATCAAGATCATCTATCTGTAATTCTATATGTTGCGTTTGTTGGGATCCGATGAATAGAGAATACTTGTTATGTTGATTATCAAAGTTATGTCTATGTGTTGTTTATGATCTTGCATGCTCTCCGTTACTAGTAGATGCTCTGGCCAAGTAGATGCTTGTAACTCCAAGAGGGAGTATTTATGCTCGATAGTGGGTTAATGCCTCCATTGATATCTGGGACAGTGACAGAAAGTTCTAAGGTTGTGGATGTGCTGTTGCCACTAGGGATAAAACATTGGTGCTATGTTCGAGGATGTAGTTACTGATTACATTACGCGCAATACTTAATGCAATTGTCTGTTGTTAGCAACTTAATCAGGGGTCAAATATAAATTCGAGAAAGGAAATGTTTATTCAACAGTCAGGATGACATGTGGGACCTATCTTGCAGCCGCGGCCAAAACATTTATCATTCAGAGAGGATGACATGTGGGACCCACGAACCAGCATCGTTCTCGACGTTTCTCAAAGGGGGTAGGAGATCGAAAGAAAAAGGCAAGTAGCTCGAAATCAGGTGTCCAAAAAAAATTCCAAGAAAGGAAAGGTTTATCGCACATAGATGCTGACATATTGGACCCAATTTGCAGCAGCGTCATCAACGTTTCAAAGGCGGTGGAGCTCGAAAGAAAAAGGCAAATAGCCAGAAATTAGGGGTCAAAAATAAATCCAGCAAAAGAAACTTTTATCGTACAAAGAGACTGACATGTGGGACCCATGAGCCAGCAGCGTCCTCAATGTTTCTAAGGCGGCAGGCGATCGAAAAAAGGCAAATAGCCAGAAATTAGGGGTCAAAAATAAAGTAGCCAGAAATTAGGGGGAAAAAACTCCAAGAAAAGAAAGTTTATTGTACATAGAGGATGACATGCGGGTCCCAAGGCGGCAGCTTACTCAACGTTTCCAAGGCGGCAGGGGAACAAAAGAAAAAGGAAATAGCCAAAAATCAGAGGGTGAAAACAAATCCAAGAAAAGAAACTTTTATAGTTCATAGAGGATGACATGCGGGTCCCACGAGGCAGCAGCGTCCTCAACGTTTCCAAGGCGGCACAGGACCAAAAGAAAAAGAATGTATCCCTGCTGGGGCTGGATGGCCATCTGGGCTTTCTAACCTGCTGGACGCATTTTGACTCGTACAATTTCAGCCCACTCCAAAAACAGGAAAGTCCTATGCTTCGCAAAAACAAAACAAAGACAAGGAGATTCAACATATTAGTTTGTTTACGTAAAAATAAAGATATAATTTATACGTTTGCAATAGCTCTGAGCGAAATACACTTTTTATTGTCTGCAAAATAAACAAGATATCACATGTTTCTTTTACGGGGAGGCTGACATCGGGACCCATGAGCCAGCAGCGTCATCAAAGTTTTAAAGGCGGCAGGGGATCGAAAGAAAAAATAAATAAAAAATCAGTTGGTAAAAAAATCGAAGAAAAGAAACATTTATCGTTCTGAGGGGATTGACATGCGGGACCCATGTGGTAGCAGCATCCTCAACGTTTCCAAGGTGGCACGGGATCCAAAAAAAAGGCAAAACAGCCAGAAATTAGGGGTCAAAATAACTCCAAGAAAAGAATTGTTTATCGTTCATAGAGGCTGACATGCGGGACCCATGAGCCGGCAGCGTCCCCAACGTGTTAAAGGCGACAGGAGATCGAAAGACAAAGGCCAAAAATCAGTTGTTAAAAAAATCCAAGAAAAGAAACATTTACCGTTCTGAGAGGCTGACATGCGGGACCCATGAGGCAGCAGCATCCTCAACGATTCCAAGGCGGCAGGGGATCAAAAGGGGTCAAAACTAAATCCATCATAGAAAACTTTTATTGTTCATAGAGGATGTGGGACCGACCAGCCAGTAGCATCCTCATCGTTTCAAAGGGGGCAGGGGATCAAAAGAAAACGGCAAATAGCCAGAAATTAGGGGTAAAAAATAAATCCAATTTAGGACACTTTTATTGTTCATAGAGTATGACATGCGGGACCCATGAGCCAGTAGCTTCCTCAACATTTCTAAGGCGACATGAGATCGAAATGAAAAGGAAAGTGACCAAATATCAGGAGCCAAAAATAATCTAAGGAAAGAAACTTTATTGTGCATAGAGAATGACATGCGGGTCCCATTTTGTAGCACCGGTCTGAAGGTTTCAAAGTCGGCATTAGATCGAAAGAAAAAGACAAGTGCCAAATATCAGGAGCCAAAAAGAATCCAAGAAAAGAAACTTCAATTGTACATAGACGATGACATGCGGGTCCCATTTTGCAGCCGCGGTCTCAATGTTTCCAAGGCGGCACATGACCAAAAGAAAAAGGAAGTAGCCAGAAATAAGGGTGTCAAAAATCCAAGAAAAGGAATATTTCAATTGGGCTGCTTCTGGCCATCTGGGCCTTCAAACTATCCCACTGGACACCTTTTGATTCGTACAATTTCAGCCCATTCCAAAATAGGAAAGTCCTATGCCTCGCAAAAACAAAAAAACAAGGAGATTCAACATATAAGTTTGTTTATGTAAAAATAAAGATTTAATTTATCACTTTGCAATAGCTCAGAGCAAAATACACTGTTTATTGTCTGCAAAATAATCAAGATATCACATGTTTCTTATACGGGGAGGCTGACATCGGGGACCCATGCGCCAGCAGCGTCGTCAATGTTTTATAGGCGGCAGGGATGGAAAGAAAAAATAAACCAAAAATCTGTTGGTACAAAATCCAAGAAAAGAAACATTTTCGTTCTGAGAGGATAACATGCGGGACCCATGAGGCAGAAGCATCCTCGGTGTTTAATGTTAGAGGTGGACATGTGGGACCTGTGAGCCAGCAGCGTCCTCAACGTTTTAAAGGCGGCAGGAGATCAAAAGAAAAAATAAGCCAAAAATCATTTGCTATTCAAAATCCAAGAAAATAAACATTTACCGTTCTGAGAGGATGACATGCGGGACCCATGAGGCAGCAGCATCCTCAACGATTCCAAGGCTGCAGGGGATCAAAAGAAAAAAAGGAAATATCCAAAAATTAATTAGGGGTTCAAAATAAATCCATCAAAGGAAAGTTTTATTGTTCATAGAGGATAGCATGTGGGACCGACCCGCCAATAGCGTTCTCATCGTTTCAAAGGGGGCATGAGATCAAAAGAAAAAGGCAAGTAGCCAGAAATTAGGGGTAAAAAATAACTCCAAGGAAGGAAACTTTTATTGTTCGTAGAGGATGACATGCGGGACCCATGAGCCAGCAGCTTACTTAAAGTTTCAAAGGCGGCATGAGATCGAAAGAAAAAGGCAAGTGACAAAATATCAGGAGACAAAGATAATCCAAGAAAAGAAACTTTATTTACATAGAGGATGACATGCGGGTCCCATTTTGCAGCAGTGGTCCCAACGTTTCAAATGCGGCTTGAGATCAAAAGAAAAAGAAAGTAGCCAGAAATTAGGGGGTCAAAAAAAATCCAAGAAAATAAAGTTGATGGACATAGAGGATGACATGCGGGTCCCATGAGCTAGCAGCTTACTCAATGTTTCCAAGGCAACAGGGGATCAAAAGAAAAAGGAAATAGCCAAAAATCAGAGGGTGAAAAAAACAAAGAAAATGAACTTTTATAGTACATAGAGGATGACATGCGGGTCCCATGAGCCAGCAGGTTCCTCAATGTTTCAAATGTGGCATGAGATCGAAAGAAAAAGGCTAGTGACCAAATATGAGGAGCCAAAAATAATTCAAGAAAAGAAAGTTTTATAGTACATAGAGGATGACATGCAGGTCCCATGATCCTGCAGGTTCCTCAACGTTTCAAACGTGGCATGAGATCGAAAGAAAAAGGCAAGTGACCAAATATCAGGAGCCAAAAATAATTCAAGAAAAGAAACTAGATTGTACATAGAGGATGACATGCGGGTCCCGTTTAGCAGCAGCGGTATCACTGTTTGAGAGGCTGCACGGGATCGAAAGAAAAAGGCAAGTGACCAAATATCTGGAGCCAAAAAAAATCCAAGAAAAGAAATTTTATTGTACGTAGAGGATGACATGCGGGTCCCATTTTGAAGCAGCGGTCTGATACGTCCAAAACGTATCTACTTTCCTGAACACTTTTGCTATTGTTTTGCCTCTAATTTGTGTATTTTGGATACAACTAACACGGACTAACGCTGTTTTAAGCAAAACTACTCTGGTGTCTCGTTTTTGTGCAGAAATCCAACTTTCGGGAAAATCCTCGGAATTTGTGCAGAAGGCCCTATTTTCCCAGGAAACTAATGGAGCCAGAAGGACAATTGAGGTGGAGGCCCGAGGGCCCCACACCATAGGGCGGCGCGGCCCAGGGGGGGCCCGCGTGGCCCTGTGGTGTGGCCCCCTCGGCTGGCCTCCGACGCCCTCCTTCGGACTACTTATCGGCCTCGACCTAAAAACGCACGGAGAGAAGTCGAAGTCACCAGAAACCCTCCAGAACGCCGCCACATCGCGAAACTCCGTCGCGGGAGCCAGAAGTCTCCGTTCTGGCACTCCGCCGGGACGGGGAATTGGAGGAGATCATCGCCGCCATCACCGCCAACGCCTCTACATCAACCAGCCATGTTTCCCCCATCCATGTGTGAGTAATTCCCCCGCTGTAGGCCGAAGGGGATGGTAGGGATTGGATGAGATTGGTCATGTAATAGCATAAGATTGTTAGGGCATAGTGCCTAGTGTCCGTAATTGGTACTTTGATGATATTGTTGCAACTTGTTATGCTTAATGCTTGTCACTAGGGCCCGAGTGCCATGATCTCAGATCTAAACATGATATTACTTCATCAAGATATTCATTGTTTATGGTCTTACCTATAAGTTGTATACACATGTCGCTGTCCGGAACCAATGGCCCCGAAGTGACAAGAATTGGGACAACCGGAGGGGATGGTAGCGATGTGAGGATCACATGTGTTCACGGAGTGTTAATGCTTTGCTCCGGTACTCTATTAAAAGGAGTACCTTAATATCCAGTAGTTTCCCTTGAGGCCCGGCTGCCACCGGCTGGTAGGACAAAAGATGTTGTGCAAGTTTCTCATTGCGAGCACGCACGACTATATATGGAACACATGCCTATTGATTGCTTTGTACTTGGACACCGTTTTATTATTATCTGCAAATGCCCTGCTATGATTGTTACATGAGTTTCTCTCATCCATGCAACGCCCGTCATCCGTCCCCGTGCCTACAGTATTTTAATCCTGCTGTTTACTAAAATCACTACTGCTGTCTCTGTTACTCTGCTGCTGTTATTTCACTACTGCTACTGCTACAAAACTGTTACTACTGATAAACTCTTGCGAGCAAGTCTGTTTCCAGGTGCAGCTGAATTGACAACTCCGCTGTTAAGGCTTCCAAGTGTTCTTTGTCTCCCCTTGTGTCGAATCAATAAATTGGGTTTTACTTCCCTCGAAGACTGTTGCGATCCCCTATACTTGTGGGTCATCACGGTCTCAACGTTTCCAAGGCGGCACAGAAACAAAAGAAAAATGAAGTAGCCAGAAATCAGGGGGTGAAAAAATCCAAGAAGAAAGATTTCAATTGGGCTACATCTGGACATCTGGGCCTTCGAACTATCCTGCTTGGCCTTTTGACTCGTACAATTTCAGCCCACTCCAAAACAGGAAAGTTCCGAATTTTCTAAAAAAAACAGGAAAGTCCTATGCTTCGCAAAGACAAAAAAACAAGGAGATTCAACATATAAGTTTGTTTATGTAAAAATAAAGATTTAATTTTCTGTTTGAAATAGCTCAGAGCGCAATACACTGTTTATTGTCTGCAAAATAATCAAGATATCATATGTTTCTTGTACGGGGAGGCTGACATCGGGGACCCATGAGCCAGCAGCGTCGCCAATGTTTTAAAGGCGGCAGGGGATGGAAAAAAAAATAAACCAAAAATATGTTGGTACGAAATCCAAGAAAAGAAACATTTTCATTCTAAGAGGATGACATGCGGGACCAATGAGGCAGTAGCATCCTCAGCGTTTATTGTTCATAGAGGCTGACATGTGGGACCTGTGAGCCAGCAGCGTCCTCAACGTTTTAAAGGCGGCAGGAGATCGAAAGAAAAATTAGCCAAAAATCATTTGGTAAACAAAATCCAAGAAAAAAAACATTTACCGTTCTGAGAGGATGACATGCGGGACCCATGAGGCAGCAGCATCCTCAACGATTCCAAGGCGGTAGGGGATCAAAGGAAAAAAAAGGAAATATCCCGAAATTAATTAGGGGTTCAAAATAAATCCATCAAAGGAAACTTTTATTGTTCACAGAGGATGACATGTGGGAACGACCTGCCAACAGCGTCCTCACCATTTTGAAAGGGGCAGGAGATCAAAAGAAAAAAGCAAATAGCCAGAAATTAGGGGTCAAAAATAACTCCAAGAAAGGAAACTTTTATTGTTCGTAGAGTATGACATGCGGGACCCATGAGCCATCAGCTTCCTCAACGTTTCAAAGGCGGCATGAGATCGAAAGAAAAAGGCAAGTGACAAAATATCAGGAGCCAAAGATAATCCAAGAAAAAAACTTTATTGTACATAGAGGATGACATGCGGGTCCCAATTAGCAGCAGCGGTCTCAACGTTTCAAATGCGGCTTGAGATCAAAAGAAAAAGAAAGTTGATTGTACATAGAGGATGACATGCGGGTCCTCTCACGTCCCATCATCATCTTCTCCAAAGAGAAAAACCCTCTCCCTCTCTGCCGGCGAGATGATGTGCAAGGAGAATGCGAATCCCATCGTCCATGACGCCGTCGGCTCCAAGCGCGACGCCTCCCTCTTCGATGCCGTCCCCTCAACGGCCGTCGCCGCCGCCGGTGGCGGTCGGATCTGTAGCACCCTACCTTTTAAATAAAGGCAAGATACCTGTGTATAGTGCTATTCCCGGGATCACTGATAGCACACACATTTCAAATGTGGTAATCATAGCAATAGTATCAAATTTATTACAACGCAGATCCTCAGGAGATAAAATAAAGTCTTACAAATTGCATAGTCAAAATAGACTAGCTCAAATATAAATGTTCAAGCAAACACAACGGAAAAATAACTGCAGTGAGCCTCCATTGTCTTCATGCGCCACAGGCAGACATGTTGGAATGTAGACTCGAGATCCTACCTAGTACTCCTCCTCAGATGAACCTGCACGTTTGAATATGCAGCCCCACGAATGGAGGTCAGTACAATGATGTACTGGCAAATGACACTTATATGGTGGATGTTTTGGGCATAACTATCTACATGATATTTGGCAAGTGGAGTTTAGGCAAATTTGCATAAAGCCAATTTTATCCTACATTTATTTCAAAACAAAACATTTTACAAATTCATAATGATGTCATAAACAGTATCATGGTTACATCTCCCATGTACTATCCGATAGTTGCTACTCAAATTTTAACTTATTCAGAAAAGGTGATGAGATTCTTCCGTACATTCCCTGCCTAGAAAGCTCAAATTGTCCATAACCGGGGACACGGCTAAGATCTTAGGTTTAACTCTCGAGAGGTTGTGCACTTTCACCTTACGACCCACCCTTCCCAAGAGAAGAAATGAGACAAGATCTTTCAGAGGGAGGCTTCAACCATAACTAGCTAGACCCGTTCCCGTTTGGTAGCTAGCCACATTATCATGTCAAGCAACAAGTTTGGCCTCACAACTTACTTAATCCCGGCAGCGCCCATAATACCATAAGGCTGCACTGGAAGCTAACTAAGACATGGACGACATATTAATCTCTTTAATCCTGGGTGGCCATCCACAAGTGAAACTCACAGGCTTAGAACCATTACAGATAATAAACCCCCGCACGATCCCCTAGTGAAAACAAGAGGTGCAGTCTAGAGCAACCACTATTCAACTGCGCACTCTCAGGCACCCATCTGCCACTGGTTACTCCAGGGTCGGAGCCCTGAGCAGCCGCCCACCACACAAACAATCCACCCAGGTGATTCTTTAAAGTTGTTAATTTTAATTCCCAATACTCACAATCCAAATTAGATCAAAACAGCAGTGTCACTTTGTTATTGCTAGGCAACTAAAAATCCTAGCAAGGGTTCATGGATGGCTACACACTACTAGGATTAATAAGCATAGCATAACTTTCGAAAACAAAATCCTACCATGCATACTAATTTACAAAACACTAATGCTTAACAAAATAGTAGGTAATTGAGTGTCACTTGCCTTGATCAAAGCAACCAGCACAATCACAGCAATCACAAGCACCACCTTGATCTCCTCCACAATCTATTCAAACAATTTACAACAAATAAACAAACATTCGATATGAACAATCATATACATGTATGCATGCATGCTATGCAACAATTTAATTTCACAAAATAGGTGATGTGTAAGTGTGGCATTATGTGCTCTCTGATATGTGTCATGTTAATAAAATATTCTAGACATTTAATTTGATTTAGAAAAACCATTAATCGAGTATCTACTTAACATATACAATCTTAATAATTAGCTACTGCAAGCATTATGTGTTATAAAAATATGAGTTTGACCTCCCTGGATAGGGTACAGTAATACAAAAGTAGTGCAATTGGAATTATTCGAAAACGATTTATAGAATTTGAATTATCTTCGAATTACTGATTCGAATAGATTTTACCAAAGCAAGTTTGTGGACATATCAAAGTTATACAAATCCTATACCAAGTTAAAGTACATGTTCTGAGGATTCCAGAAAGTACAAAATCATCAAATTTGGACCAGTAGATTATTTTATACAATTTTTATAGTGTAATCTGGTCTATTTCTCTATTTGAATTTTGACGCGAAATCTAAGCATAATGGTGTTCTACAGTTTGTAAGCTTTCCGAAACTATAAAATTTACAAAAATTGGCCCTACGGTTGACTTTATATCGAATTTACAAGTTTGGACAACAAATCTGGGATTCAAATTCGAATTTAAACAAGTTTGACCAGATCTGACCGGGGCGCGCTAACTGGGGGCTGCCACGCGGCGCGACGTGATTGGTCGCGCGGGGATCACGCGGATCGCCCTCCCCTGGGCCGGCCGTGGCCGTTGGATCTAACTCTACGGCTGAGATCTAAAAAGCTAAAAGAAAAGAAAATAAACAGGAGAAAAGAGGAGGAGCTCACCTCAGCCGGCTGTAATGGCGCGGCGGCGGCTCTGGCGGACGGCGTCGGCGGTGCTCCCGGAGGTAAACGGAGCGGCGAGGGGCGGACGGGGTGCGGCGTGATGCGGCGCGAGCGGTGGTGGTGGCGGCGCGGCAAGCGGTGGACTAGGGCGGCGGCGCTTGGGTGGAGGCGGCGGCAAGCGCGGCGCAACAGCGAGGAATCAGCGGCGCTAGGCGGCGCGATCGGGGGCGGCGGCTTGGGGAAAAGAGCGCGGGGGTCGCGGGGTATTTATGGGCGGGGGCACGGACGTCGAGGATGCCTCAGACGGCGGAGATTGATCCGAGCCGATCTAGGGCAGGGCAGCGGCGCACAGTCCGCGTCGGGCACGAGCTAGAAGACGGGGTGGGCCCCGCTGACAAGCGGGCCCCACATGTCGGTGACCGAACAGAAAAAAAGGGGCGGGGGAGAGGCGGTGCGGTGCGGGCCGTGTTTGGGCCGACGCGGTCGGGCTGGCCCATTTGGCCGGTCCGAACCGTTTTCTCTTTTTTTTTTTGTTCTTTTTCATTTTTTCCTTTTTCTTTTTACTGTTTTCTTCATAACTTTTGATTTTGGAATCCAAATTGACCCAAACCAATTTCTAAAATTTTGTAATATTCAAGGCTTTGTTTTGAACAACAGAGAACAATGTTTAGACACAAATTAGCATGGTAGGATTTTAAGGTTCCTTGCATAAAGGATATGTAGCTATGGTTATGTCAATTGTGCTTAACACTTTATGTGTAATATGAACAAATGCAAAGATGCCATGAATGCATGCAGGTTTTTGTATTTTGAAAACTAGGGATGTTACAGACTAACCCCCTTAAGATGAAGCACGTCCTCGGGCTTCGGAAAGGCTAGCAAATAGGTGTGGGTAATCTTCTCGAAGACTGTCTTCGCGTTCCCAAGTTGCCTCTTCCTCGGTATGGTGACTCCATTGGACCTTGCAGAACTTGATAGTTTTGGTGCGAGTATTTCTTTCAGCTTTCTCCAAGATCTTAATGGGTTTCTCCTCCTACGTCAAGTCACTTTCCAGTTGAACTTCCTCGAGCGGTACTGTATCCTTCAATGGCGTTTCTGACATCTCAGGGTGACACTTCTTCAACTGACTGACATGGAACACATTATGAACTGCTGAAAGAATCTCTGGCAATTCAATCTCATAAGCTACTTCTCCTTTGCGAGATAAGATCTTGAACGGTCCGATGAACCTTGGGGCTAACTTTCCCTTGATTCCAAATCTCTTTATTGTCAGCATAGCTCTTCTGTCTAGACTATGCTACCTTCAATCTATCCATGATCAGTCTAACCTTTTCTTCGGCTTCTTGGATAATATCTGGCCCAAAGAAACTCCTTTCTCCTACTCCACTCCACAGCAGGGGCGTGGTACACTTTCTCCCATACAGGGCTTCAAATGGGGACATCTCTATGCTGGCTTGGTAGCTATTGTTGTAGGAGAACTCCGCATACGGTAAACTGTCATCCCAACTAGTTCCATAGTCTATAACACAAGCTCTCAGCATATCCTCCAGGATCTGATTCACTCTCTCAGTCTGTCCATCTGTCTGAGGGTGAAATGCTGTACTGAACTCCAATCTAGTTCCTAAGAACTCATGCAACTGCTTCCAGAAATGCGAGGTAAATTGGGTACCTCTATCTGACACAATACTATTAGGAACACCGTGAAGACATACTATCCTCTTCATATAGATATCTGCTAACTTAGCGCTGGTGTAAGTGGTCTTCATAGGCATGAAGTGAGCTACCTTGGTCAAACGATCTACAATAACCCAAATTGAATCATAACCAGATTTTGTTCGGGGTAATCCAGTGATAAAGTCCATACCGATTTGGTCCCACTTCCATTCTGGAACCTTCAGTGGTTGCAATAATCCTGCTGGCTTCTGATGTTCAGCCTTCACTCTGCTACACACATCACACTTGGCTATATATTCGGCGATGTCTCGCTTCATATTATTCCACCAAAATCTCTCCTTCAGACCCATGTACATCTTGGTATTGCCAGGGTGAATGGAATAGGGTGTCTCATGAGCTTCCTAAAATATCAGTTTCCTAAGTTCAGGATCATTTGCTACGCAAATACGCTTTCCAAACCAAACAATACCCTGCTCATCTTCACTAAAACCCTTCGCTTTATACTCCTTCAATTTTTCCTTTATCTTCTCTATATCTTCGTCTCCCTTCTGGGTTTCCTTTATCTTATCCATTAATGTAGGTTGTACTATTAAGGATGCTACAAAGCCTTCCGGCACTATTTCCAAACTAAGGTCCTTCAATCCCTTGCACAGATCTTCAGGTAGATCCTCTGTCGATAGCCAATTCAGATAAGACTTACGACTTAGGGCATCTGCCACTACGTTTGCTTTACCAGGGTGGTATTGCAAACTCAGATCGTAATCTTTGATGAGTTCCAACCATCTTCTTTGCCTCATGTTCAATTCCTTCTGGGTGAAAATGTACTTCAAACTCTTGTGGTCAGTGAATACCTCACATCGTTTCCCCATCAAATAGTGTCTCCAGGTCTTCAGTGCATGAACCACTGAAGCTAACTCTAAATCATGGGTGGGGTAATTGATTTCATGTTTCTTGAGTTGCCTAGAAGCATAAGATGCTACCTTGCCTTCTTGCATCAACACACTTCCAAGACCTTGGTGAGATGCGTCACAGTACACTTGGAACTCCTTCTCCAAATATGGTAAACACAGGATCGGTGCAGACACCAATCTCTTCTTCAATTCCTGAAAACTAGCTTCACATGCTTCAGTCCAAACAAACTTCTTCTCCTTCTTCAGCAACTCAGTCATCGGTTTTGCTATCTTGGAGAAATTCTCAATGAACCTCCTATAGTATCCTGCCAATCCCAGAAAGCTACGAATTTCACCAACGTTCTTGGGTGGTTCCCATTCTGTCACAGCTGCTACCTTGGATGGATCAACAACAATCCCTTCCTTGGATATGATGTGTCCGAGAAATCCTACTTCACTGAGCCAAAATTCGCATTTACTAAACTTGGCATATAGCTGATGTTCTCGGAGTTTCTCCAAAATATTAGGCGGAGGTGTTTCTCATGTTCCTCTTCGCTCTTGGAATAGATAAGTATGTCGTCAATGAAGACTATGACAAACTTGTCAATGAATTCCATGAACACTTTGTTCATCATATTCATGAAGTATGAGGGGGCATTGGTTAAGCCGAACGGCATCACCGTATACTCATACGAACCATATCTAGTGACAAATGCTGTCTTGGGGATGTCATGCTCCCTAATCTTGAGCTAAAAATATCCAGACCGAAGGTCGATCTTGGAAAACACACTAGCTCCAACCAATTGATCGAAAAGATCATTGATTCTGGGTAGGGGGTATTTGTTCTTGATGGTAACCTCATTTAGCGAACGGTAATCCATAACCAAACGCTGGCTTTTGTCCTTCTTCTCAACAAACAGAACAGGCGCTCCCCACGGCGATGAACTCTCCCTAATGAAACCTTTTCCTAACTGATCCTTCAGCTGTTTCTTGAGTTCCTTCAACTCATCAGTAGACATAGGGTAAGGTCTCTTTGCTATAGGGCCTGTGCCCGGAAGCAGTTCTATAAGGAATTCCACATCTCTATCAGGAGGCATTCCTGGTAGCTCATCAGGGAAAACATCAGGGTATTCCTTGACTATGCGTACTTGGTCTAGGCTAACCCCCTTAAGATTTTCCAGCCTTATTTCTCCAAAGTCCAATCGGGATTTGAACCTAATTCGTTTTCCCTCGGGGGTTGTGAGAGTGATTGATTTACTCACACAATCTATGACTCCTCTATGGGTTGTCATCCAGTCCATTCCCAAAATAACATCCAAACCTTGTGATTCTAGGATTACTAAGTGAGCGGGGAATTTATAGGGACCAATCTCTAAAATCAAATCTCTGCATCCAGAATTAACTATCATCTCTCCACCAGGGGAACTTACTTTAATTGTTTTTCCTATTGTTTCAGTGGGTATTCTATTTTTATTCACAAAAGCTCTTGATATGAATGAATGCGATGCACCAGTATCAAATAAAACCAATGCTGTAAATGAGTTGAGTGGAAACATACCCATCACAGCGTCAGGTTCATTCATCACTTCCTCCACGTTGAGATGGTTCACCTGTCCCTTCTGGAATGAATTTGCTTTGGTAGCTTCAGCGGACTTATTCTCCGGGCAATCAGTGGAAAAGTGCCCAGTCTTCTTACACTTGTAGCAGGTAATATGGGACAAGTCTTTTGAATTGTGTCGGTGCTGGCCATTATTTCCATTGGGGTGTGCGTTACCCCCATTGTGACGGCCATTGTTTCCACTGTGATTCCCATTGGAATGATTTCCCCTGGATCCTCCATTGAACTTGTGACCATTGAAATTGTTGCCATTCCCCTTGTTGAAATGACCGTTATGCCTGTGTGAGCTATGACTTCCATTCCCATCAAAAAAATGGTGCTTCTTGTGGAATGGCTCAGTGTGACTCTTATTGCTAAACTTCCTCTTGCGGTTCTCCTCCTTCTTGATATTGTTGTCCAAGGTGATGGCTTGATCAAGTAGGGACTGGTAACTGGGTGCGTAAGCTACCGACAATGGAATCTTCAATTCACCCTTAAGTCCATTGAGGAACTTCTCCTTCCTCTTAGCATCTGTGTCAAAGTCCTCAGGGGCATACCTCGCCAAGGTACAGAAGTCATCCATGTATTCCTTCAGGGTTCTCCCTCCCTGTCTCAGACTGCGGAATTCATCTCTCTTGAGATTCATAATGCCCGAGGAGATGTGGGCAGTGCGGAATCCCTCTTTGAAGGTTTCCCAGTCCAGGTCATCTAGGGGATGGGTGAGTTGATAAGTCTCCCACCACATCGCAGCAGGTCCTTCCAGCAAGTGAGCGGTGAACCTAATCTTCTCAGCCTCCGTGCACTCACAGGTGACTAAGTCCTTGTTGGCAGAGCGCAGCCAGTCATCAGCTACAATAGGTTCAGTGGCACTGGAGAACTTAGCTGGTCGGAGTCTCAGAAATCTGGCGAGTCTATCCACTGGGGGTGGTGGTGGTGGTGGAGGTGGCGGTGGTGGTGGAGGTGGTGGTGGTGGTGGATTGTTGTTGTTGTTCTGGGCGGTTTGGATGAACTGAGTCATTATCTGCATGAGCTGTGCCTGAGCTGTCATCATCTGATTCAGTGCATCCTGAGTTGGGTCACGTCTTGGCGGCATCTGGTATAGTTTTAGCACAGATAAGAATAAGATAGACAGATCTAGGAAGTAAAATTTCCTACCCATGCACAAACAAGTCACACAACCAAACAGAAACATTGAAACCAGATATTCAAACTTTTACTTAAAACTTATCGAGTTTTGAAAATACGACTAAGATAGTTGGTACTGCCTTACATCAGATAGTAGGACAATACAAAGAATGTAATGAACTAGAAAACCTAATAGTCTAAAGGGATCTTCTAACGTCTCTTGATCGCTCCATAGCATGCTAAGGGGTAGGACTCCTGGCTGGTCTTCCTCTTCTTCTTCCTCTTCTTCTCTTCCGCAACTTGCTCTACTTCACCATCGGAGTTAAACATGAGCCTCTCTTGAGGATCTTCTTCCTCTTTCCCAGCCGAGAGTTCTTCAATTGTTTCCTTCAGAAGCTTGTTCTCCATCTTCAAAGCGTCATTCTCCTTCTTCATCTCATCATGCTCCTTAGTTTCAATAGCCCTGTTCTCCAGCATCAGCGTTATTGTCTTCTGGACTGCCTTCGCCCAGTTGTCGCTAATGATTATCTTCTCTTCCAGCTTCACTGGATCCTCCAGAAGGGCGATGCGCTCTTCTAGCGCCAGTCTCTTGTCATCTATGGCCAATAGAGCTGCTTCCATCTGCATATTTCTGGCGTTGGCATATTGAAGCGTCTCCCTGGCTTCAGTCACCAAGGTGGTTTGCCTCTTCAGCAGCATCTCGGAGTTAGCGGACACAAACTCCCTCTCGATCATATAGTTGCGACAAACCGATTCATTCCGAGCACCCATGCGGCGGAGTGGGGTACCATCTCCTGCACGCTCACCGAATTGATAGTAAGGCGACGTCGGGGGAATCTTACGGTGGAACTTGTGGCGGATGCGGGCGATGGCGCCCTGGATGGCGATCTCCACAGAATTCTCCCAATCAGGGTAGATGTCAGAATATGTCATGCCCGGGTCATCAAGGTCATCATCACTTCCCGGAATAAAGGTCTTGATCAACCAAGCCTCTGTGTCATGTTCCTTGTACAGCTGTCTGCCCTGGATGACCGGAGGTGGTATCCCAACTAGTGATGACATGCGGTGACCCAGCGTACCACTGCATGGTGTAGTACACAAGTCGTTGACATAACACAAGTGAAACACCGTTCCACTCATATTACATCTCTCAGAGTGGTACAACAGAAACATATGCGAGTCCAAGGTCTGTCTATAGAAGTACACACGAACTGTTTACATAAGATCCACACAGCCTCCTACTTTACAGTGAGGTAAAACTTCAAATAAAGCTCCAAAAGAACGACTCGTAGTCTATCTTATTGCTAACTCAAGTTTAAGAGCTACTTGGCTTGCTATAGAATTCTAGCTACTTAGGTGCTAGGATCAGGGAAAGGTTCCCTTCTATTACTAGTCTAGGTTTCCATTATAGCTGATGCAGAAGTTGACTCAATTGACCTCTTTGATTGGATTCTTCATCTCGTTGCAGTTGACTCCTTTGTCTTTGAGTTCCACGGTAGTTTCTTCTTCGGTGCCTTGATCTAAGAAGGGGGTTCAAACGAGATAGAATGAGTACGAGCGTACTCAGCAAGTTCATATTAGGAAATATGTGTATCATGCACTAGCTACAGCCATGGACCAGAAAGTCATAGGCCAATGCAAGTTTTCATAATCATTTCTTCAAAAGGTTTATTTTATTCTGAAAACTATGCCCGTCAGTCTTCACAGGTTGACTAGAACTTCGTGGAGTTCCTTTCCTGCCGCGTTCGCAGTTCCCTTCCCGGAACAGGGAGTGACAGTCACAATTCTTGATACCCTCTGCAGAGGTGCGTTACTTTACCCCACAAGAGATCTTAACCATGTTGCCGGCCGAGAGTATGTCCTCAGCTCGTCCACACTTCCTTTGGTGTGAGGCCCAGTATAAGATCCAAGCCAATCACTGCCTTCTCCGCGACCCTGCAAACCCACCCTTTTGTCCAACCGTACACCTCCAGTAGACTTCCCCCGATAATACGGCTTTACTCATGGTGTACTCCGGACAATCCCTCATAGATCGAAGAGCTTATCATCACTAATGGATGGGGATTTAAAAGGATTTCCCAACCTACTGCGGCAGTGCCTCCAGCACCCCACCGGATCTCCGATCCGTTGGCGTGAAGAAGGGAAAAGATACAGCTGACTTCCCCAGAGCCATTATAGATCTTATGGATAACACGATATGTACGGCGCTAGAATCACTGGACGGCATTGGTAATTAATCCTAGGGTGATATAACCCATGCAATGGAACCTCCACCATATCAACACATACCATGGTTCCATTGCCCACCACATAGTCACATTCATAATTGTAAAATAATACTTTGCTTTTCAATGCTTGAGTGATAAGTATAGTACTTTGCATATAGTTTGATACAAATAATCAAATGACATGAGCAAGCGATGAACTTGCCTTTCTTGACTACAAGATTATGCAGGCAAAAGCTTCGATACGTGAGAACTCCAAATTCTGAAATACCATCATCGTCCGGTAAGGACAATGTTTAAAGAACTGGCAAAGATGCTATAATGCATAGTATGAGATGCAATCGTCCCGAGCGTAACCTAACCTCGATGATTTAGGATGTATGGGTTGTAAAGATTTCTTTAGGGTTGGTTGTACTTTTAGAATGGTTCTCAAACAAGGTTCTTATTAGGGTTTGGTTATATTAGCATCATAATCAAGTGATATAAGACATCATAACAATCATACACATAAAGAATAGTTATGGAATAATATGTAAAGAACAGTTGTCAATTTTAAGTTCTATAGAACATGGTTGATGATTACTTGTATTATACTTCAAAAGAATAACTTTTGAAGAACATGTTGTTTAAGAAATAATAAGTATTTCCAAGAAGGATAGGGCTTCTAAGGTTTGATTGACATGTGTACTTCAAAAGAATAACTGTTGAAGAACAGGTTAATTAAGAATATGAACTATTATCTATAGGTGCTATGGCTTTCTAGGGTTTACTATTGAATTCATTTAGTTCTTGGATAGGAACTAGTTGGGTTCTTAAGTTGAATTGGTTCTATATACAATAAGTATGGGCAGGTTTATTACTATGGTTGATTATGATATCATATCAAAGGATGGTTATCCAGATGGTTCTATAAATTAGCTACTAGGGTTTGATGATTGAGTTTAACCTTAATGGTATGGTATATAGGATAGTGGTTAGTGGTACTAATTCAATTAACTAGTTAGGGTTTATATCTAGGTGGCACTTAGGGAATCATATAGGTTTCAATTAAGAATAGGGACATGAAATGATGACTCATGTGAATTGGTTTATGCTAGTGAATCATAAGCATGCATTCATTGGTTTCTTACTAGGGTTCTATAGGTATAGATGAATCTCACATGATCACATGTGACACATGGCTAGGGTTTAGGGTTTAAGCATTTTCAAATGATCACATAAAATAATGGGATCAAGGTCTTACTCAAATTGAAACTAGGGTTTCTAAATTATGGTACAACTCTTAAAATGATGATTTGGCAATATAGTTGTGGTTACTAATTACTTTGAATCAAAATTAGTAATGGTTTAACATTTTATTAATTTTCCACACGAATTAATAATTAGAGTAACTCCTATTTTTGGTTTAATTAAGAATCAGGGTTTAATAATTGTTATTAGGGTTTAAAATAATTAAATTGTTAACTTAAGAATGTTTAAGTAAATAATTGTTGAGCTACCAAAATGATATTGGCTTTTAATACTTTCTTGCTTTATTGCTATTTGAAGAAAATGGTAAATGGTAATTTGCAAATTAGGGTTTATGAATTACCATTAATAATTAAGTTAATGAAAATATGATAAATAATTTAATCTTAACATTTTACTTAGTTACTGAATAGCTAAAATATAATTTTGAGACTTCACTAATTATTGAATTCAAATTGTATTTTAAATAATTGAAATGGCATAATTAATAAGGTTAAAAATAAGTGAATTTTTATTTTGTCACACATTTTTGTTTTATATTTTATTTGAATAGATTTTATTTTTTTGAGCATTTTGATATATTATTTGCATTTTTCTGAGTTGAAATGAAATTTCTATGATTTTGCAAAGTTTCAGACATTTTCTGGAATTTGAAATAAAGTGAAAAGGCTAGACATACCGATTCGGTTACACACCCAGAGACAGACAGGTGGGGCTACTGCCACGTTGGATGCCACGCATGCAACAACTGGTCAAAGTGGACTGGGCTGTTGACCGCACCGGCGTTTAACCGCCGGCGGCCAGGGCACGGTGGCGCCGCCGTTTTTGTGCTCCCCAGGACGAGCTACCGATGGATTTCGACTCCCTGGAACCTAATGAGCACGATGGTAGGGTCGCCCTACTCAGGGGATCACCGGAACTTCGCCGGTGACCACCCTCCGCGGCGGTATACTCCGGCCAACTATCAAACGGTGGCTATGGGACGCGCAAGAATGTAACTTAGGGCTTCAGAGATGCGCTGGTTCACCTTGAGTTGATTGCAGTGGTCGGAGGCGAAGAAGATGATCGGAGACGACGAGGAATTCGCCGATTCCGACGAGGTGCTGTGGAGGGAATCAATCAAATTGGACTGATTGAGGAAGCTCTGGATCGATTCCTTCGGCCAGAAGGTACTACGGCATCGGGCGCATCCAACGAGCTACGCCACGGACTCCGGGGTGCTCTCAATCGACGGCGCCATGGAGTTCGCCGGCGAACAGTGAAGGAAGAAGTTGAGAGATAGATGGTGACTGAGGAAGAATGGCTGGGCAGCGAGACATTAGGGTTTCAGTGCGGAGCTCAAGGCGTATTTATAGGCCACGACGAGGTATATCTCGTCACCTCGCCGGCGGCAGTGGCCGGGATGCCTCGATGAAGACTGAGGTGGATTGGGTGTGAATCTTGATGAGAAGTGGATGAGACGGACGCGAGAAGATTTGGCGAGGCTCTGAGATGGTCTCTGGCGTCCGGCGGCGTTCTTATCCCCGTCGAGGACGTGGCCGAAGCTCCCCTCTGCGCTGTCGACGCCGGGAAGGAAGAAGAAGGTGGCTTTTCTCCTTGCACGATTTTTAAAGCGACCCAAAAGGTAAGTGGCTTTGGGCTGGGCTGATACTGGGCTTCGTGGACGTGGTGGTGATGGGCTGCTGCGGTGCTTCTCGGCCTGCCAGGTAAGTTTCCCTCCATTTTCTTTTCTCAAATTTCTGTTTTCTTTTTCTGTTTTTATTTACTGGTTTTAACTTGATTTGAATTATGTGTTGTTTTGCAGATTCTAAAATATTTTAATATCAGAACAATTTGATAATGCTACCTGTTGTATTGTTTTGTTTATAAACAACCATTTCATAATTGAGTAATTTGGTGTTCTTGTGAAATGCATTTTAAATTGGAAATTAGCATGGTTTGAAATGTTTATCTCTATTCCTTTTATTTAGGAACCACTCTGTTTGAATGGTTGAAAATTATAACATGTGCTTGGTGAACACTTTGTTAAGTTTGACTTGTACATCATAATATGGATTGTGCACATATTATAATTATAGCTAGAGTTTAAAATAAATGGCAATGTGAATGGATTGGTTCATAATTTTATGTGTATGACAGTTCTTAGGGTTTAAGAAGAGTGGTGATATAACCTCTATAATCATCGATCAAGCTTTGACTTAAATTATTTAGGATGAATCCTATAATCCTCATAGTTAATTCAATTGCTCTTGTGGTGGTTCTATTTTATAAAAAAATACTATTTCATTTGGTTCCCAAAGCAAGTACTTGGAAAACCAAATAGAATTGAATGTTTGTTTCACTCTACTCACCAAATGGCATTTAGTTTATAAGTGTATATGGATTGGTTTATACTTGGGATCCATGATACACAAGTTAGGACATAATATTCTATGTGGTGTGAATTCTACTTGAAAGGTTTAGGGTTTTGCATAAGCTTCACTAAATTGAAGTATAAATAGTATCTCAAAAAAAAAAAAAAGAAGTATAAATAGGCATGAGGTATGGCAGGGTTCTAATTATAATCCAAGTTAATCCATGGGTTGGAATTCAAATGTAGTTTAGGGTTTAAGTAGTGATCACCAATGTGATACACAACTAGGATTAGAATATGAGCATAAGCTTTGGTTATGTTTCACTAATGGAACATGGCTCTCATCTACAAGATTAAAGGTTGGTTTAAACAAGTAAGATGTAATACTACTCTAAAATTCTCTAGGATAGACATGGCTATGGTTAGCATCTATAATCTCTCTCACTTCTAAATGTCTTGTAATAGCCTAAGGTCCTACTCAAGATATGATGATATGATCCTCTAAATATATGGTTTGCCTAGGGATTCTACCTTGCAATATTCTATAGCTTGTTCTTCAGGAAATCTGATAAACCTGCATCTTGTGGTATGCCTCCACCTCCTAGCTTCTTCATCTTGATCCTAGCTAATTCACATGGAGTGGCTTTATGTGTTTGTTCCCATGTATCATGGTACTTGATGTCCAAATTGATGAAGGGTGTGGCTCTATTTATAGGCTTGGGCAAGCTCTAGTATCATGACACATAGGTGGTGACTCTTGTGTTGGTTAGATGACTAAGGTGCTTGGTTTTCATGCCCTTATCCATAGCAATCCTTTGAGCATGAGGTGGCATAGCTTGGAAAGCAAGTCATGTAGATATTTTCATCCTATGTGGCAAGATCATTATCCTCTCATATGGTTTATTTTTGGATAGCCAAGTGGCATTTGTTACTAAATATCTTGTGGATGGTTTTATTATTGTGGATGAGTCACTATATCATATTGGATTGAATTTCATTATAATATTTATCAAAATATCAAGGTTGAAGGTTATTCCTCAAATTTGGATAGTTGGTGTTTGATTTCACCAAGGCATGATCATATGAGTTTCAAAATACTCATAGTCAGTTTGATTCAAATAGTTTGAACTATAAATCGTAATGTAAATGGATTTATTTTTATGATATTCCATATACTTAATAAGTTATGATTTAAATAAGAATGTGTGGCTTTTATGCACTTTAGACCCTGTGGTTTACCTTATTTGGTAATAAGTTTAGAAGTGAATTAATTTACACACAAAGGTAGTTGCTAACTTTTAAGTGTTAATAAGTTAGGGTTTGATTCTTATAGAATGTGTTGTTGTAAATATAATTCCATTTGATCTAATCCATAGATCAAATCATCTCTACCCAAAACAAGGTTTTAGCGAAGATCACAGTGAAGTTTATAGCGCTTGACTTGATGATCTACTTCAATTCCAGCAAGTCAAGTGAAACTTCAGTTACTGTGGTAAGTTTTATTTGAAAGCGCGAAAATTCCCCGGATTTTCTATGCATGAATGCAATGCACACTTTGGTGTTCTCTCATTTTATAGCCTCTAAACCTGGGATATTACAGCCTCTCCCCCTTAAACTGAACTTCGTCCCGAAGTTCGAACGCTCTCATGTTTCGGAATGTGGAACTGACTTGAACAGATCACAATCCTTTCAAACTCCACGGTGATCTCATTAGATATAATTGGATATATCCCTTGTCCAGATCCTTCCTGTAGTCTTCTGATGTCTGGCACTGATACTTCCTTTAATTCTAGGATTTCCTTCTAACATTCGAAACTTCTAGTCTTATTCTTCAAAGATTCTTGGATTAGGACATCTTATTGTGTTAATGGCTTTTACTAACCTATTTGGGTACTCAAATCTTGGTTCTACCAGCTGCGTTAATCCAGCTGCGGTGTAATATGGCACTATGATTACCATCTGCGATACTCAAACCTTAATTCTAAAGGATTTGTGTAAAGTAAGGTTTTGTTGTCCCTTACTACCATAATGAAAGTAATGGTACTTCGTAAGGTACTTAAAATAGGCATGGTCCTGGTGGTTTATTCCTACGGATGGATTAGACTCATTTAGTCCATCCAATTATGGCTTCTAGTTAATACTAGTTATCTTCCTTTTGGTTTCTTTAGGTTCCATGAAAGGAATCTTTCTAATAGGCTTATGTCTTGGGTATGGTCAAACCCTTCGGTCTTTTGTTTTCTTAGGCTTTGATTGTCCTCCGATATCTTCTTCCTCCAACTTCATTATCTTAGACTTACTTGAGCTCTCTTGGTTTCGAGTAATTACAATTACCCACTCTAGTTAAGGTCTAACCCTTACTTCCTCGAGATATGAACCTCGGCTTCTGGTCTGACAACCTCCTGAGAGTACTTTTATATGGGTTATTCCCAACAACCTTATAAAAATAAGATCGGACTTCCTCTCCGTTCAGACCTTCTTCTTGGTCCATCATACTTCAAATATTATATTTTTAATACTTCTCATTCAGCCTTCCTCTCCCCCTTGGAGTTTACTAATGATCTTCAAACTTCCTTTCTTCTAATCATTAAACTCCAAGGTGAGGTAGTTGGTTTAAGTCTGGTTTATATTTTGTACCTTTCTAAAGTTTCACGAAGAATTCTTTGCGGTGTATCCACACAGTTGTGGGTATCCATTATGAATCCTCCGACTAAATATTTACCAACTACGAGATACCAGCTGTGAAATACTAGCTGCGGAATCCCCCTTTCTTTTAGGGTAAAGAAATGTTCAGGCTGTGGGCTATCTGGTACCAGCTGCAGACTATCTAACACAAGATGTGACTTATTGGATACCAGCTGTGGCTATGTTATGGTTGTCAATATCTACCTACCAGCTGTGGCTACTTACATAGTTTTAGTTAAGATATACCTCACTTCACATACTTTCTCTTCATGATTATCCTATATCAGCTGCGGTCTTATTATACCAGCTACGAGTTCACTTGTTTCTTTTCCTTCTTCTAGGGTTTGTTTTGCAAGAAAACCACTTGTTGACACTATGAAAATAGTATTATAAGTGACTTCACTTGCATTCCCTTCTTCCATAATGAATACGGCTCCACTTCTACTACTCCATATTCACTATTTTTCTCACTTTCATGATACTTCCATGTTGAAGTACTCCTTAATTAAGGATAAAAGTGAGTTTTAATTGGTCCTTCCTTCAGATTGTTGTGGTTGCTTCCCACAACTTTACTTCCTTCTTCTAGTAAACCTTCATCTTAACTTCCAAATCTTCAGGATTCATCACTTCCTCACACGAATACCTTTACCCTCTAGACCTATAACATCAAGTAAGAGCTTGATATTGCAACATGCATTTGCATATCAAAGTCAAACTTCATGTATGGATCTAGTCAAACAATGAAAATCCAATAAAATTCAAGAAGATTCAGCTTTGTGTTTATAATACACATCCTTATATGCCTGAATATAATAGTTGGGTAAGACATCCCTAAACATCAGGATCAGATGTGTAGTATATAACACCACATAAGATAGGTTTAGGTTGTGATACTTAGCACGAATACGTGAATTTCTACTATTTGTCTCAACATTTATCTTAATTGCACATTTGCAATGAGACAAACTTGAAACAAAATGGCCTGGGATAGTTGAAGTTAACCTAGTTTTCGTTGGAAGTACTAACAAAATAGTATACTATATATATGTGCTATTGAGGACTACTTCCTATAATACAATTAGTTCTAAGATGTCTACTCTAAACACATGATTGTTTAGAATATACCACCTATAACTCTAGGATTTCTCTATGTGATATGCTCTAAATAAGCCTTCTTTAAATTAAGGACTATGATTCTAACATTCTTGACACAGTTTCTAGGATTTTAAGGCCTAAGCTTTCGAACTATTCCCTAAATCCTACTCCTTATCATCCTTTTGTTATCGTACTTATGATGTTCTACTCCATCATACCATGATTCTCAAGTGAATCATATATGCGTACCTAGTTTATTATTGAAAGTAGACTCCTGTAACTCCTATCACTCTTCCTTACCTCCTATGATTGACTCATCATAGACATATTCTATCTTATATAACTTATCTCCCTTACTTAACATCAGTCATTTGACATTTTTTAATGACTCTTACTTAACTATAACTTGCATTGGTATACTTCTTCCAATAGGATATCTTCCTTATGGTTGTATCCTCTCTTTGGACTACCATGTATTGTATACCAACTGTGGTCTACTACCACCAATTATCTTAAGCTCCAATGGTGTTCTAGTTATTTGGAATGAAGCAAGATAACTAACTAACTTTACTCAAGAAAGATAGATAAGAAATATTGACTCAAGTGTGTCAGGATTATTCTCAAGTGAATACCCATCTCAAGTCAAAAGAATAGTTGGTTTAGCATAGTTGGTTTAGCTAATACCACTTCCTATAGACACTACCAAACCTATAGGTCTCCTTTAAAGGGTTTTAATCCTAGGGTCAAAGCATTTGCTCTGATACCAGCTGCGGTGACCCAGCGTACCACTGCATGGTGTAGTACACAAGTCGTTGACATAACACAAGTGAAACACCGTTCCACTCATATTACATCTCTCAGAGTGGTACAACAGAAACATATGCGAGTCCAAGGTCTGTCTATAGAAGTACACACGAACTGTTTACATAAGATCCACACAGCCTCCTACTTTACAGTGAGGTAAAACTTCAAATAAAGCTCCAAAAGAACGACTCATAGTCTATCTTATTGCTAACTCAAGTTTAAGAGCTACTTGGCTTGCTATAGAATTCTAGCTACTTAGGTGCTAGGATCAGGGAAAGGTTCCCTTCTATTACTAGTCTAGGTTTCCATTATAGCTGATGCAGAAGTTGACTCAATTGACCTCTTTGATTGGATTCTTCATCTCGTTGCAGTTGACTCCTTTGTCTTCGAGTTCCACGGTAGTTTCTTCTTCGGTGCCTTGATCTAAGAAGGGGGTTCAAAAGAGATAGAATGAGTACGAGCGTACTCAGCAAGTTCATATTAGGAAATATGTGTATCATGCACTAGCTACAGCCATAGACCAGAAAGTCATAGGCCAATGCAAGTTTTCATAATCATTTCTTCAAAAGGTTTATTTTATTCTGAAAACTATGCCCGTCAGTCTTCACAGGTTGACTAGAACTTCGTGGAGTTCCTTTCCTGCCGCGTTCGCAGTTCCCTTCCCGGAACAGGGAGTGACAGTCACAATTCTTGATACCCTCTGCAGAGGTGCGTTACTTTACCCCACAAGAGATCTTAACCATGTTGCCGGCCGAGAGTATGTCCTCAGCTCGTCCACACTTCCTTTGGTGTGAGGCCCAGTATAAGATCCAAGCCAATCACTGCCTTCTCCGTGACCCTGCAAACCCACCCTTTTGTCCAACCGTACACCTCCAGTAGACTTCCCCCGATAATACGGCTTTACTCATGGTGTACTCCGGACAATCCCTCATAGATCGAAGAGCTTATCATCACTAATGGATGGGGTTTTAAAAGGATTTCCCAACCTATTGCGGCAGTGCCTCCAGCACCCCACCGGCTCTCCGATCCGTTGGCGTGCAGAAGGGAAAAGATACAGCTGACTTCCCCAGAGCCATTATAGATCTTATGGATAACGCGATATGTACGGCGCTAGAATCACTGGACGGCATTGGTAATTAATCCTAGGGTGATATAACCCATGCAATGGAACCTCCACCATATCAACACATACCATAGTTCCATTGCCCACCACATAGTCACATTCATAATTGTAAAATAATACTTTGCTTTTCAATGCCTGAGTGATAAGTATAGTACTTTGCATATAGTTTGATACAAATAATCAAATGACATGAGCAAGCGATGAACTTGCCTTTCTTGACAGCAAGATTATGCAGGCAAAAGCTTCGATACGTGAGAACTCCAAACTCTGAAATACCATCATCGTCCGGTAAGGACAATGTTTAAAGAACTGGCAAAGATGCTATAATGCATAGTATGAGATGCAATCGTCCCGAGCGTAACCTAACCTCGATGATTTAGGATGTATGAGTTGTAAAGATTTCTTTAGGGTTGGTTGTACTTTTAGAATGGTTCTCAAATAAGGTTCTTATTAGGGTTTGGTTATATTAGCATCATAATCAAGTGATATAAGACATCATAACAATCATACACATAAAGAATAGTTATGGAATAATATGTAAAGAACAGTTGTCAATTTTAAGTTCTATAGAACATGGTTGATGATTACTTGTATTATACTTCAAAAGAATAACTTTTGAAGAACGTGTTGTTTAAGAAATAATAAGTATTTCCAAGAAGGATAGGGCTTCTAAGGTTTGATTGACATGTGTACTTCAAAAGAATAACTGTTGAAGAACAGGTTAATTAAGAATATGAACTATTATCTATAGGTGCTATGGCTTTCTAGGGTTTACTATTTAATTCATTTAGTTCTTGGATAGGAACTAGTTAGGTTCTTAAGTTGAATTGGTTCTATATACAATAAGTATGGGCAGGTTTATTACTATGGTTGATTATGATATCATATCAAAGGATGGTTATCCAGATGGTTCTATAAATTAGCTACTAGGGTTTGATGATTGAGTTTAACCTTAATGGTATGGTATATAGGATAGTGGTTAGTGGTACTAATTCAATTAACTAGTTAGGGTTTATATCTAGGTGGCACTTAGGGAATCATATAGGTTTCAATTAAGAATAGGGACATGAAATGATGACTCATGTGAATTGGTTTATGCTAGTGAATCATAAGCATGCATTCATTGGTTTCTTACTAGGGTTCTATAGGTATAGATGAATCTCACATGATCACATGTGACACATAGCTAGGGTTTAGGGTTTAAGCATTTTCAAATGATCACATAAAATAATGGGATCAAGGTCTTACTCAAATTGAAACTAGGGTTTCTAAATTATGGTACAACTCTTAAAATGATGATTTGGCAATACAGTTGTGGTTACTAATTACTTTGAATCAAAATTAGTAATGGTTTAACATTTTATTAATTTTCCACAAGAATTAATAATTAGAGTAACTCCTATTTTTGGTTTAATTAAGAATCAGGGTTTAATAATTGTTATTAGGGTTTAAAATAATTAAATTGTTAACTTAAGAATGTTTAAGTAAATAATTGTTGAGCTACCAAAATGATATTGGCTTTTAATACTTTCTTGCTTTATTGCTATTTGAAGAAAATGGTAAATGGTAATTTGCAAATTAGGGTTTATGAATTACCATTAATAATTAAGTTAATGAAAATATGATAAATAATTTAATCTTAACATTTTACTTAGTTACTGAATAGTTAAAATATAATTTTGAGACTTCACTAATTATTGAATTCAAATTGTATTTTAAATAACTGAAATGGCATAATTAATAATTTTAAAAATAAGTGAATTTTTATTTTGTCACACATTTTTGTTTTATATTTTATTTGAAAAGAGTTTATTTTTTTGAGCATTTTGATATATTATTTGCATTTTTCTGAGTTGAAATGAAATTTCTATGATTTTGCAAAGTTTCAGACATTTTCTGGAATTTGAAATAAAGTGAAAAGGCTAGACATACCGATTCGGTTACACACCCAGAGACAGACAGGTGGGGCTACTGCCACGTTGGATGCCACGCATGCAACAACTGGTCAAAGTGGACTGGGCTATTGAACGCACCGGCGTTTAACCGCCGGCGGCCAGGGCACGGTGGCGCCGCCGCTTTTGTGCTCCCCAGGACGAGCTACCGATGGATTTCGACTCCCTAGAACCTAACGAGCACGATGGTAGGGTCGCCCTACTCAGGGGATCACCGGAACTTCGCCGGTGACCACCCTCCACGGCGGTATACTCCGGCCAACTATCAAACGGTGGCTACGGGATGCGCAAGAATGTAACTTAGGGCTTCAGAGATGCGCTGGTTCACCTTGAGTTGATTGCAGTGGTCGGAGGCGAAGAAGATGATCGGAGACGACGAGGAATTCGCCGATTCCGACGAGGTGCTGCGGAGGGAATCAATCAAATTGGACTGATTGAGGAAGCTCTGGATCGATTCCTTCGGCCAGAAGGTACTACGGCATCGGGCGCATCCAACGAGCTACGCCACGGACTCCGGGGTGCTCTCAATCGACGGCGCCATGGAGTTCGCCGGCGAACAGTGAAGGAAGAAGTTGAGAGATAGAGGGTGACTGAGGAAGAATGGCTGGGCGGCGAGACATTAGGGTTTCAGTGCGGAGCTCAGGGCGTATTTATAGGCCACGACGAGGTCTATCTCGTCACCTCGCCGGCGGCAGTGGCCGGGATGCCTCGATGAAGACTGAGGTGGATTGGGCATGAATCTTGATGAGAAGTGGATGAGACGGACGTGAGAAGATTTGGCGAGGCTCTGAGATGGTCTCTGGCGTCCGGCGGCATTCTTATCCCCGTCGAGGACGTGGCCGAAGCTCCCCTCTGCGCTGTCGACGCCGGGAAGGAAGAAGAAGGTGGCTTTTCTCCTTGCACGATTTTTAAAGCGACCCAACAGGTAAGTGGCTTTGGGCTGGGCTGATACTGGGCTTGGTGGACGTGGTGGTGATGGGCTGCTGCGGTGCTGCTCGGCCTGCCAGGTAAGTTTCCCTCCATTTTCTTTTTTCAAATTTCTGTTTTCTTTTTCTGTTTTTATTTACTGGTTTTAACTTGATTTGAATTATGTGTTGTTTTGCAGATTCTAAAATATTTTAATATCAGAACAATTTGATAATGCTACCTGTTGTATTGTTTTGTTTATAAACAACCATTTCATAATTGAGTAATTTGGTGTTCTTGTGAAATGCATAAATTGGAAATTAGCATGGTTTGAAATGTTTATCTCTATTCCTTTTATTTAGGAACCACTCTGTTTGAATGGTTGAAAATTATAACATGTGCTTGGTGAACACTTTGTTAAGTTTGACTTGTACATCATAATATGGATTGTGCACATATTATAATTATAGCTAGAGTTTAAAATAAATGGCAATGGGAATGGATTGGTTCATAATTTTATGTGTATGACAGTTCTTAGGGTTTAAGAAGAGTGGTGATATAACCTCTATAATCATCAATTAAGCTTTGACTTAAATTATTTAGGATGAATCCTATAATCCTCATAGTTAATTCAATTGCTCTTGTGGTGGTTCTATTTTATAAAAAATACTATTTCATTTGGTTCCCAAAGCAAGTACTTGGAAAACCAAATAGAATTGAATGTTTGTTTCACTCTACTCACCAAATGGCATTTAGTTTATAAGTGTATATGGATTGGTTTATACTTGGGATCCATGATACACAAGTTAGGACATAATATTCTATGTGGTGTGAATTCTACTTGAAAGGTTTAGGGTTTTGCATAAGCTTCACTAAATTGAAGTATAAATAGGCATGAGGTATGGCAGGGTTCTAATTATAATCCAAGTTAATCCATGGGTTGGAATTCAAATGTAGTTTAGGGTTTAAGTAGTGATCACCAATGTGATACACAACTAGGATTAGAATATGAGCATAAGCTTTGGTTATGTTTCACTAATGGAACATGGCTCTCATCTACAAGATTAAAGGTTGGTTTAAACAAGTAAGATGTAATACTACTCTAAAATTCTCTAGGATAGACATGGCTATGGTTAGCATCTATAATCTCTCTCACTTCTAAATGTCTTGTAATAGCCTAAGGTCCTGCTCAAGATATGATGATATGATCCTCTAAATATATGGTTTGCCTAGGGATTCTACCTTGCAATATTCTGTAGCTTGTTCTTCAGGAAATCTGATAAACCTGCATCTTGTGGTATGCCTCCACCTCCTAGCTTCTTCATCTTGATCCTAGCTAATTCACATGGAGTGGTGATGCGTGTGGTTGGCACGTCCGTTGGGAACCCCAAGAGGAAGGTGTGATGCGCACAGCGGCAAGTTTCTCTCAGTAAGAAACCAAGGTTTAATCGGACCAGTAGGAGTCAAGAAGCACGTTGAAGGTTGATGGCGGCGAGATGTAGTGCGGCGCAACACCAGGGATTCCGGCGCCAACGTGGAACCTGCACAACACAACCAAAGTACTTTGCCCCAACGAAACAGTGAGGTTGTCAATCTCACCGGCTTGCTGTAACAAAGGATTAACCGTATTGTGTGGAAGATGATTGTTTGCAGAAAACAGTAGAACAAGTATTGCAGTAGGTTGTATTTCAGTAAAGAGAATTGGACCGGGGTCCACAGTTCACTAGAGGTGTCTCTCCCATAAGACGAACAGCATGTTGGGTGAACAAATTACAGTTGGGCAATTGACAAATAAAGAGAGCATGACCATGCACATACATATCATGATGAGTATAGTGAGATTTAATTGGGCATTACGACAAAGTACATAGACCGCCATCCAACTGCATCTATGCCTAAAAAGTCCACCTTCAGGTTATCATCCGAACCCCCTCCAGTATTAAGTTGCTAACAACAGACAATTGCATTAAGTATTGCGCGTAATGTAACTAGTGACTACATCCTTGAACATAGCACTAATGTTTTATCCCTAGTGGCAACAGCACATCCATAACCTTAGAGGTTCTTGTCACCCCTCCCGATTCACGGAGACATGAACCCACTATCGAGCATAAATACTCCCTCTTGGAGTTACTAGCATCAACTTGGCCAGAGCATCTACTAATAACGGAGAGCATGCAAGATCATAAACAACACATAGATATAACTTTGATAATCAACATAACAAGTATTCTCTATTCATCGGATCCCAACAAACGCAACATATAGAATTACAGATAGATGATCTTGATCATGTTAGGCAGCTCACAAGATCCGACAATGATAGCACAATGGGGAGAAGACAACCATCTAGCTACTGCTATGGACCCATAGTCCAGGGGTAGACTACTCACACATCACACCGGAGGCGACCATGGCGGCGTAGAGTCCTCCGGGAGATGATTCCCCTCTCCGGCAGGGTGCCGGAGGCGATCTCTGGATCCCCGAGATGGGATCGGCGTTGGCGGCGTCTCTGGAAGGTTTTCCGTATCGTGGCTCTCGGTACTGGGGGTTTCGTCACGGAGGCTATTTGTAGGCGGAAGGGTAGGTCAAGAGGCGGCACGGGGGCCCCACACCACAGGGCCGCGCGGCCAAGGGGGGGGGCCGCGCCGCCCTAGGGTGTGGCCCCCTCGTGGCCCCTCTTCGTCTCTCCTTCGGACTTCTGGAAGCTTCGTGGAAAAATAGGCCCCTGGGCTTTGATTTCGTCCAATTCCGAGAATATTTCCTTACTAGGATTTCTGAAACCAAAAACAGCAGAAACAAAGAATCGACACTTCGGCATCTTGTTAATAGGTTAGTTCCAGAAAATGCACGAATATGACATAAAGTGTGCATAAAACATGTAGATAACATCAATAATGTGGCATGGAACATAAGAAATTATCGATACGTCGGAGACGTATCAGCATCCCCAAGCTTAGTTCTGCTCGTCCCGAGCAGGTAAAATGATAACACCGATAATTTGTGGAGTGACATGCCATCATAATCTTGATCATACTATTTGTAAAGCATATGTAGTGAATGCAGCGATCAAAACAATGTATATGACATGAGTAAACAAGTGAATCATAAAGCAAAGACTTTTCATGAATAGCACTTCAAGACAAGCATCAATTAAGTCTTGCATAAGAGTTAACTCATAAAGCAATAATTCAAAGTAAAGGCATTGAAGCAACACAAAAGAAGATTAAGTTTCAGCGGTTGCTTTCAACTTGTAACATGTATATCTCATGGATATTGTCAACATAGAGTAATATAATAAGTGCAATAAGCAAGTATGTAGGAATCAATGCACAGTTCACACAAGTGTTTGCTTCTTGAGGTGGAGAGAAATAGGTGAACTGACTCAACATTGAAAGTAAAAGAATGGTCCTCCATAGAGGAAAAGCATCGATTGCTATATTTGTGCTAGAGCTTTGATTTTGAAAACATGAAACAATTTTGTCAACGGTAGTAATAAAGCATATGCATCATGTAAATTATATCTTATAAGTTGCAAGCCTCATGCATAGTGTACTAATAGTGCCCGCACCTTGTCCTAATTAGCTTGGACTACCGGATCATCACAATGCACTGTTTTTACCAAGTGTCACAAAGGGGTACCTCTATGCCGCCTGTACAAAGGTCTAAGGAGAAAGCTCGCATTGGATTTCTCGCTATTGATTATTCTTCAACTTAGACATCCATACCGGGACAACATAGACAACAGATAATGGACTCCTCTTTTATGCATAAGCATATAACAACAATTAATAATTTTCTCATTTGAGATTTGAGGATTGTTGTCCAAAACTGAAACTTCCACCATGGATCATGGCTTTAGTTAGCGGCCCAATGTTCTTCTCTAACATATGCATGCTTAACCATAAGGTGGTAGATCTCTCTTACTTCAGACAAGACGGACATGTATAGCAACTCACATGAAATTCAACAATGAATAGTTGATGGCGTCTCCAGTGAACATGGTTATCGCACAACAAGCAACTTAATAAGAGATAAAGTGCATAATTACATATTCAATACCACAATTGTTTTTAAGCTATTTGTACCATGAGCTATATATTGCAAAGGTGAATGATGGAATTTTAAAGGTAGCACTCAAGCAATTTACTTTGGAATGGCGGAAAATACCATGTAGTAGGTAGGTATGGTGGACACAAATGGCATAGTGGTTGGCTCAAGTATTTTGGATGCATGAGAAGTATTCCCTCTTGATACAAGGTTTAGGCTAGCAAGGCTTATTTGAAACAAACACAAGGATGAACCGGTGCAGCAAAACTCACATAAAAGTCATATTGAAAACATTATAAGACTCTACACCGTCTTCCTTGTTGTTCAAACTCAATACTAGAAATTATCTAGACCTTAGAGAAACCAAATATGCAAACCAAATTTTAGCATGCTCTATGTATTTCTTCATTAATGGGTGCAAAGCATATGTTGCAAGAGCTTAAACATGAGCACAACAATTGCCAAGTATCACATTACCCAAGACATTTATAGCAATTACTACATGTATCATTTTCCAATTCCAACCATATAACAATTTAACGAAGGAGAAACTTCGCCATGAATACTATGAGTAGAAACCAAGGACATACTTGTCCATATGCTACAGCGGAGCGTGTCTCTCTCCCATAAAGTGAATGCTAGGATCCATTTTATTCAAACAAAACAAAAACAAAAACAAACCGACGCTCCAAGCAAAGCACATAAGATGTGATGGAATAAAAATATAGTTTCAGGGGAGGAACCTGATAATGTTGTCGATGAAGAAGGGGATGCCTTGGGCATCCCCAAGCTTAGACGCTTGAGTCTTCTTGATATATGCAGGGGTGAACCACCGGGGCATCCCCAAGCTTAGAGCTTTCACTCTCCTTGATCATGTTGCATCATACTCCTCTCTTGATCCTTGAAAACTTCCTCCACACCAAACTCGAAACAACTCATTAGAGGGTTAGTGCACAATATAAATTGACATATTCAGAGGTGACACAATCATTCTTAACACTTCTGGACATTGCATAATGCTACTGGACATTAGTGGATCAAAGAAATTCATCCAACGTAGCAAAAGAGGCAATGCGAAATAAAAGGCAGAATCTGTCAAAACAGAACAGTTCGTATTGACGAATTTTAAAATGGCACCAGACTTGCTCAGATGAAAATTCTCAAATTGAATGAAAGTTGCGTACATATCTGAGGATCACGCACGTAAATTGGCTTAATTTTCTGAGCTACCTACAGGGAGGTGGACCCAGATTCGTGACAGCAAAGAAATCTGGAACTGTGCAGTAATCCAAATCTAGTACTTACTTTTCTATCAACGGCTTAACTTGGCACAACAAAACACAAAACTAAGATAAGGAGAGGTTGCTACAGTAGTAAACAACTTCCAAGACACAAAATAAAAAAAAAGTACTGTAGGAAAAAACATGGGTTGTCTCCCATAAGCGCTTTTCTTTAACGCCTTTCAGCTAGGCGCAGAAAGTGTGTATCAAGTATTATCAAGAGACAAAGTGTCAACATCATAATTTGTTCTCATAATAGAATCAAAAGGGTACTTCATTCTCTTTCTAGGGAAGTGTTCCATACCTTTCTTGAGAGGAAATTAATATTTTATATTACCTTCCTTCATATCAATAATAGCACCAACAGTTCGAAGAAAAGGTCTTCCCAATATAATGGGACAAGATGCATTGCATTCAATATCCAAGACAACAAAATCAACGGGGACAAGGTTATTGTTAACGGTAATGCGAACATTATCAACTTTCCCCAAAGGTTTCTTTGTAGAATGATCAGCAAGATTAACATCCAAATAACAATCTTTCAGTGGTGGCAAGTCAAGCATATTATAAATTTTCTTAGGCATAACAGAAATACTTGCACCAAGATCACATAAAGCATTACAATCAAAATCTTTAACCTTCATCTTAATGATGGGCTCCCAACCATCCTCTAGCTTTTTAGGAATAGAGGCTTTGCGCTCTAATTTCTCTTCTCTAGCTTTTATGAGAGCATTTGTAATATGATGCGTGAAAGCCAAATTTATAGCACTAGCATTAGGACTTTTAGCAAGTTTTTGCAAGAACTTTATAACTTCAGAGATGTGGCAATCATCAAAATTCAAACCATTATAATCTAAAGCAATGGGATCATCATCCCCAATGTTGGAAAAAATTTCAGCAGCTTTATCACAGGCAGTTTCAGCAGTTTTAGCAGCTTCAGGCAGTTTCTCGCGCTTTGCATTAGAAGTGGAAACATTGCTAACACCAATTCTTTTATTAGTATTAGTAGGAGGTGCAGCAACATGTGTAGCATTAGCATTACTAGTGGTGGTAATAGTCCAAACTTTAGCTACATTCTTTTCTTTAGCTAGTTTTTCATTTTCTTCTCTATCCCACCTAGCACGCAGTTCAGCCATTAATCTTATATTCTCATTAATTCTAACTTGAATGGCATTTGCTGTAGTAACAATTTTATTATGATGATTCTCATTAGGCTAAACTTTTGATTTCAAAAGATCAACATCAGCAGCAAGACTATCGACTTTAGAAGCAAGTATATCAATTTTCCCAAGCTTTTCTTCAACAGATTTGTTAAAAGCAGTTTGTGTACTAATAAATTCTTTAAGCATGGCTTCAAGTCCAGGGGGTGAACTCCTATTATTGTTGTAAGAATTCCCATTAGAATTACCATAGCCGTTGCCATTATTATAAGGATATGGCCTATAGTTGTTACTAGAATTGTTCCGGTAAGCATTGTTGTTGAAATTATTATTTTTAATGAAGTTTACATCAACATGTTCTTCTTGTGCAACCAATGAAGCTAACGGAACATTATTAGGATCAATATTAGTCCTATCATTCACAAGCATAGACATAATAGCGTCAATCTTATCACTCAAGGAAGAGGTTTCTTCGACAGAATTTACCTTCTTACCTTGTGGAGCTCTTTCCGTGTGCCATTCAGAGTAATTGATCATCATATTATCAAGAAGCTTTGTTGCTTCACAAAGAGTGATGGACATAAAGGTACCTCCAGCAGCTGAATCCAATAAATTCCGTGAAGAAAAATTTAGTCCTGCATAGAAGGTTTGGATGATCATCCAAGTAGTCAGTCCATGGGTTGGGCAATTTTTAACCAGAGATTTCATTCTTTCCCAAGCTTGAGCAACATGTTCAGTATCTAATTGTTTAAAATTCATTATGCTACTCCTCAAAGATATAATTTTAGCAGGGGGATAATATCTACCAATAAAAGCATCCTTGCATTTAGTCCATGAATCAATACTATTCTTAGGCAGAGATAGCAACCAATCTTTAGCTCTTCCTCTTAATGAGAAAGGGAACAATTTTAGTTTAATAATATCACCATCTACATCTTTATATTTTTGCATTTCACATAATTCAACAAAATTATTAAGATGGGCAGCAGCATCATCAGATCTAACACCAGAAAATTGCTCTCGCATAACAAGATTCAGTAAAGCAGGTTTAATTTCAAAGAATTCTGCTGTAGTAGCAGGTGGAGCAATAGGTGTGCATAAGAAATCATTATTATTTGTGGTTGTGAAATCACACAACTTAGTATTTTCAGCGTTGGCCATTTTAGCAACAGTAAATAAAGCAAACTAGATAAAGTAAATACAAGTAAACTAATTTTTTTGTGTTTTTGATATAGCAAACAAGATAGCAAATAAAGTAAAACTAGCAACTAATTTTTTTGTATTTTGATTTAGTGCAGCAAACAAAGTAGTAAATAAAACTAAGCAAGACAAAAACAAAGTAAAGAGATTGAGAAGTGGAGACTCCCCTTGCAGCGTGTCTTGATCTCCCCGGCAACGGCGCCAGAAATTTGCTTGATGCGTGTGGTTGGCACGTCCGTTGGGAACCCCAAGAGGAAGGTGTGATGCGCACAGCGGCAAGTTTCTCTCAGTAAGAAACCAAGGTTTAATCGGACCTGTAGGAGTCAAGAAGCACGTTGAAGGTTGATGGCGGCGAGATGTAGTGCGGCGCAACACCAGGGATTCCGGCGCCAACGTGGAACCTGCACAACACAACCAAAGTACTTTGCCCCAACGAAACATTGAGGTTGTCAATCTCACCGGCTTGCTGTAACAAAGGATTAACCGTATTGTGTGGAAGATGATTGTTTGCAGAAAACAGTAGAACAAGTATTGCAGTAGGTTGTATTTCAGTAAAGAGAATTGGACCGGGGTCCACAGTTCACTAGAGGTGTCTCTCCCATAAGACGAACAGCATGTTGGGTGAACAAATTACAGTTGGGCAATTGACAAATAAAGAGAGCATGACCATGCACATACATATCATGATGAGTATAGTGAGATTTAATTGGGCATTACGACAAAGTACATAGACCGCCATCCAACTGCATCTATGCCTAAAAAGTCCACCTTCAGGTTATCATCCGAACCCCCTCCAGTATTAAGTTGCTAACAACAGACAATTGCATTAAGTATTGCGCGTAATGTAACTAGTGACTACATCCTTGAACATAGCACTAATGTTTTATCCCTAGTGGCAACAGCACATCCATAACCTTAGAGGTTCTTGTCACCCCTCCAGATTCACGGAGACATGAACCCACTATCGAGCATAAATACTCCCTCTTGGAGTTACTAGCATCAACTTGGCCAGAGCATCTACTAATAACGGAGAGCATGCAAGATCATAAACAACACATAGATATAACTTTGATAATCAACATAACAAGTATTCTCTATTCATCGGATCCCAACAAACGCAACATATAGAATTACAGATAGATGATCTTGATCATGTTAGGCAGCTCACAAGATCCGACAATGATAGCACAATGGGGAGAAGACAACCATCTAGCTACTGCTATGGACCCATAGTCCAGGGGTAGACTACTCACACATCACACCGGAGGCGACCATGGCGGCGTAGAGTCCTCCGGGAGATGATTCCCCTCTCCGGCAGGGTGCCGGAGGCGATCTCCTGGATCCCCCGAGATGGGATCGGCGTTGGCGGCGTCTCCGGAAGGTTTTCCTTATCGTGGCTCTCGATGACCGGGGTTTCGTCACGGAGGCTATTTGTAGACGGAAGGGCAGGTCAAGAGGCGGCACGGGGGCCCCACACCACAGGGCCGCGCGGCCAAGGGGGGGCCGCGCCGCCCTAGGGTGTGGCCCCCTCGTGGCCCCTCTTCGTCTCTCCTTCGGACTTCTGGAAGCTTCGTGGAAAAATAGGCCCCTGGGCTTTGATTTCGTCCAATTCCGAGAATATTTCCTTACTAGGATTTCTGAAACCAAAAACAGCAGAAAACAGAATCGGCACTTCGGCATCTTGTTAATAGGTTAGTTCCAGAAAATGCACGAATATGACATAAAGTGTGCATAAAACATGTAGATAACATCAATAATGTGGCATGGAACATAAGAAATTATCGATACGTTGGAGACGTATCAAGTGGCTTTATGTGTTTGTTCCCATGTATCATGGTACTTGATGTCCAAATTGATGAAGGGTGTGGCTCTATTTATAGGCTTGGGCAAGCTCTAGTATCATGACACATAGGTGGTGACTCTTGTGTTGGTTAGATGACTAAGGTGCTTGGTTTTCATGCCCTTATCCATAGCAATCCTTTGAGCATGAGGTGGCATAGCTTGGAAAGCAAGTCATGTAGATATTTTCATCCTATGTGACAAGATCATTATCCTCTCATAAGGTTTATTTTTGGATAGCCAAGTGGCATTTGTTACTAAATATCTTGTGGATGGTTTTATTATTGTGGATGAGTCACTATATCATATTGGATTGAATTTCATTATAATATTGATCAAAATATCAAGGTTGAAGGTTATTCCTCAAATTTGGATAGTTAGTGTTTGATTTCACCAAGGCATGATCATATGAGTTTCAAAATACTCATAGTCAGTTTGATTCAAATAGTTTGAACTATAAATCGTAATGTAAATGGATTTATTTTTATGATATTCCATATACTTAATAAGTTATGATTTAAATAAGAATGTGTGGCTTTTATGCACTTTAGACCCTGTGGTTTACCTTATTTGGTAATAAGTTTAGAAGTGAATTAATTTACACACAAAGGTAGTTGCTAACTTTTAAGTGTTAATAAGTTAGGGTTTGATTCTTACAGAATGTGTTGTTGTAAATATAATTCCATTTGATCTAATCCATAGATCAAATCATCTCTACCCAAAACAAGGTTTTAGCAAAGATCACAGTGAAGTTTATAGCGCTTGACTAGATGATCTACTTCAATTCCAGCAAGTCAAGTGAAACTTCAGTTACTGTGGTAAGTTTTATTTGAAAGCGCGAAAATTCCCCAGATTTTCTATGCATGAATGCAATGCACACTTTGGTGTTCTCTCATTTTATAGCCTCTAAACCTGGGATATTACATGACATATCAAACAGTATGCTGCTGAGGTAGAACGGTGCGTCTCCAGCACAAAACGTCTCATCGTAGTCAGCCATCTAAAATTTATAAGAGAAGGCAAGATTAGAAAGGAATCCAAAAGAATAGATAAGTGCAGAAATAATTTTCATAATTATCATTTTAAACAAGTTTGTATCCTATGGTTTTCCAATTCCTAGGGTCTCGATCCTACAGGCAACAACCTGGCTCTGATACCATTTTGTAGCACCCTACCTTTTAAATAAAGGCAAGATACCTGTGTATAGTGCTATTCCCGGGATCACTGATAGCACACACATTTCAAATGTAGTAATCATAGCAATAGTATCAAATTTATTACAACGCAGATCCTCAGGAGATAAAATAAAGTCTTACAAATTGCATAGTCAAAATAGACTAGCTCAAATATAAATGTTCAAGCAAACACAACGGAAAAATAACTGCAGTGAGCCTCCATTGTCTTCATGCGCCACAGGCAGACATGTTGGAATGTAGACTCGAGATCCTACCTAGTACTCCTCCTCAGACGAACCTGCACGTTTGAATATGCAGCCCCACGAATGGAGGTCAGTACAATGATGTACTGGCAAATGACACTTATATGGTGGATGTTTTGGGCATAACTATCTACATGATATTTGGCAAGTGGAGTTTAGGCAAATTTGCATAAAGCCAACTTTATCCTACATTTATTTCAAAACAAAACATTTTACAAATTCATAATGATGTCATAAACAGTATCATGGTTACATCTCCCATGTACTATCCGATAGTTGCTACTCAAATTTTAACTTATTCAGAAAAGGTGATGAGATTCTTCCGTACATTCCCTGCCTAGAAAGCTCAAATTGTCCATAACCGGGGACACGGCTAAGATCTTAGGTTTAACTCTCGAGAGGTTGTGCACTTTCACCTTACGACCCACCCTTCCCAAGAGAAGAAATGAGACAAGATCTTTCAGAGGGAGGCTTCAACCATAACTAGCTAGACCCGTTCCCGTTTGGTAGCTAGCCACATCATCATGTCAAGCAACAAGTTTGGCCTCACAACTTACTTAATCCCGGCAGAGCCCATAATACCATAAGGCTGCACTGGAAGCTAACTAAGACATGGACGACATATTAATCTCTTTAATCCTGGGTGGCCATCCACAAGTGAAACTCACAGGCTTAGAACCATTACAGATAATAAACCCCCGCACGATCCCCTGGTGAAAACCAGAGGTGCAGTCTAGAGCAACCACTATTCAACTGCGCACTCTCATGCACCCACCTGCCACTGGTTACTCCAGGGTCGGAGCCCTGAGCAGCCGCCCACCACACAAACAATCCACCCAGGTGATTCTTTAAAGTTGTTAATTTTAATTCCCAATACTCACAATCCAAATTAGATCAAAACAGCAGTGGCACTTTGTTATTGCTAGGCAACTAAAAATCCTAGCAAGGGTTCATGGATGGCTACACACTACTAGGATTAATAAGCATAGCATAACTTTCGAAAACAAAATCCTACCATGCAATCTTAATAATTAGCTCTCTGATATGTGTCATGTTAATAAAATATTCTGGACATTTAATTTGACTAGCACAATGCCCGCGCGTTGCTGCGAAAGAGCAAGATTACTGACCTAGTAATTATAGGTTCTATTTTATGAACAAGTCCACTAAAAGTGATGCATTTTTTGCGAAACTGCCACAAAATCCTAAGTTTCTCCGCTTTCACTTGCTACATGTTGTTGATGCATAAAGAAATAATTTAAACAAAAATTTGCAACCTTTGTGTGCGTGCCAGCGAACCATTTTTGACTAATAAAAGAATGAATCAACAAGAAACTCTTTTGCTTTTACTATTATTAGGTAGAGAGGTATAGATATAGATAGCACAAATACCGACCTCTGTGAAAAAAACGCGAAACACTCTTGCGACATGTGTCGTCCCCCACGGGCGGTCGGGCCACGCCGCCACCTACCTCGTCCCGCGCCCCCTCCTCCTTCCCCGCCCCCATCCTCGCTGGGAGCGGCCCGGACGGCGCTGGAGGTGGTGGTCCCTTGACTTCCCCTCTCGGCGCGGCGCCTGCGCGGGGTAGGTGCAGCCGGGTGGTGCTCCTCGGCCGGCAGTCATTCTGCGTGGTGTAGTGATTCCCGCACGTCGGGTGGGAGGAGGAGCGGCGGCGCCGTCGTTGGCGGCGGGGCGGCGCAGGTGGAGGCGCTTGGGCGGCGCTCGGTCGGCCCAGATCTGGGCCTAGATTGGGGCCTATCTAGGCTGGGCGGGCCGTCTGCCTATGGGCGCGCCGGTAGTGCTCCATAGATGCGGAGTAGGCGCAGCGGTGGTGGCTAGGTGGTGGCGGTACTCTGGTCGGCCTGCTGCAGTGTGGCGGTGAGGACTTTGCGGGCCTGTGAGGGCCCAGCAGGGCCAGGTGGGTCTGGTTTGCCCCCGATGTCACATCCGGATGGCTACCGCGAAGGCGGTGGAGGTAGTTCCCTCCTGCGCGGCTGAGGTGCTGCTATCCCCGACCCTGCTGCCTTTCTTCTCTCCTTCCAGGCCCTGTCCGGTGACCACAACGAGATGGCGAGGATGGCTTCAAGACCGTGGTGGCGTGTGCTGGTGAGCGGCAAGTTAGGTGGAGCACGTCGGATCGTCTGGGTTGCGGGTCTGGTGGGCGGGAGAAATCCTTGTGGACATGCATGACACCGACGCGGTGACGCCTTTCGGGTGTCACCGTGCCTTCTTGAAGGGCGTCGGCTGTCCCTCCCCCAATCTCTTCCGCGTATCAGGGGAAACCCTAGGATTAGTCCGGGCAGCAACGGCGTCGTCGTCGCTTTCCTTGTTGAAGGTTTTGCTTGATATGCGGCGCTTCGATGGGCTAGGAGTGTGTGGTATTCTCCGGAGGGCGTAGCGGTTGCGAGTAATCTTCGTTTTTGTCGAGCTGCCGGTGTTGGCATTTCTTTCCTTTTTTTGCTTTCTCTTTTGTTCCTTTTGGGCTTGGTTGTGCTGCAGCCCCAGCGTGCTTGTTGTATCGGTTGGTTGTTGTATTAATATAGCGGGGCGAAAGCTTATTTTGAGGAGGATAGCACAAATACATGTGAGTTGCAATAGATTTTTTTTTATTACAATGACACATATTAAAGTGTGTAAACATATTTGGTAATTGAACTTGGTATAATTTATCCATTAAAAACTAACAAATACAACCCAATATGTAGAACAGTAAAGCTGAAATATGTACATGACGCAACTTATTCATGTCTCGGCGTGCATAATTCGACTTTTCGTTCTCGGCATGTCTTTGTACATCACACAACTGTCTCGGCATGCTGAATTCTACTTTTCGTTCGCGAGGCCTCGGCATGCCTTCTTTAGACTCTCTTACGTTATTTTTGCTTCCTGGGGCAGAATTAGAGGTCAACCCTGTGATCCCGTCTCCGTTTAATTTCATGCTCTTGTTGTGCTCCTGTCAATTAGGCACCATGCAAAGCCGCGATGCCTTTCCGTTTTTCTGCGATTTTTAATTCCTTTCCGTTCTGCTACGATTCGCAAGTCGATCGGCGCTCTTGGATTCACATCAACCCCGAATTTTTTACTAACCCAGCTTCTCAAGCTCTACATGAAGGACCAAATACTACATGAATGACTCCCAGTACCTATCCGTGCAGCATGATGCAAGGACGTGGCTTCCATATATTTGATGCGATGGAAGGGTCTGCTCTGCGGCATGAATGAGCAGAATCTCAGCGGGACAAACGTTCCAGATCCTACAGCACATGTTCTCCCTCATGGCTGTTATGCACTGCAACTAAATTATCGATGATCAAGGACCAAAAGCATGTAGAAGTAAACCGATCAATCGCTGCAGACTTTAATTGAGGTAAGCCGATCGAGGCTATGATTAACCCTTGTCCATGCATGTCTTTTTGAGTGCCTGCTCTTCGAACCTCCTGACCACCTCCGATGTCAGGCATGAGAGAGGCCAGCCCACACAAATTTCTTCTCTGTCTCCCGTTTCTGTCGGTTGATCAGACTCTCTCGCTAAGCATGTTCATCTCTATAGATGTAGAACCTGGCCGGCGAGAAGACGCGACAGGTGTCTAGGGCTCTAGGCCGTAGCACGCCGCCTACTCCATGCCTCCACCCCTGCGGGCTTGTAAAACCAGGCCACATGCAGAGCTGCCACGAACCACGACGCCTCCGTGCCATCCTCAATCGCCGCCGAGGCGACCTGCTCGACCAGGATGATCCACTTGGGCTGCCGATGATCGCCGCGCCTCATGTCGAGCCAGGTCTACTGCGAGGCCCTTGCTGCACTATGCCTCGAGCCGGACGAAGCTTCCTCGCGCGCACCAACATGAAGATACGATAACGAATCAGCCTCACGCGCAAACGACGGCAGCCAGAGTGCGAGAAGACGGTTGCGCAGTTCCTTGGGTGGGGGGCCATCGACCGCACGGCGGCGCGGAAGTATTCAGCTAGGTAGTGCAGATCTATGAGGGCTCTAGCCACGTCGCCAACGACGTCCGCGATGGTGGTGACGGCTAGGGTTACGCGAGTGCCCTACGGAGACTGCCACAGGCGTTCCTCCTTACATATCCGGTCGCGTTGCTCGCTGGTCTCATGGACCATGTCAGCGCTCTTGTTGCGAGGCTGGAGATCGACCAGATCCTGGGAGGAGCAGCGCGGGGGCTGGGGTCTGCGCGCGAGGCGGACGAAGAAAATAGGAGCTCAGTCTAGCGATGATGTAGAAAACGATGGACACGGAAAAAAAATCAAACCGGTATAACTTACTGGTGGCATGGTGGGTAATTTTGATCAACTTTAAGGGCAGTTTTATGTTTGACGGACGACCGAGGGAGAAACCCTTTTGCTTTTATTATTAGGTATAGATTTAGAAAAACCATTAATCGAGTATCTACTTAACATATACAATCTTAATAATTAGCTACTGCAAGCATTATGTGTTATAAAAATATGAGTTTGACCTCCCTGGATAGGGTACAGTAATACAAAAGTAGTGCAATTGGAATTATTCGAAAACGATTTATAAAATTTGAATTCTCTTCGAATTACTGATTCGAATAGATTTTACCAAAGCAAGTTTGTGCACGTATCAAAGTTATACAAATCCTATACCAAGTTAAAGTACATGTTCTGAGGATTCCAGAAAGTACAAAATCATCAAATTTGGACCAGTAGATTATTTTATACAATTTTTATAGTGTAATCTGGTCTATTTCTCTATTTCAATTTTGACTCTAAATCTAACACAGTACATATGCTATATTATGGCATAATGGTGTTCTACAGTTTGTAAGCTTTCCGAAACTATAAAATTTACAAAAATTGGCCCTACGGTTGACTTTATATCGAATTTACAAGTTTGGACAACAAATCTGGGATTCAAATTCGAATTTAAACAAGTTTGACCAGATCTGACCGGGGCGCGCTGACTGGGGGCTGCCACGCGGCGCGACGTGATTGGTCGCGCGGGGATCACGCGGATCGCCCTCACCTGGGCCGGCCGTGGCCGTTGGATCTAACTCTACGGCTGAGATCTAAAAAGCTAAAAGAAAAGAAAATAAACAGGAGAAAAGAGGAGGAGCTCACCTCAGCCGGCTGTAATGGCGCGGCGGCGGCTCTGGCGGACGGCGTCGGCGGTGCTCCTGGAGGTAAACGGCAGCGGCGAGGGGCGGACGGGGCACGGCGTGATGCGGCGCGAGCGGTGGTGGTGGCAGCGCGGCAAGCGGTGGACTAGGGCGGCGGCGGCGCTTGGCTGGAGGCGGCGGCAAGCGCGGCGCAACAGCGAGGAATCGGCGGCGCTAGGCGGCGCGATCGGGGGCGGCGGCTTGGGGAAAAGAGCGCGGGGGTCGCGGGGTATTTATGGGCGGGGGCACGGACGTCGAGGATGCCTCGGACGGCGGAGATTGATCCGAGCCGATCTAGGGCAGGGCGGCGGCGCACAGTCCGCGTCGGGCACGAGCTAGAAGACGGGGTGGGCCCCGCTGACAGGCGGGCCCCACCTGTCGGTGACTGAACAGAAAAAAAAGGGCAGGGGAGAGGCGGTGCGGTGCGGGCCGTGTTTGGGCCGACGCGGTCGGGCTGGCCCATTTGGCCGGTCCGAACCGTTTTCTCTTTTTTTTTGTTCTTTTTCATTTTTTCCTTTTTCTTTTTACTGTTTTCTTCATAACTTTTGATTTTGGAATCCAAATTGACCCAAACCAGTTTCTAAAATTTTGTAATATTCAAGGCTTTGTTTTGAACAACAGAGAACAATGTTTAGACACAAATTAGCATGGTAGGATTTTAAGGTTCCTTGCATAAAGGATATGTAGCTATGGTTATGTCAATTGTGCTTAACACTTTATGTGTAATATGAACAAATGCAAAGATGCCATGAATGCATGCAGGTTTTTGTATTTTGAAAACTTGGGATGTTACAGGATCCCGCCGGGATGTGACCCCTATGAGGAGGTGCCGTACATCCCGCCTCCGAACCCCTACGACACCTGCATGGACGACCCATGGAACGAGGTAACTATGGTTTGCTCCCTTTTTTTGTTCCCCATTCCTCTTTGAACCCTATTTTTCCTGGTTCCCTAGTAACTATTAGTGCCGATCTGTAGATGGATGAGTATTGGGTTAATATTTGTGCCGATTTTATTCCATTTTGCTTTGACCCCTTCTTGATTTCGTCGAAGATTTGGAGTTCGGCCGTTCGGTTAATTTATGCAAGTAATAATGAGATCTGAATCAGTTAATTTATACAAGTAATCATGGGATCTCAATCAGTTATTTTATGCACGAATCAAAAGATATCAACCGTTTAATTTTGCAAATAATCTGGAATCTGTTCAAATTCAGATCTGGAATCTGTTTCTTTGCCTATGATGAATCGTTGGGCACAAATTTTTACAGAGTGGGTTCAGCGAACCATTGCTGTGTACAAATCTGTTGTGCATGAGCTTTGGTTCGCTAACACCATACCTGTAGACATATAATCGTCTCCACTCTAACTGAGGTTGGCTCTGTTTTTCCTTACTTTGTTATCATGCACGTTAGACATCGTTGCAACTCCTTCACTCAAGTTCCAGTTTGATATGGATCAGGTGTCTGGCAGCGACGTCGGCAGCGACGATGAGGACCATCACACCAAGACTCGCCAGGTGCTGCGGAGGCTGCAGGTCGGCCAGTACGTCTCCTACTTCGCCAAGGGTGTCTACAGGTGCCCCTTCTGCACTAGGAGACTCGGCGGCACTGACTTCAACTGCCTCCTCACGCATGCCGAGAACATCGGCAACATCTTCCCCAAGGTCGGCGCGTCGGTGAACCCCTACTCCTTCCGCGCCAAGCACAAGGCGCTCGGCATGCACCTCCGCAGTGTCCAGTGGGTGGAGATCTCCGCCGGGCGCATGCCTCCACTCAAGCCCAAGGCTCCCAAGGGGAGCAACAAGTGGAGGCAGAGGCAGATGGGGTAGGCGGAGTCCTGGACGTGTGCTGCTGCTGCAAAGCAGCTTCTATTTTGTTGTTAGCTAGGGATCCCTTGTTGTTATGTTGTTAGTATGATGGTGTTGTGAAGAATCTCGAACCTGTTACTATGTTGGCTGCTGTGTATGCGGCTTATTATCTAGGGAGGGATCCCTATTCTACTATATTTTGTTGGCCCTACTATGTTTTCTAGATTTACTATGACTGCGAATTTGGCGTACATTACCCTGGAGATTTGCTTCTAGATTTAACTACATACATATGGACCAGAGGTAGTACTAGATTTGCTGCCATATTGGGCAAACAACGAGGGCCAAAAGGCACAAATAATTGAAGAAAGACAGAAACGCAAGCTTCTCTAGATTTGATACTAATTTGGTTAAAAAAGACAAAGAGACAGAGGGAGAAAAGGTGCTCTTAAAAATGCCAATTCGCGCCGAGAGAGACAGAACCCAGCTTCTGCTGACGTACAACCAAACGCGGTCTCGTCGTATCCCACGCGGTCCCTTTCTACTAGCCCCACACGTCAGCACGGAACGGTCAACTAAACTGGAATCCTCCCGTCTGAGCTCCTTCTGCGGGTTGCAAATAAGGGCTTGGCGAAAACTGAGGAAAAACATAAGGCAATCTTATTGACTAATACATCTGCTTAATTAATAAAAGGATTAGCTACAACGTGCTCAGTTTGCCCATTTATTATGGTATAAGACTGGCAGGAGAGAAAGTAATCGCTAGTTTCCTCATTTTGCCCCTGCATGCTCGCACGATTAAAGCACCTTCCGCACGCGCTGGACTCCTCGTTTCCTTAAACCTCCTCGTTTCTCGGGATAGACCAACAGTTTTTCAGGATCTTGGGTTAATGTGGCCAGGTTTCGACTTTCGACTAGTGGAAATGGGAAAGCAGGTGCAAATTAGGGAGATAACTGAACCACAACCACCCGCGCCTTAAGCATCGAGTAATATTGGGAAAAAATGCGCCGTAAGTAGTGAGACGGAGGGAGTAGTTCACAATTCCAATACGGAGTATAATTTTACCTACCATATTTTCTTAATTTTTGTGCAGTCTACAATATATACTAAGATTTTCACATTGAGATTTTGCACGTAGCAGGATATTTTTCATTGGTATCGAAACTTAAAACTATGATTACGATTTGACAAGTGCTACCATCAGTATGGGGTGAACAAGCCCTCCCATCAGTATATCAGAGGAATTTGACAAGGGCTACAGGACGACTAGATACATCACCAAAAAATGGTGATGCATGTCTCCTTCACCAAAACAGCTGAAACAAGTACATGAACGCAAGTACACCACCATAATAATACTACTACATCAACACAAGTACGAGTAATATAATAAAGTAAGAGTACTACTCCCTCTAATCTAATTTAAACCAAAATAAAAGTTAAACTTCATCCTAAATTTGAACTAGTGCCTCGTCCTCGTTCTTCGCTCATTTTCTGATCCAAGACGGCGCAGAGTGCCAGAGTGCATGGCACGGAACTCTTCATCGGTGGTCAAAAAAATTGAATTTAGGCCGCATGTCACACGTTGACATGCAAAAGGTGCATGTCACCTGGTGGTGGTAGGCAACTACCCTCATTTACGGCGACGTAGGCGACTGGACGCCGCGTGGCCCGCCGCTGCCTCGTGGCTGCCTCGGTTTCCACGCGGGAGACCATTAAACGCCGATGACCAACCTTCCCGCGTGACGGTTAGCGACTATGACTATAAGGGCAAAACGCTAAACTCTCTCGTTCCATTCACTTTCTTCCTCTCTCCACCTAACAAACATTTGTTCGTCGCTCTCTCCTCCAGCAATGTCTTCAAAATTCAGGTCGTCGGCTGTCAAGTACGCGAAGAAAAAACGCCGGCTCGAAATTTCGAGAGACGCTTCTAGAAACCAAGTGGGCTCGCCGTCGCTGCCGCCGCCGAAACGCCTCCATGCTGTGCTCACCGGGTTAGTTTCCTTCGCCATGTACTTTCATTTCTTCTTCCCGGGCTCAAGCTCTTTAAGAGTCTCTATGGTTATACATCTTAAAGGGTTGAAAGTTCCAACGACGCCCGTACTGCACCAACTTCCACGACCAAGGAATCATCGTCGTCCGATGATTTCAACCCGGCCCTACCTCGGCGAAATGAGGTAGCACCAAGCACTCTGTAGTTATCTTCTTCTTCTTCTTCCTTTGCGCTTACTTGCTACCGATGATTTCGCCCTGAAGGAAGCGGCGCCGACTATCGACACCACTGTCGCCATCTTGATGGAAAAAAACAAGGAGCTCAGCTTAGAGTGTGATCGCCTCCGAGACGATTTGGCTGCCAAGAAGAAGAATTCGAAAATTCTTGTGGAGCTCATTTGCAGCCTTCGCAATGAGCGCGACATGTTGAAGAACGAGCTGATTAAGCAGAAAGAGAGGAACATTGCATTAGTGGAGGAAGCCAGCAGCATACTCAAGACTGTGTGCCTCGGAAGAGACAAGTCTGATATAGAGTACAAAATCCTTCTTCAGGATAAAGTAGAGCTCCAAAAGTTGAACCTTGAATATGCTGACATCGCCATCCTTGCCATTCTCGATAAGCAGAATGCACAAGATAAGTTGATGCACCTGATGTTGGAGAGCTGCAGTGAAAGAGAAGAGACATTGAAAGAAGTGAGCAGTTTGGTGGGATACATGAGTGACGTCGGGCGAACTTCGCAGAATCCGCCCCGGCTGAGCTCAAATTCCAGCGGAACCAGCTTTCAGCAATGCATGTTATGCGCACCTACAACTTCTACTCATTGATTAGAGGTCACACGACATGGCATTTTCCCTCGAAATAGTAGTACTGTACGAATAGTTGTACTACTTAGTATGTACCTTTTTGTAAAATAATTTCTTACATGTATTAGAAACTACCCCTCTCCTTTCTGGATGCACCCGGGACATTGTCATCCGGCCCTCTTCTGGACAAACCCCCTCGGGAAGGACAGTATATTTTGCACATTTCACTACTAGTACTTCTAATTCCACCGCTTATTTTTCTAATCCGTTAAATTGTTAATTAGATGACCAACTGATGGAAGCTGCGATAGATTAGACCAACAAGTGGTGAATTGTGCAAAACATATGTCCGTGTTTTATGCAAAAGAGTGATATGGGGATCTGGTGGAATCTTGAATTTCCTCTTCACTGGTAGGCATGCTTCACTTATAGCTGGAGTACATTGCGGACCTGGTGCATTTCGTCAGTACCGATCAAATATTTTTGCTTATCCGGGAAGAAAAGGTAGTACTAGCCTTTTCAGTGAGATGTCTTTTCAGTGCTACGGAGTTGTCTGTCCACTGCTTGCTTTGTCTGTCGGTGACTTTGCCAAGCTGACTTTTCCATGACTTTGGGTGACTGATATGTGGACTATTCTCTCAAAAAAAAAGATATGTGGACCACAGTTGTAAGTGACTCAAAGTCACTGACTTGGGGGGCTCCTGAATGCTTCGTATATTTCTGACGGTTTCTGAATTATGTACTCCGTACAACTTTTGTAATATTGGTCAAACTAGTTTTGACCAGGGTTTGTGTAGGGTGTTTTTTTTGGTTGGTCCAAATGGTGTTCTGTGGTCCAAATGTGATGTATCATCACACCACCATGTGCCCCCCCACCCCCACCCCACCCCTAGGTTTTGGTAATGCCATTCTGATACATGCTTCTTAGAAGGAGTACATTTTTCCCATTAGGGCATGACAATTTTGAAAAATTCAAACAAAAATGGGAAGACAGAATGGTAACATCATTTTCCATGTGATGATGCACCCCTGTGCCAATTTTTGGTTCATTTTAAGAATATAAGGTGCCAAATTACTCGAGGAAGCTAGTTGGAGTAGACGGGCATGATCAGATTGGCATAGGGGATTTATTTTTTGAAGGATGTTATTTTTCATAGACAATATCTGACACAAAAAAATGTTAAGGTCTCATATTATTCCGAATGATTTTGAATTACTTATGACGTTTGGAAATATTGGTGTACATGAGCCCCACATGAAGTTAAATGGTCCAAAAAAAAGTTTCGTACACGTTTCCCAGAAAGTGGAAAGTCGAGTACATGCACGACTTCACGCGTCCACTACTGGATATAGAGAGTCAGAGGCTATAAAATAATCGGCCTCATCATCTCTCGCGAGCTCGTCCTCTCCACTCCCCCAACTTGCCTCCCCCACACTGTGAAAAAACCCCATCCACTCACCGCACCTCTGATACATCGACTTCCCCGTTTCCAACCGCAGCAGCATGAAGACAGGTATTGCATACGAGGCGGAGCAATCGGCGGCCGCCCGCGCAGAGGATGCCTCTACGGTACTGGCCGTCGCGGTGGGTGAGGCTTCACCGGGCACCCAGGCCGCTCGTCTCCTTTGCTTGTCTGATTCTTCGACCTCGATCGAAATGGGCGTCCTGGCCGTCACGACGGGTGAGGCTTCACCGGGCACCCATGCCGCTCGTCTCCTCTGCTTGTCTGATTCTTCGACCTCGGTCCGTCCTGGCCGTCGAGCAGAAGGTGGATACCAACGTTGTTGATCCCGCCGAAGATGTGCATGGCGTTGCAGGCCACCACGGCAAGGTCTTCCTAGGCCTGGTGCTAGACACGAACCTCGACCCCTTCGACGATTTCGGCCCAAACGTTTAGTTCCAGGAGGATGTTGAGGGTGATGACGAGGAGGTACTACTCTTTTACCGAAACTGTCCCAATCCTCTTTGTGTCATATTGCTGTTCACATGGTTTGCACGAGCCTGGTTCTTGATTAATTTGATATCCTACCTTGTTCTTGTAGATGTAATTGATTCTACGATTCGTAAGATCAGATTCTAGTTTAATTTCGACTAATCTGCCATGTAGTCATATAATCTATTTATGTGTTCATACTTAGTGGACTTGCAATTGTTGTGGCTTATGTTCATGGTTGTTCATAGGGTTTCTCATGATTTATTATGATTTCTTCTGCCATTTACTTGTTCTACACATTTCATTTTAGGGTTTCTAAGGTTTGATTATGTTAGTGGAGTATTTATTCGATCTGTCATAAAAAACCTGATTATGTAGTACTTAATAATTCATAGGAGTATTCTGATGACATGGACAACAACAAGGTGCGCAGGGACCGGAAAAGCCGCTATGTTCTCAAGCGGCTGAAGGGTGGTGAAATTCGTTTCTGCATGCGCGGGGAGCTATTTTGCCCATTATGTGGCCAAATTCTCCAGAAGGACATCCGCAGCCTGATCCAACATGCGATGGGTGTAGGCCTAAGTACATCGGGGGAAGCACCGCCCTGCAACCAAGGCCAAGCACGCATCATATGGCCTCTTCCTCCAGAATTACGTCTTGCCTAGCTTATTCCACGTCAATGCCCCTGCTGCTGGCCCTCATGCCCCTGGTCATGTTTAAAGTTCATATGTGTAATCTTAATCCCTTTGGAAGTTCAACATTAAACTCTACTAGTACAACCGTGGTGGTCTTGTGATGTAGTACTCTTTTGATGCATTTGTGATGTAGTAGTACTTTTTTTGAAATGATATAGTACTATCTAAGAAAAGTACTCCCTCCGATTCACATTCATTTCACACCAAGAAATATGGATCAGAGCGAGGGAGTAAATTAAACATGGCATCTCGTGCATGAAGCTTGACATATCGATCAGGTTGGCTAGAATAGCAATACAATGCTGCTCATTAGGCAAATGCATGCCATGTACGATAGTATACATCAAGTAAAGAAGTCTATACTGACATAAAAAACTACTTTGGGGATGAGAGTCAATTGGGGCATCTACAGTATAGAAAATCTTGCTCGTAGATGATTTTGGCTAAGAGGGTTTTACTCACATTACACGTGCCACTTTCTTTGTCTGCAAAACAAGTTCCAATAAAGGGAGATGAAAGAAGAGGGTATTGTGGACGAGATTGAACACCTTTTTTATGTGTTAAGCTGAGGACTCGTTTAGATGAGGATTTCGACTTATGCCTAACAGCTCAACACACCCACAAATAATTCTCCTTGTGCGCACCACCGTTCATTAAAAATAACAATATTAGCTCGCAAGATTTAGAACGAAGTGAATTTAAGTAACTTGGTAAGATTTTCAAGCAATATATTCAGAGAAAGAGCACACATGTTTGGCTTGAAATAATCATAAGAGAAGAACAATGAATCTAAGGCACCCACTTCATCGGCAGAAGGGGCGCGACACCACATGGATTCATACCTTGAGTCGACGCTGGCTCGTAGAAGGGCGGCCACAATGGGTGTGCAAATAAAATCATTATTGTTGGTGCTAATAAAATCACACAACTTAGTATTCTCAGGAGTAGCCATTTACTAAAAATATTGCAAGCAACAGAAAAAAAAGCTATACTATTTTTTTTGGATGCGCCTCGAGGATGCCGGGGACGTCTCCACCTCGGTCTCACATGTGACTGCTTATCAGCGGGTGGTGCGCCGCGCCATGTAGAAGATCTATCAAGAGAGGAGAGCCCGATGACGCTACCGACGCCTCAACCTTGATAGCACCGACCTGTTGCTCCGCACCGAGATGCGCCACGTGCAAGATTTAGCGGATGCACCAATTTTAGAGATATGTCATGATCATTGTAACAAATTTCAACGTGATGATGATTTGATCTTGTACTCGGCCTTGAACATAAGAACTAGTACGATCTCACAATTTTTTTTATCATTATCCTTTGCGAGATTTAGCGGATGCGCCAAATTCAAAGAAATATCATGATCATGGTAACACAATTTTCAATGTAATGATGATTTGATGTCGCACTCGACCTTGAACATAAGTACTAGTACGGTCTCACAAATTTGTATCATTATACTTTGCAAGTTTTAGCGGATGCGCCCATTTTCAGAGGTAGATCATGATCATGGTAAGTTGGTAACAAATTTTCAACGTGATGATGATTTGATGTTGTACTCGGCCTAGAAGATAAGTACTAGTACGGTCTCACAATTCTTTTTATCATTACACTTTGCAAGATCTAGCGGATACACTAATTTCAGAGATAGATCATGATCATGGTACTGACCGATATTCAAGGTGATGATGATTTGATTTTGCACTCGGCCTTGCACAGAGGTACTAGTACGGTCTCACAATTTTTTATCATTATACTTGGACCTTAGCCAAATTCAAAATCTCATAGCGGCAAAAACTTCCCGCCCACAAAATACCAAAAATTCACACGCTTCCAAATTCCCATTCTACCCCTGTGGAGATGACAACAAAGTCGGTTGGTGGGGGGGTCTGCCCGTCATTTTTTGGATCACCACCTCCCTAGTCCGGAAACCCTCCCAAAAAAAAATCATTTCCCTCAGACCACCCACCGGAACTTCCCAAGTCCCTCTCTCCCACCTCCACGACCACCGCACCGGAACATCCCCGCCGGACTTCCCTGGCCTACCCGAGGCCTCGCGATCCTCGTCATCCGGCTGCCTGCCAGAGCCGCTTCATCGACACTGTCATCAACCGGACCGGATCAACCCCGCCGAACCTCAAAACCATATGCTCATCCAGCAGTCTATCGCAGCCGCTTCAGCTGCGGTATCGTCCACCCCACCGGAGCCGCTTCGCCGGATCCGTCGTCCACCGCATCGGATCTTGCTCACCGACACCGCTGTGCATGAACCGGATCTGCTTCACCGGCGCCGTGCATGTTCTAAACTCTTCTACTGTCGCTTTTCTATTGCTTGCCTGCAAGTTCTTGTTTAATCTTGGGGGAATCTGTTTGTGCTAACGACACGCCGTTACGTTTTTGCAGATGAGATGAGTAACCATGAAGTGTAATGGCCGTATCTCCAACCCCAAGTAGCACATGTTGAGTACTTCATCACCGGATCTATCAACCCCAGGAAGATCTGCTATGACTCCCACAGAGTGCTTCTCCTAATGTAAGTCCCTTGTTTTAGCGCCATGTTCTGGGTTCAGATGCTTGTTTGTCTGAAGCTCTTTTAGTTCATTCCTAGCTATGACCGTAACACCTTGCTATTTTCTAGTTCATTGCTAACTTTAAGCGATTGAACATTTTGGTTTGCATTCCCTGCTCTGTAGATGTAGCCATCATAACTTCTATCTTGCTCAGTCATTGTTACAAAAATTATAGGTATTGTAGTAACATCCTTCTATTATTTAGTTCATGGCCAATTTTAAGTAATTGCACATGTTGGTTCGCATTCCCTGCTCTATAGCTTTTGGCATCGTAACTTCTATATTTGGTTTACATTGCCTGCTCTGTAGATCTAGCCATCATAACTTTATCTTGCTCAGTCGTTGTTACAAAAATTATGGCCTGCTACTATGTTGTTTGCGCCAATTTTTTACTCCATGAACATGTTGGCTTGCATTCCCTGTACTACAGGTGATGCCATTGTTTTGTATCTAGTTCATTGTAAGCTAACAAAGTAAGGACTTAGTTTGGCATGCTATCACTCTGCTATCTAGCCTGTAGTACAAATAAACTTGTCATACTACTAGATAATAATTTTGCGTGCCATCTTGTTCTTCAAAAGCTGCATTATTGACTTGTTTCTCTGACTTGGCATGACGCTCACATATGGAATGCTGAACATATTGGTTTGCATTCCCTCTTATACAAGTTCACAGGTGATCCCACTATATTCTGTATCTGGTCCATCCTAAGCTCCAGCATTAACTATCCTCTATGTGTTACTCATTACAAGTTCACAGGTGATCCCACTATATTCTGTATCTGGTCCATCCTAAGCTCCAGCATTAACTATCCTCTATGCTCTGTTATATTGGCTGTTGGTATGCGGCATGCACTCTTTGTTTGCTTATTGTGCGCATTACAATGATCTTGTTATAACGACGAAATGATGAGTTCCAAATTCTTTGGCAAACAATATTGTAGTGTCTTTGCCTTTCCATTGTTGCTGTCTTAACTTGTAATGTCTTTGTTTCAGATATAGGTGCTGCATGGACAACTTAAAAGATTGCCGGATCGCTTCATTGTATTGCTAGGTTTAATTACCATTCAATTTCTCTGGGTTCTGTAATATTTTTTCAAAGCCGTGCAGCTGATGTAATATTTAGTTAGTTTTTATAGTTCTTTCGCGCATTTTTTCTTTGTTGCTTGTGGTAATTGAGGCTATCCGACAGAAATCATTGCTGCGTAAATATTCTCAGTATCTAAAACACGAATTCCCATCCCTTAAACGGCCCAATTAACCGAAATCACATATGTGCCGGCCCGCAAAATCCTAAAGCGCCTATTATGCCGGCATATAAACAGCAACTAAACGGGCTGGCCCACTTACTTATTGGGCCAGCCCACTTGATTTACAGTGGACCCCACACCCTTATTGGGCTGGCCCACTTGCTTTAAGGTGGACCCCACCCACTACTGGGCCGACCCACTAACTAGTTGGGCCAGCCAATTGCTTTTGTGGTGGATCGCACATACTAAATGGGTCGGCCCTTTAAGCGGAAAGTGGGACCCAACTGTGTTTTTGGCCCGGCCCACTATCTTGTTGGGCCAGCCCACTTGCTATAAGGTGGACCCTACATACTAAATGGGCCGGCCCTTTAACAGGAAAGTGGGACCCACCTGTGCTTTTGGCCCGGCCCACTATCTTGTTGGGCCGGCCACTTGCTACATGGTGGACCCCACATACTAAATGGGCCGGCCCTTTAAGAGGAAAGAGGGACCCACCTGTGTTTTTGGCCCGGCCCACTAGCGTGTTGGGCCGGCCCACTTGCTATATGGTGGACCCCACATACTAAATGGGTCGGCCCTTTAACTGGAAAGTGGGACCCACCTGTGTTTTTGGCCCGGCCCACTATCTTGTTGGGCTGGCCCACTTGCTATATGGTGGACCCCACATACTAAATGGGCTGGCCCATTAACAGGAAAGTGGGACCCACCTGTGCTTTTGGCCCGGCCCACTGGCTTGGTGGGCCGGCCCATTTGATCTAATGTGGACCCCACGTACTAAATGGGCCGGCCCGATAGCAGGAAAGTGGGACCCACATGCTAATTGGGCCGGCCCAATAACTTCTTGGGCCTGCCCACTTGCTTTAAGGTGGACCCCACATGGTAAATGGGCCGGCCCGATAACATGAAAGTGGGTCCCACATGTTTTGTGGGCCGGCCCTTTTGCCTGTTGACTGGTCAAACGAGTGCATTCCGCCCAGCCCACATGCTTAGTGGGCCGGCCCATTAATCTTTTGACCAGTCAACCTTAGAGGTTAGGCCCGGCCCACGTAACTAATGGACCAACCCAGCTATATAGTTGACCGGTCAAACTAAGTCAGCTGGCCTGGCCCGCAAACTTAATGGGCCGGCCCGCTTAAGATGTGGCAGGCCTCGTGTGGGCCTACCATCTACCACGGGGTTTCAGCGGTTAACGCCGTTAACTGCCAGTTAACGGCGTCTGCCACGTGTCAGTTTGCATGACATCAGCAGTCAACGGGCTCCCGGAAACACTTCTGCAACGGTCCGATTTTCCATGGTGGAAGGGCGCCCAAGCGCGACGGACCGAAAAAATCATCGTAGGACTTTGCCTGACGCAGTTTCGACAACAGAACCCATATCGTCGGGTTAGGCCCATAGGCGACAAAAATACCCCTTAGCGGACGATTTTGAGACGTTGTCTATCAGAACTTTTCTTGTAGTGTCTCTATATGCTTAAAAATTTGAAGTTACTCTTGTTTTATCTTCTTATGCTTGTCACTTTGTTCTTCATTAATTTATTTGTGTACAAGATTCCTATGCATAGGAAGTGGGTTAGACTTAAATGTGTTATGGATTTGCTTTTTGATGCTTTCTTTTGCTTCAACTCTTATTTCTTACGAGTGCATCATTAAAATTGTTGAGCCCATCTTAATGGCTATAAAGAAAGAACTTCTTGGGAGATAACCCATGTGTTTATTTTGCTACTGTTTTGTTGTGTTTTGGAAGTTTTTACTACTGTAGCAACCTCTCCTTATCTTTATTTTATTGCAATTTTGTGCCAAGTAAAGTCTCTAATCGAAGGTTGATGCTAGATTTGGATTTCTGCGAAGAAACAGATTTCTATCTATCACGAATCTAGGTAGGATTCTCTGTAGGTAACTCAGAAAAATTTGCCAATTTACGTGCGTGATCCACAGATATGTATGCAACTTTCATTAGTTTTGAGTTTTCTGATTTGAGCAACGGAAGTACCTCTTTAAAATTCGTCTTTACTGGCTGTTCTGTTTTGACAGATTCTGTCTCTATTTTTTGCATTGTCTCTTGTGGACTTTAAGCAAGGCTTTCTAGACGTGGAGAGCTGTAGCTAATTTTTATTGAGTTCTTGCAATGTGTCACTACAGGACTAAAAGTGGATTCAAGTTTTTTTTGAGTACTAACCCCTCTAATGAAGTTTATGAGAAGTTTGGTGTGAAGGAAGTTTTCAAGGGTCAAGAGAGGAGGATGATATATGATCAAGAAGAGTGAAAAGTCTAAGCTTGGGGATGCCCCCGTGGTTCATCCCTGCATATTTCAAGAAGACTCAAGTGTCTAAGCTTGGGGATGCCCAAGGCATCCCCTTCTTCATCAACTTATCAGGTTTCTTCTATTGAAACTATATTTTTATTCGGTCACATCTTATGTGCTTTACTTGGAGCGTCTGTGTGTTTTTACTTTTGTTTTAGTTTGAATAAAGATGGATCCTAGCAATCCTTGTTTGGGAGAGAGACACGCTCCGCTATTTCTTATGAACACTTGTGTTCTTCGTTTTACTTCTAATGTTCAATGGTAAAAGTTGGAAGCTATTGCACTTGTTGTTATTTGGTTGGAAATAGAAAATGCCTCATATTGTCTTGAATAATTTTATACTTGGCAATTGTTTTGAGCTCTCAAGTAGATCATCATTAAGTTCTTGCATCATGTAGTTTAAACCTATTAGTGGAGAACTACTGTAGAGCTTGTTAAAATTGGTTTGCATGATTGGTCTCTCTTAAGGTCTAGATATTTTCTGGTAAAAGTGTTTGAGCAACAAGGAAGACAGTGTAGAGTATTATAATGCTTGCAATATGTTTTTATGTAAGTTTTGCTGTACCGGTTCATACTTGTGTTTGCTTCAAACAACCTTACTAGCCCAAAGCCTTGTACTGAGAGGAAATGCTTGATGTCTATGGGTGCTTCTATTCTTGTAGACAGTGTTGGGCCTCCAAGAGCAGAGGTTTATAGAACAACAACAAGTTTCCCTTAAGTGGATCACCCAAGGTTTATCGATCTCAGGGAGGAAGAGGTCAAAGATATCCCTCTCATGCAACCCTGCAACCACAAAGCAAGAAGTCTCTTGTGTCCCCAACACACCTAATAGGTGCACTAGTTCGGCGAAGAGATAGTGAAATACAGGTGGTATGAATAAATATGAGCAGTAGCAATGGCACCAGAAAAGTGCTTTGCTGTCCAGGACTGGCGTGTGGTTGATGGTGGTAATATTGCAGGCAGTAGAGATGCAGTAAAACAGTAAACAAGCAGCGATAGCAGTATTTAGGAACAAGGCCTAGGGATTATACATTCACTAGTGGACACTCTCAACATTGATCACATAACAGAATAAATAGATAGATGCTAGACTCTACACCCTCTTGTTGGATGATGAACACCACTAACTGTGTAGGATTACACGAACCCTCAATGCCGGAGTTAACAAGCTCCACAATATTCGATGTTCATATTTAAATAACCTTAGAGTGCACAACAGATCAACACAAGTAAACCAAGTACTAACATAGCATGCACACTGTCACCTTCACGCTACGAAAGGAGGAATAGATCACATCAATACTATCATAGCAATAGTTAACTTCATAATCTACAAGAGATCACAATCATAGCCTACGCCAAGTACTACACGATGCACACACTGTCACCATTACACCGTGGAGGAGGATTAGAGTACTTTAATAACATCACTAGAGTAACACATAGATGAATAGTGATACAAAACTCATACGAATCTCAATCATGTAAGGCAGCTCATGAGATCATTGTATTGAAGTACATAGAGAGAGATTAACCACATAGCTACCGGTACAGCCCTTAGCCTCGATGGAGAACTACTCCCTCCTCAAGGGAGACAGCAGCGGTGATGAAGATGGCGGTGGAGATGGCAGCGGTGTCGATGGAGAAGCCTTCCGGGGGCACTTCCCCGTCCCGGCGGCGTGCCGGAACAGAGAGTCCTGTCCCCCAGATCTTGGCTTCGCGATGGCGGCAGCTCTGGATGGTTTCTCGTACCGTGGCTTTTCCGTATCGAAGTTTTAGGTCGAGGGGCTTCTTATAGGCGAAGAGGCGGCGTCGGAGGGCTGACGAGGTGACGACACAACAGGGGGGCGCCCCCCCCTTGGGCCGCGCCGGCCTACCATCTGGTGGCCCTGTGGCCCCTCTCTAGCGGCTCTCGGGTGTTCTGGAAGATTCATGCAATCCTAAGATGTTGGGCGTTGATTTCGTCCAATTCCGAGAATATTTCCTTACTAGGATTTCTGAAACCAAAAACAGCAGAAAACAGGAACTGGCACTTCGGCATCTCGTCAATAGGTTAGTTCCAGAAAACGCATAAAATCGTCATAAAGTGTGAACAAAACATGTAGATATCATCAATAATCACTACAAGAAAAGTTGCCATGGCCGACGAAGTTGAAGTCGCGCCGTGGTTGCTGGTGCACCATGGCTGACGATTTTGGGTCTGTCCGTTGTGCATGTCAAAACGTTTTTTTCTCGTTTTTGAGGCCACCTAGCCCGACGAAAACGGCCAAAACGTTGCGTATGGTGGCCCGGGATGTGGTGCATCTCGAATTCTCGGGTTCGCCGGCCGAGTCAACGCAAATCCGCACCGCCGAGGGATGTAGGGCCCAGATGGCAGCCTCTCTGGCATTGTTTTTTTTCTCGATCGCGCCATCTCGTTCAACGCTCTCCGATCGAGCCGTTTACGATGCAGGATCATGGGTCCCGCATGTCATCCTCTATGAACCAAAATTCTTTCTATTCTTGGATTTTTTTGACCCCCTGATTTCTAGCTACTTCCTTTTTCTTTTGATCCCTTGCCGCCTTGGAAACGTTGACACCGCTGCTGCTAATTGGGACCCGCATGTCATCCTCTATGAGCAATCAACTTTCTTTTCTTGGAGTTTTTTTTGGCACCTCAAATTTGGTCACTTGCCTTTTTCTTTCGATCCCCTGCCGCCTCTCAAACGGTGATACCGCTGTTGCTAAATGGGACCCGCATGTCATCCTCTATGTACTATAAAACTTTCTTTTCTTGGATTTTTTTGGCACCTCATATTTGGTCACTTACCTTTTTCTTTCGATCCCCTGCCGCCTCTCAAACGGTGAGACCACTGCTGCTAAATAGGACCCGCATGTCATCCTCTATGTACTATAAAACTTTCTTTTCTAGGATTTTTTTTGGAACCTCATATTTGGTCACTTGCCTTTTTCTTTCGATCCCGTGCAGCCTCTCAAACGGTGATACCGCTGCTGCTAAATGGGACCCGCATGTCATCCTCTATGTACAATCAAGTTTTTTTCTTGAATTATTTTTGGTTCCTGATATTTGGTCACTTGCATTTTTCTTTCGATCTCATGCCACGTTGAGGACCCTGCAGGCTCATGGGACCCGCATGTCATCCTCTATGTACAATAAAATTTCTTTTCTTGGATTCTTTTTGGCTCCTAATATTTGGTCACTTGCCTTTTTCTTTCGATCCCGTGCAGCCTCTCAAACGGTGATACCGCTACTGCTAAATGGGACCCGCATGTCATCCTTTATGTACACTCAAGTTTCTTTTCTTGAATTATTTTTGGCTCCTGATATTTGGTCACTTGCATTTTTCTTTCGATCTCATGCCACGTTTGAAACGTTGAGGAACCTGCTGGCTCATGGGACCCGCATGTCATCCTCTATGTGCTATAAAAGTTTATTTTCTTGGGTTTTTTTTCACCCTCTGATTTTTGGCTATTTCCTTTTTCTTTTGATCCCCTGCCACCTTGGAAACGTTGAGTAAGCTGCTGACTCATGGGACCCGCATGTCATCCTCTATGTACAATCAACTTTCTTTTTCTTTTGATCTCAAGCCGCATTTGAAACGTTGAGACCGCTGCTGCTAATTGGGACCCGCATGTCATCCTCTATGTACAATAAAGTTTCTTTTCTTGGATTATCTTTGGCTCCTGATATTTTGCCTCTTGCCTTTTTTCTTTCGATCTCATGCCGCCTTTGAAACGTTGAGTAAGCTGCTGGCTCATGGGTCCCGCATGTCATACTCTACGAACAATAAAAGTTTCCTTTCTTGGAATTATTTTTGACCCCTAATTTCTGGCTATTTGCCTTTTTCTTTTGATCTCCTGCCCCCTTTGAAACGATGAGGACGCTGTTGGCAGGTCGGTCCCACATGTCATCCTTTGTGAACAATAAAAGTTTCCTTTGATGGATTTATTTTGAACCCCTAATTAATTTCGGGATATTTCCTTTTTTTTCCTTTGATCCCCTGCCGCCTTGGAATCGTTAAGGATGCTGCTGCCTCATGGGTCCCGCATGTCATCCTCTCAGAACGGTAAATGTTTCTTTTCTTGGATTTTGTTTACCAAATGATTTTTGGCTAATTTTTTCTTTCGATCTCCTGCCCCCTTTAAAACGTTGAGGACGCTGCTAGCTCACGGGTCCCACATGTCAGCCTCTATGAACAATAAACGCTGAGGATGCTGCTGCCTCATGGGTCCCGCATGTCATCCTCTTAGAACGAAAATGTTTCTTTTCTTGGATTTTGTACCAACATATTTTTGGTTTATTTTTTCTTTCCATCCCCTGCCGCCTTTAAAACGTTGACGACGCTGCTGGCTCATGGGTCCCCGATGTCAGCCTCCCCGTACAAGAAACATATGATATCTTGATTATTTTGCAGACAATAAACAGTGTATTGCTCTCTGAGCTATATCAAATGGATAATTAAATCTTTATTTTTACATAAAAAAAACTTGTATGTTGAATCTCCTTGTTTTTTTGTCTTTGCGAAGCATAGGACTTTCCTGTTTTTTTTAGAAAATTCGGAACTTTCCTGTTTTGGAGTGGGCTGAAATTGTACGAGTCAAAAGGCCAAGCAGGATAGTTCGAAGGCCCAGATGTCCAGATGCAGCCCAATTGAAATCTTTCTTCTTGGATTTTTTCACCCCTTGATTTCTGGCTACTTCATTATTCTTTTGGTTTTGTGCCGCCTTGGAAACGTTGAGACCGCTGCTGCAAAATGGGACCCGCATGTCATCCTCTACGTACAATAAAATTTCTTTTCTTGGATTATTTTTGGCTCCTGATATTTGGTCACTTGCCTTTTTCTTTCGATCCCGCGCAGCCTCTCAAACGGTGAGACCGCTGCTGCTAAATGGGACCCGCATGTCATCCTCTATGTACAACCAAGTTTCTTTTCTTGAATTATTTTTGGCTCCTGATATTTGGTCACTTGCCTTTTTCTTTCGATCTCATGCCACGTTTGAAACGTTGAGGAACCTGCAGGATCATGGGACCCGCATGTCATCCTCTATGTACTATAAAACTTTATTTTCTTGAATTATTTTTGGCTCCTCATATTTGGTCACTTGCCTTTTTCTTTCGATCTCATGCCACGTTTGAAACGTTGAGGAACCTGCTGGCTCATGGGACCCGCATGTCATCCTCTATGTACTATAAAAGTTCATTTTCTTTGTTTTTTTTCACCCACTGATTTTTGGCTATTTCCTTTTTCTTTTGATCCCCTGCCTCCTTGGAAACGTTGAGTAAGCTGCTAGCTCATGGGACCCGCATGTCATCCTCTATGTCCATCAACTTTATTTTCTTGGATTTTTTTGACCCCCTAATTTCTGGCTACTTTCTTTTTGTTTTGATCTCAAGCCGCATTTGAAACGTTGGGACCGCTGCTGCAAAATGGGACCCGCATGTCATCCTCTATGTAAATAAAGTTTCTTTTCTTGGATTATCTTTGGCTCCTGATATTTTGTCACTTGCCTTTTTCTTTCGATCTCATGCCGCCTTTGAAACTTTAAGTAAGCTGCTGGCTCATGGGCCCCGCATGTCATCCTCTACGAACAATAAAAGTTTCCTTTCTTGGAGTTATTTTTTACCCCTAATTTCTGGCTACTTGCCTTTTTCTTTTGATCTCCTGCCCCTTTGAAACGATGAGAACGCTGTTGGCAGGTCGGTCCCACATGTCATCCTCTATGAACAATAAAACTTTCCTTTGATGGATTTATTTTGAACCCCTAATTAATTTCTGGATATTTCCTTTTTTTCTTTTGATCCCCTGCCGCCTTGGAATCGTTGAGGATGCTGCTGCCTCATGGGTCCCGCATGTCATCCTCTCAGAACGATAAATGTTTATTTTCTTGGATTTTTGACCAACTGATTTTTGGTTTATTTTTTCTATCCATCCCCTGCTGCCTTTAAAACGTTGACGACGCTGCTGGCTCATGGGTCCCCGATGTCAGCCTCCCCGTACAAGAAACATGTGATATCTTGATTATTTCGCTCTGAGCTTTGCAAACGGATAAATTAAATCTTTATTTTTACATAAACAAACTTATATGTTGAATCTCCTTGTTTTTTGTTTTTGCGAAACATAGGACTTTCATGTTTTGTAGTGGGCTGAAATTGTACGAGTCAAAAGGCGTCCAGCACGATAGTTCGAAGGCCCAGATGGCAAGATGCAGCCCAATTGAAAAATATCTTTTCTTGGATTTTGTTTTGACCCCCTGATTTCTGTCTACTTCCTTTTTCTTTTGATCCCTTGCCGCCTTGGAAACGTTGATGCCGCTGCTGCTAAATGGGTCCCGCATGTCATCCTCTATGTACAATAAAATTTCTTTCTTGGATTATTTTCGGGTCCTGATATTTGGCCACTTGCCTTTTTCTTTTGATCTCATGCCGCCTTTGAAATGTTGAGGAAGCTACTGGAGCATGGGTCCCACATGTCATCCTCTATGAACAATAAAAGTTTCCTTTCTTGGAGTTATTTTTTACCCCTAATTTCTGGCTACTTCCTTTTTCTTTTGATCCCCTGCCGCCTTTGAAACGTTGAAGACTTTGTTGGATCATGGGTCCCACATGTCAGCCTCTATGAACAATAAACATTTCCTTTCTTGGAGTTATTTTGTACCCCTAATTTCTTTCTATTTACCTTTTTTTCTTTCGATCCCCAGTTGCCTTCTAAACGTAGAGGACGCGGCTGGCTCGTGGGTCCCAGATGTCAGCCTCCATGGACAATAAACCTCTCCTTTGTTGGATTTATTTTTCACCCTCTGATTTTGGCTATTTCCTTTTATTTTGATCCACTCCGCCTTGGAAACATTGAGTAAGCTGCTGACACATGGGGCCCGCATGTCATCCTCTATGTACAATCAACTTGCAAGATCTTCGAGCGAAAGAGCTTGTATTAGTGGGACCCATATGTCAACCTCTATGTACAATAAAAGCTTCATTTCTTGGATTATTTTTAGCTCCTGATATTTGGTCACTTTCCTTTTTCTTTCAATCTCAAGCCGCCTCTGAAACGTTGAGTAAGGTGCTGGCTCATGGGACCCACATGTCATCCTTTATGTACAATAAAGTTTCTTTTCTTGGGTTTTTTTTACACCTGATTTTTGGTCACTTGCCTTGACGCTGCTGGCTCATGGGTCCCACATGTCAGCATCTATGAACAATAAACCTTTCCATTGTTGGATTTATTGTTTACCCCTAATTTCTGGCTATTTGCCTTTTTCTTTTGATCCCCAGCGGCCTTTGAAAACGTTGAGGAACCTGCTGGCTCATGGGACCCGCATGTCATCCTCTATGTACTATAAAATTTCTTTTCTTGGTTTTTTTCACCCTCTGATTTTTGGCTATTTCATTTTTCTTTTGATCCCCTGCCGCCTTAGAAACGTTGAGTAAGCTGCTGACTCATGGGACCCACATGTCATCCTCTATGTACAATCAACTTTCTTTTTTTGGAGTTTTTTTACCCCCTAATTTCTGGCTACTTTCTTTTTCTTTTGATCTCAAACCGCATTTGAAACGCTGAAACCGCGGCTGCAAAATGGGACCCGCATGTCATCCTCTATGTACAATAAGTTTCATTTCTTGGATTATTTTTTGCTCCTGATATTTAGTCACTTGCCTTTTTCTTTCGATCTCATGCCGTCTTTGAAACGTTGAGTAAGCTGCTGGCTCATGGGTCCCGCATGTCATCCTCTACGAACAATAAAAGTTTCATTTCTTGGAGTTATTTTTGACCCCTAATTTCTGGCTACTTCCTTTTTTTCTTTTGATCCACTGCCTCCTTTGAAACATTGAGGATTCTGCAGACTAATACAAGCTTTTTCTCTCCAAGATCTTGCAAGTTGATAGATTAAATCATAGAATTATTAGGATATGTTTTAAATTTCAAATCCACTTTATGAATTATTAAAAATACCGTTATCCATGTGGGTATGGAGTGATCAAGGATTTTCATATTGGGCATGAGCAGTTTCAAGAACCCAATAATTCAAAATAAATAAAAACAACTTTTATGTATAATCTCTGCGTTTTTTTTGCCATTCATAAGATCTGTGTTTCATTAGAAAAGGGCCGAAATTGCATGAGCAGAAAGGCCCATTTGTAGTTATTGGGCTTCGACAGCCGGAGCAAGTAGGCCGATAGCAATTACCATGTAGATGGCCGTTGGCAACCCAAAGTGAAATATTGGGCCCAACAGGGGAAGACTGAACAGTACTATTTTCTAATTGGAAGGTGGTACATGGCGTAATCCTGCCAAAAAAAAAGATGGACACGGGTTGCTGAAATTTGCCCATCTGCGCCTAATATCGCCGCCGCGGCTCCGCTTCTGCCGCCGCCGCCATGCCTCGTCTCGCGTCGAGCTAACGGTACTGCCGCGTCTCGGGCACGGGGTACCGCGGCGTCCGCGCACGCCCCAAAGGTACATATTACGCGGAGATACGTGACGGCGGCGAGCGCATCGGCCTCGGCATCTACGAGACCGTGCACGAGGCCGCGCGCGCGTACGACGCCGTGGCGTGGCGGCTCGGGCGCCCGCGATCGTCGATGAATTTCCATGACGTGTGGACGCGCCAGCAGGCCGAGGATCTCGCGCCGCCGCCGTACATCGTTAGACAGGAGGAACAGCGCCGCTGCCGCGAGACGGAGCGCCGTTTGCACATCGCCGAGTGGGACAAGCGCGCGGCGCACGAGTGGGTGGCCCGCTTCCCCGAGGACGTTGCCGCCGAGAACGAGCACTTCCGCAGACGGAGGGCAAAGAAGGCGACGAGGCGGGCTACGAAGAAGGAGGACTGCGCACGACGGAGGGCGGAGAAGGTGACGAAGCGGGCCTTCATCGAAGCGCAGCTCGCCGGGCCGACCACCATTGGCGAGGACGACCCCCGTTGGATTGACCTCTTCTCGTCGGGTACGGTGTCGGGCACGACACCGGACTCGTCAGATGTCGAGTTTTAGTTTAGTTTTATCGCACTACTTTGTAAAAATATGAACTACGGAGTATCTATCAAGCTAATTTTATCCTATTTTATGTCTATTTCTAGTCTTTGTTTGATCTTCTGTTTTACTGCACTCTATTTTTCATTATATTCTGTTTTTGGCGCTGCATTTATAGCGCCTCTGAAAATACCCTGTTTCAGCCCTGCATTTGGCCGCCACAGTTTGCAGCTTCCGATGAAGCTATTGCCGGCTCCATGCGCAGCATCAGCCCACAGCGCCAAAATATAGAGCCACTGCTGGAGTTGTTGTAATATGTTTGTCAGCAGGAGCTTACCTAATTAGTGAAAAAGATGTTCAGCGTGGGATTCGAAAAAAAGATCTTCATGTTTTTTCCTAGCGATCCTAGTTCGGACTTTTGATTGTGTTGGCTAGTGCATGTAGCTTGACACTTGTATTATGTGATCCTGATATGAGGATAAGAACACCTTCAGCTTGCATTGCTAATGGTGTCTACTACAGCAGTGGCGTACCTTCAATGGAGACTGATGCAAGAGAGTTGGTACTGGTGAGCCTGCACTTGACATCATCGTGCCACCTGAAGTAGGTGGTGTATTGGGATTAGACTGATAAGCATAGCACCTTGCAAAGAACAAGATGATGCTAGTGTTGGTTAACGTGATTTTACGCCAAAAGTCATGTATGCTCAACAGGTGCCATACCTAGTTTGGATATTGTGTTGTTACCCTTTTTTGGTTTGGTGTTTGTCCAACAGAGAAAGCTACTCTTTTCCCGTGTAAGTGTTATTATGTGAACAAAAGTTGTATGTAAATATATATCGGTCAGAGAACCAAGATTGCATAGTCTTGCCTGGTTATAACACATAAATCATAATAACAATTAAAGAGAAAAGGAACATTTGCCTTTGCAATGTGATTGTGTCAAGTAGATTAGACAACCAACCACAAACATTAAAGGTCAACAGCCAAACGCATGCGAAAGTCCTAAGGTAAGCTCCATAATACATGTTGAAACCAAAAGCCTAGAAACCATAAGAAAGGTAGCTCCACATCACAGTTCCACGACAGCAGCATACTGATCATAAAACATATATCAAGTTAGGACAGCTGCACCACTGGGTAAGCATCCATGGGGTCTGGCTCAAGAGCAAAGACTGTGTGAATGCTGCAAAATGTGGCTCTTGCCTCACCCCACCCATACATCTTATCATGGAACCTTACCAAATCAGCATGAATCATTTTGACATAAACATAGCTCCTCTCTCCATGCTGATGGGATTGAACAATGCGCCAGTTGCAGTGCTTCAGCTTGTCAAACAGTATGCAGGAGATGACGAAGCATGCTGGCTGGTCTTTTGTAGTGACAATGGCTTGGAGTAGCTGGTCCTGTGAACCACCCAACTGGATCTTTAGAGCTTGAAGGACAGTCTGTGCCATATAAGCTACCGTTGCTGACTCCAGCTCGGGTTCAGGTGAATGACAGCTGACATCTTGTCCTCGAGATGCACATCCTTCTTGATCAGATTCAGCAGAATCATCACCACTACTTACAGGTGCATCAGGTTCTACAGAAGGCACATCAGGTACATGCTCCAGTTCATAGGAGTTGGGTGGGACAGCACCGTTTGCTGAAATCTCTACAATACCAGCTCCAGGTAGACCACCAGTCTCTACAGAGGGTAAACCACCAATATCCACTTCAGAGGATTCTCGTGGCACGACACCTTTCGCTAGAGGCTCTACCCTACCAGCTCCAGGTCCACCACCAGTCAGTACTGCGGGCATAGTCATGACGGGTTCTACCAATAACAAACCTCCTTCGGGTGGCGTGGCAACTTCGGGTGCAGGATCATCAGTAGCAACTCCAGCATCAGCACCAGTTACATCGGTCTTGACAATAGGTAAACCGTCTTGCTCCAGTTCAGAGAATTCCCGTGGCACGACACCGTTCACTAGAGGCTCTACACTAGCAGCTCCAGCTGCACCACCAGTTTCTACAGCAGGGGGTAAACCCAATCCACAACCTTCTTCATGTGGCACGATGATGCCAGGTATAGGCTCATCGATACTGTGTCCAATTTGCATCAGTCTCCATAGACAGTAAACAAGGTGGCGTCAGAGGTTTAAAAGACTGGCATGCCATTTCACCTTTGTCCTCAGACAATATAGAGTTTTCTTCAACTCTATGTTTCTGCAATAATAAGCACATGAACAGAAATTAGACCAGAGCATCTAGCCATCTAACAGGGGCAGCGGCAAAACAAGCGTCGATCCATATGTTTACCTTGTCATCTGGGATATCAGAACACACCGATTTAGAAGTCATTTCACATAGCATCCACTTTTTCGTTCCTTCCCCTACGTCCATCTGGAATAAGTAATACTATTGATCACATAAAACTAATTAATCAAATATATGCATATGTTGAGATGTTTGCACGGCAAATTGTGGATTCTGCTTTTATCACTGACGAATCGTCGTTCTATATATTTACCTTGTCATCTGGGATATCAGAAGTCACAGAATGAGAAGTCATCTCACTAAGTATCGGTTTTTCGCTCTTTCCCCTCCATCCATCTGCAATAAGAAGTACTATTGATCACATAAAGCCAATTCATTGAATATATGCCTATGTTGAGAAGTTTGCACAGCAAATTGTGGATTCTACTTCCAATCACCAAGTAATCTCGTGAGAAATGCATGATCAAGATATGTTTCTCCCTCTTGATCGACATCTGCATCTCCATTAAGACTAATCATCGTGCGATGGTGCTCTTCAGAAGAGCGCATACACTTCCAATCACCAGACAAGCAAAAAATTGTTGATTCTAGTAATGCTTAATCAACAGTGGCCATGGAACAACCGCAGATCGACCAAGCAAAAAAAAAATCAACAGCCTACTGACCACATGGCAAAACAAACTAGGCCCATACATGGCCTCACAAATCATCATCAAACGTCGATCAAACTAGCATGTTTGAACATGGATTACCAATTTATTTTCTGATAAAGTGAGTATATTAATATCGAAAGATATTGATTACACTGAGCCTCTGCAACAACGCAATACCTTACTGGTAGTACGGATGCACATGGATTCCTAATACTCCCTCTGTTCGGTTTTAATTAGTCGACGTGAGGGAGAGAAGAAAATGAACTGTCCATGCTTTCAACTAGAGTCAATTAAATACGAACGGAAGAAGTACGTAGTAATATTGACAAATATCCGGATCTAGTCTAAAAACAAATTGGCATGTAAATCCTAGTAGTCTACTAAACTAGGATCAATACCCTAGATTAGGGTTGCAAGCGGCGTCCGTGAATCGTCCCGCAAAGCAGAAAATAAGAGAAAATAGTGGTTGAGATTAGAGCAGATTTAAAGCACTCGCACTGAAACTAGCTAGCCCGCTACCCACCCCGCTTGACACCCTGCCCTAGATGTGAATCTACACCAAATATTCAAACAAGGATGAGCAACCGCCAATAAAATTTTATCTGCACATCATCATCTCTACCATACACAAGGGTATGGTGATTTCACATACAGCCATTGTTGCCGCTGGACGAGGATGAGTGATGCGCCGCGGAGAAGGTGCCTCACACCTCTGTCGCCGCCGCCGTCGAAGAGGAAGTCGAAGCCGCGCGATTGTGGTCCGTCGCCGATATGGAGGTGGAGCTACTAGGGAAGAGGTGGAGGTGGAGGTGGAGAGGGAGTGATGGTTTGTACTAGTGGCGGCCGGTGAGGTAGTTATAAATACAGCCTCTCTCTCTTTTTTGGCAAGGAATGCAGCTTCTCTTGGAAGGAAACGAGGCAACGCACTCCAGATTTTGTATATTACTATAATATAATATGGGCAGAGAAATTTGGACGCATCTGTGTTGTCTTGTCAAATGAATCACCAGGATTTGCTTTTAGTACTCCAGATTTGGGCGACCCAAGGAAGTAGAGATACTAATGTACGCCATCTAGCTGCACGCTATCAAATCAAATAAATGGTCATGCCATTTACTTTTAAGATGTACAATCAACTTTCTTTTTCTTTTGATCTCAAGCCGCATTTGAAACGTTGAGACCGCTGCTGCTAATTGGGACCCGCATGTCATCCTCTATGTACAATAAAGTTTCTTTTATTGGATTATCTTTGGCTCCTGATATTTTGCCACATGCCTTTTTCTTTCGATCTCATGCCGCCTTTGAAACGTTGAGTAAGATGCTGGCTCATGGGTCCCGCATGTCATACTCTACGAACAATAAAACTTTCCTTTCTTGAAATTATTTTTGACCCCTAATTTCTGGCTATTTGCCTTTTTCTTTCGATCTCCTGCCCCCTTTGAAACGATGAGGACGCTGTTGGCAGGTCGGTCCCACATGTCATCCTTTGTGAACAATAAAAGTTTCCTTTGATGGATTTATTTTGAACCCCTAATTAATTTCGGGATATTTCCTTTTTTTTCCTTTGATCCCCTGCCGCCTTGGAATCGTTGAGGATGCTGCTGCCTCATGGGTCCTGCATGTCATCCTCTCAGAACGGTAAATGTTTCTTTTCTTGGATTTTGTTTACCAAATGATTTTTGGCTAATTTTTTCTTTCGATCTCCTGCCCCCTTTAAAACGTTGAGGACGCTGCTGGCTCACGGGTCCCACATGTCAGCCTCTATGAACAATAAACGCTGAGGATGCTGCTGCCTCATGGGTCCCGCATGTCATCCTCTTAGAACGAAAATGTTTCTTTTCTTGGATTTTGTACCAACATATTTTTGGTTTATTTTTTCTTTCCATCCCCTGCTGCCTTTAAAACGTTGACGACGCTGCTGGCTCATGGGTCCCCGATGTCAGCCTCCCAGTACAAGAAACATATGATATCTTGATTATTTTGCAGACAATAAACAGTGTATTTCGCTCTGAGCTATATCAAACGGATAATTAAATCTTTATTTTTACATAAAAAAAAACTTGTATGTTGAATCTCCTTCTTTTTTTGTCTTTGCGAAGCATAGGACTTTCCTGTTTTTTTTAGAAAATTCGGAACTTTCCTGTTTTGGAGTGGGCTGAAATTGTACGAGTCAAAAGGCCAAGCAGGATAGTTCGAAGGCCCAGATGTCCAGATGCAGCCCAATTGAAATCTTTCTTCTTGGATTTTTTCACCCCGATTTCTGGCTACTTCATTTTTCTTTTGGTTCTGTGCTGCCTTGGAAACGTTGAGACCGCTGCTGCAAAATGGGACCCGCATGTCATCCTCTACGTACAATAAAATTTCTTTTCTTGGATTATTTTTGGCTCCTGATATTTGGTCACTTGCCTTTTTCTTTCGATCCCGCGCAGCCTCTCAAACGGTGAGACCGCTGCTGCTAAATGGGACCCGCATGTCATCCTCTATGTACAATCAAGTTTCTTTTCTTGAATTATTTTTGGCTCCTGATATTTGGTCACTTGCCTTTTTCTTTCGATCTCATGCCACGTTTGAAACGTTGAGGAACCTGCAGGATCATGGGACCCGCATGTCATCCTCTATGTACTATAAAACTTTCTTTTCTTGAATTATTTTTGGCTCCTCATATTTGGTCACTTGCCTTTTTCTTTCGATCTCATGCCACGTTTGAAACGTTGAGGAACCTGCTGGCTCATGGGACCCGCATGTTATCCTCTATGTACTATAAAAGGATCATGGGACCCATATGTCAACCTCTATGTACAATAAAAGCTTCATTTCTTGGATTATTTTTAGCTCCTGATATTTGGTCACTTTCCTTTTTCTTTCAATCTCAAGCCGCCTCTGAAACGTTGAGTAAGATGCTGGCTCATGGGACCCACATGTCATCCTTTATGTACAATAAAGTTTCTTTTCTTGGGTTTTTTTACACCTGATTTTTGGTCACTTGCCTTGACGCTACTGGCTCATGGGTCCCACATGTTAGCATCTATGAACAATAAACCTTTCCTTTGTTGGATTTATTGTTTACCCCTAATTTCTGGCTATTTGCCTTTTTCTTTTGATCCCCAGCGGCCTTTGAAAACGTTGAGGAACCTGCTGGCTCATGGGACCCGCATGTCATCCTCTATGTACTATAAAATTTCTTTTCTTGGTTTTTTTTCACCCTCTGATTTTTGGCTATTTCCTTTTTCTTTTGATCCCCTGCCGCCTTAGAAACGTTGAGTAAGTTGCTGACTCATGGGACCCGCATGTCATCCTCTATGTACAATCAACTTTCTTTTTTTGGAGTTTTTTTACCCCCTAATTTCTGGCTACTTTCTTTTTCTTTTGATCTCAAACCGCATTTGAAACGCTGAAACCGCTGCTGCAAAATGGGACCCGCATGTCATCCTCTATGTACAATAAGTTTCATTTCTTGGATTATTTTTTGCTCCTGATATTTAGTCACTTGCCTTTTTCTTTCGATCTCATGCCGTCTTTGAAACGTTGAGTAAGCTGCTGGCTCATGGGTCCCGCATGTCATCCTCTACGAACAATAAAAGTTTCATTTCTTGGAGTTATTTTTGACCCCTAATTGCTGGCTACTTCCTTTTTTTCTTTTGATCCACTGCCTCCTTTGAAACATTGAGGATTCTGCAGACTAATACAAGCTTTTTCTCTCCAAGATCTTGCAAGTTGATAGATTAAATCATAGAATTATTAGGATATGTTTTAAATTTCAAATCCACTTTATGAATTATTAAAAATACCGTTATCCATGTGGGTATGGAGCGATCAAGGATTTTCATATTGGGCATGAGCAGTTTCAAGAACCCAATAATTCAAAATAAATAAAAACAACTTTTATGTATAATCTCTGCGTTTTTTTTGCCATTCATAGGATCTGTGTTTCATTAGAAAAGGGCCGAAATTGCATGAGTAGAAAGGCCCATTTGTAGTTATTGGGCTTCGACAGCCGGAGCAAGTAGGCCGATAGCAATTACCATGTAGATGGCCGTTGGCAACCCAAAGTGAAATATTGGGCCCAACAGGGGAAGACTGAACAGTACTATTTTCTAATTGGAAGGTGGTACATGGCGTAATCCTGCCAAAAAAAAAGATGGACACGGGTTGCTGAAATTTGCCCATCTGCGCCTAATATCGCCGCCGCGGCTCCGCTTCCACCGCCGCCGCCATGCCTCGTCTCGCGTCGAGCTCGCGGTACTGCCGCGTCTCGGGCACGGGGTACCGCGGTGTCCGCGCGCGCCCCAAAGGTACGTATTACGCGGAGATACGTGACGGCGGCGAGCGGATCGGCCTCGGCACCTATGAGACCGCGCACGAGGACGCGCGCGCGTACGACACCGTGGCGTGGCGGCTCGGGCGCCCGCGATCGTCGATGAATTTCCATGACGTGTGGACGCACCAGCAGGCCGAGGATCTCGCGCCGCCGCCGTACATCGTTAGACAGGAGGAACAGCGCCGCCGCCGCGAGACGAGCGCGCGGCGCGCGAGTGGGCGGCCCGCTTCCCCGAGGACGTTGCCGCCGAGAACGAGCACTTCCGCAGACGGAGGGCGGAGAAGGCGATGAGGCGGGCTGCGAAGAAGGAGGACCGCGCACGACGGAGGGCGGAGAAGGCGACAAAGCGGGCCTTCATCGAAGCGCAGCTCGCCGGGCCGACCATCATTGGCGAGGACGACCCCCGTTGGATTGACCTCTTCTCGTCGGATACGGTGTCGGGCACGACACCGAACTCGTCAGATGTCGAGTTTTAGTTTAGTTTTATCGCACTACTTTGTAAAAATATGAACTACGGAGTATCTATCAAGCTAATTTTATCCTATTTTATGTCTATTTCTAGTCTTTGTTTGATCTTCTGTTTTACTGCACTCTATTTTTCATTATATTCTTATTTTGGCGCTGCATTTATAGCGCCTCTGAAAATACGCTGTTTCAGCCCTCCATTTGGCCGCCACAGTTTGCAGCTTCAGGTGAAGCTATTGCCGGATCCATGCGTAGCATCAGCCCACAGCGCCAAAATATAGAGCCACTGCTGGAGTTGCTGTAATATGTTTGTCAGCAGGAGCTTACCTAATTAGTGAAAAAGATGTTCAGCGTGGGATTCGAAAAAAAGATCATCATGTTTTTTTCCTAGCGATCCTAGTTCGGACTTTTGATTGTGTTGGCTAGCGCATGTAGCTTGACACCTGTATTATGTGATCCTGATATGAGGATAAGAACACCTTCAGCTTGCATTGCTAATGGTGTCTACTGCACCAGTGGCGTACCTTCAATGGAGACTGATGCAAGAGAGTTGGTACTGGTGAGCCTGCACTTGACATCATCGTGCCACCTGAAGTAGGTGGTGTATTGGGATTAGACTGATAAGCATAGCACCTTGCAAAGAACAAGATGATGCTAGTGTTGGTTAACGTGATTTTACGCCAAAAGTCATGTATGCTCAACAGGTGCCGTACTGTAACATCCCAAACTTGTTATCTTGAATAAATGAGTGTTCATGAGCATTGCATGCATATAGTTTGCATCTAAGTAAAATTTGCATCTCCATTTTCCAATTATGCAAATCCCTCTGCATTTCTTCCTCATTCAAATCTCTCAAGATTTTCAAAATTAGACAACATGGCATTGTTGTTATTCAATAAGTCCATGTGTGTTTAATATCTTCTCTGCAAAATTTGAGTTCAAACAAAGTTCAAACAGATTTGAAAATTGAATTTGAAAAGAGAAACAAAAATCAGAAAAAGAGAAAGAAGAAAAAAATAGGGAGAAACCCTCTCTATTTCTCTCCCTGGGCTCGGCCCCCTTCCTCTCTCTCTTTTCCTTCTTGGCCGCAGCCCAGCTCGGCCCAGGTGGCCCAACAGCAGCCGCACCCCCAACCCAAACTTCCCCAGGGGGGTTTTTGCAATTTTGCCGTCGTCTCCCCGCGCCTCCAAGCAGCTGGGTGGCGCACGGCCAGCCACCCGATTCTCCGGCCGGCCCAGATGCTCCCCGCCGCCCCCCGGCGGCTATAAAGCCTCGCCGGCCGCCGCCCGAACCCTAGCCCTCCTTTTCCCCTTCCCCAACGCTCTCCCGCGCCCTCCCAGAGCTAACCCTAGCTCCACAGAGACGGCCGGCCGCCGCTCGATTCGCCGCCGGCGAGCTTCCCCGGCGGTCGCCGACCCCACCAATGCGCTCGGGGTGAGCTCCTCGTTCTCCCCATGCCCTCGCCTTGGCCCCTCTCGCCCTGTAGCCATGCCCGCAACGGGCTACTGCCCCGACCGCCGCCGCACCTCGCCGCCGGCCACGCTCCGGCGGCCAATAATGGGTGGCGCCACCGCCAATAGCTTCCTTGCGTCGCCATGCGTTGATTACCCCTGGCCACGCGCGCGATTGTGGCCGGAATCGCCGGATTGCAGCACCACCTGCAGGCCATGGCCGCGCTGACGTCAGCATGACGTCAGCGTGAGGTCATTAATCAATTTCCATATTTTATGTATTTTCTAATATCCATTTCTGTAATTTCTGTAAATAGAAATAATATTACATGTGCGGTCCCCTGGTCAGGATTTTAATAATTTCATAAATATTTTAGAAAAGAATAATATTATGACATGTGGGTCCAACTTTATTATTATTTATATAATTTTCTGAAATTTATTTAAAATGAATTAAACTTGGGAAATTCATAAATAATTCATTTTAAATCAGAAAAATATAAAATTATATATCAAAATGATCAGAAAAACAAATCCTAATTGTTTATCCATGTTTCATACATCTTTGAACCAATTAAATATGAGCCTTAGTAGAAACCCTAATTTGACCCCTCTCATATGTCGGGGTTCGAAGCCGAACCCCTTTAATTTCCATCGATGCACCTAGGGTTACCCAAACCCCTTTAATATGACATGTCATCATATTTTATGTGCATTGCATTGTACCTTGCCTTGATTGTGCTCTTCCTTTCCGGTATTTGGTTCTTCTCGATAGGGACCGAACGCGAGCCTGAGATCAACGCCACCGAAGAGCAGCATCACAACAACGAGGGACAAGGCAAGCCCTAACCTGGTTCATATATGGTTTCGAAATGCTTTACTTCTGGTTCTTACATATTGCATCTGCTTCAAATATGATTTATCGGCAGTTGTAGATATCCTATGTGTGCATAATTCCATCCTTGTAGCCCAGAGTTACTGATCCACCGCTCCCAGCAAAACTAGGTCTGAGCTTGTTCGCATCGCTAGAGCCTTATATGTGTTATGCTTAGCCATGCTTAGCTGTTGAAGTCTGATACATCCGGTTGATGAATCAGAGCTACGAATGAACCTAGTTTGACAGGATGACGTGGTAAGATCAGTGATGATGTTAATTAACATGCTAAAGGCTTCGATGGGCCGCCACATGGGGATGTGGTGATTTGACTCGTTCTCGCCGATACTAGGACCTGAGTTCTCGCCTTCGGAACCAAGACTGAGCGTACAGCCACACGGGGCCCATGGGAACCCCTCGGCCCGAACTTACCAAGCTTACCCATGAGTCAATTAGTTTGCGAGTTCCATTTGCCATACGCATGGGGGAAAGGTGGAAAAGGTTTTCAAAGTGCATCATACAGGGCGTGGCTAGGGTGAAGGATGCTGGAGGCATTGAACTGGATCCCCTGCGCATAATGACCGGGACCGCCTCGGAGAGTGGCTACCTACGATGATGGAGCTCCCCAGTTAGTTTGACTCATGGGATAGGCGAAGTAAGGGAAAGGTTTTGGTCGACCACCCTCTGCCGGCACACCAAGGAAGTGTGTTAATCTAGTGGCACTAAGAGTCGGTCGACGCGTGTGGGTAAAGTTGTACACCCCTGCAGGGTAAATCTTTTCGAAAAGCCGTGTCCACGGTTATGGACGACTTGGTGTTGGATTCTGTGATCATAGACAACTTGAACCTAATCGTAAAACTTGATGTTAATGTGTGATAAGGATCCCTTCTCAGGGTGTCGAGGGGGTGATCCTAGGTGATAGGTTCAGGTGATGATGAAGATTCGGTGGATTCAACATGATGATCTTAGAGCTAGAGTTGATATCGCTCTCTTACCCCTTTTGAAAATGGTCTGAATAGACGAGCTTCTGCTCCCTCCTGTTTACAAAGGAAAACTGGCTTTCTGCAAAATAAGCTCCACATAAAGCCTCGCATACTCGCTTTGCTAACAGGTTGTACTAAGTCTTGCTGAGTTCCTGTACTCAGCCTTGCATGCTTTGTTTCAGAGGAAATCCTTCCAACTGATGGTGGCTTCTACCTCGACGTCGACGAGTAGTTCGGAGTTCCTTAGGCGGCAGCCTGAGACTTATGGGCTGGGACGTCGCCTTATGTTATGGCCTCTTAGGCCCTTTGCAGTCTTGTTATCTAGATAACATAATTTGCTTTCCGTTGTTTGTTGAATTGTGGTCAGTGACCTCTGCGTGTAATAAATTTGGATCTTAACTCTGCTAAGAGTTGTAATATATTTGCTTCGAGTCGTAGAGTCACTGTTGTGTTACCGATTCTCACCCTGTAGGCCCTAGAGATCTAGGTTAGGCTTATGCCAGATGTGATATCTGGGTTTGTCTAGCCCCGACCTCCGGGGTCGCCACAGGTTTTGGTATCAGAGCAGGACTGCCTATAGGAAACCCTTTCGACTGGTCGATGTTGAGTCTAGTAGTTGTGAAAACTGTTTGAAAGCTAAAAGTATTTGCAAAAGCATCTGAATAGGATTCTTTTTACTCCTTATCTGGTGTCATTCTAATGCTGAGTCATCTTACCTTGTTTTGATTGAAAAAGGTTTTACCTCTACCCTGTTATTTCCAAACTTATAGGATCTACGGGTTTGGGTTGTTTTCTCTAAAAGTACTTCGTACTTGGTTGCTTAACCCAGTGTTCCTAAAGTTACATCAGTTGATCTGGATCTTTGTTCTTTCCATTCACTCAATGTTATCATTTCGTTGAATCCTTTCCAAGAAATTTGTTTCTCATGATCTTTTTACTTTGTGGGTTCCACATAATTCTGTTCTAGGCTTCAAGGTTTTATTCTTACCTTGGATGCCTCCTTCCCTTTTTAATTTTCTTGAATAATACTTTTGAAGCTAGCTATGGCTTCTTGAAAGTTACCTTATGATTACTACCTCGTAGTGTCCTCCGTGTCACTCAGATAGTAGTTATCCCTTTATTTGTGTTTTCCCCTTGGACTTGAACCGAAGGTCCCGGATTGTGCTGGGTTCACTTAGTGTGAATCTAAGTACATGATGCTGACCTTTAACCCAAGATCCATTCCGTTGATCCCTCCTATAGGCGTGCTCATCTGACCCATGTCTCTGCTGATGAGGTTGAAGAGGATCCAAGCGTCCTAATGGGTATGCTCTATGTAAATTCAATCCTAGCTACAGTTCTGTTTGATTCTGGAGCATCGCATACATTCATATCTCAAGAGTTTGCACGAAAGCATGATATACCCTTCGAGACAATGCCCTCCCCTCTAGAGATCACAACTCCTGGTTCTCATTGGCAAACTATCTGGATTACCCCTGAGGTTATAATCAGTATAGGGCCAGTGTGGTTCCTCACCTCTCTCATTGCCCTCAAGTCAACTGACATTGATATCATCTTGGGCATGGATTGGCTAGTAAAGCATAAGGCTATCATTGATTGCGCAGCTAGGTCGGTTGTACTAACCAATCTTTCCGGCAAAAGTGTTCTGTACTGGGCTCCATCCGCAATACCTCCATCGGCAAGGTTTACCCCTGAAGCCGAGTTGTATGCCATTGAAGCCCTACCTAAACCAGAAATCTCCGATGTCTGGGTGGTCCGTGACTTTCCAGATGTCTTTCTTGAAGAGTTACCTGGCATGCCACCTGATCGAAGTGTGGACTTTGTCATTGAGTTGGTTCCTGGAACTGCCCCTGTTTCCCGGAGACCATATCGTATGCCTCCAGAAGAGTTGGTTGAACTGAAGAAGCAGTTAGAGGAGTTAGAAGAGAAGAACTTCATACAACCCAGTACTTCTTCCTGGGGTTGCCCTGCCCTCTTTGTCAAGAAGAGAGATACCAACATTCCACGGCTGGTTGTTGATTACCGTCCGCTCAACGCAGTGACAATCAAGAACAAATACCCTCTTCCTATAATCAATGATCTTTTTGATCAGTTGTCCGGTGCCACAGTCTTCTCCAAGATGGATTTGAGATCAGGGTACCATCAAATCAAAATCCGCAAGGAGGACATTCCGAAGACAGCGTTCACAACTCGTTATGGTCTTTACGAGTATACTGTCATGTCCTTTGGCCTCACAAATGCTCCTGCCACTTTTATGCGGCTCATGAACTCTGTTTTCATGGAGTATCTTGACAAGTTCGTCGTGGTCTACATCGACGATATTCTGATCTACTCCAAAACTGAAGATGAACATGAGGAACATCTCCGTCTGGTGCTAACCAAACTTCGTGAGCACCGTCTCTACGCCAAGTTCTCAAAATGGGAGTTTTGGTTAAAAGAGCTCATATTCCTTGGTCATGTTATTTCTGAAAAAGGTGTTGCAGTCATTCCAGATAAAGTTCAAGCCGTTCTTGACGGGAAGACACCTAAGTCAGCAAAGGAGATTCGGAGTTTTCTCGGTCTGGTGGGTTATTACCGCCGATTCATTGAAAATTTCTCCAAGATTGCCAAACCAATGACCGATCTTCTCAAGAAAGATAAGAAGTTCGAATGGTCAGAAAAGGCTGAAGAGAGTTTCCAGGTTTTGAAAACCAAGCTGACTACTGCTCCTGTGCTCGTCCTTCCGGACACAAGCAAAGACTTCGTTGTCTATTGCGATGCCTCTCTCCAAGGGCTTGGATGTGTGTTGATGCAAGATGGTCATGTGGTGGCCTATGCCTCTCGACAGTTGAAACCACATGAGCTCAATTATCCTACTCATGATCTCGAGCTTGCAGCGGTGATCCATGCTCTTAAGCAATGGCGACCTTATCTTTATGGTAATCGTTGCGAGTTATACTCGGATCATCAAAGTCTGAAGTATCTTTTCACCCAGCCGGATCTGAATATCAGACAGAGAAGATGGCTAGAACTCATAAAAGATTATGACTTGGGTCTCAACTATAAACCCGGCAAAGCCAATGTCGTTGCTGATGCGCTAAGTCGGAAGTCCTATTGCAACAATCTGATGGTTAAACAAGCGCAACCTTCTCTCTATGAGGAACTTGCAAAACTCAACCTTGAGATTGTTCCTAGTGGATTCCTTGCTAATCTAGAGGTGAAGCCCTCTCTTGAAGACCAGATCAATAAGACTCAGAAGCAAGATTCTGGCATTACCGAGATCAAGAAGAACATTGCTAGCGGAGTTGCTAAATGTTTCTCCATTGATGATCAAGGTACCGTTTATTTCGGTAAGCGTCTAGTCGTACCGGATAAATAGGATCTAAAAGAGCTAATCCTTAAAGAAGCTCATGATTCACCCCTTTCTATCCATCCTGGTAGTACGAAGATGTATAGGGATCTCCGCCAACGATTCTGGTGGTCTGGGATGAAGCAAGAGATCGCTAAGTTTGTTGCTGAATGCGACGTTTGTCGTCGTGTAAAAGCTGAACATCAAAGACCTGCTGGTACTCTCCAACCTCTATCAATTCCTGAGTGGAAATGGGATGAAATTGGCATGGATTTCATTACCGGTCTCCCCAAAACAAAAAAATGGAAGAGATGCTATATGGGTATTCGTTGACCGTCTATCCAAGGTTGCTCACTTCCTTCCTATCCGAGAAGACATAAAAGCTAGTCAACTAGCAGATTTGTATATATCACGGATAGTCACTCTTCATGGTGTTCCTAAGAAGATCGTCTCTGATCGTGGAAGTCTTTTCACCTCAAAGTTCTGGTCTAGCTTTCAACAAGCTATGGGAACTCGTCTTTCCTTCAACACAGCCTATCATCCTCAAACCGGTGGTCAAACCGAAAGAGTGAATCAAATTCTTGAAGACATGCTCAGGGCCTGTGTTATATCCTTCGGTAAAGATTGGGAAAAGTGCCTTCCATTTGCCGAGTTCACCTATAACAACAGCTTCCAATCTAGCCTGGGCATGGCACCTTTTGAAGCTTTGTATGGCAGAAGGTGTAGAACTCCTTTGAACTGGTCCGAAACTGGAGAAAGAAAGTTATTTGGACTAGAAATAATCAACGAAGCAGAAGATCAAGTTCGCATCATTCGCGAGCATCTGAAAACTGCTCAGTCACGTCAAAAAAGCTACTATGATCGCCATCATCAAGAAGTGAAGTATGAAATTGGTGATCAAGCTTATCTTCGAGTCACTCCTCTCAAGGGTGTCCGTCGCTTCGGTATCAAAGGCAAACTAGCACCTCGCTATGTTGGTCCTTTCCGCGTCCTTGCCAAGCGTGGTAATGTTTCCTACAAGTTGGAGTTACCTTCCAATTTTCCTGAAGTTCATGATGTCTTCCATGTGTCCCAACTCAAGCGTTGCTTCAAAGATCCTATCCGTGGTGTTGATCACGAGACTCTTGACCTTCAAGAGGATCTAACATATCGAGAACATCCTGTTCGTATCCTTGATGAAGCCGAGCGTAAAACTCGACGTCAGAGCATCAATTTCCTGAAAGTTCAGTGGTCTAATCATTCTGAGCAAGAAGCAACCTGGGAACGAGAAGATCGTTTACGATCTGAGTACCCTTCCTTCTTTTCTAAAATCTAGGAATCTCGAGGACGAGATTCTTGTAAGGGGGGTAGAGTTGTAACATCCCAAACTTGTTATCTTGAATAAATGAGTGTTCATGAGCATTGCATGCATATAGTTTGCATCTAAGTAAAATTTGCATCTCCATTTTCCAATTATGCAAATCCCTCTGCATTTCTTCCTCATTCAAATCTCTCAAGATTTTCAAAATTAGACAACATGGCATTGTTGTTATTCAATAAGTCCATGTGTGTTTAATATCTTCTCTGCAAAATTTGAGTTCAAACAAAATTCAAACAGATTTGAAAATTGAATTTGAAAAGAGAAACAAAAATCAGAAAAAGAGAAAGAAGAAAAAAATAGGGAGAAACCCTCTCTATTTCTCTCCCTGGGCTCGGCCCCCTTCCTCTCTCTCTTTTCCTTCTTGGCCGCAGCCCAGCTCGGCCCAGGTGGCCCAACAGCAGCCGCACCCCCAACCCAAACTTCCCCAGGGGGGTTTTTGCAATTTTGCCGTCGTCTCCTCGCGCCTCCAAGCAGCTGGGTGGCGCACGGCCGGCCACCCGATTCTCCGGCCGGCCCAGATGCTCCCCGCCGCCCCCCGGCGGCTATAAAGCCTCGCCGGCCGCTGCCCGAACCCTAGCCCTCCTTTTCCCCTTCCCCGACACTCTCCCGCGCCCTCCTAGAGCTAACCCTAGCTCCACAGAGACGGCCGGCCGCCGCTCGATTCGCCGCCGGCGAGCTTCCCCGGCGGTTGCTGACCCCGCCAACGCGCTCGGGGTGAGCTCCTCGTTCTCCCCATGCCCTCGCCTTGGCCCCTCTCGCCCTGTAGCCATGCCCGCAACGGGCTACTGCCCCGGCCGCCGCCGCACCTCGCCGCCGGCCACGCTCCGGCGACCAATAATGGGTGGCGCCACCGCCAATAGCTTCCTTGCGTCGCCCTGCGTTGATTCCCCCTAGCCACGCGCGCGATTGTGGCCGGAATCGCCGGATTGCAGCACCACCTGCAGGCCATGGCCGCACTGACGTCAGCATGACGTCGGCGTGAGGTCATTAATCAATTTCCATATTTTATGTATTTTCTAATATCCATTTCTGTAATTTCTGTAAATAGAAATAATATGACATGTGGGGTCCCCTGGTCAGGATTTTAATAATTTCATAAATATTTTAGAAAAGAATAATATTATGACATGTGGGTCCAACTTTATTATTATTTATATAATTTTCTGAAATTGGTTTAAAATGAATTAAACTTGGGAAATTCATAAATAATTCATTTTAAATCAGAAAAATATAAAATTATATATCAAAATGATCAGAAAAACAAATACTAATTGTTTATCCATGTTTCATACATCTTTGAACCAATGAAATATGAGCCTTAGTAGAAACCCTAATTTGACCCCTCTCATATGTCGGGGTTCGAAGCCGAACCCCTTTAATTTCCATCGATGCACCTAGGGTTACCCAAACCCCTTTAATATGACATGTCATCATATTTTATGTGCATTGCTTTGTACCTTGCCTTGATTGTGCTCTTCCTTTCCGGTATTTGGTTCTTCTCGATAGGGACCGAACGCGAGCCTGAGATCAATGCCACCGAAGAGCAGCATCACAACAACGAGGGACAAGGCAAGCCCTAACCTGGTTCATATATGGTTTCGAAATGCTTTACTTCTGGTTCTTACATATTGCATCCACTTCAAATATGTTTTATCGGCAGTTGTAGATATCCTATGTGTGCATAATTCCATCCTTGTAGCCCAGAGTTACTGATCCACCGCTCCCAGCAAAACTAGGTCTGAGCTTGTTCGCATCGCTAGAGCCGTATATGTGTTATGCTTAGCCATGCTTAGCTGTTGAAGTCTGATCCATCCGGTTGATGAATCAGAGCTACGAATGAACCTAGTTTGACATGATGACGTGGTAAGATCAGTGATGATGTTAATTAACATGCTAAAGGCTTGGATGGGCCGCCACATGGGGATGTGGTGATTTGACTCGTTCTCGCCGATACTAGGACCTGAGTTCTCGCCTTCGGAACCAAGACTGAGCATACAGCCACACGGGGCCCATGGGAACCCCTTGGCCCGAACTTACCTAGCTTACCCATGAGTCAATTAGTTTGCGAGTTCCATTTGCCATACGCATGGGGGAAAGGTGGAAAAGGTTTTCAAAGTGCATCATACAGGGCGTGGCTAGGGTGAAGGATGCTGGAGGCATTGAACTGGATCCCCAGCGCATAATGACCGGGACCGCCTCGGAGAGTGGCTACCTACGATGACGGAGCTCCCCAGTTAGTTTGACTCATGGGATAGGCGAAGTAAGGGAAAGGTTTTGGTCGACCACCCTCTGCTGGCACACCAAGGAAGTGTGTTAATCTAGTGGCACTAAGAGTCGGTCGGCGCGTGTGGGTAAAGTTGTACACCCCTGCAGGGTAAATCTTTTCGAAAAGCCGTGTCCACGGTTATGGACAACTTGGTGATGGATTCTGTGATCATAGACAACTTGAACCTAATCGTAAAACTTGATGTTAATGTGTGATAAGGATCCCTTCTCAGGGTGTCGAGGGGGTGATCCTAGGTGATAGGTTCAGGTGATGAAGAAGATTCGGTGGATTCAACATGATGATCTTAGAGCTAGAGTTGATATCGCTCTCTTATCGCTTTTGAAAATGGTCTGAATAGACGAGCTTCTGCTCCCTCCTGTTTACAAAGGAAAACTGGCTTTCTGCAAAATAAGCTCCACATAAAGCCTCGCATACTCGCTTTGCTAACAGGTTGTACTAAGTCTTGCTGAGTCCCTGTACTCAGCCTTGCATGCTTTGTTTCAGAGGAAATCCTTCCAACTGATGGTGGCTTCTACCTCGACGTCGACGAGTAGTTCGGAGTTCCTCAGGCGGCAGCCTGAGACTTATGGGCTGGGACGTCGCCTTATGTTATGGCCTCTTAGGCCCTTTGCAGTCTTGTTATCTAGATAACATAATTTGCTTTCCGTTGTTTGTTGAATTGTGGTCAGTGACCTCTGCATGTAATAAATTTGGATCTTAACTCTGCTAAGAGTTGTAATATATTTGCTTCGAGTCGTAGAGTCACTGTTGTGTTACCGATTCTCACCCTGTAGGCCCTAGAGATCTAGGTTAGGCTTATGCCAGATGTGATATCTGGGTTTGTCTAGCCCCGACCTCCGGGGTCGCCACACGTACCTAGTTTGGATATTGTGTTGTTACCCTTTTGTGGTTTGGTGTTTGTCCAACAGAGAAAGCTACTCTTTTCCCGTGTAAGTGTTATTATGTGAACAAAAGTTGTATGTAAATATATATCGTTCAGAGAACCAAGATTGCATATTCTTGCCTGGTTATAACACATAAATCATAATAACAATTAAAGAGAAAAGGAACATTTGCCTTTGCAATGTGATTGTGCCAAGTAGATTAGACAACCAACCACAAACATTACAGGTCAACAGCCAAACGCATGCGAAAGTCCTAAGGTAAGCTCCATAATACATGTTGAAACCAAAAGCCTAGAAACCATAAGAAAGGTAGCTCCACATCACAGTTCCACGACAGCAGCATATTGATCATAAAACATATATCAAGTCAGGACATCTGCACCACTGGGTAAGCATCCATGGGGTCTGGCTCAAGAGCAAAGACTGTGTGAATGCTGCAAAATGTGGCTCTTGCCTCACCCCACCCATACATCTTATCATGGAACCTTACCAAATCAGCATGAATCATCTTGACATAAACATAGCTACTCTCTCCATGCTGATGGGATTGAACAATGCACCAGTTGCAGTGCTTCAGCTTGTCAAACAGTATGCAGGAGATGACGAAGCATGCTGGCTAGTCTTTTGTAGTGACAATGGCTTGGAGTAGCTGGTCCTGTGAACCACCCAACTGGATCTTTAGAGCTTGAAGGACAGTCCGTGCCATATAAGCTACCGTTGCTGACTCCAACTCGGGTTCAGGTGAATGACAGCTGACATCTTGTCCTCGAGATGCAGATCCTTCTTGATCATATTCAGCGGAATCATCACCACTACTTACAGGTGCATCAGGTTCTACAAAAGGCACATCAGGTACATGCTCCAGTTCATAGGAGTTGGGTGGGACAGCACCGTTTGCTGAAATCTCTACAATACCAGCTCCAGGTAGACCACCAGTCTCTACAGAGGGTAAACCACCAATATCCACTTCAGAGGATTCTCGTGGCACGACACCTTTCGCTAGAGGCTCTACCCTACCAGCTCCAGGTCCACCACCAGTCAGTACAGTGGGCATAGTCATGATGGGTTCTACCAATACAAAACCTCCTTCGGGTGGCGTGGCAACTTCGGGTGCAGGATCATCAGTAGCAACTCCAGCATCAGCACCAGTTACATCGGTCTTGACAATAGGTAAACCGTCTTGCTCCAGTTCAGAGAATTCCCGTGGCACGACACCGTTCACTAGAGGCTCTACACTAGCAGCTCCAGCTGCACCACCAGTTTCTACAGCAGGGGTAAACCCAATCCACAACCTTCTTCATGTGGCACGATGATGCCAGGTATAGGCTCACCAGTACCAGGTCCAGCTGCATCAGTCTCCATAGATAGTAAACAAGGTGGCGTCGGAGGTTTAAAAGACTGGCATGCCATTTCACCTTTGTCATCAGACAATATAGATTTTTCTTCAACTCTATGTTTCTGCAATAATAAGCACATGAACGGAAATTAGACCAGAGCATCTAGCCATCTAACAGGGGCAGCGGCAAAACAAGCGTCGATCCATATGTTTACCTTGTCATCTGGGATATCAGAACACACCGATTTAGAAGTCATTTCACATAGCATCCGCTTTTTCGTTCCTTCCCCTACGTCCATCTGGAATAAGTAATACTATTGATCACATAAAACTAATTAATCAAATATATGCATATGTTGAGAAGTTTGCACGGCAAATTGTGGATTCTGCTTTTATCACCTACGAATCGTCGTTCTATATATTTACCTTGTCATCTGGGATAATAGAAGTCACAGAATGAGAAGTCATCTCACTAAGTATCGGTTTTTTCGCTCTTTCCCCTCCATCCATCTGCAATAAGAAGTACTATTGATCACATAAAGCCAATTCATTGAATATATGCATATGTTGAGAAGTTTGCACAGCAAATTGTGGATTCTACTTCCAATCACCAAGTAATCTCGTGAGAAATGCATGATCAAGATATGTTTCTCCCTCTTGATCGATATCTACATCTCCATTAAGACTAATCATCGTGCGATGGTGCTCTTCAGAAGAGCGCATACACTTCCAATCACCAGACAAGCAAAAAATTGTTGATTCTAGTAATGCTTAATCAGCAGTGGCCATGGAACGACCACAGATCGACCAAGCAAAAAAAAATCAACAGCCTACTGACCACCAGGCAAAACAAACTAGGCCCATACATGGCCTCACAAATCATCATCAAACGTCGATCAAACTAGCAAGTTTGAACATGGATTACTAATTTATTTTCTGATAAAGTGAGTATATTAATATCGAAAGATATTGATTACACTGAGCCTCTGCAACAACGCAATACCTTACTGGTAGTACGGATGCACATGGATTCCTAATACTCCCTCTGTTCGGTTTTAATTAGTCGACGCGAGGGAGAGAAGAAAATGAACTGTCGATGCTTTCAACTAGAGTCAATTAAATACGAACGGAAGAAGTACGTAGTAGTATTGACAAATATCCGGATCTAGTCTAAAAAAAAATTTGCATGTAAATCCTAGTAGTCTACTAAACTAGGATCAATACCCTAGATTAGGGTTGCAAGCGGCGTCCGCGAATCGTCCCGCAAAGCAGAAAATTAGAGAAAATAGTGGTTGAGATTAGAGCAGATTTAAAGCACTCGCACTGAAACTAGCTAGCCCGCTACCCACCCCGCTTGACACCCTGCCCTAGATGTGAATCTACACCAAATATTCAAACAAGGATGAGCAACCGCCAATAAAATTTTATCTGCACATCATCATCTCTACCATACACAAGGGTATGGTGATTTCACATACAGCCATTGTTGCCGCGGGATGAGGATGAGTGATGCGCCGCGGAGAAGGTGCCTCACACCTCTGTCGCCGCCGCCGTCGAAGAGGAAGTCGAAGCCGCGCGATTGTGGTCCGTCGCCGATATGGAGGTGGAGCTACTAGGGAAGAGGTGGAGGTGGAGGTGGAGAGGGAGTGATGGTTTGTACTAGTGGCGGCCGGTGAGGTAGTTATAAATACATCCTCTCTCTCTTTTTTGGCAAGGAATGCAACTTCTCTTGGAAGGCAACGAGGCAACGCACTCCAGATTTCGTTTATTACTATAATATAATATGGGCGGAGAAATTTGGACGCATCTGTGTTGTCTTGTCAAATGAATCACCAGGATTTGCTGTTAGTACTCCAGATTTGGGCGACCCAAGGAAGTAGAGATAGTAATGTACGCCATCTAGCTGCACGCTATGAAATCAAATAAATGGTCATGCCATTTACTTTTAAGATGGTGCAGCAGTTATTCTGACCAAAGAAACATGCACGTCTGCTGATTATTTTGATAGTACTACTAGTAGTACTAATATTTCTGATGGGTATACATTTACCATCCACTAGCAAAGATTGTTTGGCACATTGTTCTTATGGCTTTCAACATCACACCCCTTAATAATATTATTAAGCAATGTTTGGGCAATTAATTGAGTGTGTTAATAAAAAATTAAAACCCACAAATCCAACTGTACTATTTTTAGGGCCATATGAAGGACAAGGAATGATTTTAAATGCCATATGGAGTACCTCCAACCATGTGAAATATTGTTCTGTCATGCAGGTGATACCCATGGCTTCGCATTAAATCCGTATGTTGTCCTACATACAGTCAACTATGAAGTACCACGATTTGGTTTTTGGGTGCAACCGGCTAGAGAATGATGCACGGGTTTGTACAGCCAGTACAATTCACATTAAGATTTTCTGATAGGATGTTGATGTGTATATGTAAGAATCATACATTAGAATGTCTTCTATGTTTAGATGGCTGATCTACGTTTATACTTTCTGTGAACCATGAGGTTAAGACCTTTGTACTGTAATAAAGATTGCTAAATAACAGTATATATGTATGCCTCTAGGGACACTGAAACAGCCAAACAACCATGCATGTGTATAGACCGTATTTGATCAAATTACAAGAAGCACTGGGTTCATGCAAATAGCATCAATTTATCACCTAAGTACATTAGCTATAAATAGTTAAATAGGAGTCACGACCAACTGAGCTAGCTAGTAGTATGATCCTATTATTACATAAATATCCCTAACTCTGATTGTCTTTATTCCAGTACAGCGCGTTGGTGTAGCTTGGGATGAGCCAAAACCCCGTATGCCAGTTGGCCGCTGGACCGCTGCTTGAGAAAGAGATGCTTTGGTGGTCTTCGCCATTTAGACTGAAGCGGAAAATTTCTTGATGTGATGTGTCAAACTGAGAGCCAATGGCCTGAGGCGTGGTGTAGATGCAGTTTCTTCTTGTCAAATATCCTGGGGGAAATGTTGCACCACCCACTGGCATGAAAATCGGATAGTTCAACCCAAGGAACATAGAATAGTCTCCAAGATTAGTAACGCTTTCCCACGGGTTGGCTGGAGGTAACCGACTAGTGTCATTCGAGAATACCATGCAGGTATACCCCGAATAGCTGTGAACAGCGCGACCACAATGGACAGAAGGGGTACTATCATAATAACTTGGAGCACCGTCAGCGTCAAAATACATTACGCCACGTGCATAGACCAGGAGAAGTCTAGAACGATCTTGAGATCTTGCCAGCCACCACGTATGACTATTAGAGTCAAAATCATCATCGTCATCAAATCCAGCTGTCGACGGAATGAATGGAGCAGGGAGCACTATAGGACCTTGAAAAAGGAAAGAACGCGTCACATGAAAATATATTTCATGATTTATCTACTAGTGATATTGATTTGATATTGTAGATGCCAATACTAGTAATTTATAAAATAATGGTCGAACATAAGATGGTTTGAAATATATTTTGAACATCTTGGTAAAACTTCATATGGATTTAAAACATGTTCCCCAAAATATTGGTCCAAATTTTAGATGGTTTGAATATAGTACTCCTTATTCTCTAGAACCGGGGGAATATAAACAAATGAAAGTCTTTATCGATATTGCATGACACCTTTATTGATTCTATTTCTACTGTACCTTAAATTTTCCAGGGAGTAATAATAAAGAAACTTAATTACTAGGGGGCCTTTTTCCTACGGAACAACATGCACATTAGACCATACTAAAATTTCTATAGATGTTAAATTCTATATATGTCCATACCACAAGAGGGTTATGGTGTGCGCCTATGGAATTCCTTTAAGCCAAAAGATGCCAAGACAGTTCAACAAATAAGAGGTGAAATACTATATAAGTTACGTATAAAAAAAGATAGGGAGGAAATGTTACCAAATTGATTAGGATCCCATGCATAAACATTTCCAAGCCCAGTAACGGCGAACACAAGTCCGTTATGTATAATTGCATCGTAGTATATGGCGCCGTACTGAAACTGGTTTCAAGAAATATCCATGTACAAGGACATTCGCCATGGAGGTAGGCAATTGCAAAGTCGAAGATTGCGACAAGGGAGAAATCTTTATACCCCCTAGCAGCTGTAGGAACTTGGCAAATAGCTATCTTCTCCAGTTGAATAGCATCACCCTGATACTCGAATATAAGTGGATTGCGTGTGGTTTCAAACTTCTTCATCAAAGATGGAAGCTTAATATTGCGATGAGTGTAGACATTGAGGAGGTTCCACTTGCCTTTGGGGCCAACCATGGCGATCCAATCTCCATTGGCGCCTGCCCGCTCCTCATCCTTACCGTGTGGCATTAGGCAATCATAGGAGAACTTGTCCAGCGGCACTAGTTTGCACTTGCTGTGCACCGGCAAATCCTCCTTGAACTCCCATGGTTTATCCGCCGGGTCACAACAGAGAACACATGGAAGGCCAAACGGCTGAGAAGCAGGCAGAGTGGTACTGTATTTGGCTGAATGAAGAATACTTTTGGAGGAACCGACTAGGGACGTGGCGGTGATGGTGTCGCACTGGCTGATGAGCACTTCAAGGGGGCCTTCCGTAAATACCTTGTGAAACAGCCCAGATCCACTACAAGAAAAGTTCCCATGGCCGACGAAGTTGAAGTCGCGCCGTGGTTGCTGGTGTACCATGGCCGACGATTTTGGGTCCCTCCGTGGTGCATGTCAAAACTATTTTTTTCTCGTTTTTGAGGCCACCTAGCCCGACGAAAGCGGCCAAAACGTCGCGTATGGTGGCCCGGGACATGGTGCATCTCAAAATCTTGGGTTCGCCGACCGAGTCAACGCAAATCCGCACCGCCGAGGGATGTAGGGCCTAGATGGCAGCCTCTCTGGCATTGTTTTTTTTCTCGATCGCGCCATCTCGTTCAACGTTCTCCGATCGAGCCGTTTACGATGCAGGATCATGGGTCCCGCATGTCATCCTCTATGAACCAAAATTCTTTCTATTCTTGGATTTTTTTGACCCCCTGATTTCTGGCTACTTCCTTTTTCTTTTGATCCCTTGCCGCCTTGGAAACGTTGAGACCGCTGCTGCTAAATGGGACCCTCATGTCATCCTCTATGTGCAATCAACTTTCTTTTCTTGGAGTTTTTTTTGGCACCTCATATTTGGTCACTTGCCTTTTTTTTCGATCCCCTGCCGCCTCTCAAACGGTGATACCGCTGCTGCTAAATGGGACCCGCATGTCATCCTCTATGTACTATAAAACTTTCTTTTCTTGGATTTTTTTGGCACCTCATATTTGGTCACTTGCCTTTTTCTTTCGATCCCCTGCCGCCTCTCAAACGGTGATACCGCTGCTGCTAAATGGGACCCGCATGTCATCCTCTATGTACTATTAAACTTTCTTTTCTTGAATTATTTTTGGCTCCTCATATTTTTTCACTTGCCTTTTTCTTTCGATCCCCTGCCGCCTCTCAAACGGTGATACCGCTGCTGCTAACTGGGACCCGCATGTCATCCTCTATGTACTATAAAACTTTCTTTTCTTGAATTATTTTTGGCACCTCATATTTGGTCACTTACCTTTTTCTTTCGATCCCCTGCCGCCTCTCAAACGGTGATACCGCTGCTGCTAAATGGGACCCGCATGTCATCCTCTATGTACTATAAAACTTTCTTTTCTTGAATTATTTTTGGCTCCTCATATTTTTTCACTTGCCTTTTTCTTTCGATCCCCTGCCGCCTCTCAAACGGTGATACCGCTGCTGCTAAATGGGACCCGCATGTCATCCTCTATGTACTATAAAACTTTCTTTTCTTGAATTATTTTTGGCTCCTCATATTTGGTCACTTGCCTTTTTCTTTCGATCTCATGCCACGTTTGAAACGTTGAGGAACCTGCTGGCTCATGGGACCCGCATGTCATCCTCTATGTGCTATAAAAGTTTATTTTCTTTATTTTTTTTCACCCTCTGATTTTTGGCTATTTCCTTTTTCTTTTGATCCCCTGCCGCCTTGGAAACGTTGGGTAAGCTGCTGACTCAGGGGACCCGCATGTCATCCTCTATGTACAATCAACTTTCTTTTTCTTTTGATCTCAAGCCGCATTTGAAACATTGAGACCGCTGCTGCTAAATGGGACCCGCATGTCATCCTCTACGTACAATAAAGTTTCTTTTCTTGGATTATCTTTGGCTCCTGATATTTTGTCACTTGCCTTTTTCTTTCGATCTCATGCCGCCTTTGAAACGTTGAGTAAGCTGCTGGCTCATGGGTCCCGCATGTCATCCTCTACGAACAATAAAAGTTTACTTTCTTGGAGTTATTTTTTACCCCTAATTTCTGGCTATTTGCCTTTTTCTTTTGATCTCCTGCCCCCTCTGAAACGATGAGGACGCTGTTGGCAGGTCGGTCCCACATGTCATCCTCTATGAACAATAAAAGTTTCCTTTGATGGATTTATTTTGAACCCATAATTAATTTCTGGATATTTCCCCTGCCGCCTTGGAATCGTTGAGGATGTTGCTGCCTCATGGGTCCCGCATGTCATCCTCTCAGAACGGTAAATGTTTATTTTCTTGGATTTTGTTGACCAAACGATTTTTGGCTTATTTTTTCTTTCGATCACGTGCAGCCTTTAAAACGTTGAGGACGCTGCTGGCTCACGGGTCCCACATGTCAACCTCTATGAACAATAAACGCTGAGGATGCTGCTGCCTCATGGGTCCCGCATGTCATCCTCTCAGAACGAAAATGTTTCTTTTCTTGGATTTTTTACCAACAGATTTATGGTTTATTTTTTCTTTCCATCCCCTGCCGCCTTTAAAACGTTGACGACGCTGTTGGCTCATGGGTCCCCGATGTCAGCCTCCCCGTACAAGAAACATATGATATCTTGATTATTTTGCAGACAATAAACAATGTATTGCGCTCTGAGCTATTTCAAACGGATAATTAAATATTTATTTTTACATAAACAAACTTATATGTTGAATCTCCTTGTTTTTTTGTCTTTGCGAAGCATAGGACTTTCCTGTTTTTTAAGAAAATTCGGAACTTTCCTGTTTTGGAGTGGGCTGAAATTGTACGAGTCAAAAGGCCAAGCAGGATAGTTCGAAGGCCCAGATGTCCAGATGCAGCCCAATTGAAATCTTTCTTCTTGGATTTTTTCACCCCCTGATTTCTGGCTACTTCATTTTTCTTTTGGTTATGTGCCGCCTTGGAAACGTTGAGACCGCTGCTGCAAAATGGGACCCGCATGTCATCCTCTACGTACAATAAAATTTCTTTTCTTGGATTATTTTTGGCTCCTGATATTTGGTCACTTGCCTTTTTCTTTCGATCCCGTGCAGCCTCTCAAACGGTGATACCGCCTTGCTAATTGGGACCCGCATGTCATCCTCTATGTACAATCAAGTTTCTTTTCTTGAATTATTTTTGGCTCCTGATATTTGGTCACTTGCCTTTTTCTTTCGATCTCATGCCACGTTTGAAACGTTGAGGAACCTGCTGGCTCATGGGACCCGCATGTCATCCTCTATGTACTATAAAAGTTCATTTTCTTTGTTTTTTTTCACCCTCTGATTTTTGGCTATTTCCTTTTTCTTTTGATCCCCTGCCACCTTGGAAACGTTGAGTAAGCTGCTAGCTCATGGGACCCGCATGTCATCCTCTATGTCCATCAACTTTATTTTCTTGGATTTTTTGACCGCCTAATTTCTGGCTACTTTCTTTTTCTTTTGATCTCAAGCCGCATTTGAAACGTTGGGACCGCTGCTGCAAAATGGGACCCGCATGTCATCCTCTATGTAAATAAAGTTTCTTTTCTTGGATTATCTTGGGCTCCTGATATTTTGTCACTTGCCTTTTTCTTTCGATCTCATGCCGCCTTTGAAACGTTAAGTAAGCTGCTGGCTCATGGGTCCCGCATGTCATCCTCTACGAACAATAAAAGTTTCCTTTCTTGGAGTTATTTTTTACCCCTAATTTCTGGCTATTTGCCTTTTTCTTTTGATCTCCTGCCCCCTTTGAAACGATGAGGACGCTGTTGGTAGGTCGGTCCCACATGTCATCCTCTATGAACAATAAAACTTTCCTTTGATGGATTTATTTTGAACCCCTAATTAATTTCTGGCTATTTCCTTTTTTTCTTTGATCCCCTGCCGCCTTGGAAACGTTGAGGATGCTGCTGCCTCATCGGTCCCGCATGTCATCCTCTCAGAACGATAAATGTTTTCTTTTCTTGGATTTTTTTACCAACTGATATTTGGTTTTTTTTATTTTCGATCCCCTGCCGCCTTTGAAACGTTGACGACGCTGATGGCTCATGGGTCCCTGATGTCAGCCTCCCCGTACAAGAAACATGTGATATCTTGATTATTTTGCAGACAATAAACAGTGTATTTCGCTCTGAGCTATTGCAAACGGATAAATTAAATCTTTATTTTTACAACTGATATCTTGAATCTCCTTGTTTTTTGTTTAGGCGAAGCATAGGACTTTCCTATTTTTTTTTTGAGAAAAATCCAAACTTTCATGTTCTGGAGTGGGCTGAAATTGTACGAGTCAAAAGGCCCAGAAGGATAGTTCGAAGGCCCAGATGTCCAGATGTAGCCCAATTGAAATCTTTCTTTTCTTGGATTTTTTTCACCCCCTGATTTCTGGCTACTTCATTTTTCTTTTGGTCCTGTGCCGCCTTGGAAACGTTGAGACCGCTGCTGCAAAATGGGACCCGCATGTCATCCTCTATGTACAATAAAGTTTCTTTTCTTGGATTATTTTTGGCTCCTGATATTTGGTCACTTGCCTTTTTCTTTCGATCTCATGCCACGTTTGAAACGTTGAGGAATCTGCTGACTCATGGGACCCGCATGTCATCCTCTATGTACTATAAAAGTTCATTTTCTTTGTTTTTTTTTCACCCTCTGATTTTTGGCTATTTCCTTTTTCTTTTGATCCCCTGCCGCCTTTGAAACGTTTAGTAAGCTGCTGGCTCATAGGTCCCACATGTCAGCCTGTATGAACGATAAAGCTTTCCTTTCTTGGAGTTTTTTTTGACCCCCTAATTTCTGGCTACTTTCATTTTCTTTTGATCTCAAGCCGCATTTGAAACGTTGGGACCACTGCCGCACAATGGGACCCGCATGTCATCCTCTATGTACAATCAAGTTTCTTTTCTTGGATTATTTTTGGCTCCTGATATTTGGTCACTTGCATTTTTCTTTCGATCTCATGCCACGTTTGAAACGTTGAGGAACCTGCTGGCTCATGGGACCCGCATGTCATCCTCTATGTACAATCAAGTTTCTTTTCTTGGATTATTTTTGGCTCCTGATATTTGGTCACTTGCCTTTTTCTTTTGATCCCCTCTGCCCCCTTTGAAACGTTGAGTAAGCTGCTGGCTCAAGGGACCCGCATGTCATCCTCTATGTCCATCAACATTCTTTTCTTGGATTTTTTTTGACCACCTAATTACTAGCTACTTTCTTTTTCTTTTGATCTCAAGCCGCATTTCAAACATTGAGACCGCTGCTGCAAAATTGGACCCACATGTCATCCTCTATGTACAATAAATCTTGGATTATTTTTGGCTCCTGATATTGGGTCACTTGCCTTTTTCTTTCGATCTCATGCCGCCTTTGAAACGTTGAGTAAGCTGCTGGCTCATGGGTCCCGCATGTCATCCTCTACGAACAATAAAAGTTTCCTTTCTTGGAGTTATTTTTGACCCCTAATTTCTGGCTATTTGCCTTTTTCTTTTCATCCCCTGCCCCCTTTGAAACGATGAGGACGCTGTTGGCAGGTCGGTCCCACATGTCATCCTCAATGAACAATAAAAGTTTCCTTTGGTGGATTTATTTTTGACCCCTAATTAATTTCTGGCTATTTCCTTTTATTCTTTTGATCCCCTGGCGCCTTGGAATCGTTAAGGATGCTGCTGCCTCATGGGTCCCGCATGTCATCCTCTCAGAAAGGTTAATGTTTCTTTTCTTGGATTTTGTTTACCAACTGATTTTTGGCTTTTTTTTCTTCTTTCGATCTCCTGCCGCCTTTAAAACGTTGACGACGCTGCTGGCTCACGGGTCCCACATGTCAGCCTCTATAAACAATAAACGTTGAGGATGCTGCTGCCTCATGGGTCCCGCAGGTCATCCTCTCAGAATGATAAATGTTTTCTTTTCTTGGATTTTTTTTACCAACTTATTTTTGGTTTTTTTTATTTTCGATCCCCTGCCGCCTTTGAAACGTTGACGACGCTGCTGGCTCATGGGTCCCCGATGTCAGCCTCCCCGTACAAGAAACATGTGATACGCTCTGAGCTATTGCAAACTGAGCTATTGCAGACAATAAACATTGTATTTCGCTCTGAGCTATTGCAAACTGATAAATTAAATCTTTATATTTACATAAACAAACTTATATGTTGAATCTCCTTGTTTTTTGTTTTTGCGAAGCATAGGACTTTCCTGTTTTTTTTTAGAAAAATCCGAACTTTCCTGTTTTGGAGTGGGCTGAAATTGTACGAGTCAAAAGGCCCAGCAAGATAGTTCGAAGGCCCAGATGTCCAGATGCAGCCCAATTGAAATCTTTCTTTTCTTGGATTTCTGGCTACTTCATTTTTCTTTTGGTCCTGTGCCGCCTTGGAAGCGTTGAGACCGCTGCTACAAAATGGGACCCGCATGTCATCCTCTATGTACTATAAAACTTTCTTTTCTTGGATTTTTTTGGCACCTCATATTTGGTCACTTGCCTTTTTCTTTCGATCGCCTGCCGCCTCTCAAACGTTGATACAGCTGCTGCTAAATGGGACCCGCATGTCATCCTCTATGTACATTCAAGTTTCTTTTCTTGGATTATTTTTGGCTCTTGATATTTGGTCACTTGCCTTTTTCTTTCGATCTCATGCCGACTTTGAAATGTTCAGGCTGCTGGCTCATGGGTCCCGCATGTCATCCTCTATGAACAATAAAAGTTTCCTTTGTTGGATTTATTTTTGACCCCTAATTAATTTCTGGCTATTTCCTTTTTTTTCTTTTGATCCCCTGTCGCTTCTCAAACGGTGATACCGCTGATGCTAAATGGGACCCGCATGTCATCCTTTATGTACTATAAAACTTTCTTTTCTTGGATTTTTTTTTGGCACCTCATATTTGGTCACTTGCCTTTTTCTTTCGATCGCCTGCCGCCTCTCAAACGTTGATACAGCTGCTGCTAAATGGGAGCCGCATGTCATCCTCTATGTACATTCAAGTTTCTTTTCTTGGATTATTTTTGGCTCTTGATATTTGGTCACTTGCCTTTTTCTTTCGATCTCATGCCGACTTTGAAACGTTGAGGCTGCTGGCTCATGGGTCCCGCATGTCATCCTCTATGAACAATAAAAGTTTCCTTTGTTGGATTTATTTTTGACCCCTAATTAATTCCTGGCTATTTCCTTTTTTTTCTTTTGATCCCCTGTCGCTTCTCAAACGGTGATATCGCTGATGCTAAATGGGACCCGCATGTCATCCTCTATGTGCAATAAAGTTTCTTTTCTTGGATTATCTTTGGCTCCTGATATTTGGTCACTTGCCTTTTTCTTTCGATCTCATGCCGACTTTGAAACGTTGAGGCTGCTGGCTCATGGGTCCCGCATGTCATCCTCTATGAACAATAAAAGTTTCCTTTGTTGGATTTATTTTTTACCCTACTTAATTTCTGGCTATTTCCTTTTTCTTTTGATCCCCTGCCGCCTTGGAATAGTTGAGGATGCTGCTGCCTCATGGGTCCCGCATGTCATCCCCTCAGAAAGGTAAATGTTTCTTTTCTTGGTTTTGTTTACCAACTGATTTTTGGCTTATTTTTTCTTTCGATCTCCTGCCGCCTTTAAAACGTTGACGACGCTGCTGGCTCATGGGTCCCTGATGTCAGCCTCCCCGTACAAGAAACATGTGATATCTTGATTATTTTGCAGACAATAAACAGTGTATTTCGCTCTGAGCTATTGCAAAGGGATAAATTAAATCTTTGTTTTTACATAAACAAACTTATATGTTGAATCTCCTTGTTTTTTGTTTTTGCCAAGCATTGGACTTTCCTGTTTTGGAGTGGGCTTAAATTGTACGAGTCAAAAGGCTTCCAGCACGATAGTTCGAAGGCCCAGATGTCCAGATGCAGCCCAATTGAAATCTTTCTTTTCATGGATTTTTTGACACCCTGATTTCTGGCTACTTCCTTTTTCTTTTGATCCTGTGCCGCCTGGAAACTATGAGACCGCTATTGCAAAATGGGACCCACATGTCATCCTCTATGTACAATAAAAGTTTCTTTTCGTGGATTATTTTTGGCTCCTGATATTTGGTCACTTGCCTTTTTTCTTTCGATCCCGTGCAAAATGGGACCCGCATGTCGTCCTCTATTTACAAAAAAAGTTTCCTTTCTTGGAGTTATTTTTTACCCTAATTTGTGGCTACTTCCTTTTTTTTTGATCCCCTGCCGCCTTTGAAACGTTGAGGACTCTGCTGGCTCATGGGCCCCACATGTCAGCCTCTGTGAACAATAAACCTTTCCTCTGTGAACACTAGCATTGACGAACTGAATGTGAACATGCGTTACAGGCTTTTTTTAGTAAATTTTGTCAACCAATTGCTAGCTTCTGTATATATCACTAGTAGTACATACATCGCGAAAGCATTAGAATATTAGACCATGTTCACAAGAATAACATCAAGTCTGAACTACATTAACAGAGTGATAAAATATATTGTTCAGACCAGTACAAAATATAGGGAGTTAAACTAACACTATGCAGAAATTGGCCCATCTCTTGCATATATCCCTCTAGCAAAGGGATCAGCCACTGACAAGTCATGTACCAACCAGCTAAGAACACCGTCCGAGCTGAACTTATCTAAGGATGGTAAATATCCAAACTGAAAATCAACATCTCTATAAGCGGTGTTCTTCAGGTCTAGCTGCTTGAACTGGGTATCCCACCAGATCTTCTTGTGATGATATCTTACACCAAAATTCATTACTTTGAGCATTCTAGTGTTCTGTATAAAGAACCTGGAGACAATAACATCATTTCTCCTTCCTCGGTAGTCAGAAATCGAAATTTCTTTGAGGTGGAGATCAAGGCATTCAATGGGACAGGCTGGCTCATTATGCAGCACATGAACCTTATTGCCGGTTCTATAAAACTGCAAAGAAGTCAAATTAAGTAGTCAGTACAATAACAAAGTACTTCATAGCTATCAACTAATGAATATCTCAGGTGAGTTGAATCATGTGTTAATTGAGGACCGTGGAACAACATAATCCCCTGACACGTTCCAATTTGATAGATGCACTTTTTTACATCTGTTATTGTCATTGTAAAGTTGGGGAAAGGTTACCAACATGGGAAACTCCAATCCGCAACTAGTTGCGGGTGCACCCCATTTTTCTTTTGACACTTCCAAGTTTCCAAAAAAAATGTAAACTAAAAGTCTGGACATACATTGTGTTACATCATGTGCTTCTGTGAAGTTTCATCCAAAAATTTGATAATATGTGATCTACACAAAAAAAGAACAAATGATGTGTAAATAGTAAGTCACACTATTTACATATGTCTTCTCTTTTTTACACAGATCACATATTATCATGTGTTTATATGAAACTTCACAGATGCATAAGATACAACACATTGTATGACAAGAAGTTTAGTTTTGAACCAACATAATATAACTCCATTGTGGATGTTCTTCTAGTACAATTGTTCAAATGATCTAGGCTAATAACAGGTTAACTCCATGTAACTCTACAGTTTTTGCTCATAGTGGTAAACAGTTAACAACAACGAATTTACCTGGATATATAGCTTCTCCGTGCAGGGAAAGCATCTAAGAAATGCAAGTAGTTGATCCAGACGAGGGCCGTCAGATTTTAGAACCAAGTTCTTCACTGTGCACAGAGAATTTTCCAAGCTTATGGGCATCATCCTCTACAGGACAATGGTACATATGTCAAAAAAAATAACAAAAATGTGAGTTAATTCAACAAGAAGAAGGTGATACGTCTCTGACGTATCGATAATTTCTTATGTTCCATGCCACATTATTGATGTTATCTACATGTTTTATGCACACTTTATGTCATATTCGTGCATTTTCTGGAATTAACCTATTAACAAGATGCCGAAGTGCCAGTTGCTGTTTTCTGCTGTTTTTGGTTTCAGAAATCCTAGTAAGGAAATATTCTCGGAATTGGACGAAATCAAAGCCCAGGGGCCTATTTTTCCACGAAGCTTCCAGAAGTCCGAAGAGGAGACGAAGAGGGGCCACGAGGGGGCCACACCCTAGGGCGGCGCGGCCCCCCCCTTGGCCGCGCGGCCCTGTGGTGTGGGGCCCCCGTGCCGCCTCTTGACCTGCCCTTCCGCCTACAAATAGCCTCCGTGACGAAACCCCCAGTACCGAGAGCCACGATACGGAAAACCTTCCAGAGACGCCGCCAACGCCGATCCCATCTCGGGGGATCCAGGAGATCGCCTCCGGCACCCTGCCGGAGAGGGGAATCATCTCCCGGAGGACTCTACGCTGCCATGGTCGCCTCCGGTGTGATGTGTGAGTAGTCTACCCCTGGACTATGGGTCCATAGCAGTAGCTAGATGGTTGTCTTCTCCCCATTGTGCTATCATTGTCGGATCTTGTGAGCTGCCTAACATGATCAAGATCATCTATCTGTAATTCTATATGTTGCGTTTGTTGGGATCCGATGAATAGAGAATACTTGTTATGTTGATTATCAAAGTTATACTTATGTGTTGTTTATGATCTTGCATGCTTTCCGTTACTAGTAGATGCTCTGGCCAAGTAGATGCTTGTAACTCCAAGAGGGAGTACTTATGCTCGATAGTGGGTTCATGCCTGCATTGACACCTGGGACAGTGACAGAAAGTTCTAAGGTTGTGTTGTGCTGTTGCCACTAGGGATAAAACATTGATGCTATGTCTAAGGATGTAGTTGTTGATTACATTACGCACCATACTTAATGCAATTATCTGTTGCTTTGCAACTTAATACTGGAGGGGGTTCGGATGATAACCTGAAGGTGGACTTTTTAGGCATAGATGCAGTTGGATGGCGGTCTATGTACTTTGTCGTAATGCCCAATTAAATCTCACTATACTCATCATGATATGTATGTGCATGGTCATGCTCTCTTTATTTGTCAATTGCCCAACTGTAATTTGTTCACCCAACATGCTGTTCGTCTTATGGGAGAGACACCTCTAGTGAACTGTGGACCCCGGTCCAATTCTCTTTACTGAAATACAATCTACTGCAATACTTGTTCTACTGTTTTCTGCAAACAATCATCTTCCACACAATACGGTTAATCCTTTGTTACAGCAAGCCGGTGAGATTGACAACCTCACTGTTTCGTTGGGGCAAAGTACTTTGGTTGTGTTGTGCAGGTTCCACGTTGGCGCCGGAATCCCTGGTGTTGCGCCGCACTACATCTCGCCGCCATCAACCTTCAACGTGCTTCTTGACTCCTACTGGTCCGATTAAACCTTGGTTTCTTACTGAGGGAAACTTGCCGCTGTGCGCATCACACCTTCCTCTTGGGGTTCCCAACGGACGTGCCAACCACACGCATCAAGCAAATTTCTGGCGCCGTTGCCGGGGAGATCAAGACACGCTGCAAGGGGAGTCTCCACTTCTCAATCTCTTTACTTTGTTTTTGTCTTGCTTAGTTTTATTTACTACTTTGTTTGCTGCACTAAATCAAAATACAAAAAAATTAGTTGCTAGTTTTACTTTATTTGCTATCTTGTTTGCTATATCAAAAACACAAAAAAAATAGTTTACTTGCATTTACTTTATCTAGTTTGCTTTATTTACTGTTGCTAAAATGGCCAACCCTGAAAATACTAAGTTGTGTGACTTCACAACCACAAATAATAATGATTTCTTATGCACACCTATTGCTCCACCTGCTACTACAGCAGAATTCTTTGAAATTAAACCTGCTTTACTGAATCTTGTTATGCGAGAGCAATTTTCCGGTGTTAGTTCTGATGATGCTGCTGCCCATCTTAATAATTTTGTTGAATTATGTGAAATGCAAAAATATAAAGATGTAGATGGTGATATTATTAAACTAAAATTATTCCCTTTCTCATTAAGAGGAAGAGCTAAAGATTGGTTGCTATCTCTGCCTAAGAATAGTATTGATTCATGGACTAAATGCAAGGATGCTTTTATTGGTAGATATTATCCCCTGCTAAAATTATATCTTTGAGGAGTAGCATAATGAATTTTAAACAATTAGATACTGAACATGTTGCTCAAGCTTGGGAAAGAATGAAATCTCTGGTTAAAAATTGCCCAACACATGGGTGACTACTTGGATGATCATCCAAACCTTCTATGCAGGACGAAATTTTTCTTCACGGAATTTATTGGATTCAGCTGCTGGAGGTACCTTTATGTCCATCACTCTTGGTGAAGCAACAAAGCTTCTTGATAATATGATGATCAATTACTCTGAATGGCACACGGAAAGAGCTCCACAAGGTAAGAAGGTAAATTCTGTCGAAGAAACCTCTTCCTTGAGTGATAAGATTGATGCTATTATGTCTATGCTTGTGAATGATAGGACTAATATTGATCCTAATAATGTTCCGTTAGCTTCATTGGTTGCACAAGAAGAACATGTTGATGTAAACTTCATTAAAAATAATAATTTCAACAACAATGCTTACCGGAACAATTCTAGTAACAATTATAGGCCATATCCTTATAATAATGGCAACGGCTATGGTAATTCTTATGGGAATTCTTACAACAATAATAGGAGTTCACCCCCTGGACTTGAAGCCATGCTTAAAGAATTTATTAGTACACAAACTGCTTTTAACAAATCTGTTGAAGAAAAGCTTGGGAAAATTGATATACTTGCTTCTAAAGTCGATAGTCTTGCTGCTGATGTTGATCTTTTGAAATCAAAAGTTTTGCCTAATGAGAATCATCATAATAAAATTGTTACTACAGCAAATGCCATTCAAGTTAGAATTAATGAGAATATAAGATTAATGGCTGAACTGCGTGCTAGGTGGGATAGAGAAGAAAATGAAAAACTAGCTAAAGAGAAGAATGTAGCTAAAGTTTGGACTATTACCACCACTAGTAATGCTAATGCTACACATGTTGCTGCACCCCCTACTAATACTAATAAAAGAATTGGTGTTAGCAATGTTTCCACTTCTAATGCAAAGCGCGAAAAACTGCCTGAAACTGCTAAAACTGCTGAAACTGCCTGTGATAAAGCTGCTGAAATTTTTTCCAACATTGGGGATGATGATCCCATTGCTTTAGATTATAATGGTTTGAATTTTGATGATTGCCACATCTCTGAAGTTATAAAGTTCTTGCAAAAACTTGCTAAAAGTCCTAATGCTAGTGCTATAAATTTGGCTTTCACGCATCATATTACAAATGCTCTCATAAAAGCTAGAGAAGAGAAATTAGAGCGCGAAGCCTCTATTCCTAAAAAGCTAGAGGATGGTTGGGAGCCCATCATTAAGATGAAGGTTAAAGATTTTGATTGTAATGCTTTATGTGATCTTGGTGCAAGTATCTCTGTTATGCCTAAGAAAATTTATAATATGCTTGACTTGCCACCGCTGAAAAATTGTTATTTGGATGTTAATCTTGCTGATCATTCTACAAAGAAACCTTTGGGGAAAGTTGATAATGTTCGCATTACCGTTAACAATAACCTTGTCCCCGTTGATTTTGTTGTCTTGGATATTGAATGCAATGCATCTTGTCCCATTATATTGGGAAGACCTTTTCTTCGAACTGTTGGTGCTATTATTGATATGAAGGAAGGTAATATAAAATATCAATTTCCTCTCAAGAAAGGTATGGAACACTTCCCTAGAAAGAGAATGAAGGTACCTTTTGATTCTATTATGAGAACAAATTATGATGTTGACACTTCGTCTCTTGATAACACTTGATGCACACTTTCTGCGCCTAGCTGAAAGGCGTTAAAGAAAAGCGCTTATGGGAGACAACCCATGTTTTTATCTACAGTACTTTGTTTTTATTTTGTGTCTTGGAAGTTGTTTACTACTGTAGCAACCTCTCCTTACCTTAGTTTTGTGTTTTGTTGTGCCAAGTTAAGCCGTTGATAGAAAAGTAAGTACTAGATTTGGATTACTGCACAGTTCCAGATTTCTTTGCTGTCACGAATCTGGGTCCACCTCCCTGTAGGTAGCTCAGAAAATTAAGCCAATTTACGTGCATGATCCTCAGATATGTACGCAACTTTCATTCAATTTGAGCATTTTCATCTGAGCAAGTCTGGTGCCATTTTAGAATTCGTCAATACGAACTGTTCTGTTTTGACAGATTCTGCCTTTTATTTCGCATTGCCTCTTTTGCTATGTTGGATGAATTTCTTTGATCCACTAATGTCCAGTAGCATTATGCAATGTCCAGAAGTGTTAAGAATGATTGTGCCACCTCTGAATATGTCAATTTATATTGTGCACTAACCCTCTAATGAGTTGTTTCGAGTTTGGTGTGGAGGAAGTTTTCAAGGATCAAGAGAGGAGTATGATGCAACATGATCAAGGAGAGTGAAAGCTCTAAGCTTGGGGATGCCCCGGTGGTTCACCCCTGCATATATCAAGAAGACTCAAGCGTCTAAGCTTGGGGATGCCCAAGGCATCCCCTTCTTCATCGACAACATTATCAGGTTCCTCCCCTGAAACTATATTTTTATTCCATCACATCTTATGTGCTTTTTCTTGGAGCGTCGGTTTGTTTTTGTTTTTGTTTTTGTTTTGTTTGAATAAAATGGATCCTAGCATTCACTTTATGGGAGAGAGACACGCTCCGCTGTAGCATATGGACAAGTATGTCCTTGGTTTCTACTCATAGTATTCATGGCGAAGTTTCTCCTTCGTTAAATTGTTATATGGTGGGAATTGAAAAATGATACATGTAGTAATTGCTATAAATGTCTTGGGTAATGTGATACTTGGCAATTGTTGTGCTCATGATTAAGCTCTTGCATCATATGCTTTGCACCCATTAATGAAGAAATACATAGAGCATGCTAAAATTTGGTTTGCATATTTGGTTTCTCTAAGGTCTAGATAATTTCTAGTATTGAGTTTGAACAACAAGGAAGACGGTGTAGAGTCTTATAATGTTTTCAATATGTCTTTTATGTGAGTTTTGCTGCACCGGTTCATCCTTGTGTTTGTTTCAAATAAGCCTTGCTAGCCTAAACCTTGTATCGAGAGGGAATACTTCTCATGCATCCAAAATACTTGAGCCAACCACTATGCCATTCGTGTCCACCATACCTACCTACTACATGGTATTTTCCGCCATTCCAAAGTAAATTGCTTGAGTGCTACCTTTAAAATTCCATCATTCACCTTTGCAATATATAGCTCATGGGACAAATAGCTTAAAAACTATTGTGGTATTGAATATGTAATTATGCACTTTATCTCTTATTAAGTTGCTTGTTGTGCGATAACCATGTTCATTGGGGACGCCATCAACTATTCATTGTTGAATTTCATGTGAGTTGCTATGCATGTCCGTCTTGTCTGAAGTAAGAGAGATCTACCACCTTATGGTTAAGCATGCATATGTTAGAGAAGAACATTGGGCCGCTAACTTAAGCCATGATCCATGGTGGAAGTTTCAGTTTTGGACAACAATCCTCAAATCTCAAATGAGAAAATTATTAATTGTTGTTATATGCTTATGCATAAAAGAGGAGTCCATTATCTGTTGTCTATGTTGTCCCGGTATGGATGTCTAAGTTGAAGAATAATCAATAGCGAGAAATCCAATGCGAGCTTTCTCCTTAGACCTTTGTACAGGCGGCATAGAGGTACCCCTTTGTGACACTTGGTAAAAACAATGCATTGTGATGATCCGGTAGTCCAAGCTAATTAGGACAAGGTGCGGGCACTATTAGTACACTATGCATGAGGCTTGCAACTTATAAGATATAATTTACATAATGCATATGCTTTATTACTACCGTTGACAAAATTGTTTCATGTTTTCAAAATCAAAGCTCTAGCACAAATATAGCAATCGATGCTTTTCCTCTATGGAGGACCATTCTTTTACTTTCAATGTTGAGTCAGTTCACCTATTTCTCTCCACCTCAAGAAGCAAACACTTGTGTGAACTGTGCATTGATTCCTACATACTTGCTTATTGCACTTATTATATTACTCTATGTTGACAATATCCATGAGATATACATGTTACAAGTTGAAAGCAACCGCTGAAACTTAATCTTCTTTTGTGTTGCTTCAATGCCTTTACTTTGAATTATTGCTTTATGAGTTAACTCTTATGCAAGACTTAATTGATGCTTGTCTTGAAGTGCTATTCATGAAAAGTCTTTGCTTTATGATTCACTCATGTCATATACATTGTTTTGATCGCTGCATTCACTACATATGCTTTACAAATAGTATGATCAAGGTTATGATGGCATGTCACTCCAGAAATTATCTGTGTTATCGTTTTACCTGCTCGGGACGAGCAGAACTAAGCTTGGGGATGCTGATACGTCTCCGACGTATCGATAATTTCTTATGTTCCATGCCACATTATTGATGTTATCTACATGTTTTATGCACACTTTATGTCATATTCGTGCATTTTCTGGAACTAACCTATTAACAAGATGCCGAAGTGCCGATTTTTTGTTTTCTGCTGTTTTTGGTTTCAGAAATCCTAGTAAGGAAATATTCTCGGAATTGGACGAAATCAAAGCCCAGGGGCCTATTTTTCCACGAAGCTTCCAGAAGTCCGAAGGAGAGACGAAGAGGGGCCACGAGGGGGCCACACCCTAGGGCGGCGCGGCCCCCCCTTGGCCGCGCGGCCCTGTGGTGTGGGGCCCCCGTGCCGCCTCTTGACCTGCCCTTCCGCCTACAAATAGCCTCCGTGACGAAACCCCCAGTACCGAGAGCCACGATACGGAAAACCTTCCAGAGACGCCGCCAACGCCGATCCCATCTCGGGGGATCCAGGAGATCGCCTCCGGCACCCTGCCGGAGAGGGGAATCATCTCCCGGAGGACTCTACGCCGCCATGGTCGCCTCCGGTGTGATGTGTGAGTAGTCTACCCCTGGACTATGGGTCCATAGCAGTAGCTAGATGGTTGTCTTCTCCCCATTGTGCTATCATTGTCGGATCTTGTGAGCTGCCTAACATGATCAAGATCATCTATCTGTAATTCTATATGTTGCGTTTGTTGGGATCCGATGAATAGAGAATACTTGTTATGTTGATTATCAAAGTTATACTTATGTGTTGTTTATGATCTTGCATGCTTTCCGTTACTAGTAGATGCTCTGGCCAAGTAGATGCTTGTAACTCCAAGAGGGAGTACTTATGCTCGATAGTGGGTTCATGCCTGCATTGACACAGGACGATGTGAGAAAGTTCTAAGGTTGTGTTGTGCTGTTGCCACTAGGGATAAAACATTGATGCTATGTCTAAGGATGTAGTTGTTGATTACATTACGCACCATACTTAATGCAATTGTCTGTTGCTTTGCAACTTAATACTGGAGGGGTTCGGATGATAACTTTGAAGGTGGACTTTTTAGGCATAGATGCAGTTGGATGGCGGTCTATGTACTTTGTCGTAATGCCCAATTAAATCTCACTATACTCATCATGATATGTATGTGCATGGTCATGCTCTCTTTATTTGTCAATTGCCCAACTGTAATTTGTTCACCCAACATGCTGTTCGTCTTATGGGAGAGACACCTCTAGTGAACTGTGGACCCCGGTCCAATTCTCTTTACTGAAATACAATCTACTGCAATACTTGTTCTACTGTTTTCTGCAAACAATCATCTTCCACACAATACGGTTAATCCTTTGTTACAGCAAGCCGGTGAGATTGACAACCTCACTGTTTCGTTGGGGCAAAGTACTTTGGTTGTGTTGTGCAGGTTCCACGTTGGCGCCGGAATCCCTGGTGTTGCGCCGCACTACATCTCGCCGCCATCAACCTTCAACGTGCTTCTTGACTCCTACTGGTCCGATTAAACCTTGGTTTCTTACTGAGGGAAACTTGCCGCTGTGCGCATCACACCTTCCTCTTGGGGTTCCCAACGGACGTGCCAACCACACGCATCAGACGGCTGTTCTACCAAAAAGTTTATGTGTCCAATAACAAGTTGGCAGCCAGGGTACGACGCAAAGCCCAACACCATCAACTTTGGTGCGTTGGCGACCTGGATTAGTAGTGGAACATCATCAACGCATATGACCAATCTCTCGAGGCAAGATGCATCCATAATTTGCACCGTGTCTAACTGAATAAGTTCGGTGGTGTTGCGTTTCCAATAGCTAGCCACACTAATTGTACGAAGATTTGGCATTTCATTGTTGAGTTGGGTGAACCCGTGGACCCCCTCAAGGTGAAGTGCCTCGAGCACAATACAGCGGGTGAACAGGCAGTCGATGTTCGTCGCCTTACAGATGTAGACGTTATAGAGCAAGAGCCTTTTGAGTTGGGGGAAAAGAAGCATGGAGTTGGCATGAATCTCGGGCAAATAGCAAGTAGAAATGCTGACAATGCGCAGCGTGGGTGCGCAGCAGAACGCGGACAGCGGGAAGGAGCGCATCACTGTTCCAGCATCAAATCTGAGGTTCTCGACGCAAGATAGGGTGCTGGACCGGAACCAGCTGTCGAGCGTGGTATCGACCTTGCAAGTGGTTCTGAAGGGGTCGATTGACACGCTTCTGGTGGGGCCAGGGTGGGCGGCGAGGATACTGGAGACCGCGGCGATGCGTTTGTGGTTTTGCTTGGCGAGTTGGTCGTCGATCTCGAGGTTAAGTGGGACGGAGTGCCAGAGGTGGCGCCACCGTTTGGAGACCAAGGTTGTGCTTACAGCGGATATAGTGGGCAGGTGGGAGATGATGATGTGGAGAATCTGGTCCGGTAGGCGGCTGATGAGGTCGTTGTCGCCGACGAGGAGGTTAAGTGGGACGGAGCGCCAGAGGTGGCGCCACCGTTTGGAGAGCAATGTTGTCCTTACAGCGGATATCATGGGCAGGAGGGAGATGATGATGTGCAGCATCTCGTCGGGGAGGCGGCTGATGAGGTCGAGGCTCGACGGAGGCTCTTCCCGATCTGGCTCGACCCGCCTTCGGGAGTTGAGCGGCTCCGCCTCCATCTGACACGGCGGCGACACACGCAATGCCGCAGTCGTCTGCTTGAAGTGTGTAGCAGGTAGCGGAGCGGATCTGCTGGACAGGGGAATAGGCGCAGCGGCGGTGGTGAGGACAGAAAGGTACTCGGCGGTGGATTTAGGTGGATGGCGGATGCAAGTGCGCTGGGGATTTTTGGAAGAGACGGCAAGCGCTATGCAAGGAACTATTGCGGCGGGCGGCCAGCCGGGGTGCCTGAGGAGAGAAAGGTATACTACTAGGACTAATGATGCGGTGCGGCGTTTGCGTCTCCCTTCCCCACGCGTGCAGCCTTCACATTTCACAAGACGTGCGAGTTTTTCAACAGAGATTATCAAGTGGAGAGACTTTCCCAATGCAATTGTCTCTCCACTTGATAATCACTCTTGAAAACACCGAGAAGATGGCGGTGAAGAAGACGGAGAGTCAAGGAAAAAAACAATATGAATTGAAATCAAATATAATATGGGCGTTCCTTCTCTCTCTGGTCTCTGCTGCACTTACTGCACCTGTGGTGCAGGCGTGTGACCCGAGAAGAAGCTAATGTACTGTATATCCGTCCCTTGCACGCCGTGTAGCTGTATTTTGTCTCGTCAAATCAGCTCGGGACAGTTTCAGCAGAGTTTTTTCTTGCCATCATCATAATAGGCGAACATTACCACGGGCACACGGTAGTGCACATCCAACTTCTACTACTCAATCCTCCATATGCTGCACAAACACCACTTTAACTTTTTCTTCGCAGTTTTCATGATTTTTAGCAGTTTCCACCATGTGGTGGTCTAATCTGTTGCAATTTTTACCACTTGGTCATCTGATCAGTTATTTTGTCATGTCGATAGCAAAATCAACAAGTGGATGCCAACTTTTTTGAAGGGCTACTCTCTAAAACACAGTTTGCATTATGGCATGTTTGGTATTTTTCCCTAGGTAGTACATCCAAAAAAAATTGACTACATGCTTTTATTTGCCTATTTTAAGCACCTTTTACCATGATTTCAAATTTAGGTCAAACTCACGGGGGCCATAGGATGCACGGCATTTATTTGGCAATTGTTTCAGTATGGCCAACTAGTTAGGCCTCCTTTGGTTCATAGGAAAAGGAAAATAATAGAATTGGGATGTCATGTCTACTTGAATCCTATGGGAATCGTGCTCCTTTGATTCATATGATTGTCATAGGAATTATGTTGGATTTGGTTCTCATGGGAAAAATTCCTATACAAGTCATTTGATTCATAGGAACTATTCATATAGGAATCTTGTAGTGCAAATCTTATAGGAAAAAACCATTAGCTAATACCTCATGGAAAAGTTCCTTTGCCACAATCAAAGACACATCATGCCGAAGTTTTGTTCTAGGACATGGACACGTTCAAACTAATCATGGTAATAGATGATACAACATCGCACACATAAATAGACGACATGTCTAAAATCATACATTTTTTGAACACAGAAATGTCCCGAAGGACCTGGCGACACTGCTTTTATATTATGATGATGACGGTGGGATTACAGACTGCAAGCTAGGAGGACCCTCCAAGTAAAAGGAAACTACAGACAAGACATCCAAAAGTACAAAAAGAACTCTAGTTCTAGAAAAGGAAACTCCATCCGGTCCTTCTCCACCGAGTAAATATTCTCTTACTTTGCATCTCAAACATTTCCCTGACTTTGAGTCCCTGAACGCGCGCTAGTACACTCAATAAAGACAGAGAGAGAGAGAGACGCTGAGGAGGACTTTGAGTTCTAGTACCTCACCTGCCCGAAATAAGTACGCTGGCAGCCTGACCTGCCCTAAGTACGTCCGGTCAAATCGATGCCTTGCCTTGCACGCCGTCTGCGCGCATCCATGTCTTCCCGATGAAATTGTCAGTCCAATAAAATCGGAAATTTAATTCGGCTATTGGGCGGATATGCTACCTCGACCCAAAAAAACATATTTTTAATTTTCAAAAAATTCTAACAAAAAAATCCGCATGTACTTCTCGATAATCTATGTGTGTTCGTGTAGTTTCGTGAAAAGCCGATATTTTTTGTGGTTGATGTAAGAAGACAAAAGCAAGTACTCCGTATTACAAACAGCTTTATTTTTAGCAATAAATTTTATCTTTTTTACATAGCCCAAACGACAATTTAGTTTTTTATGGAAAGACTTTATGCGCTCTTAGCATGTGAAGATGAAAAGATTAATTTTTTGTTTGGAATTTTTTACATTTCAAAATATATAGATGTTGCAGTTCAAACTAAAGGGAGCATACGCAACCAGGAGCCAAAACATCCTCCCCCAAAAAATATGATTTGTTTTCTATTTGCGATGCTTCCGCAATGCCTATCACATGTCTGTATAGCCGCAACTAGCACCATCGAGCACGCCCCAATGCTCTGTGTATTGTCTTGTCAATTCAATGGTCAAGGTAATCTGACCAAAAGATACGTCTTGGAGTACGCGTGCGCCTTATTCCTTGAAATGGAGGTAGTGTGGCCCAAATGCGAAAAGTGTTACTCCTCCTATTCTAGTATACCATACTACGTATTACTCAAAACAAGTTAGAAGTTATGTCAAGTATGACTAGTGCAAATAAACCCTCTGGCATTAAGAGTATGTTACAAGTTCGGATCATGATGAACAAGTTAAATGTAATCTTCAAAACGTACAGCTATGTCAAGTATGACTAGTGCAAATAAACCCTCTGGCATTAAGAGAAACATCAAATAGTACAAAACACCTGAACAAAAACGAAATTACAACAAAATCCTTGAGGTGCCCTTCGTCTTCAACCTCCAGACCGTGTCGACAGCACCATGGCCGACACTAATCCAACCCAGGAAGCCAGAATCCTAGGATAAGCAAGCTCGGAAGGTAGGTGGCCACGGAAGCTCTAGCACGTACCAATTCAGCACGCGCGAGGGCCCGCCCAGCATCTCAATCGGCACAGTGTGAAGCCAGTCCTCGTCTCGAGCTCTCTCGAAGCGTGAGAGCTCGCCGGATTCTCTGTCGAGAGCAAGAATGAAGTTTCCGAGCCCACCGAACACGTACCACTGGAAGAAACGGGCGTTGCACCCCACAAAGAGGATATCCGACAGGCCTGTGTGCGTGGCGTGGAGAGGCACGATGGCGCCGGAGGAGGTCCAAGCGTGGCCACCAGGGCCAGGCGAGAACACGCAGGTCTTGCAGATGCCGTCATGATAGATCAGGCACGTCACCCTGTAATTTGACAGACTGATGCGCGCCGCAGCGTCCTCGCCATGGAGGGCGGCGCCCAGGAACAAGCTTACGAATGTTGTGTGCGAAACAGCAGGGGGTGGAGGGACCGTCACATACTGACCTGCCAGGGGATCATAGACGACGCGACGTGAAGGCTGCTCGAAAGGCTTTCCGTGTTCGGTGTGGTCGAAGTCCGCAAGGAGTAGGAGGCCGCCCCGAGAGTCGGCGAGCTCCAAACTGAGGTCGCCGTTTGGCGCCCGTGGGAGGAAGTCGAGCGCGAGATTATTTGCGGCGACCCCGGCCCAACATGACGAGGAAGAGGGAACGAAGTGGGGCAGCAAGCCAGACGGCCGATAGTGACAATGGGAGAAGCTGATGTGGTAGTGGCCGGCGACTATGGAGGATGGCGCACCGTGGCGAGCGGAGAGGACACGAAAGTCCTCCGTCGCGATGACCCTGCGCCAGCTCCTGCAGGCGAACGCGGCGCGGACGAGATCCAGAGGCGAGGTGAGGCGCAGGAACACCAGCCCGAGAAGTTCATCCGGGATGGCGTCACCCTTGTCCTCCTGCCCGGACTTCCTCTGAGCATTCTTCCAGCGGGGGCGGCTGTGCCCCATCTCTGGCTGGACCTAGCTCGCGTACGGGGGCGAGGTGTGCTGTAGGGAGGAAGCTAGGGAAGTAGCGAGGCGGCCGGCTTGGTAGAGACTAGAGGAGTTAAGGAGGAGACTTATGTACTGAAAAAGTTCCATGAAATCAAATTCCTATATTGGTTAATTACATGCAAGGATGAGCAGAGTAGTTGGTTGTGTAATTGAGACGAGATTACGAGCTTGATCCCCACACACGAACCACATCGTAAAGCTTCATGAAAGAAAAATAGGAAAACAACAAAATTGTGTGGCACAACAGTTGCTTTCTCCAAGTTCCTATAGAGGGAGTACTATGAACATATTCAAACTAGACAAATCATGTATCCCCTAACCCCTAAAACTCAGTCTTATGAAATCTAGCATAAAGAGATCGAAGTTGTTTTGGGTTTCAAACATGGAAATTTCAAGAACATCCCAAAAGCTTCATTTTAGAGTGACTAAGAAGGATCCATGCTTACCTTTTCATTTTCATGTTTTAAACTTGTTTAAATCATGGTCAAACCTAGGATTTGACCAAGATTCAAATGGGCCTAAAAATTCAGAAAAAATCAAAAGAATGAAAAACCAAATCACATATATAGCATTCTTATGTCATATATATAGTAAGCATTCAAGTTGATAAACAAGGTCTAGACATATATATTCAAACCAGAAAAATCATGTATATATCTACCCCTAAAACCCTAAACTCTGTCTTATGAAGTCAATCATGAAGAGAAGTGGTTTTGGGTTTCAAACATGGAAATTTCAAGAACCTCCCGAAAGCTTCATTTTAGAGTGACTAAGAAGGATCCAGGCTTATCTTTTCATTTCATGTTTTAAACTTGTTTAAATCCTGGTCAAACCTAGGATTTGATGAAGATACAAATGGGTGGGCACAATATTCAAAAAAATCAGAAAAATGAAAAACCAAATCACATTGTCTTCTTATGACATATCGTAAGCATTCAAGTTGATAAACAAGGTATGGATATATCCAAACCAGACAAATCATGTATCTACCCCCTGTCGATATTATGAAGTCTAGCATGAAGGGAAGTCGTTTTCGGTTTCAAACATGGAAATTTCAAGAACATCCCAAAAGCTTCCATTTTAGAGTGACTAAGAAGGATACAGACTTCGTTTTTTATTTTCATGTTTTAAACTTGTTTAAATCTTCGTCAAACCAAGGATTTGACCAAGATTCAAATGGGCCTAAAAATTTAGAAAAAAATCAAAAGAGAATGAAAAACCAAAGCACATAGCATTCTTATGTCATATGTATAGTAAGCATTCAAGTTGATAAACAAGGTCTAGACATATTCAAACCAGAAAAATCATGTATATATATATCTACCCCTAAAACCCTAAACTCTGTCTTATGAAGTCAATCATGAAGAGAAGTGGTTTTGGGTTTCAAACATGGAAATTTCAAGAACCTCCCAAAAGATTTATTTTAGAGTGACTAATAAGGATCCATGCTTACCTTTTCATTTTCATAATTTAAACTTGTTTAAATCTTTGTCAAACCTAGGATTTGACCAAGATTCAAATATATGGGCATAAAATTCAAAAAAATCAGAAAAATGAAAAACAAAAGCATATAGTCTTCTTATGTCATATAGTAAGCATTCAAGTTGATAAATTAACAAGGTTTGGACATATTCAAACCATACAAATCATGTATCTACCCCCTAACCCTAAACTCAGTCGATCTTATGAAGTCTAGCATGAAGAGAGGTCGTTTTGGGTTTCAAACATGGAAATTTCAAGAACATCCCAAAAGTTCATTTTAGAGTGACTAAAAAGGATCCAGGCTTACTTATTCGTTTTCACGTGTTAAACTTGTCTAAATCTTGGTCAAACCTAGGATTTGACCAAGATTCAAATGCGCAGAAAATTAAAAAAAACAGAAAAATGAAACCCAAAGTACATAGTCTTCTTATGTCATATAGTAAGCATATTCAAGTTGATAAACAAGGTTTGAACCTTGATCTGTAGTACTGGGCAAAACCCTAGTTTAACCTATTTAGGGCTCCTTTGATTTAAAGGATAGGAAAAGCATAGGAATAGGAAAGGTATAGGATTGGAATGGCATGTCTACTTAAAACCTATAGGAAGATGAAGTTTGTTTGATTGTAGCAAAGGAATTTTTCCATGAGGTATGAGCTAATGCTTTTTTCCTATAGGAATTACACTATGGCTCCTTTGATTTAAAGGATAGGAAAAGCATAGGAATAGGAAAGGTATAGGATTGGAATGGCATGTCTACTTAAAACCTATAGGAAGATGAAGTTTGTATTATTGTAGCAAAGGAATTTTTCCATGAGGTATGAGCTAATGCTTTTTTCCTATAGGAATTACACTAGAAGATTCCTATAGTAATTTTTCCTATAGGATATATTCCTATGAATCAAACAACATGTAAAGGAATTTTTCCCATAGGAACCAAATCCTACACAATTCCTATGCAAATCCTTTGAATCAAAGGAGCCCTTAATTATAGATTCGTAGGTTGATTTTTCTACCTTTTTATTATTACTATGCAGCACATGTGTGTTTGCCCGTCGAGTGAAACTCGGAGGAAGAGGGATCACTCGGAAGGAGAGAAGAAGGGAGAGCATTATGGTGTCTTCCCTTTTTCGGGTGATGATGTTGACTTTTGTGCAGGGGTTTGTCACTGAGCAGGTGGTGCGAGGGAGCGAGCGAGCGAGTCGAGCGAGGCCGAGAATGAGAGAGATTTGTTTTTTTTTGTGAGAGGGACAACCGAAGGATCCAGAAGGACCCACAGGCTTCCAATACGCATCCTGATGCGTCTTCTCTTGACAAAGAAGATGGCTGGGAGTTTGCGTACCTATTGCACGTGACTTGTGCTCACTGAAGTGTGGGACCTCACGCGTGGGCACCACACGTAAGTGACAGACCTGTTGGTGTAAAAACTCGGTTGATTATTATAGTGCATTAGAACAAAGTTTCCTATGGATTCAAGGGTAGGAAATCCAAGTTAACTCATTTACATGACATTATTTTTCTTATGTCATATAGTAAGCATTAAAGTTGATAAACAATGTCTAGACATATTCAAACCAGACAAATCATGTATCTATACCCCTAACCCCTAAACTCTGTCTTATGAAGTCAAGCATGTGAAGAGATGTGGTTTTGGGTTTCAAACATGGAAATTTCAAAAACCTCCCAAAAGCTTCATTTTAGAGTGCCTAAGAAGGATACATGCTCCCCTTTTCATTTTCATGTTTTAAACTTGTTTTAATTATCTTGGTCAAACCTAGGATTTGTGAAGATACAAATTGGTGGGCACAAAATTCAAAAAATCAGAAAAATGGAAAACCAAATCACATAGTCTTCTTATGTCATATCGTAAGCATTCAAGTTGATAAACAAGGTCTAAATATATCCAAACCAGACAAATCATGTATCTACCCCCTGTCGATCTTATGAAGTCTAGCATGAAGGGAAGTCGTTTTGGGTTTCAAACATGGAAATTTCAAGAACATCCCAAAAGCTTCATTTTAGAGTAAATAAGAAGGATACAGACTTCCCTTTTCATTTTCATGTTTTAAACTTGTTTAAATCTTGGTCAAACCAAGGATTTGACCAAGATTCAAATGGCCCTAAAAATTCAGAAAAACACAAAAGAATGAAAAACCAAAGCACATAGCATTCTTATGTCATATGTATATATAGTAAGCATTCATGTTGATAAACAAGGTCTAGACATATATATTCAAACCAGAAAAATCATGTATATATCTACCCCTAAAACCCAAATTAAACTCAGTCAATCATGAAGAGAAGTGGTTTTGGGTTTCAAACATGGAAATTTCAAGAACCTCCCGAAAGCTTCATTTTAGAGTGACTAAGAAGGATCCAGGCTTATCTTTTCATTTCATGTTTTAAACTTGTTTAAATCCTGGTCAAACCTAGGATTTGATGAAGATACAAATGGGTGGGCACAATATTCAAAAAAATCAGAAAAATGAACAACCAAGTCACATTGTCTTCTTATGACATATCGTAAGCATTCAAGTTGATAAACAAGGTATGGATATATCCAAACCAGACAAATCATGTATCTACCCCCTGTCGATCTTATGAAGTCTAGCATGAAGGGAAGTCGTTTTCGGTTTCAAACATGGAAATTTCAAGAACATCCCAAAAGCTTCCATTTTAGAGTGACTAAGAAGGATACAGACTTCGTTTTTTTTTTTCATGTTTTAAACTTGTTTAAATCTTCGTCAAACCAAGGATTTGACCAAGATTCAAATGGGCCTAAAAATTTAGAAAAAAATCAAAAGAGAATGAAAAACCAAAGCACATAGCATTCTTATGTCATATGTATAGTAAGCATTCAAGTTGATAAACAAGGTCTAGACATATTCAAACCAGAAAAATCATGTATATATATATCTACCCCTAAAACCCTAAACTCTGTCTTATGAAGTCAATCATGAAGAGAAGTGGTTTTGGGTTTCAAACATGGAAATTTCAAGAACCTCCCAAAAGATTTATTTTAGAGTGACTAATAAGGATCCATGCTTACCTTTTCATTTTCATAATTTAAACTTGTTTAAATCTTTGTCAAACCTAGGATTTGACCAAGATTCAAATATATGGGCATAAAATTCAAAAAAAAATCAGAAAAATGAAAAACAAAAGCATATAGTCTTCTTATGTCATATAGTAAGCATTCAAGTTGATAAATTAACAAGGTTTGGACATATTCAAACCATACAAATCATGTATCTACCGCCTAACCCTAAACTCAGTCGATCTTATGAAGTCTAGCATGAAGAGAGGTCGTTTTGGGTTTCAAACATGGAAATTTCAAGAACATCCCAAAAGTTCATTTTAGAGTGACTAAGAAGGATCCAGGCTTACTTATTTGTTTTCACGTGTTAAACTTGTCTAAATCTTGGTCAAACCTAGGATTTGACCAAGATTCAAATGCGCAGAAAATTAAAAAAAATAGAAAAATGAAACCCAAAGTACATAGTCTTCTTATGTCATATAGTAAGCATATTCAAGTTGATAAACAAGGTTTGAACCTTGATCTGTAGTACTGGGCAAAACCCTAGTTTAACCTATTTAGGGCTCCTTTGATTTAAAGGATAGGAAAAGCATAGGAATAGGAAAGGTATAGGATTGGAATGGCATGTCTACTTAAAACCTATAGGAAGATGAAGTTTGTTTGATTGTAGCAAAGGAATTTTTCCATGAGGTATGAGCTAATGCTTTTTTCCTATAGGAATTACACTATGGCTCCTTTGATTTAAAGGATAGGAAAAGCATAGGAATAGGAAAGGTATAGGATTGGAATGGCATGTCTACTTAAAACCTATAGGAAGATGAAGTTTGTATTATTGTAGCAAAGGAATTTTTCCATGAGGTATGAGCTAATGCTTTTTTCCTATAGGAATTACACTAGAAGATTCCTATAGTAATTTTTCCTATAGGATATATTCCTATGAATCAAACAACATGTAAAGGAATTTTTCCCATAGGAACCAAATCCTACACAATTCCTATGCAAATCCTTTGAATCAAAGGAGCCCTTAATTATAGATTCGTAGGTTGATTTTTCTACCTTTTTATTATTACTATGCAGCACATGTGTGTTTGCCCGTCGAGTGAAACTCGGAGGAAGAGGGATCACTCGGAAGGAGAGAAGAAGGGAGAGCATTATGGTGTCTTCCCTTTTTCTGGAGATGATGTTGACTTTTGTGCAGGGGTTTGTCACTGAGCAGGTGGTGCGAGGAGCGAGCGAGCGAGTCGAGCGAGGCCGAGAATGAGAGAGATTTGTTTTTTGTGAGAGGGACAACCGAAGGATCCAGAAGGACCCACGAGGCTTCCAATACGCATCCTGATGCGTCTTCTCTTGACAAAGAAGATGGCTGGGAGTTTGCGTACCTATTGCACGTGACTTGTGCTCACTGAAGTGTGGGACCTCACGCGTGGGCACCACACGTAAGTGACAGACCTGTTGGTGTAAAAACTCGGTTGATTATTATAGTGCATTAGAACAAATTTTCCTATGGATTCAAGGGTAGGAAATCCAAGTTAACTCATTTACATGACATTATTTTTCTTATGTCATATAGTAAGCATTAAAGTTGATAAACAATGTCTAGACATATTCAAACCAGACAAATCATGTATCTATACCCCTAACCCTAAACTTTGTCTTATGAAGTCAAGCATGTGAAGAGATGTGGTTTTGGGTTTCAAACATGGAAATTTCAAAAACCTCCCAAAAGCTTCATTTTAGAGTGCCTAAGAAGGATACATGCTCCCCTTTTCATTTTCATGTTTTAAACTTGTTTTAATTATCTTGGTCAAACCTAGGATTTGACGAAGATACAAATTGGTGGGCACAAAATTCAAAAAATCAGAAAAATGGAAAACCAAATCACATAGTCTTCTTATGTCATATCGTAAGCATTCAAGTTGATAAACAAGGTCTAAATATATCCAAACCAGACAAATCATGTATCTACCCCCTGTCGATCTTATGAAGTCTAGCATGAAGGGAAGTCGTTTTGGGTTTCAAACATGGAAATTTCAAGAACATCCCAAAAGCTTCATTTTAGAGTAAATAAGAAGGATACAGACTTCCCTTTTCATTTTCATGTTTTAAACTTGTTTAAATCTTGGTCAAACCAAGGATTTGACCAAGATTCAAATGGCCCTAAAAATTCAGAAAAAATCAAAAGAATGAAAAACCAAAGCACATAGCATTCTTATGTCATATGTATATATAGTAAGCATTCATGTTGATAAACAAGGTCTAGACATATATATTCAAACCAGAAAAATCATGTATATATCTACCCCTAAAACCCAAATTAAACTCAGTCAATCATGAAGAGAAGTGGTTTTGGGTTTCAAACATGGAAATTTCCAGAACCTCCCGAAAGCTTCATTTTAGAGTGACTAAGAAGGATCCAGGCTTATCTTTTCATTTCATGTTTTAAACTTGTTTAAATCCTGGTCAAACCTAGGATTTGATGAAGATACAAATGGGTGGGCACAATATTCAAAAAAATCAGAAAAATGAACAACCAAATCACATTGTCTTCTTATGACATATCGTAAGCATTCAAGTTGATAAACAAGGTATGGATATATCCAAACCAGACAAATCATGTATCTACCCCCTGTCGATCTTATGAAGTCTAGCATGAAGGGAAGTCGTTTTCGGTTTCAAACATGGAAATTTCAAGAACATCCCAAAAGCTTCCATTTTAGAGTGACTAAGAAGGATACAGACTTCGTTTTTTTTTTTCATGTTTTAAACTTGTTTAAATCTTCGTCAAACCAAGGATTTGACCAAGATTCAAATGGGCCTAAAAATTTAGAAAAAAATCAAAAGAGAATGAAAAACCAAAGCACATAGCATTCTTATGTCATATGTATAGTAAGCATTCAAGTTGATAAACAAGGTCTAGACATATTCAAACCAGAAAAATCATGTATATATATATCTACCCCTAAAACCCTAAACTCTGTCTTATGAAGTCAATCATGAAGAGAAGTGGTTTTGGGTTTCAAACATGGAAATTTCAAGAACCTCCCAAAAGATTTATTTTAGAGTGACTAATAAGGATCCATGCTTACCTTTTCATTTTCATAATTTAAACTTGTTTAAATCTTTGTCAAACCTAGGATTTGACCAAGATTCAAATATATGGGCATAAAATTCAAAAAAATCAGAAAAATGAAAAACAAAAGCATATAGTCTTCTTATGTCATATAGTAAGCATTCAAGTTGATAAATTAACAAGGTTTGGACATATTCAAACCATACAAATCATGTATCTACCGCCTAACCCTAAACTCAGTCGATCTTATGAAGTCTAGCATGAAGAGAGGTCGTTTTGGGTTTCAAACATGGAAATTTCAAGAACATCCCAAAAGTTCATTTTAGAGTGACTAAGAAGGATCCAGGCTTACTTATTTGTTTTCACGTGTTAAACTTGTCTAAATCTTGGTCAAACCTAGGATTTGACCAAGATTCAAATCTTGTGAAAATTAAAAAAAATAGAAAAATGAAACCCAAAGTACATAGTCTTCTTATGTCATATAGTAAGCATATTCAAGTTGATAAACAAGGTTTGAACCTTGATCTGTAGTACTGGGCAAAACCCTAGTTTAACCTATTTAGGGCTCCTTTGATTTAAAGGATAGGAAAAGCATAGGAATAGGAAAGGTATAGGATTGGAATGGCATGTCTACTTAAAACCTATAGGAAGATGAAGTTTGTTTGATTGTAGCAAAGGAATTTTTCCATGAGGTATGAGCTAATGCTTTTTTCCTATAGGAATTACACTATGGCTCCTTTGATTTAAAGGATAGGAAAAGCATAGGAATAGGAAAGGTATAGGATTGGAATGGCATGTCTACTTAAAACCTATAGGAAGATGAAGTTTGTATTATTGTAGCAAAGGAGTTTTTCCATGAGGTATGAGCTAATGCTTTTTTCCTATAGGAATTACACTAGAAGATTCCTATAGTAATTTTTCCTATAGGATATATTCCTATGAATCAAACAACATGTAAAGGAATTTTTCCCATAGGAACCAAATCCTACACAATTCCTATGCAAATCCTTTGAATCAAAGGAGCCCTTAATTATAGATTCGTAGGTTCATTTTTCTACCTTTTTATTATTACTATGCAGCACATGTGTGTTTGCCCGTCGAGTGAAACTCGGAGGAAGAGGGATCACTCGGAAGGAGAGAAGAAGGGAGAGCATTATGGTGTCTTCCCTTTTTCGGGTGATGATGTTGACTTTTGTGCAGGGGTTTGTCACTGAGCAGGTGGTGCGAGGGAGCGAGCGAGCGAGTCGAGCGAGGCCGAGAATGAGAGAGATTTGTTTTTTTTGTGAGAGGGACAACCGAAGGATCCAGAAGGACCCACAGGCTTCCAATACGCATCCTGATGCGTCTTCTCTTGACAAAGAAGATGGCTGGGAGTTTGCGTACCTATTGCACGTGACTTGTGCTCACTGAAGTGTGGGACCTCACGCGTGGGCACCACACGTAAGTGACAGACCTGTTGGTGTAAAAACTCGGTTGATTATTATAGTGCATTAGAACAAAGTTTCCTATGGATTCAAGGGTAGGAAATCCAAGTTAACTCATTTACATGACATTATTTTTCTTATGTCATATAGTAAGCATTAAAGTTGATAAACAATGTCTAGACATATTCAAACCAGACAAATCATGTATCTATACCCCTAACCCCTAAACTCTGTCTTATGAAGTCAAGCATGTGAAGAGATGTGGTTTTGGGTTTCAAACATGGAAATTTCAAAAACCTCCCAAAAGCTTCATTTTAGAGTGCCTAAGAAGGATACATGCTCCCCTTTTCATTTTCATGTTTTAAACTTGTTTTAATTATCTTGGTCAAACCTAGGATTTGACGAAGATACAAATTGGTGGGCACAAAATTCAAAAAATCAGAAAAATGGAAAACCAAATCACATAGTCTTCTTATGTCATATCGTAAGCATTCAAGTTGATGAACAAGGTCTAAATATATCCAAACCAGACAAATCATGTATCTACCCCCTGTCGATCTTATGAAGTCTAGCATGAAGGGAAGTCGTTTTGGGTTTCAAACATGGAAATTTCAAGAACATCCCAAAAGCTTCATTTTAGAGTAAATAAGAAGGATACAGACTTCCCTTTTCATTTTCATGTTTTAAACTTGTTTAAATCTTGGTCAAACCAAGGATTTGACCAAGATTCAAATGGCCCTAAAAATTCAGAAAAAATCAAAAGAATGAAAAACCAAAGCACATAGCATTCTTATGTCATATGTATATATAGTAAGCATTCATGTTGATAAACAAGGTCTAGACAAATATATTCAAACCAGAAAAATCATGTATATATCTACCCCTAAAACCCAAATTAAACTCAGTCAATCATGAAGAGAAGTGGTTTTGGGTTTCAAACATGGAAATTTCCAGAACCTCCCGAAAGCTTCATTTTAGAGTGACTAAGAAGGATCCAGGCTTATCTTTTCATTTCATGTTTTAAACTTGTTTAAATCCTGGTCAAACCTAGGATTTGATGAAGATACAAATGGGTGGGCACAATATTCAAAAAAATCAGAAAAATGAACAACCAAATCACATTGTCTTCTTATGACATATCGTAAGCATTCAAGTTGATAAACAAGGTATGGATATATCCAAACCAGACAAATCATGTATCTACCCCCTGTCGATCTTATGAAGTCTAGCATGAAGGGAAGTCGTTTTCGGTTTCAAACATGGAAATTTCAAGAACATCCCAAAAGCTTCCATTTTAGAGTGACTAAGAAGGATACAGACTTCGTTTTTTTTTTCATGTTTTAAACTTGTTTAAATCTTCGTCAAAACAAGGATTTGACCAAGATTCAAATGGGCCTAAAAATTTAGAAAAAAATCAAAAGAGAATGAAAAACCAAAGCACATAGCATTCTTATGTCATATGTATAGTAAGCATTCAAGTTGATAAACAAGGTCTAGACATATTCAAACCAGAAAAATCATGTATATATATATCTACCCCTAAAACCCTAAACTCTGTCTTATGAAGTCAATCATGAAGAGAAGTGGTTTTGGGTTTCAAACATGGAAATTTCAAGAACCTCCCAAAAGATTTATTTTAGAGTGACTAATAAGGATCCATGCTTACCTTTTCATTTTCATAATTTAAACTTGTTTAAATCTTTGTCAAACCTAGGATTTGACCAAGATTCAAATATATGGGCATAAAATTCAAAAAAAAATCAGAAAAATGAAAAACAAAAGCATATAGTCTTCTTATGTCATATAGTAAGCATTCAAGTTGATAAATTAACAAGGTTTGGACATATTCAAACCATACAAATCATGTATCTACCCCCTAACCCTAAACTCAGTCGATCTTATGAAGTCTAGCATGAAGAGAGGTCGTTTTGGGTTTCAAACATGGAAATTTCAAGAACATCCCAAAAGTTCATTTTAGAGTGACTAAGAAGGATCCAGGCTTACTTATTCGTTTTCACGTGTTAAACTTGTCTAAATCTTGGTCAAACCTAGGATTTGACCAAGATTCAAATGCGCAGAAAATTAAAAAAAATAGAAAAATGAAACCCAAAGTACATAGTCTTCTTATGTCATATAGTAAGCATATTCAAGTTGATAAACAAGGTTTGAACCTTGATCTGTAGTACTGGGCAAAACCCTAGTTTAACCTATTTAGGGCTCCTTTGATTTAAAGGATAGGAAAAGCATAGGAATAGGAAAGGTATAGGATTGGAATGGCATGTCTACTTAAAACCTATAGGAAGATGAAGTTTGTTTGATTGTAGCAAAGGAATTTTTCCATGAGGTATGAGCTAATGCTTTTTTCCTATAGGAATTACACTATGGCTCCTTTGATTTAAAGGATAGGAAAAGCATAGGAATAGGAAAGGTATAGGATTGGAATGGCATGTCTACTTAAAACCTATAGGAAGATGAAGTTTGTATTATTGTAGCAAAGGAATTTTTCCATGAGGTATGAGCTAATGCTTTTTTCCTATAGGAATTACACTAGAAGATTCCTATAGTAATTTTTCCTATAGGATATATTCCTATGAATCAAACAACATGTAAAGGAATTTTTCCCATAGGAACCAAATCCTACACAATTCCTATGCAAATCCTTTGAATCAAAGGAGCCCTTAATTATAGATTCGTAGGTTGATTTTTCTACCTTTTTATTATTACTATGCAGCACATGTGTGTTTGCCCGTCGAGTGAAACTCGGAGGAAGAGGGATCACTCGGAAGGAGAGAAGAAGGGAGAGCATTATGGTGTCTTCCCTTTTTCGGGTGATGATGTTGACTTTTGTGCAGGGGTTTGTCACTGAGCAGGAGGTGCGAGGGAGCGAGCGAGCGAGTCGAGCGAGGCCGAGAATGAGAGAGATTTGTTTTTTTTGTGAGAGGGACAACCGAAGGATCCAGAAGGACCCACAGGCTTCCAATACGCATCATGATGCGTCTTCTCTTGACAAAGAAGATGGCTGGGAGTTTGCGTACCTATTGCACGTGACTTGTGCTCACTGAAGTGTGGGACCTCACGCGTGGGCACCACACGTAAGTGACAGACCTGTTGGTGTAAAAACTCGGTTGATTATTATAGTGCATTAGAACAAAGTTTCCTATGGATTCAAGGGTAGGAAATCCAAGTTAACTCATTTACATGACATTATTTTTCTTATGTCATATAGTAAGCATTAAAGTTGATAAACAATGTCTAGACATATTCAAACCAGACAAATCATGTATCTATACCCCTAACCCCTAAACTCTGTCTTATGAAGTCAAGCATGTGAAGAGATGTGGTTTTGGGTTTCAAACATGGAAATTTCAAAAACCTCCCAAAAGCTTCATTTTAGAGTGCCTAAGAAGGATACATGCTCCCCTTTTCATTTTCATATTTTAAACTTGTTTTAATTATCTTGGTCAAACCTAGGATTTGACGAAGATACAAATTGGTGGGCACAAAATTCAAAAAATCAGAAAAATGGAAAACCAAATCACATAGTCTTCTTATGTCATATCGTAAGCATTCAAGTTGATAAACAAGGTCTAAATATATCCAAACCAGACAAATCATGTATCTACCCCCTGTCGATCTTATGAAGTCTAGCATGAAGGGAAGTCGTTTTGGGTTTCAAACATGGAAATTTCAAGAACATCCCAAAAGCTTCATTTTAGAGTAAATAAGAAGGATACAGACTTCCCTTTTTATTTTCATGTTTTAAACTTGTTTAAATCTTGGTCAAACCAAGGATTTGACCAAGATTCAAATGGCCCTAAAAATTCAGAAAAAATCAAAAGAATGAAAAACCAAAGCACATAGCATTCTTATGTCATATGTATATATAGTAAGCATTCATGTTGATAAACAAGGTCTAGACATATATATTCAAACCAGAAAAATCATGTATATATCTACCCCTAAAACCCAAATTAAACTCAGTCAATCATGAAGAGAAGTGGTTTTGGGTTTCAAACATGAAAATTTCAAGAACCTCCCAAAAGCTTCATTTTAGAGTGACTAAGAAGGATCCAGGCTTACTTATTCGTTTTCACGTGTTAAACTTGTCTAAATCTTGGTCAAACCTAGGATTTGACCAAGATATGATTCAAATGCGCAAAAAATTAAAAAAATCAGAAAAAATGAAAAACCAAAGTACATCATATTCAAACCATACAAATCATGTATCTATACCCCCTAACCCTAAACTTTGTCTTATGAAGTCAAGCATGAAGAGAAGTGGTTTTGGGTTTCAAACATGGAAATTTCAAAAACCTCCCAAAAACTTCATTTTAAAGTGACTGAGAAGGTTACATGCTTCCCTTTTCATTTTCATGTTTTAAACTTGTTTAAATTATCTTGGTCAAACCTAGGATTTCATGAAGATACAAATGGGTGGGCACAATATTCAAAAAAATCAGAAAAATGAAAAACCAAATCACATTGTCTTCTTATGTCATATTGTAATCATTCAAGTTGATAAACAAGGTCTAGATATATCCAAACCAGACAAATCATGTATCTACCCCCTGTCGATCTTATGAAGTCTAGCATGAAGGGAAGTCATTTTCGGTTTCAAACATGGAAATTTCAAGAACATCCCAAAAGCTTCCATTTTAGAGTGACTAAGAAGGATACAGACTTCCCTTTTCATTTTCATGTTTTAAACTTGTTTAAATCCTTGTCAAACCAAAGATTTGACCAAGATTCAAATGGGGGCCTAAAAATTTAGAAAAAAAATCAAAAGAGAATGAAAAACCAAAGCACATAGCATTCTTATGTCATATGTATAGTAAGCATTAAAGTTGATAAACCAGGTCTAGACATATATATTCAAACCAGAAAAATCATGTATATATCTACCCCTAAAACCCTAAACTCTATCTTATTATGAAGTCAATCATGAAGAGAAGTGGTTTTGGGTTTCAAACATGGAAATTTCAAGAACCTCCCGAAAGCTTCATTTTAGAGTGACTAAGAAGGATCCAGGCTTATCTTTTCATTTCATGTTTTAAACTTGTTTAAATCCTGGTCAAACCTAGGATTTGATGAAGATACAAATGGGTGGGCACAATATTCAAAAAAATCAGAAAAATGAAAAACCAAATCACATTGTCTTCTTATGTCATATCGTAAGCATTCAAGTTGATAAACAAGGTCTAGATATATCCAAACCAGACAAATCATGTATCTACCCCCTGTCGATCTTATGAAGTCTAGCATGAAGGGAAGTCGTTTTCGGTTTCAAACATGGAAATTTCAAGAACATCCCAAAAGCTTCCATTTTAGAGTGACTAAGAAGGATACAGACTTCCTTTTTTATTTTCATGTTTTAAACTTGTTTAAATCTTGGTCAAACCAAGGATTTGACCAAGATTCAAATGGGCCTAAAAATTTAGAAAAAAATCAAAAGAGAATGAGAAAACAAAGCACATAGCATTCTTATGTCATATGTATAGTAAGCATTCAAGTTGATAAACAAGGTCTAGACATATTCAAACCAGAAAAATCATGTATATATCTACCCCTAAAACCCTAAACTCTGTCTTATGAAGTCAATCATGAAGAGAAGTGGTTTTGGGTTTCAAACATGGAATTTTCAAGAACCTCCCAAAAGATTTATTTTAGAGTGACTAATAAGGATCCATGCTTACCTTTTCATTTTTATAATTTAAACTTGTTTAAATCTTTGTCAAACCTAGGATTTGACCAAGATTCAAATATATGGGCATAAAATTCAAACAAAATCAGAAAAATGAAAAACAAAAGCATATAGTCTTCTTATGTCATATAGTAAGCATTCAAGTTGATAAATTAACAAGGTTTGGACATATTCAAACCATACAAATCATGTATCTACCCCCTAACCCTAAACTAAGTCAATCTTATGAAGTCTCGCATGAAGAGAGGTCGTTTTGGGTTTCAAACATGGAAATTTCAAGAACATCCCAAAAGCTTCATTTTAGAGTGACTAAGAAGGATCCAGGCTTACTTATTCGTTTTCACGTGTTAAACTTGTCTAAATCTTGGTCAAACCTAGGATTTGACCAAGATTCAAATGCGCAGAAAATTCAAAAAAATCAGAAAAATGAAAAACCAAATCACATTGTCTTCTTATGTCATATCGTAAGCATTCAAGTTGATAAACAAGGTCTAGATATATCCAAACCAGACAAATCATGTATCTACCCCCTGTCGATCTTATGAAGTCTAGCATGAAGGGAAGTCATTTTCGGTTTCAAACATGGAAATTTCAAGAACATCCCAAAAGCTTCCATTTTAGAGTGACTAAGAAGGATACAGACTTCCCTTTTCATTTTCATGTTTTAAACTTGTTTAAATCCTTGTCAAACCAAAGATTTGACCAAGATTCAAATGGGGGCCTAAAAATTTAGAAAAAAATCAAAAGAGAATGAAAAAACCAAAGCACATAGCATTCTTATGTCATATGTATAGTAAGCATTCAAGTTGATAAACCAGGTCTAGACATATATATTCAAACCAGAAAAATCATGTATATATCTACCCCTAAAACCCTAAACTCTGTCTCTTATGAAGTCAATCATGAAGAGAAGTGGTTTTGGGTTTCAAACATGGAAATTTCAAGAACCTCCCGAAAGCTTCATTTTAGTGTGACTAAGAAGGATCCAGGCTTATCTTTTCATTTCATGTTTTAAACTTGTTTAAATCCTGGTCAAACCTAGGATTTGATGAAGATACAAATGGGTGGGCACAATATTCAAAAAAATCAGAAAAATGAAAAACCAAATCACATTGTCTTCTTATGTCATATCGTAAGCATTCAAGTTGATAAACAAGGTCTAGATATATCCAAACCAGACAAATCATGTATCTACCCCCTATCGATCTTATGAAGTCTAGCATGAAGGGAAGTCGTTTTCGGTTTCAAACATGAAAATTTCAAGAACATCCCAAAAGCTTCCATTTTAGAGTGACTAAAAAGGATACAGACTTCCTTTTTTATTTTCATGTTTTAAACTTGTTTAAATCTTGGTCAAACCAAGGATTTGACCAAGATTCAAATGGGCCTAAAAATTTAGAAAAAAATCAAAAGAGAATGAAAAAACAAAGCACATAGCATTCTTATGTCATATGTATAGTAAGCATTCAAGTTGATAAACAAGGTCTAGACATATTCAAACCAGAAAAATCATGTATATATCTACCCCTAAAACCCTAAACTCTTTCTTATGAAGTCAATCATGAAGAGAAGTGGTTTTGGGTTTCAAACATGGAAATTTCAAGAACCTCCCAAAAGATTTATTTTAGAGTGACTAATAAGGATCCATGCTTACCTTTTCATTTTCATAATTTAAACTTGTTTAAATCTTTGTCAAACCTAGGATTTGACCAAGATTCAAATATATGGGCATAAAATTCAAAAAAATCAGAAAAATGAAAAACAAAAGTATATAGTCTTCTTATGTCATATAGTAAGCATTCAAGTTGATAAATTAACAAGGTTTGGACATATTCAAACCATACAAATCATGTATCTACCCCCTAACCCTAAACTCAGTCGATCTTATGAAGTCTAGCATGAAGAGAGGTCGTTTTGGGTTTCAAACATGGAAATTTCAAGAACATCCCAAAAGCTTCATTTTAGAGTGACTAAGAAGGATCCAGGCTTACTTATTCGTTTTCATGTGTTAAACTTGTCTAAATCTTGGTCAAACCTAGGATTTGACCAAGATTCAAATGCGCAGAAAATTAAAAAATCAGAAAAATGAAAACCAAAGTACATAGTCTTCTTATGTCATATAGTAAGCATATTCAAGTTGATAAACAAGGTTTGAGCCTTGATCTGTAGTACTGGGCAAAACCCTAGTTTAACCTATTTAATTATAGATTCGTAGGTTGATTTTTCTACCTTTTTATTATTACTATGCAGCACATGTGTGTTTGCCCGTCGAGTGAAACTCGGAGGAAGAGGGATCACTCGGAAGGAGAGAAGAAGGGAGAGCATTATGGTGTCTCCCCTTTTTCGGGTGATGATGTTGACTTTTGTGCAGGGTTTGTCAGTGACCAGGAGGTGCGAGCGAGCGAGCGAGGCCGAGAATGAGAGAGATTTTTTTTTGTGAGAGGGACAACCGAAGGATCCAGAAGGACCCACAGACTTCCAATACGCATCCTGATGCGTCTTCTCTTGACAAAGAAGATGGCTGGGAGTTTGCGTACCTATTGCACGTGACTTGTGCTCACTGAAGTGTGGGACCTCACGCGTGGGCACCACACGTAAGTGACAGACCTGTTGGTGTAAAACTCGGTTGATTATTATAGTGCATTAGAACAAAGTTTCCTATGGATTCAAGGATAGGAAATCCAAGTTAACTCATTTACATGACATTATTTTTCTTATGTCATATAGTAAGCATTAAAGTTGATAAACAATGTCTAGACATATTCCAACCAGACAAATCATGTATCTATACCCCTAACCCCTAAACTCTGTCTTATGAAGTCAAGCATGTGAAGAGATGTGGTTTTGGGTTTCAAACATGGAAATTTCAAAAACCTCCCAAAAGCTTCATTTTATAGTGCCTAAGAAGGATACATGCTTCCCTTTTCATTTTCATGTTTTAAACTTGTTTTAATTATCTTGGTCAAACCTAGGATTTGATGAAGATACAAATGGGTGGGCACAAAATTCAAAAAAATCAGAAAAATGGAAAACCAAATCACATAGTCTTCTTATGTCATATCGTAAGCATTCAAGTTGATAAACAAGGTCTAAATATATCCAAACCAGACAAATCATGTATCTACCCCCTGTCGATCTTATAAAGTCTAGCATGAAGGGAATTCGTTTTGGGTTTCAAACATGGAAATTTCAAGAACATCCCAAAAGCTTCATTTTAGAGTAAATAAGAAGGATACATACTTCCCTTTTCATTTTCATGTTTTAAACTTGTTTAAATCTTGGTCAAACCAAGGATTTGACCAAGATTCAAATGGCCCTAAAAAATTCAGAAAAAAATCAAAAGAATGAAAAACCAAAGCACATAGCATTCTTATGTCATATGTATAGTAAGCATTCATGTTGATAAACAAGGTCTAGACATATATATTCAAACCAGAAAAATCATGTATATATCTACCCCTAAAACCCAAATTAAACTCAGTCAATCATGAAGAGAAGTGGTTTTGGGTTTCAAACATGGAAATTTCAAGAACCTCCCAAAAGCTTCATTTTAGAGTGACTAAGAAGGATCCAGGCTTACTTATTCGTTTTCACGTGTTAAACTTGACCAAGATATGATTCAAATGCGCAGAAAATTAAAAAAATCAGAAAAATGAAAAACCAAAGTACATCATATTCAAACCATACAAATCATGTATCTATACCCCCTAACCCTAAACTTTGTCTTATGAAGTCAAGCATGAAGAGAAGTGGTTTTGGGTTTCAAACATGGAAATTTCAAAAACCTCCCAAAAACTTCATTTTAAAGTGACTGAGAAGGTTACATGCTTCCCTTTTCATTTTCATGTTTTAAACTTGTTTACATTATCTTGGTCAAACCTAGGATTTGATGAAGATACAAATGGGTGGGCACAATATTCAAAAAAATCAGAAAAATGAAAAACCAAATCACATTGTCTTCTTATGTCATATCGTAAGCATTCAAGTTGATAAACAAGGTCTAGATATATCCAAACCAGACAAATCATGTATCTACCCCCTATCGATCTTATGAAGTCTAGCATGAAGGGAAGTCGTTTTCGGTTTCAAACATGAAAATTTCAAGAACATCCCAAAAGCTTCCATTTTAGAGTGACTAAAAAGGATACAGACTTCCTTTTTTATTTTCATGTTTTAAACTTGTTTAAATCTTGGTCAAACCAAGGATTTGACCAAGATTCAAATGGGCCTAAAAATTTAGAAAAAAATCAAAAGAGAATGAAAAAACAAAGCACATAGCATTCTTATGTCATATGTATAGTAAGCATTCAAGTTGATAAACAAGGTCTAGACATATTCAAACCAGAAAAATCATGTATATATCTACCCCTAAAACCCTAAACTCTTTCTTATGAAGTCAATCATGAAGAGAAGTGGTTTTGGGTTTCAAACATGGAAATTTCAAGAACCTCCCAAAAGATTTATTTTAGAGTGACTAATAAGGATCCATGCTTACCTTTTCATTTTCATAATTTAAACTTGTTTAAATCTTTGTCAAACCTAGGATTTGACCAAGATTCAAATATATGGGCATAAAATTCAAAAAAATCAGAAAAATGAAAAACAAAAGTATATAGTCTTCTTATGTCATATAGTAAGCATTCAAGTTGATAAATTAACAAGGTTTGGACATATTCAAACCATACAAATCATGTATCTACCCCCTAACCCTAAACTCAGTCGATCTTATGAAGTCTAGCATGAAGAGAGGTCGTTTTGGGTTTCAAACATGGAAATTTCAAGAACATCCCAAAAGCTTCATTTTAGAGTGACTAAGAAGGATCCAGGCTTACTTATTCGTTTTCATGTGTTAAACTTGTCTAAATCTTGGTCAAACCTAGGATTTGACCAAGATTCAAATGCGCAGAAAATTAAAAAAATCAGAAAAATGAAAACCAAAGTACATAGTCTTCTTATGTCATATAGTAAGCATATTCAAGTTGATAAACAAGGTTTGAGCCTTGATCTGTAGTACTGGGCAAAACCCTAGTTTAACCTATTTAATTATAGATTCGTAGGTTGATTTTTCTACCTTTTTATTATTACTATGCAGCACATGTGTGTTTGCCCGTCGAGTGAAACTCGGAGGAAGAGGGATCACTCGGAAGGAGAGAAGAAGGGAGAGCATTATGGTGTCTCCCCTTTTTCGGGTGATGATGTTGACTTTTGTGCAGGGTTTGTCAGTGACCAGGAGGTGCGAGCGAGCGAGCGAGCGAGGCCGAGAATGAGAGAGATTTTTTTTTTGTGAGAGGGACAACCGAAGGATCCAGAAGGACCCACAGACTTCCAATACGCATCCTGATGCGTCTTCTCTTGACAAAGAAGATGGCTGGGAGTTTGCGTACCTATTGCACGTGACTTGTGCTCACTGAAGTGTGGGACCTCACGCGTGGGCACCACACGTAAGTGACAGACCTGTTGGTGTAAAACTCGGTTGATTATTATAGTGCATTAGAACAAAGTTTCCTATGGATTCAAGGATAGGAAATCCAAGTTAACTCATTTACATGACATTATTTTTCTTATGTCATATAGTAAGCATTAAAGTTGATAAACAATGTCTAGACATATTCCAACCAGACAAATCATGTATCTATACCCCTAACCCCTAAACTCTGTCTTATGAAGTCAAGCATGTGAAGAGATGTGGTTTTGGGTTTCAAACATGGAAATTTCAAAAACCTCCCAAAAGCTTCATTTTATAGTGCCTAAGAAGGATACATGCTTCCCTTTTCATTTTCATGTTTTAAACTTGTTTTAATTATCTTGGTCAAACCTAGGATTTGATGAAGATACAAATGGGTGGGCACAAAATTCAAAAAAATCAGAAAAATGGAAAACCAAATCACATAGTCTTCTTATGTCATATCGTAAGCATTCAAGTTGATAAACAAGGTCTAAATATATCCAAACCAGACAAATCATGTATCTACCCCCTGTCGATCTTATAAAGTCTAGCATGAAGGGAATTCGTTTTGGGTTTCAAACATGGAAATTTCAAGAACATCCCAAAAGCTTCATTTTAGAGTAAATAAGAAGGATACATACTTCCCTTTTCATTTTCATGTTTTAAACTTGTTTAAATCTTGGTCAAACCAAGGATTTGACCAAGATTCAAATGGCCCTAAAAAATTCAGAAAAAAATCAAAAGAATGAAAAACCAAAGCACATAGCATTCTTATGTCATATGTATAGTAAGCATTCATGTTGATAAACAAGGTCTAGACATATATATTCAAACCAGAAAAATCATGTATATATCTACCCCTAAAACCCAAATTAAACTCAGTCAATCATGAAGAGAAGTGGTTTTGGGTTTCAAACATGGAAATTTCAAGAACCTCCCAAAAGCTTCATTTTAGAGTGACTAAGAAGGATCCAGGCTTACTTATTCGTTTTCACGTGTTAAACTTGACCAAGATATGATTCAAATGCGCAGAAAATTAAAAAAATCAGAAAAATGAAAAACCAAAGTACATCATATTCAAACCATACAAATCATGTATCTATACCCCCTAACCCTAAACTTTGTCTTATGAAGTCAAGCATGAAGAGAAGTGGTTTTGGGTTTCAAACATGGAAATTTCAAAAACCTCCCAAAAACTTCATTTTAAAGTGACTGAGAAGGTTACATGCTTCCCTTTTCATTTTCATGTTTTAAACTTGTTTACATTATCTTGGTCAAACCTAGGATTTCATGAAGATACAAATGGGTGGGCACAATATTCAAAAAAATCAGAAAAATGAAAAACCAAATCACATTGTCTTCTTATGTCATATCGTAAGCATTCAAGTTGATAAACAAGGTCTAGATATATCCAAACCAGACAAATCATGTATCTACCCCCTGTCGATCTTATGAAGTCTAGCATGAAGGGAAGTCATTTTCGGTTTCAAACATGGAAATTTCAAGAACATCTCAAAAGCTTCCATTTTAGAGTGACTAAGAAGGATACAGACTTCCCTTTTCATTTTCATGTTTTAAACTTGTTTAAATCCTTGTCAAACCAAAGATTTGACCAAGATTCAAATGGGGGCCTAAAAATTTAGAAAAAAAATCAAAAGAGAATGAAAAAACCAAAGCACATAGCATTCTTATGTCATATGTATAGTAAGCATTCAAGTTGATAAACCAGGTCTAGACATATATATTCAAACCAGAAAAATCATGTATATATCTACCCCTAAAACCCTAAATTCTGTCTCTTATGAAGTCAATCATGAAGAGAAGTGGTTTTGGGTTTCAAACATGGAAATTTCAAGAACCTCCCGAAAGCTTCATTTTAGAGTACCTAAAAAGGATCCAGGCTTATCTTTTCATTTCATGTTTTAAACTTGTTTAAATCCTGGTCAAACCTAGGATTTGATGAAGATACAAATGGGTGGGCACAATATTCAAAAAAATCAGAAAAATGAAAAACCAAATCACATTGTCTTCTTATGTCATATCGTAAGCATTCAAGTTGATAAACAAGGTCTAGATATATCCAAACCAGACAAATCATGTATCTACCCCCTATCGATCTTATGAAGTCTAGCATGAAGGGAAGTCGTTTTTGGTTTCAAACATGGAAATTTCAAGAACATCCCAAAAGCTTCCATTTTAGAGTGACTAAGAAGGATACAGACTTCCTTTTTTATTTTCATGTTTTAAACTTGTTTAAATCTTGGTCAAACCAAGGATTTCACCAAGATTCAAATGGGCCTAAAAATTTAGAAAAAAATCAAAAGAGAATGAAAAAACAAAGCACATAGCATTCTTATGTCATATGTATAGTAAGCATTCAAGTTGATAAACAAGGTCTAGACATATTCAAACCAGAAAAATCATGTATATATCTACCCCTAAAACCCTAAACTCTGTCTTATGAAGTCAATCATGAAGAGAAGTGGTTTTGGGTTTCAAACATGGAAATTTCAAGAACCTCCCAAAAGATTTATTTTAGAGTGACTAATAAGGATCCATGCTTACCTTTTCATTTTCATAATTTAAACTTGTTTAAATCTTTGTCAAACCTAGGATTTGACCAAGATTCAAATATATGGGCATAAAATTCAAAAAAATCAGAAAAATGAAAAACAAAAGCATATAGTCTTCTTATGTCATATAGTAAGCATTCAAGTTGATAAATTAACAAGGTTTGGACATATTCAAACCATACAAATCATGTATCTACCCCCTAACCCTAAACTCAGTCGATCTTATGAAGTCTAGCATGAAGAGAGGTCGTTTTGGGTTTCAAACATGGAAATTTCAAGAACATCCCAAAAGCTTCATTTTAGAGTGACTAAGAAGGATCCAGGCTTACTTATTCGTTTTCACGTGTTAAACTTGTCTAAATCTTGGTCAAACCTAGGATTTGACCAAGATTCAAATGCGCAGAAAATTAAAAAAATCAGAAAAATGAAAACCAAAGTACATAGTCTTCTTATGTCATATAGTAAGCATATTCAAGTTGATAAACAAGGTTTGAGCCTTGATCTGTAGTACTGGGCAAAACCCTAGTTTAACCTATTTAATTATAGATTCGTAGGTTGATTTTTCTACCTTTTTATTATTACTATGCAGCACATGTGTGTTTGCCCGTCGAGTGAAACTCGGAGGAAGAGGGATCACTCGGAAGGAGAGAAGAAGGGAGAGCATTATGGTGTCTCCCCTTTTTCGGGTGATGATGTTGACTTTTGTGCAGGGTTTGTCAGTGAGTAGGAGGTGTGAGCGAGCGAGCGAGCGAGCGAGCGAGGCCGAGAATGAGAGAGATTTGTTTTTTTTGAGAGGGACAACCGAAGGATCCAGAAGGACCCACAGACTTCCAATACGCATCCTGATGCGTCTTCTCTTGACAAAGAAGATGGCTGGGAGTTTGCGTACCTATTGCACGTGACTTGTGCTCACTGAAGTGTGGGACCTCACGCGTGGGCACCACACGTAAGTGACAGACCTGTTGGTGTAAAACTCGATTGATTATTATAGTGCATTAGAACAAAGTTTCCTATGGATTCAAGGGTAGGAAATCCAAGTTAACTCATTTACATGACATTATTTTTCTTATGTCATATAGTAAGCATTAAAGTTGATAAACAATGTCTAGACATATTCCAACCAGACAAATCATGTATCTATACCCCTAACCCCTAAAGTCTGTCTTATGAAGTCAAGCATGTGAAGAGATGTGGTTTTGGGTTTCAAACATGGAAATTTCAAAAACCTCCCAAAAGCTTCATTTTATAGTGCCTAAGAAGGATACATGCTTCCCTTTTCATTTTCATGTTTTAAACTTGTTTTAATTATCTTGGTCAAACCTATGATTTGACGAAGATACAAATGGGTGGGCACAAAATTCAAAAAAATCAGAAAAATGGAAAACCAAATCACATAGTCTTCTTATGTCATATCGTAAGCATTCAAGTTGATAAACAAGGTCTAAATATATCCAAACCAGACAAATCATGTATCTACCCCCTGTCGATCTTATGAAGTCTAGCATGAAGGGAAGTCGTTTTGGGTTTCAAACATGGAAATTTCAAGAACATCCCAAAAGCTTCATTTTAGAGTAAATAAGAAGGATACAGACTTCCCTTTTCATTTTCATGTTTCAAACTTGTTTAAATCTTGGTCAAACCAAGGATTTGACCAAGATTCAAATGGCCCTAAAAATTCAGAAAAAAATCAAAAGAATGAAAAACCAAAGCACATAGCATTCTTATGTCATATGTATAGTAAGCATTCATGTTGATAAACAAGGTCTAGACATATATGTTCAAACCAGAAAAATCATGTATATATCTACCCCTAAAACCCAAATTAAATTCAGTCAATCATGAAGAGAAGTGGTTTTGGGTTTCAAACATGGAAATTTCAAGAACCTCCCAAAAGCTTCATTTTAGAGTGACTAAGAAGGATCCAGGCTTACTTATTCATTTTCACGTGTTAAACTTGACCAAGATATGATTCAAATGCGTAGAAAATTAAAAAAATCAGAAAAATGAAAAACCAAAGTACATCATATTCAAACCATACAGATCATGTATCTATACCCCCTAACCCTAAACTTTGTCTTATGAAGTCAAGCATGAAGAGAAGTGGTTTTGGGTTTCAAACATGGAAATTTCAAAAACCTCCCAAAAACTTCATTTTAAAGTGACTGAGAAGGTTACATGCTTCCCTTTTCATTTTCATGTTTTAAACTTGTTTAAATTATCTTGGTCAAACCTAGGATTTCATGAAGATACAAATGGGTGGGCACAATATTCAAAAAAATCAGAAAAATGAAAAACCAAATCACATTGTCTTCTTATGTCATATCGTAAGCATTCAAGTTGATAAACAAGGTCTAGATATATCCAAACCAGACAAATCATGTATCTACCCCCTGTCGATCTTATGAAGTCTAGCATGAAGGGAAGGCATTTTCGGTTTCAAACATGGAAATTTCAAGAACATCCCAAAAGCTTCCATTTTAGAGTGACTAAGAAGGATACAGACTTCCCTTTTCATTTTCATGTTTTAAACTTGTTTAAATCCTTGTCAAACCAAAGATTTGACCAAGATTCAAATGGGGGCCTAAAAATTTAGAAAAAAAATCAAAAGAGAATGAAAAAACCAAAGCACATAGCATTCTTATGTCATATGTATAGTAAGCATTCAAGTTGATAAACCAGGTCTAGACATATATATTCAAACCAGAAAAATCATGTATATATCTACCCCTAAAACCCTAAACTCTGTCTCTTATGAAGTCAATCATGAAGAGAAGTGGTTTTGGGTTTCAAACATGGAAATTTCAAGAACCTCCCAAAAGCTTCATTTTAGAGTGACTAAGAAGGATCCAGGCTTATCTTTTCATTTCATGTTTTAAACTTGTTTAAATCCTGGTCAAACCTAGGATTTGATGAAGATACAAATGGGTGGGCACAATATTAAAAAAAATCAGAAAAATGAAAAACCAAATCACATTGTCTTCTTATGTCATATCGTAAGCATTCAAGTTGATAAACAAGGTCTAGATATATCCAAACCAGACAAATCATGTATCTACCCCCTATCGATCTTATGAAGTCTAGCATGAAGGGAAGTCATTTTCGGTTTCAAACATGGAAATTTCAAGAACATCCCAAAAGCTTCCATTTTAGAGTGACTAAGAAGGATACAGACTTCCTTTTTTATTTTCATGTTTTAAACTTGTTTAAATCTTGGTCAAACCAAGGATTTGACCAAGATTCAAGTGGGCCTAAAAATTTAGAAAAAAATCAAAAGAGAATGAAAAAACAAAGCACATAGCATTCTTATGTCATATGTATAGTAAGCATTCAAGTTGATAAACAAGGTCTAGACATATTCAAACCAGAAAAATCATGTATATATCTACCCCTAAAACCCTAAACTCTGTCTTATGAAGTCAATCATGAAGAGAAGTGGTTTTGGGTTTCAAACAAGGAAATTTCAAGAACCTCCCAAAAGATTTATTTTAGAGTGACTAATAAGGATCCATGCTTACCTTTTCATTTTCATAATTTAAACTTGTTTAAATCTTTGTCAAACCTAGGATTTGACCAAGATTCAAATATATGGGCATAAAATTCAAAAAAATCAGAAAAATGAAAAACAAAAGCATATAGTCTTCTTATGTCATATAGTAAGCATTCAAGTTGATAAATTAACAAGGTTTGGACATATTCAAACCATACAAATCATGTATCTACCCCCTAACCCTAAACTCAGTCGATCTTATGAAGTCTAGCATGAAGAGAGGTCGTTTTGGGTTTCAAACATGGAAATTTCAAGAACATCCCAAAAGCTTCATTTTAGAGTGACTAAGAAGGATCCAGGCTTACTTATTCGTTTTCACGTGTTAAACTTGTCTAAATCTTGGTCAAACCTAGGATTTGACCAAGATTCAAATGCGCAGAAAATTAAAAAAATTAGAAAAATGAAAACCAAAGTACATAGTCTTCTTATGTCATATAGTAAGCATATTCAAGTTGATAAACAAGGTTTGAGCCTTGATCTGTAGTACTGGGCAAAACCCTAGTTTAACCTATTTAATTATAGATTCGTAGGTTGATTTTTCTACCTTTTTATTATTACTATGCAGCACATGTGTGTTTGCCCGTCGAGTGAAACTCGGAGGAAGAGGGATCACTCGGAAGGAGAGAAGAAGGGAGAGCATTATGGTGTCTCCCATTTTTCAGGTGATGATGTTGACTTTTGTGCAGGGTTTGTCAGTGAGCAGGAGGTGCGAGCGAGCGAGCGAGGCTGAGAATGAGAGAGATTTGTTTTTTTTGTGAGAGGGACAACCGAAGGATCCAGAAGGACCCACAGACTTCCAATACGCATCCTGATGCGTCTTCTCTTGACAAAGAAGATGGCTGGGAGTTTGCGTACCTATTGCACGTGACTTGTGCTCACTGAAGTGTGGGACCTCACGCGTGGGCACCACACGTAAGTGACAGACCTGTTGGTGTAAAACTCGGTTGATTATTATAGTGCATTAGAACAAAGTTTCCTATGGATTCAAGGGTAGGAAATCCAAGTTAACTCATTTACATGACATTATTTTTCTTATGTCATATAGTAAGCATTAAAGTTGATAAACAATGTCTAGACATATTCCAACCAGACAAATCATGTATCTATACCCCTAACCCCTAAACTCTGTCTTATGAAGTCAAGCATGTGAAGAGATGTGGTTTTGGATTTCAAACATGGAAATTTCAAAAACCTCCCAAAAGCTTCATTTTATAGTGCCTAAGAAGGATACATGCTTCCCTTTTCATTTTCATGTTTTAAACTTGTTTTAATTATCTTGGTCAAACCTAGGATTTGACGAAGATACAAATGGGTGGGCACAAAATTCAAAAAAATCAGAAAAATGGAAAACCAAATCACATAGTCTTCTTATGTCATATCGTAAGCATTCAAGTTGATAAATAAGGTCTAAATATATCCAAACCAGACAAATCATGTATCTACCCCCTGTCGATCTTATGAAGTCTAGCATGAAGGGAAGTCGTTTTGGGTTTCAAACATGGAAATTTCAAGAACATCCCAAAAGCTTCATTTTAGAGTAAATAAGAAGGATACAGACTTCCCTTTTCATTTTCATGTTTTAACTTGTTTAAATCTTGGTCAAACCAAGGATTTGACCAAGATTCAAATGGCCCTAAAAAATTCAGAAAAAAATCAAAAGAATGAAAAACCAAAGCACATAGCATTCTTATGTCATATGTATAGTAAGCATTCATGTTGATAAACAAGGTCTAGACATATATATTCAAACCAGAAAAATCATGTATATATCTACCCCTAAAACCCAAATTAAACTCAGTCAATCATGAAGAGAAGTGGTTTTGGGTTTCAAACATGGAAATTTCAAGAACCTCCCAAAAGCTTCATTTTAGAGTGACTAAGAAGGATCCAGGCTTACTTATTCGTTTTCACGTGTTAAACTTGACCAAGATATGATTCAAATGCGCAGAAAATTAAAAAAATCAGAAAAATGAAAAACCAAAGTACATCATATTCAAACCATACAAATCATGTATCTATACCCCCTAACCCTAAATTTTGTCTTATGAAGTCAAGCATGAAGAGAAGTGGTTTTGGGTTTCAAACATGGAAATTTCAAAAACCTCCCAAAAACTTCATTTTAAAGTGACTGAGAAGGTTACATGCTTCCCTTTTCATTTTCATGTTTTAAACTTGTTTAAATTATCTTGGTCAAACCTAGGATTTCATGAAGATACAAATGGGTGGGCACAATATTCAAAAAAATCAGAAAAATGAAAAACCAAATCACATTGTCTTCTTATGTCATATCGTAAGCATTCAAGTTGATAAACAAGGTCTAGATATATCCAAACCAGACAAATCATGTATCTACCCCCTGTCGATCTTATGAAGTCTAGCATGAAGGGAAGTCATTTTCGGTTTCAAACATGGAAATTTCAAGAACATCCCAAAAGCTTCCATTTTAGAGTGACTAACAAGGATACAGACTTCCCTTTTCATTTTCATGTTTTAAACTTGTTTAAATCCTTGTCAAACCAAAGATTTGACCAAGATTCAAATGGGGGCCTAAAAATTTAGAAAAAAAGTCAAAAGAGAATGAAAAAACCAAAGCACATAGCATTCTTATGTCATATGTATAGTAAGCATTCAAGTTGATAAACCAGGTCTAGACATATATATTCAAACCAGAAAAATCATGTATATATCTACCCCTAAAACCCTAAACTCTGTCTCTTATGAAGTCAATCATGAAGAGAAGTGGTTTTGGGTTTCAAACATGGAAATTTCAAGAACCTCCCGAAAGCTTCATTTTAGAGTGACTAAGAAGGATCCAGGCTTATCTTTTCATTTCATGTTTTAAACTTGTTTAAATCCTGGTCAAACCTAGGATTTGATGAAGATACAAATGGGTGGGCACAATATTAAAAAAAATCAGAAAAATGAAAAACCAAATCACATTGTCTTCTTATGTCATATCGTAAGCATTCAAGTTGATAAACAAGGTCTAGATATATCCAAACCAGACAAATCATGTATCTACCCCCTATCGATCTTATGAAGTCTAGCATGAAGGGAAGTCGTTTTCGGTTTCAAACATGGAAATTTCAAGAACATCCCAAAAGCTTCCATTTTAGAGTGACTAAGAAGGATACAGACTTCCTTTTTTATTTTCATGTTTTAAACTTGTTTAAATCTTGGTCAAACCAAGGATTTGACCAAGATTCAAATGGGCCTAAAAATTTAGAAAAAAATCAAAAGAGAATGAAAAAACAAAGCACATACCATTCTTATGTCATATGTATAGTAAGCATTCAAGTTGATAAACAAGGTCTAGACATATTCAAACCAGAAAAATCATGTATATATCTACCCCTAAAACCCTAAACTCTGTCTTATGAAGTCAATCACGAAGAGAAGTGGTTTTGGGTTTCAAACATGGAAATTTCAAGAACCTCCCAAAAGATTTATTTTAGAGTGACTAATAAGGATCCATGCTTACCTTTTCATTTTCATAATTTAAACTTGTTTAAATCTTTGTCAAACCTAGGATTTGACCAAGATTCAAATATATGGGCATAAAATTCAAAAAAACCAGAAAAATGAAAAACAAAAGCATATAGTCTTCTTATGTCATATAGTAAGCATTCAAGTTGATAAGTTAACAAGGTTTGGACATATTCAAAGCATACAAATCATGTATCTACCCCCTAACCCTAAACTCAGTCGATCTTATGAAGTCTAGCATGAAGAGAGGTCGTTTTGGGTTTCAAACATGGAAATTTCAAGAACATCCCAAAAGCTTCATTTTAGAGTGACTAAGAAGGATCCAGGCTTACTTATTCGTTTTCACGTGTTAAACTTGTCTAAATCTTGGTCAAACCTAGGATTTGACCAAGATTCAAATGCGCAGAAAATTAAAAAAATCAGAAAAATGAAAACCAAAGTACATAGTCTTCTTATGTCATATAGTAAGCATATTCAAGTTGATAAACAAGGTTTGAGCCTTGATCTGTAGTACTGGGCAAAACCCTAGTTTAACCTATTTAATTATAGATTCGTAGGTTGATTTTTCTACCTTTTTATTATTACTATGCAGCACATGTGTGTTTGCCCGTCGAGTGAAACTCGGAGGAAGAGGGATCACTCGGAAGGAGAGAAGAAGGGAGAGCATTATGGTGTCTCCCCTTTTTCGGGTGATGATGTTGACTTTTGTGCAGGGTTTGTCAGTGAGCAGGAGGTGCGAGCGAGCGAGGCCGAGAATGAGAGAGATTTGTTTTTTTTGTGAGAGGGACAACCGAAGGATCCAGAAGGACCCACAGACTTCCAATACGCATCCTGATGCATCTTCTCTTGACAAAGAAGATGGCTGGGAGTTTGCATACCTATTGCACGTGACTTGTGCTCACTGAAGTGTGGGACCTCACGCGTGGGCACCACACGTAAGTGACAGACCTGATGGTGTAAAACTCGGTTGATTATTATAGTGCATTAGAACAAAGTTTCCTATGGATTCAAGGGTAGGAAATCCAAGTTAACTCATTTACATGACATTATTTTTCTTATGTCATATAGTAAGCATTAAAGTTGATAAACAATGTCTAGACATATTCCAACCAGACAAATCATGTATCTATACCCCTAACCCCTAAACTCTGTCTTATGAAGTCAAGCATGTGAAGAGATGTGGTTTTGGGTTTCAAACATGGAAATTTCAAAAACCTCCCAAAAGCTTCATTTTATAGTGCCTAAGAAGGATACATGCTTCCCTTTTCATTTTCATGTTTTAAACTTGTTTTAATTATCTTGGTCAAACCTAGGATTTGACGAAGATACAAATGGGTGGGCACAAAATTCAAAAAAATCAGAAAAATGGAAAACCAAATCACATAGTCTTCTTATGTCATATCGTAAGCATTCAAGTTGATAAACAAGGTCTAAATATATCCAAACCAGACAAATCATGTATCTACCCCCTGTCGATCTTATGAAGTCTAGCATGAAGGGAAGTCGTTTTGGGTTTCAAGCATGGAAATTTCAAGAACATCCCAAAAGCTTCATTTTAGAGTAAATAAGAAGGATACAGACTTCCCTTTTCATTTTCATGTTTTAAACTTGTTTAAATCTTGGTCAAACCAAGGATTTGACGAAGATTCAAATGGCCCTAAAAAATTCAGAAAAAAATTAAAAGAATGAAAAACCAAAGCACATAGCATTCTTATGTCATATGTATAGTAAGCATTCATGTTGATCAACAAGGTCTAGACATATATATTCAAACCAGAAAAATCATGTATATATCTACCCCTAAAACCCAAATTAAACTCAGTCAATCATGAAGAGAAGTGGTTTTGGGTTTCAAACATGGAAATTTCAAGAACCTCCCAAAAGCTTCATTTTAGAGTGACTAACAAGGATCCAGGCTTACTTATTCATTTTCACGTGTTAAACTTGACCAAGATATGATTCAAATGCGCAGAAAATTAAAAAAAATCAGAAAAATGAAAAACCAAAGTACATCATATTCAAACCATACAAATCATGTATCTATACCCCCTAACCCTAAACTTTGTCTTATGAAGTCAAGCATGAAGAGAAGTGGTTTTGGGTTTCAAACATGGAAATTTCAAAAACCTCCCAAAAACTTCATTTTAAAGTGACTGAGAAGGTTACATGCTTCCCTTTTCATTTTCATGTTTTAAACTTGTTTAAATTATCTTGGTCAAACCTAGGATTTCATGAAGATACAAATGGGTGGGCACAATATTCAAAAAAATCAGAAAAATGAAAAACCAAATCACATTGTCTTCTTATGTCATATCGTAAGCATTCAAGTTGATAAACAAGGTCTAGATATATCCAAACCAGACAAATCATGTATCTACCCCCTATCGATCTTATGAAGTCTAGCATGAAGAGAAGTCGTTTCGGTTTCAAACATGGAAATTTCAAGAACATCCCAAAAGCTTCCATTTTAGAGTGACTAAGAAGGATACAGACTTCCTTTTTTATTTTCATGTTTTAAACTTGTTTAAATCTTGGTCAAACCAAGGATTTGACCAAGATTCAAATGGGCCTAAAAATTTAGAAAAAATCAAAAGAGAATGAAAAAACAAAGCACATAGCATTCTTATGTCATATGTATAGTAAGCATTCAAGTTGATAAACAAGGTCTAGATATATTCAAACCAGAAAAATCATGTATATATCTACCCCTAAAACCCTAAACTCTGTCTTATGAAGTCAATCATGAAGAGAAGTGGTTTTGGGTTTCAAACATGGAAATTTCAAGAACCTCCCAAAAGATTTATTTTAGAGTGACTAATAAGGATCCATGCTTACCTTTTCATTTTCATAATTTAAACTTGTCTAAATCTTGGTCAAACCTAGGATTTGACCAAGATTCAAATATATGGGCATAAAATTCAAACAAAATCAGAAAAATGAAAAACAAAAGCATATAGTCTTCTTATGTCATATAGTAAGCATTCAAGTTGATAAATTAACAAGGTTTGGACATATTCAAACCATACAAATCATGTATCTACCCCCTAACCCTAAACTCAGTCGATCTTATGAAGTCTAGCATGAAGAGAGGTCGTTTTGGGTTTCAAACATGGAAATTTCAAGAACATCCCAAAAGCTTCATTTTAGAGTGACTAAGAAGGATCCAGGCTTACTTATTCGTTTTCACATGTTAAACTTGTCTAAATCTTGGTCAAACCTAGGATTTGACCAAGATATGATTCAAATGCGCAGAAAATTAAAAAAAATCAGAAAAAATGAAAAACCAAAGTACATCATATTCAAACCATACAAATCATGTATCTATACCACCTAACCCTAAACTTTGTCTTATGAAGTCAAGCATGAAGAGAAGTGGTTTTGGGTTTCAAACATGGAAATTTCAAAAACCTCCCAAAAACTTCATTTTAAAGTGACTGAGAAGGTTACATGCTTCCCTTTTCATTTTCATGTTTTAAACTTGTTTAAATTATCTTGGTCAAACCTAGGATTTCATGAAGATACAAATGGGTGGGCACAATATTCAAAAAAATCAGAAAAATGAAAAACCAAATCACATTGTCTTCTTATGTCATATCGTAAGCATTCAAGTTGATAAACAAGGTCTAGATATATCCAAACCAGACAAATCATGTATCTACCCCCTGTCGATCTTATGAAGTCTAGCATGAAGGGAAGTCGTTTTGGGTTTCAAGCATGGAAATTTCAAGAACATCCCAAAAGCTTCATTTTAGAGTAAATAAGAAGGATACAGACTTCCCTTTTCATTTTCATGTTTTAAACTTGTTTAAATCTTGGTCAAACCAAGGATTTGACGAAGATTCAAATGGCCCTAAAAAATTCAGAAAAAAATTAAAAGAATGAAAAACCAAAGCACATAGCATTCTTATGTCATATGTATAGTAAGCATTCATGTTGATCAACAAGGTCTAGACATATATATTCAAACCAGAAAAATCATGTATATATCTACCCCTAAAACCCAAATTAAACTCAGTCAATCATGAAGAGAAGTGGTTTTGGGTTTCAAACATGGAAATTTCAAGAACCTCCCAAAAGCTTCATTTTAGAGTGACTAAGAAGGATCCAGGCTTACTTATTCATTTTCACGTGTTAAACTTGACCAAGATATGATTCAAATGCGCAGAAAATTAAAAAAAATCAGAAAAATGAAAAACCAAAGTACATCATATTCAAACCATACAAATCATGTATCTATACCCCCTAACCCTAAACTTTGTCTTATGAAGTCAAGCATGAAGAGAAGTGGTTTTGGGTTTCAAACATGGAAATTTCAAAAACCTCCCAAAAACTTCATTTTAAAGTGACTGAGAAGGTTACATGCTTCCCTTTTCATTTTCATGTTTTAAACTTGTTTAAATTATCTTGGTCAAACCTAGGATTTCATGAAGGTACAAATGGGTGGGCACAATATTCAAAAAAATCAGAAAAATGAAAAACCAAATCACATTGTCTTCTTATGTCATATCGTAAGCATTCAAGTTGATAAACAAGGTCTAGATATATCCAAACCAGACAAATCATGTATCTACCCCCTATCGATCTTATGAAGTCTAGCATGAAGGGAAGTCGTTTCGGTTTCAAACATGGAAATTTCAAGAACATCCCAAAAGCTTCCATTTTAGAGTGACTAAGAAGGATACAGACTTCCTTTTTTATTTTCATGTTTTAACTTGTTTAAATCTTGGTCAAACCAAGGATTTGACCAAGATTCAAATGGGCCTAAAAATTTAGAAAAAAATCAAAAGAGAATGAAAAAACAAAGCACATAGCATTCTTATGTCATATGTATAGTAAGCATTCAAGTTGATAAACAAGGTCTAGATATATTCAAACCAGAAAAATCATGTATATATCTACCCCTAAAACCCTAAACTCTGTCTTATGAAGTCAATCATGAAGAGAAGTGGTTTTGGGTTTCAAACATGGAAATTTCAAGAACCTCCCAAAAGATTTATTTTAGAGTGACTAATAAGGATCCATGCTTACCTTTTCATTTTCATAATTTAAACTTGTCTAAATCTTGGTCAAACCTAGGATTTGACCAAGATTCAAATATATGGGCATAAAATTCAAACAAAATCAGAAAAATGAAAAACAAAAGCATATAGTCTTCTTATGTCATATAGTAAGCATTGAAGTTGATAAATTAACAAGGTTTGGACATATTCAAACCATACAAATCATGTATCTACCCCCTAACCCTAAACTCAGTCGATCTTATGAAGTCTAGCATGAAGAGAGGTCGTTTTGGGTTTCAAACATGGAAATTTCAAGAACATCCCAAAAGCTTCATTTTAGAGTGACTAAGAAGGATCCAGGCTTACTTATTCGTTTTCACATGTTAAACTTGTCTAAATCTTGGTCAAACCTAGGATTTGACCAAGATATGATTCAAATGCGCAGAAAATTAAAAAAAATCAGAAAAAATGAAAAACCAAAGTACATCATATTCAAACCATACAAATCATGTATCTATACCCCCTAACCCTAAACTTTGTCTTATGAAGTCAAGCATGAAGAGAAGTGGTTTTGGGTTTCAAACATGGAAATTTCAAAAACCTCCCAAAAACTTCATTTTAAAGTGACTGAGAAGGTTACATGCTTCCCTTTTCATTTTCATGTTTTAAACTTGTTTAAATTATCTTGGTCAAACCTAGGATTTCATGAAGATACAAATGGGTGGGCACAATATTCGAAAAAATCAGAAAAATGAAAAACCAAATCACATTGTCTTCTTATGTCATATCGTAAGCATTCAAGTTGATAAACAAGGTCTAGATATATCCAAACCAGACAAATCATGTATCTACCCCCTGTCGATCTTATGAAGTCTAGCATGAAGGGAAGTCATTTTCGGTTTCAAACATGGAAATTTCAAGAACATCCCAAAAGCTTCCATTTTAGAGTGACTAAGAAGGATACAGACTTCCCTTTTCATTTTCATGTTTTAAACTTGTTTAAATCCTTGTCAAACCAAAGATTTGACCAAGATTCAAATGGGGGCCTAAAAATTTAGAAAAAAATCAAAAGAGAATGAAAAACCAAAGCACATAGCATTCTTATGTCATATGTATAGTAAGCATTCAAGTTGATAAACCAGGTCTAGACATATATAATCAAACTAGAAAAATCATGTATATATCTACCCCTAAAACCCTAAACTCTGTCTCTTATGAAGTCAATCATGAAGAGAAGTGGTTTTGGGTTTCAAACATGGAAATTTCAAGAACCTCCCGAAAGCTTCATTTTAGAGTGACTAAGAAGGATCCAGGCTTATCTTTTCATTTCATGTTTTAAACTTGTTTAAATCCTGGTCAAACCTAGGATTTGATGAAGATACAGATGGGTGGGCACAATATTCAAAAAAATCAGAAAAATGAAAAACCAAATCACATTGTCTTCTTATGTCATATCGTAAGCATTCAAGTTGATAAACAAGGTCTAGATATATCCAAACCAGACAAATCATGTATCTACCCCCTATCGATCTTATGAAGTCTAGCATGAAGGGAAGTCGTTTTCGGTTTCAAACATGGAAATTTCAAGAACATCCCAAAAGCTTCCATTTTAGAGTGACTAAGAAGGATACAGACTTCCTTTTTTATTTTCATGTTTTAAACTTGTTTAAATCTTGGTCAAACCAAGGATTTGACCAAGATTCAAATGGGCCTAAAAATTTAGAAAAAAATCAAAAGAGAATGAAAAAACAAAGCACATAGCATTCTTATGTCATATGTATAGTAAGCATTCAAGTTGATAAACAAGGTCTAGACATATTCAAACCAGAAAAATCATGTATATATCTACCCCTAAAACCCTAAACTCTGTCTTATGAAGTCAATCATGAAGAGAAGTGGTTTTGGGTTTCAAACATGGAAATTTCAAGAACCTCCCAAAAGATTTATTTTAGAGTGAATAATAAGGATCCATGCTTACCTTTTCATTTTCATAATTTAAACTTGTTTAAATCTTTGTCAAACCTAGGATTTGACCAAGATTCAAATATATGGGCATAAAATTCAAAAAAATCAGAAAAATGAAAAACAAAAGCATATAGTCTTCTTATGTCATATAGTTGTTATCACCAGAATTTGACCGAGCCAGAGGTGGGCCGCGATCAAGATGAAATTGAAGAATATACATGGAAGAATAACAAGAATCGGCCTGTTATGCTAAGTTGGGCTAGTTTGCCCTTGTATCTGTAATATAGTAGATCGCATCTTAGATTAGAAGATAGAGTTTTACCCGTGCACGGTTAGGTGCACGCCTAAATTAGAAAGTCCCCTGGACTATAAATATGTATCTAGGGTTTATGGAATAAACAACAACCAACGTTCAACCAACAAATCAATCTCGGCGCATCGCCAACTCCTTCGTCTCGAGGGTTTCTACCGGTAAGCAACATGCTGCCTAGATCGCATCTTGCGATCTAGGCAGCACAAGCTCCACGTTGTTCATGCGTTGCTCGTACTGAAGCCTTGTTGATGGCGAGCAACGTAGTTATCATAGATGTGTTAGGGTTAGCATAGTTCTTCGCGTAACATGCTATCGTAGTGCAACCCTTGCATGTCTAGCCGCCCTCACACCTATCTTAGGTGTGGGGGTGGCACCCCGCTTGATCATTATTTAGTAGATCTGATCTGTTACGGTTGCTCCTTGTTCTACAAGGATTAGTTTAATATCTGCAATAGTTAGGCCTTACAAAGGGGTGGAGGATCCAGCGGCACGTAGGGTGTCGTTCGCTAGCCCTAAACAGGATGTTCCGGGGATCAACCTCGTGTTGGTTTTTAGGCCTTGTTTAGGATCGGCTTACGATCACCGTGCGTGGCCGCGAGGCCCAACCGTGAGTAGGATGATCCGAATATGCGGTGAAAACCCTAAATCGTCGTAGATCTCATTAGCTTTATCTTGATCAAGCAGGACCACCATATATTCGTGCACCTCGTATGAATCATGGGTGGATCGGCTCCCTGAGCCGATTCACAGGATAACCTGAGAGCCGATCGAGGCTCGTATTTAATGTTTACGTGTATGCCATGCAGGAAACTAAGCGAGGCATCTCCATCACCTTCCTGACCAGGTATAGGTCAGGTGGCACACCCTTGCATCAGCATTGGACGTGTGACCAGAAGGCTTTGCGGGCCGTCGCTCGGAGGGACCTCAGCCAGCCGCAGCTCTAGGTTGTTCCCGGCTCTACGGTGTTGCCCGTCGCTGCCCGCCGGTGGGTTTCTGACGACAACACATTCTGCCACGCCCGGTGGGACAAGCTTCTACATCAACCACATCGCCATCTACATCTGAGATGGCGGACGGCACGCCAGTCACGTACGAGGATCTGACGGACGAGCTCAAGAAGAAGTATGACGAGATCAAAGTCATCCTCGAAGCCGACCTCATCGGCTCTTTTCACAGAACCCGTTCCCATGGTGTCAGATGGAAAGGGTTCTCACCTGAAGGTGCACTCGATGGGATAGACCTCTCTGCCCCGTCAGAAGAACGCACCAGGTCCCTGCGGCAGGAGATCAACTACTTGGTGGCTCACTCGCTACACCGCCACTCTGAGAACCTGGTCAACACGTTGGAGCGTGTCGCTCTTCGCGTGATCCAGGAGATCATGAGGCACCAGTACTCGCCGTCAGGACCAGCTCTCGGGACGCATCAAGGAGAGTTGCCACTCCAGTCCCGTCCACCGCTGCCATATGCGTTGGCAGCACCAGAAGTTCCGGCTACACCGGCATTCGTCGTCTACAAGATCGGTGGTGACCCTAGTGACTACCAGTTCTTGCCCGAGGCGCCTAAGGAGATCCCTCACGGGTACACGTGCACGTATGTGCCAGATTGTGGCAACTGGGCACTCACAAACCAGGCCACAACATCAGGGACTTCTGGGAAAACAGGAGGGACGTCAGCAACAGAGCTTGAGAAGCAGACGTGGCTAACTAAGTACGCCACCCCGATGAACCTCCAGAGCTCAGCTCCTGCAGTTGGCTCAGAGCTGGAAAAGCAAACATGGCTGGCTAAGTACGCCACCTCGGCGAATCTTCAGAATTCAACTCCTACAGCCAGCACAGCGGATCAGATCAGTACCATACTGAGAGACCAGTTCGGCATGGTGCCGAAAAGAAGGGCCATCGGCTATTCCAAGCCGTACCCCGACGACTACGAGATGATCCCGCTGCCACCTAAATATCGGCTCCCTGATTTCTCCAAATTCAGTGGATCAGATGGTTCCAGCTCCATCGAGCACGTGGGCCGATATTTGGCGCAACTAGGACCGGCTTCAGTGTCGGATCAACTACGCGTGAGGCTCTTTTCACAGTCCCTCACGGGATCGGCTTTCGGATGGTACACCTCTTTGCCACCAGACTCCATCCGGACTTGGAAGCAGTTGGAAGAGCAGTTCCATATGCAGTACCATTCAGAGGCTTCCGAGTCTGGCATTGCCGATCTAGCACAACTACGTCAGAAGCGCGGAGAAACTGTGACAGAATACATCCAGCGCTTCAGGAATCTTAGGAACCGATGTTATTCGGTTCGTATAACTGAAAAAGAAGCAGTCGAGTTGGCAGTAGCAGGCCTTGCAACACAGCTCAAGGACATGGCCTCCCAAGCAGATTATCCCTCACTGGCGCACATGGTTCAGAAACTATCGGCACATGAACAGCGCCACCCGGACCTGTACCAAGACAAGTTCAAGCGTGCAGTAGTCCTGGTCGATGCGGAGGAAGACGAAGTTCCTGCGGGAGACCAAGAGGTAGCAGTGGCTGAATGGACTCGGGGAGGAACCCCCGTATCCTGCAAATGGGTAAAGCCACCAGGCCCGCCCAGGGGATTTGATTTTGACGTGACCAAGACTGAGCAAATCTTCGACCTCCTGCTCAAGGAGAAGCAGTTGACGATTCCTGAAGGTCTCAAATTCCCCACGGTGCAAGAGCTGAACGGAAAGCCATACTGCAAATGGCACAACTCGCTCTCCCATGCCACCAACGACTGCAGGGTATGGCGTCAGCACATCCAAGCGGCGATAGAAAAAGGGCGTCTAATTTTCAACCAGTACGCCATGAAGGTCGACACCCAGCCCTTCCCCGCCGTTAACATGGTGGAATGCACTTACCCTGAAGGTTGCCAGCCAGGATCCTCGTTCAGCATCAACATGGTAGGACCTGGGAACCACTCTGGCAAAGATGGAGACGAGGGCAGCTGCTCTCGTAGCAAGGACACAGAGGAGGCCGCTCCACGCGATCGGCTCCGGCATGATGGCAAGCGCTACGTCACAGAGGGAGAGGTGAAGAACATAAGATATCAACGACCCCTCTCTGATCACCTCCTCAACAAATATGTAAGTCAGTACGACCAACGCCGACGGTCCAGCTATTATGATGAAGGAGATCGTCTGGCTAGAGAAGCCAGAAGACATCGTCGGCATGATCACGATGAGGAGGAGTACGAGCGCCGCGCCAAAGAAGAATCAAGGGAGCAAGACGACAACGACAGGCACTGGGACTGCCCTTTCTTCAGACACTGCTGGGATTCAGGAATGAGCCGATTGCCCACAATCGGCAATTGCCCAGAATGCAACCAGAAGAAGAAGGAGGCAGCCAACGTGTCTGTGTTCAAGCGCCTAGGGCCTCTCCCGCCACAAAGCAAACGCGCTGAGTCACCTCGTTGGGCAGATCTCGAGGATTCAGAAGACGAGGGAGAAGAAGAAGAAGAAGACAGGTACCACCGGCCAAGGTGGTGCCCTGACAGACTCAGCCATTCCCAAAAGCGCAGGGTTCAGCGATTGCGCGGCCTGGAGGAAGCTGAAAGGTTATACTTGCATACGCTAAGGAAGGCACGACCTGATCTGGTTGCAAAAGTTCAGCGAACCCTGGACGAAGAGGGTCGTCCACGGAAAATGGAGTGGCGCCCCAAGCAAAGGAAAGCCGATGATGAAACATCGGCTGGCACAAACATGGTGTTCATCCTCCCTTCGGAGTTCAGTGCTCCAGGATTAGACGAGGCACCTGTTGCACAACTTGACTGCGGCCCGAGGCCGGTTATCTTTGAGAAGCCACGAGAAAGAAGCTACAGACATCTGAAGGCCTTGTATTTGCGAGGTTATATCGATGGGAGGCCTGTAAATAAGATGCTGGTGGACACCGGAGCGGCAGTCAACATCATGCCGTACTCTATGCTACGTCGGCTGGGACGCTCTAGCTCAGATCTAATCAAGACCAACGTGACATTGAGCGATTTCAACGGCCAAGCGTCTGACGCACAGGGTGTTCTGAACGTGGATCTGACCGTAGGAAGGAAAACTATCCCTACAACGTTCTTCATCGTCGATAGCACGAGCACTTATGCTATTCTGCTAGGAAGAGATTGGATCCACGCCAACTGCTGCATTCCCTCCACGATGCACCAATGCATAATACAGTGGGATGGAGATGAGGTAGAAGTCGTCCAGGCCGATGATTCAGCCGAAATTTCAACGGCTGGCATGAACGCATGGGAAGCAGCAGGCCAAGAACCCCTCTCAGGTATCAATTTGGACGACTGCGAGCGCATCGACGTGACGAAGGGAAGGGTTAAGCTGGTTTTATCCACTGGCCTGACCGTGTAGCTGAGGCAAAGCAATGAGCAAACGGGGCGAGGCTGATCCTTGTGATCGGCCCTAAAAATTATGAAGGAGCATTACATAACCTTCAGTCAACACTTCAATAGATATGGAGGCCGATTCCAGCGATCGGCCAAAATTATCCTCACCACATGTTCTGCTTGTGTTCGTCCTTGATCCTATCAGGAGCCGACGTGCGAATTCCAGAGCCGATATCTGCCATTCCCTGACAGATTCGGCTCGGGGGGCACCTAAACACGATGAACATGCGAACAGGTGCAGGAGGACATGTGTGCAGTAAAATATTGGGGCCGATAGGAGAAAATCGGCCAGTAAAAAAAAAATTTAGACAGCCGATGCAAGGGCATCGACTTTAGAATTGAGAAGCAGCCGATGCGCAGCCATCGACTCTAGTGGAATCATGCGAGGTTTACCGAATCTCCACCAAATCCAGGCCAGCTGTGGTGCCTGCTGCTTCTTCGCGGGAGTAAAACAATGGGAATTTCTTCAGCAGCTTCGAGCCGATCCGGGTTCCTGAACCTTCTTGTCGAGGATTTCCAATCTTTGGTGCTAGTTCAGCCGTGTTGACAGAAGGGGTTGTCGGCTGTCTAAGGAGGAAAGGTGATCGGCTTTGGTGCGTCCTCTCTGACATTCTCGCCCCGAGTAAGGCTCGGGGGGCAGCAGGCTTGGTGGATACTCTGTTTAAGAGCCGATTGGGGTACCATCGGCTGGTCTTTCGTCGCCACCTTCTTCACAAATGATGAGTATTAAAGAAGACCATTAGGTTTGGTTGGAAGAATTCAAAGGCTTCCCTGAAGATTCTACATTATCCACCAGATTTCAAAATCATCAGTTGAAGGATGGAGGGGTGAATTTTAAAAGACCGATGCGTTGCTATCGGCTCATTACGCATTGGCAAAGGGGACAAATCGGCAAGATCAGTATGAGAAGAAATCGGCTAAATTAAACTCAAAGGAAATCGGCAAGATCAAATTGGGGAAAGTTCTTCATTGATAAATTTCTTACATAAAGAGCTGATTGCTCTCAAAAGGAAGTACTAGGGGATACATTGCCCCATCTACTACTACTGGTCCTATACTAGAGGTCCTATCTACGGGCCATCGCTGCCCTCGTCGTCGCCGTCATCGCCGCTGTCGGCGCTGCTCCCGGCGGGCTCGTCGTCGCTCCAATGGCCGCCGACCGGGCCCTCATTGTCCTCGTCCTCTTCGTCAGCGTCGTCATCGTCGCTGTCGAAGTCGCTGAGGTTCCCCGGCCAGGGGCAGAACCGCTTGGCCGGCGGCTCGTCGGAGGAGGTGTCGTCCTCCTCCTCCTCCTCTTCTTCCTCCTCCACCTCCTCGGGAGAGGTGAAGTCGCAGGAGAAGCGGTCGTCGTCGCTCTCCTCCTCCGTTTCCCCGCTGGCGAGGAAGCGGAGGTTGCTCTCCCCGTCGGTCAGGGACTTGTCGTCCTCCGACCAGATGGAGAAGTCATGGCTAGACTCCTCCCCGGCCTCAATGGCGCGGCGGATGTTGGCTGCGTGGACCTCCGCCGGATTCGGTTCCGGCGTCGGCTCGCGGGAGGAAGAGGACTGGGTGGAAAGATCCGATGAGGCAGAGGAGGAAGAAGACATGGTGGCACAGGAGGGCTTTTGGAGTGCTAATGTGAAGAAGATGCGGAAATAAACTGTGCGGAGCGGTTAAATAAAAGGGGATATAGTGGAAATTCAATGCCACGGCAGTTTCCGAGGAAGTGGTGCCTAAAAGAAAAAAAAAACTGCCAGGTCACGCGGAGAAGTTGAGAAGGCAAGGCATCATGATGACGGATACTGCAACGGTTCTGCCACGACATGACCCGACGAAGGAAAAGCAGAGTGATTTTGGAATTACCAATTCCAAAACCAGGGGGGCATGTGTTATCACCAGAATTTGACCGAGCTAGAGGTGGGCCGCGATCAAGATGAAATTGAAGAATATACATGGAAGAATAACAAGAATCGGCCTGTTATGCTAAGTTGGGCTAGTTTGCCCTTGTATCTGTAATATAGTAGATCGCATCTTAGATTAGAAGATAGAGTTTTACCCGTGCACGGTTAGGTGCACGCCTAAATTAGAAAGTCCCCTGGACTATAAATATGTATCTAGGGTTTATGGAATAAACAACAACCAACGTTCAACCAACAAATCAATCTAGGCGCATCGCCAACTCCTTCATCTCGAGGGTTTCTACCGGTAAGCAACATGCTGCCTAGATCGCATCTTGCGATCTAGGCAGCACAAGCTCCACGTTGTTCATGCGTTGCTCGTACTGAAGCCTTGTTGATGGCGAGCAACGTAGTTATCATAGATGTGTTAGGGTTAGCATAGTTCTTCGCGTAACATGCTATCGTAGTGCAACCCTTGCATGTCTAGCCGCCCTCACACCTATCTTAGGTGTGGGGGCGGCACCCCGCTTGATCATTATTTAGTAGATCTGATCCGTTACGGTTGCTCCTTGTTCTACAAGGATTAGTTTAATATCTGCAATAGTTAGGCCTTACAAAGGGGTGGAGGATCCAGCGGCACGTAGGGTGTCGTTCGCTAGCCCTAAACAGGATGTTCCGGGGATCAACCTCGTGTTGGTTTTTAGGCCTTGTTTAGGATCGGCTTACGATCACCGTGCGTGGCCGCGAGGCCCAACCGTGAGTAGGATGATCCGATTATGCGGTGAAAACCCTAAATCGTCGTAGATCTCATTAGCTTTATCTTGATCAAGCAGGACCACCATATATTCGTGCACCTCGTACGAATCATGGGTGGATCGGCTCCCTGAGCCGATTCACAGGATAACCTGAGAGCCGATCGAGGCTCGTATTTAATGTTTACGTGTATGCCATGCAGGAAACTAAGCGAGGCATCTCCATCACCTTCCTGACCAGGTATAGGTCAGGTGGCACGCCCTTGCATCAGCATCGGACGTGTGACCAGAAGGCTTTGCGGGCCGTCGCTCGGAGGGACCTCAGCCAGCCGCAGCTCTAGGTTGTTCCCGGCTCTACGGTGTTGCCCGTCGCTGCCCGCCGGTGGGTTTCTGACGACAACAATAGTAAGCATTCAAGTTGATAAATTAACAAGGTTTGGACATATTCAAACCATACAAATCATGTATCTACCCCCTAACCCTAAACTCAGTCGATCTTATGAAGTCTAGCATGAAGAGAGGTCGTTTTGGGTTTCAAACATGGAAATTTCAAGAACATCCCAAAAGCTTCATTTTAGAGTGACTAAGAAGGATCCAGGCTTACTTATTCGTTTTCACGTGTTAAACTTGTCTAAATCTTGGTCAAACCTAGGATTTGACCAAGATTCAAATGCGCATAAAATTAAAAAAATCAGAAAAATGAAAACCAAAGTACATAGTCTTCTTATGTCATATAGTAAGCATATTCAAGTTGATAAACAAGGTTTGAGCCTTGATCTGTAGTACTGGGCAAAACCCTAGTTTAACCTATTTAATTATGGATTCGTAGGTTGATTTTTCTACCTTTTTATTATTACTATGCAGCACATGTGTGTTTGCCCGTCGAGTGAAACTCGGAGGAAGAGGGATCACTCGGAAGGAGAGAAGAAGGGATAGCATTATGGTGTCTCCCCTTTTTCGGGTGATGATGTTGACTTTTGTACGTGCAGGGTTTGTCAGTGAGCAGGAGGTGCGAGCGAGCGAGCGAGGCCGAGAATGAGAGAGATTTGTTTTTTTTGTGAGAGGGACAACCGAAGGATCCAGAAGGACCCACAGACTTCCAATACGCATCCTGATGCGTCTTCTCTTGACAAAGAAGATGGCTAGGAGTTTGCATACCTATTGCAAGTGACTTGTGCTCACTGAAGTGTGGGACCTCATGCGTGGGCACCACACGTAAGTGACAGACCTGTTGGTGTAAAACTCGGTTGATTATTATAGTGCATTAGAACAAAGTTTCCTATGGATTCAAGGGTAGGAAATCCAAGTTAACTCATTTACATGACATTATTTTTCTTATGTCATATAGTAAGCATTAAAGTTGATAAACAATGTCTAGACATATTCCAACCAGACAAATCATGTATCTATACCCCTAACCCCTAAACTCTGTCTTATGAAGTCAAGCATGTGAAGAGATGTGGTTTTGGGTTTCAAACATGGAAATTTCAAAAACCTCCCAAAAGCTTCATTTTATAGTGCCTAAGAAGGATACATGCTTCCCTTTTCATTTTCATGTTTTAAACTTGTTTTAATTATCTTGGTCAAACCTTGGATTTGACGAAGATACAAATGGGTGGGCACAAAATTCAAAAAAATCAGAAAAATGGAAAACCAAATCACATAGTCTTCTTATGTCATATCGTAAGCATTCAAGTTGATAAACAAGGTCTAAATATATCCAAACCAGACAAATCATGTATCTACCCCTGTCGATCTTATGAAGTCTAGCATGAAGGGAAGTCGTTTTGGGTTTCAAACATGGAAATTTCAAGAACATCCCAAAAGCTTCATTTTAGAGTAAATAAGAAGGATACAGACTTCCCTTTTCATTTTCATGTTTTAAACTTGTTTAAATCTTGGTCAAACCAAGGATTTGACCAAGATTCAAATGGCCCTAAAAAATTCAGAAAAAAATCAAAAGAATGAAAAACCAAAGCACATAGCATTCTTATGTCATATGTATAGTAAGCATTCATGTTGATAAACAAGGTCTAGACATATATATTCAAACCAGAAAAATCATGTATATATCTACCCCTAAAACCCAAATTAAACTCAGTCAATCATGAAGAGAAGTGGTTTTGGGTTTCAAACAAGGAAATTTCAAGAACCTCCCAAAAGCTTCATTTTAGAGTGACTAAGAAGGATCCAGGCTTACTTATTCGTTTTCATGTGTTAAACTTGACCAAGATATGATTCAAATGCGCAGAAAATTAAAAAAATCAGAAAAATGAAAAACCAAAGTACATCATATTCAAACCATACAAATCATGTATCTATACCCCCTAACCCTAAACTTTGTCTTATGAAGTCAAGCATGAAGAGAAGTGGTTTTGGGTTTCAAACATGGAAATTTCAAAAACCTCCCAAAAACTTCATTTTAAAGTGACTGAGAAGGTTACATGCTTCCCTTTTCATTTTCATGTTTTAAACTTGTTTAAATTATCTTGGTCAAACCTAGGATTTCATGAAGATACAAATGGGTGGGCACAATATTCAAAAAAATCAGAAAAATGAAAAACCAAATCACATTGTCTTCTTATGTCATATCGTAAGCATTCAAGTTGATAAACAAGGTCTAGATATATCCAAACCAGACAAATCATGTATCTACCCCCTATCGATCTTATGAAGTCTAGCATGAAGGGAAGTCGTTTTCAGTTTCAAACATGGAAATTTCAAGAACATCCCAAAAGCTTCCATTTTAGAGTGACTAAGAAGGATACAGACTTCCTTTTTTATTTTCATGTTTTAAACTTGTTTAAATCTTGGTCAAACCAAGGATTTGACCAAGATTCAAATGGGCCTAAAAATTTAGAAAAAAGCCAAAAGAGAATGAAAAAACAAAGCACATAGCATTCTTATGTCATATGTATAGTAAGCATTCAATTTGATAAACAAGGTCTAGACATATTCAAACCAGAAAAATCATGTATATATCTACCCCTAAAACCCTAAACTCTGTCTTATGAAGTCAATCATGAAGAGAAGTGGTTTTGGGTTTCAAACATGGAAATTTCAAGAACCTCCCAAAAGATTTATTTTAGAGTGACTAATAAGGATCCATGCTTACCTTTTCATTTTCATAATTTAAACTTGTTTAAATCTTTGTCAAACCTAGGATTTGACGAAGATTCAAATATATGGGCATAAAATTCAAAAAACAAATCAGAAAAATGAAAATCAAAAGCATATAGTCTTGTTATGTCATCTAGTAAGCATTCAAGTTGATAAATTAACAAGGTTTGGCCATATTCAAACCATACAAATCATGTATCTACCCCTAACCCTAAACTCGGTCGATCTTATGAAGCCTACCATGAAGAGAGGTCGTTTTGGGTTTCAAACATGGAAATTGCAAGAACATCCCAAAAGCTTCATTTTAGAGTGACTAAGAAGGATCCAGGCTTACTTATTCGTTTTCACGTGTTAAACTTGTCTAAATCTTGGTCAAACCTAGGATTTGACCAAGATATGATTCAAATGCGCAGAAAATTAAAAAAAAATCAGAAAAATGAAAAACCAAAGTACATAGTCTTCTTATGTCATATAGTAAGCATATTCAAGTTGATAAACAAGGTTTGAACCTTGATCTGTAGTACTGGGCAAAACCCTAGTTTAACCTATTTAATTATAGATTCGTAGGTTGATTTTTCTACCTTTTTATTATTACTATGCAGCACATGTGTGTTTGCCCGTCGAGTGAAACTCGGAGGAAGAGGGATCACTCGGAAGGAGAGAAGAAGGGAGAGCATTATGGTGTCTCCCCTTTTTTGGGTGATGATGTTGACTTTTGTACGTGCAGGGTTTGTCAGTGAGCTGGAGGTGCGAGCGAGCGAGCGAGGCCGAGAATGAGAGAGATTTGTTTTTTTTGTGAGAGGGACAACCGAAGGATCCAGGAGGACCCACAGACTTCCAATACACATCCTGATGCGTCTTCTCTTGACAAAGAAGATTGCTGGGAGTTTGCGTACCTATTGCACGTGACTTGTGCTCACTGAAGTGTGGGACCTCACGCGTGGGCACCACACGTAAGTGATAGACCTGTTGGTGTAAAAACTCGGTTGATTATTATAGTGCATTAGAACAAAGTTTCCTATGGATTCAAGGGTAGGAAATCCAAATTAACTCATTTACATGACATTATTCTTCTTATGTCATATAGTAAGCATATTCAAGTTGATAAACAAGGTTTGGACATATTCAAACCATACAAATCATGTATCTATACCCCCTAACCCTAAACTTTGTCTTATGAAGTCAAGCATGAAGAGAAGTGGTTTTGGGTTTCAAACATGGGAATTTCAAAAACCTCCCAAAAACTTCATTTTAGAGTGACTGAGAAGGTTACATGCTTCCCTTTTCATTTTCATGTTTTAAACTTGTTTAAATTATCTTGGTCAAACCTAGGATTTCATGAAGATACAAATGGGTGGGCACAATATTCGAAAAAATCAGAAAAATGAAAAACCAACTCACATTGTCTTCTTATGTCATATCGTAAGCATTCAAGTTGATAAACAAGGTCTAGATATATCCAAACCAGACAAATCATGTATCTACCCCCTGTCGATCTTATGAAGTCTAGCATGAAGGGAAGTCGTTTTGGGTTTCAAACATGGAAATTTCAAGAACATCCCAAAAGCTTCATTTTAGAGTAAATAAGAAGGATACATACTTCCCTTTTAATTTTCATGTTTTAAACATGTTTAAATCTTGGTCAAACCAAGGATTTGACCAAGATTCAAATGGCCCTAAAAATTCAGAAAAAAATCAAAAGAATGAAAAACCAAAGCACATAGCATTCTTATGTCATATGTATAGTAAGCTAGCATTCATGTTGATAAACAAGGTCTAGACATATATATTCAAACCGGAAAAATCATGTATATATCTACCCCTAAAACCCAAATTAAACTCTACCAATCATGAAGAGAAGTGGTTTTGGGTTTCAAACATGGAAATTTCAAGAACCTCCCAAAAGCTTCATTTTAGAGTGACTAAGAAGGATCCAGGCTTACTTATTCGTTTTCACGTGTTAAACTTGTCTAAATCTTGGTCAAACCTAGGATTTGACCAAGATATGATTCAAATGCGCAGAAAATAAAAAAACAGAAAAATGAAAAACCAAAGTACATAGTCTTCTTATGTCATATATATAGTAAGCGCATTAAAGTTGATAAACAAGGTCTGGACATATTCAAACCATACAAATCATGTATCTATACCCCCTAACCCTAAACTTTGTCTTATGAAGTCAAGCATGAAGAGAAGTGGTTTTGGGTTTCAAACATGGAAATTTCAAAAACCTCCCAAAAACTTCATTTTAAAGTAACTGAGAAGGTTACATGCTGCTTCCCTTTTCATTTTCATGTTTTAAACTTGTTTAAATTATCTTGGTCAAACCTAGGATTTCATGAAGATACAAATGGGTGGGCACAATATTCAAAAAAATCAGAAAAATGAAAAACCAAATCACATTGTCTTCTTATGTCATATCGTAAGCATTCATGTTGATAAACAAGGTCTAGACATATATATTCAAACCAGAAAAATCATGTATATATCAACCCCTAAAACCCTAATTAAACTCAGCCAATCATGAAGAGAAGTGGTTTTGGGTTTCAAACATGGAAATTTCAAGAACCTCCCAAAAGCTTCATTTTAGAGTGACTAAGAAGGATCCAGGCTTACTTATTCGTTTTCACGTGTTAAAGTTGTCTAAATCTTGGTCAAACCTAGGATTTGACCAAGATATGATTCAAATGCGCAGAAAATTAAAAAAAAATTAGAAAAATGAAAAACCAAAGTACATAGTCTTCTTATGTCATAGTAAGCATATTCCAGTTGATAAACAAGGTTTGGACATATTCAAACCATACAAATCATGTATCTATACCCCCTAACCATAAACTTTGTCTTATGAAGTCAAGCATGAAGAGAAGTGGTTTTGGGTTTCAAACTTGGAAATTTAAAAAACCTCCCAAAAACTTCAATTTAGAGTGACTGAGAAGGTTACATGCTTCCCTTTTCATTTTCATGTTTTAAACTTGTTTAAATTAACTGTGTCAAACCTAGGATTTCATGAAGATACAAATGGGTGGGCACAATATTCCTAAAAATCAGAAAAATGAAAAACCAAATCACATAGTCTTCTTATGTCATATCGTAAGCATTCAAGTTGATAAACAGGGTCTAGATATATCCAAACCAGACAAATCATGTATCTATACCCCCTAACCCTATAGTTTGAGGCCATTTGGATGAGGTCGAAAAAATTCTTGGATTAGAATCGTGTTGTTCGAACCCCGTAGTTGGATTTTTTTGAACCTTGATCTGTAGTACAGGGCAAAACCCTAGTTTAACCTATTTAATTATAGATACGTATATCGATTTTTCTACCTAGGATTTGACCAAGATTTATGGGCATAAAATTCAAAAAAATCAGAAAAATGAAAAACCAAAGCACATAGTCTTCTTATGTCATATAGTTAGCATTAAAGTTGTTAAACAAGGTCTAGACATATTCAAACTAGACAAACCACATGTATCTACACCCCCTGACCCCTAAACTCTATCTTATGAAGTCAGGCATGAAGAGAAGTGGCTTTGGGTTTCAAACATGGAATTTTCGAAAACCTCCCAAAAACTTCATTTTAGAGTGACTAAGAAGTATACATGCTTCCCTTTTCATATTCATGTTTTAAACTTGTTTAAATTATCTTGGTCAGACCTAGGATTTTACAAGATTCAAATGGGCATCAAAATTCAAAAAAATCAGAAAAATGAAAAACAAAAGCAAATAGTTTTCTTATGTCATATAGTAAGCATTCAAGTTGATAAACAAGGTCTAGACATATTCAAACCAGAAAAATCATGTATATATCTACCCCTAACCCTCAACTAATAAGTCGATCTTATGAAGTCAATCATGAAGAGAAGTGGTTTTGGGTTTCAAACATGGAAATTTCAAGAACCTCCCAAAAGCTTCATTTTAGAGTGACTAAGAAGGATCCAGGCTTACTTATTCGTTTTCACGTGTTAAACTTGTCTAAATCTTGGTCAAATTTAGGATTTTACCAAGATTCAAATGCGCAGAAAATTAAAAAAATCAGAAAAATGAAAAACCAAAGTACATAGTCTTCTTATGTCATATAGTAAGCATATTCAAGTTGATAAACAAGGTCTAGACATATTCAAAGTTTCAAACTAGACAAACCATGTATCTACCCCAAACCCCTAAACTCTGTCTTATGAAGTAAAGCATGAAGAGAAGTGGTTTTGGGTTTCAGACATGGAAATTTCAAAAACCTCCCAAAAACTTCATTTTAGAGTGACTAAGAAGGATACATGCTTCCCTTTTCATTTCCATGTTTTAAACTTGTTTAAATTATCTTGGTCAAACCTAGGATTTGACAAGATTCAAATGGGCATCAAAATTCAAAAAAAATCAGAAAAATGAAAAACCAAAGCAAATAGTTTTCTTATGTCATATAGTAAGAATTAAAGTTGATAAACAAGGTATAGACATATTCAAACCAAACAAATCATGTATATATCTACCCCTAACCCTAAACTCTGTCTTATGAAGTCAAGCATGGAAATTTCAAGAACATCCCAAAAGCTTCATTTTAGAGTGACTAAGAAGGATCCATGCTTACCTTTTCATATATTTTAAACTTGTTTAAATCTTTGTCAAACCTAGGATTTGACCAAAAGATTCAAATGGGCATAAAATTCAAAAAAATCAGAAAAATGAAAAACACTACGAACAGTGAACAATACTGTTTCGCGTCCCTACAGTACACCATGGACAGTGTTGCGAGTGACCTGTGTCCTTCACGGATAGATATCAGGTGACATGCACCTTTCGCATGTCACCTGGTGACATGCGGCTTAAATCTAAATTTAAATATTGCGAAAAAATCATGTCCCAACCTATAGCCCTCTCGATTTATAGGCCCCTGCCGCCTCTCCCCATTCACTTCACTTCTCGCTACCTCACTCCTCTCGATTTATAGGCCCCTGCCGCCTCTCCCCATTCATCTTCAAAATCCTATAGCCCCAACCTGTACAGTGCTCGTCGGCGGCTGTACCATCCACAACCTCTGTATTAGCGCCTCCCTGCAGCCCCATCTTTCGGCGATGAATCCCACGAGTGGACAAGGGGGCCTGTTAGGTGTGCGGCCCACCGTCGTAATCCCCCAGCAGCAACTACAGGACCTCGCCGCCAACTCGCACGCCCCCCCTACAGCTGCTGCAGCAGGCGCATGGCGGCCTCGCCGTTGAGTCTGATGTTCCCACCAAGCGGCAGCGGATCAACGACCTCTCCGTGGGCTCAGACGTGACAGTCCTGCTGCAGCTGCAAGACAACCTCGCCGTCGCCGGGGAGTCGGTCCTCTCCAAGGAGGAGAGCTTCGAGGTCAGTGGTTAATGTAGTTTAATCATTGGTTTAAAACTAGTTAGCCCCCTACTGAGTATTATTCGGTGGGGATTTGATGCAAAATACTTCATTCACCATGTTTTGGCATGAGTATTTGCGGCAGATCAGGACAACCTGAGAGATAGCCTGTCCTGGGGCATTATTACTCGTAGTTTTTTTTTGAGGGGTTCCTCGGGCCTTATTAGTGAAGCGTCCAATTTCTATTGACGTAATCCATGCCAGCAGGCCTCAGGACTTGTAATTTTGCATTGGAATCAATCCCTCAGCCTGATCCATGCTAGAACGAGGTGGATGCCTGGAAGGAGAAGCAGCAATCGGAGCACGTATGTGGAACGACCAGAAACGCGAGAGCATAGAGGTGTTGCGGTTCCACGTCCACCCGACGTGCGCGGAAGTGTTTCCTGAGGATCCCCGCGACTCTGATCCTGTCCAATACTCTTCTGCCAAACAGATAAAATGTGTTCTTATTAAGAAAGACCCAAATATTACTCACTGAACCATGTGAAAACACGTCAACCAAACAAGGCACAAGGGATTTCTACTGCACTAATACTAGCTGCATTACCACTTTTGAACTTCAATGCAAACTTGAAACTTCACTGCAGTCTTTTCCCCCTTTCGAACTTGAGATCCAGCCTCTCCATCGATTGATGCATAGGGCAAACTTTATTAGTTCATGTTTCGTTCTTAGTTTGAAACTTTATTACTCCAAGCTCCGGAGTACTCATATTACTACAGTATTGCAATTGAAATTTATACATATTACAATTACTATTGAAGTTAGTCTTGTACAGATTACTATGAGTACTGAAGTTTAAGTCCTGCAAACTTTCGGAGTACTATATTTTAACTATTGAAGTTACACTCTTGCACTTTATTAGTATAATATCATGTGTCACACAGGGTCGCTCTGTGAATCTACCATCTAATGAAGGACGACAACATGAAGCGTCTCTGCAAGTAATCCGGCGGTCGCTCCTGGATGAGTCGCGCGAGTTGATTGACCATGCGTCCAAGCTCCGAGATGTGAACGCACATCTGGTAAACCGTGCTATGAAGCTATGGAATGAGTATGCCGTACTCTTGAATGAGCACTCAACTCTATGAAAGGAGAACTCATCTCTATCGAAGGAGAACCTCTCCATGGTAAATCAGAACGGGTCTCTAACGAAGGAGAACATCTCCATCCTAAAAGAGAACTCATCTCTGAAAAGGAGAACATCTCCATCCTAAAAGAGAATTCATCTCTGAAAAAGGAGCACACCTACTACAAGTGGCGGAGCATGACAGGAAACAAGTAATCTTCTTCGGGTGTGAAGAAGTTGTACCCATATGTGCATGTAGAGAGGTGGAGACGGTTGCCGATGAGACAAGTGAGTAGATTGAGGAGGGCAGCCACAACCCACAACGTTTGTAGTTACAAATCTTCTATCATAAAAGTAGTAGTATCGAAATTAATATGTATCCCTTAATATATATGTGGTGTTTGACAATATATAGTTTAACATGCAAGGACTCTGCAATGTAATTTGTATCAGTTTGATTGGCTTTCTACCCAAGTGAGCATGTGTCATATTTGTCCAAGGTTTGATTTTTGCATCTTATCATATTTTGTTGAATACCATACTAAAAAATTCCATGTGCATCATTTTGATGCAGTAGGTCGGGGTCTCAACTTCCATTACGAAAAGGATTTGTCAAGACATGAAACATTGGATAAAATCCTTGACTGTACCCTGCAAGTGTGGCACCTAGAAACAATGATTAAAATTCAAAGCTGCATCTCCTACCAATACAAATGGTATATCAGACAATTTTGAAACAAATTGAATCCAACCCGAAATAAATTAAATTATATTTGGAAGAAGATATGTAGAAGTACCCCTGTACAGTAGGATGCTATGTGCAATGCATGACATATTGGCAAAAAATTACCCGCATGTACTAAAGGCATGGGCACCAAGATCTGATGTAAATTTGAATTCGTCCAAAGGAGGGTACTAGCAAAGATTTCGATCGTGTCAGCGATCCAGACATTCTTATGAAGTAAAGGGAATTTGATCATCTTGGTCTTGCAAGTAATGAAATGTGGGGACTCCTAAGATCGACGCCTTCAACACTGATGTTTCTTTTTCATCAGAAGCTAGTGGCTGACAACTTTGATTCCTATTCGGCTGATGCAGATATCCATGAGATCATCAAGAGGATCTTGGAACATGTTGAAGCACGTGTCGACATTCTGCTCTCGTGCTTGAAGGCAAATGATTTTGATAGGGTGATGCAAAAGCCGCCATATGGTCAATAGATTGTTATTATATACAAGGATGTTGTTTCTTGGGTCATCATCTAGATCTTTTGTTTTCTTATGTGTTAGCAGTACTTTATGGAAACTATGTTAGTATTGTCTTATACTGAATTGTTGCTATATCTGGACACCGGATGCTTATGTTCTATGACATTATGGAATGTATGGAAAAAAGATGACACCTTTTTAGCTATTCAGAAAAGGCAAAAAAACAACAACAATTTGTTTCCCACAATAAAATGAAATCTTATTGCACCTTTCCCCAAAATGGTAATGCACATTTTACCTTGGGCATTTTCGTTAAGACCCATGGTTTTTTATATAAAATGGTAGGCCATATTTTGAAGCTAGTTTTTTTTTTAACATGTCAAAATTCAAGCTTATCATTTTATAGCCACAAGTTCACTTTTTTTTCTTCATTTTTTCCAAAACAGGGTGGGAATCGACTGCATGCCATTCCTTGCAAACATTGGCGAATGTCGAAAATAATCTTAGATAGGGCGAACTCTAAAAGAAGAGGTAAATACCGAAATAGTCCCGAAACATTGTGATGCATGTAATTCTAACGCAATCCAAATAAACCAAAACATATTTTATTATAAGTAGAACCTATATACATACCAATTATGTGATCAATGGCAAAACTTTAGTTCTTTTGAAAATCATTTTGTAATTTGATCGATCAAGAATTTTTTCAATATCTTTTGCTCGATGCACAACTCGGAATTTATGATCTTTGTTGTCGAGCCATTTCAGGAGTCCTTTAAGTCATAGGATAGGAAAAACGTATGTACATCTTGTCTATTTGAATCCTATGGGAATATGAGTTTCTTTGATTGTACCAAAGGGATTTTTCCCTGAGGGATGACCTAATGTTTTGTTCATATAGGATTTGTAGTACAAGATTCATATGGGATATGTTCCCTATGAATATAACCAATAGTGTAGAATAATTCCCGTAGGATCTAAATCCTATAAATCAAAGGAGCCTCAGTTGTTTTCGTCACCACATATAAAATCAGCGCCAACTCAATGAGATGATAAATGTTGTCGGATGAAACATGGCGTTTCTTTCAAATATAAAGAAATATCTGAAGTCTTCAATTCTACGCGTATGATAATGAATAGCTCAAGGTTATTTTACATATACTAAGATCCATGATACATCAATCTTTTTAATGCAGAGAACGAGTCTATATATGTTTTTTGGTACCTAGTCCATGTTTTGTTTTTGAAATCGGCTCCACGTAGTGTTCACTAAAATAGGCGCAACTTTGTCATATGAAGTCCGTTTTAAGTACTCAAATGTTCAGAAAAAAAACACATATATATGAATGGATATTCACTAAAAATCAAGGTAGGATGGCTGCCGTACCACCCATGCTTACAAATGAGACCTTGATGGGGTCGGACAGCGTCCATTTTTTTTTCGCGCATCCACCAAACCATTTCAACGAAGCGCCAAAACACCGGCGAAAATAGCTCGGGTTGCCGCCTCCAATTTTCAAATGTTCGAATTTCCCATCTTATCCTTTCATCAAAAACGTCCCCAGCGGTTCTTCTCTTATTCGGGCCAAGGCCAATCTCACCCCAGCCATTAAAACATACCACCGGCACAGGCGCCGAATCCCACATCTCTCATGCGTCACCCACCGAATCGGAGCATCTCGCCCGACGACGGTAGTGCACCACCGTCCCACCTCGCCACCACAGCCTCCTGACCAGCCGTTGTAGTGTCCGAGAAGACGTTGTCAAGCAAGACGGAGCCGCTTCCCCGACGAAGGCGCACATGCATCATTTGTGCTCCACCGTAGCCAACGCCCACCGCGCCAGATCCTGCTCTGGACGCCGTCCACCTCCGCCGCTGCGTCGGATCTGCTTCCCGACTCCCTGGTCTACCGCACGGTGAAATGGGTAGACCCCGCGCCCAACCGGTCCACCGCGCGAAACCAAAGCGTAAAGCCGTCCACTCCCCATGCGAAGGTTGGTGTTTACCCGCTTCCGTTATGCATTTCATTTCCGAACATCAGTTTCGTGCGATCTGTTTTAGGGCTTGTTTGGTACTAGAGTTTTACTGGGATTAGCAGGGATAATCCGCTCCAAACTTTAAATCCCCACTTATCCCCAATGCATGTTTGGTGCTAGAGTATGAGCGAGTTTAATCCCCACTTGTCCCTACTTTTCCGCAAAATTTAGTGTATTTTTTCAATCCCCAATACTCTACCCCTACCTAGTGGATTGGGGATGGGGTTTTGTGGGTATTGGGTGAATTCTGCTGTCACCCAATACTCTAGAGTATTATCCCCACTAATCCCCACTAAAACACTGGACAGAGATTAGGTGACATGCAATAGGCATGTCACCTGGGAACAGTGTTGTGACATGCGACCATGTTTTGATCGTTGGACTGAAAATGGAGGGCCAGATCAACATGAACAGTAGACGCTACAGGGACAATCCACAGTGCATCGCTACAGGGACAAATCTACAGTGCATCGATACAGTACATCTGCTACAGGGTCATCTACAGTACATCACTACAGTGCTTGATCTTGTCTACTCATTTTCGATCCAACGGCCGAAAGTGCATGTTACGGCACTGTTCATCGGTGACATGCCTATGGTATGACTGTAGTAGAAGTCAAGCCTGCAGAGTGATTAGTCGACATTATTAAACTGCATGTTTATAAATCTTGTAATCATCAATTGGCATGCACAGGGAAATCATTTATTTTTGATCTACGCTTTATTCCTTTTTGAGCTATCATCTACTTGCTACTACTAATTTGCCCTTCTACTGCTCTACTCAAAGTTCCATGATAAATCTCGTTAGCATTTTTTTCTAATGCATGCTAAAGATACTGTAGTAGAGTACAAAGAGGGCTGGAGAGAAAATATAGGCATCACCAGTGAACAATCAAACACCTCTCTTGTCTCCATCGATAACAATCAATTTTCTTATTCAAAACTTGATCCTACTGAACAAGAGTCTGAGGGAGACCTGAGTAAAGAGGATGCCCTTGTCAAGCACCCTACTCCACCCCCCAAGGTGATAGCTCGCTCTTTTCATTGGCATTATTGTTGCATCTTCAATAACTGTGATGTATCTGTCCAACCCAGCCCAAGTTATAGCATTATCATCTGCTCAGTTAACACATAATAATAACATATGTTTCATCATGTCTTGGCTTGCTATTCTTATGTTCCATAATCATATCAAGCATGTATATGATTTTGTTGATTGAAGTACCATTTATCTCTGGCAGGCATCAGAGACTTCACGTAAGGGCGTTTCAAATACCAACAAGGTGAAGAACATAGTTCAACAGGAAGATCAATATCTGACAGCTCACCTAAAAATAAAAAGGGTTCAAGCTGGTCATGTCAGATCACAAACAAATGCAGTGAACAGAGTAAAAACAAGGTCTCAGACTCAGAGTCACTCTAATCTAGTTGAAAATGATGACCAGGCAAAAAAATATTGTAATGCGAAACACCAACATAAAAAGCTTCGACCTAACCCCACATCGGTTGGTCTAAAAGCTGTAGACGGAGCAAATACCAAACCACATGTTCCCCAGCCACCTGTTGCCAATCCAGTTACCCAAGAACAATTCACAGCAGACCCAGTTTCAACAGCAGGTTCTCAACACCTAACTAATCACGATCGCCCACTGACATTTAGTCCTGCCAGAGACAACTTCTTCCTTAAAGATGATGGTGGGGCCAAATTAGGTACGTGTTCCCTTACATGCTCCGTTACATAAATACCTTGATAGCTTGATGTAATGCTTAAATTTGCAGTTCCACCACGACCAAGAAAACGAAGGGGGCCAACGACTTTGAAATCACTTAAAAATAAGATTGCCCGAATGGGAACAAGATTTCCCATCACATCAGTTATAGCAGGTATCAGAAGGCCACTGGATCCACAAGAATCATCTAATATAGCATCGATCACAGGCGTTTTTGTTAGGACTCAAATTCCTATCTTTCCATCATGGAAACAACACGTAAACACCCCTTCCCATTTTGAAGGTTTACTGCACATATTACATGTAAGTCATTTTCGTAAACAATACCATGTTGCTCGTTCACATTCCCTCTAGCTTTCTGTTGGCTAGCTATCTAACACATGAACGGTTCCCATTGTTGTAAACAGACATGTCTTGAGTTTGATGATGACATGAAGAATGTAATCACTGTTATTAGGAGCATATTCTCTTCAGCGTTGCGCCAGGAGCGCCAAAGGCTAAAGATGAGATACTTTGCTGGGAGGACTCCTAGCGATATTCCAACAACCTCTCCTATACTACAGATGACTGATGATCAATGGTGTGATCTTGTTGAGTATTGGTCTGCTCAAAAGAATTTGGTATGTTCTGTGAAGACAGTGAGACAAGATCACATTACTGATTCCTTTTTAAGCATGTGTCTCACAAGTCTTCATTTGTAGTTCATCGCTCGAAGTAACATGCGTGCTCGTAATAATGTACGTTTACAACAGCGTACAGGATCTCGTAGCTTGATTGGACACCTCTACTGTATGGTAAGGAATGTTATCTGTACAACTATATTTAAATTAGTAAATCATTTAGAATTTATAGATGCACAATATACATCGTAAATTGATGTCTCTGTTTTATTTATATTTTTTTTGAAAACTTTCAATTGTCGCATGTCGGCATGTGACGTGGTTGTGAAACTAATTTATATTTTCTCTTGCGAAAATATCAGAAGGCAGGGCAAGCATACTGTGAGAGTATAGACAGAGAGATGAGTCTACTTGAGCAATTCAAGGTGTGCCAGATGAGCAGAAATGGTTTGACTGGACATTTTGCACAGAGTCTTATTGTAAGTATTCTCTACTAATGTCAGTTATGGTTTTCAATTGTATGCAGAAATATCTTGTCATATTTGTCAAGCTTCATGCACTAGCCAACACAACCAAATGTCCGAACTGGTTGAAAGGGCTAGTACAATTCACTTATATACTTCTCAGCAATATCATGCACATTACGAATTCTACACATGGATCCATGCATATTTTTATAGTCCTGCTATTACGTGTTAGCAATAGAAGACATGTCAATATGATGTAACATGCTCTTACTAAAATGTATATGCGGTAATCAGCCATGCCAGTTTGTAGGATTATTAGAGGTAGTTCATACACATGTCTTCACATTATAATCTCTTCTCTTACACATGTGTAACAATGAAAACTCCTCGATCGACATGAAAGTGGAGCTGGCAAAACCAAAGAAAGATGGTATAGAAAAAACCCAGGAAGAATGTCTGAATTCATTTTCCAAGGTACTACAATGTCATGGTATAGCCAACAGCACATTTCTGCGTAATGCTGGGTTCACAACTAATTTGTCGAGGTCCAAGTCCAAGTCAAAGCCCAAGCGCAGGTTGAGGTCCAAGTCATTGTCTTTTTATGTTCTCGAGGAACTACTCAAAGAGGAACGAGCAATAGTGGCTGCACAAAGAGTAGTCATCCACCGTATAACTGCAGGATTAGAAGCAAGTCAAGCCCACCTGGGCAACATCCTGAGAAAGTGTGGGAGATGCTGAATACCACAGTGAACACTGACAGTCAAAGGTGTCCCTTGGTTGTGTGAAAGGGTTTGTGATGCTGAACTATTTTGTTGGTGCTTCTATCTGCACTTGTTATGTACCTGGTGGTTGTTTCCTTGGTGATGTGGATTAAATGAAAACTGAATGGATTGGATACACCAATATTTAATCAAGGTTTAATCTGATTTGTAGTATTTTTTATATTGCGCTGCATGGGAAAAGTATAACTATTAATTGGCCCATTGGTGACCATTTTCATACATTATTTTAGTTGATGGGTCCTTGTCCTTGTATCCCTAAAAGGAGGCAGTACTACAGTAAGCTACCAATTTTTCTAGTACAGTATTTTTTTAGCGCCAGCTAAATTGAAAATATCTGTCAAGCGCTACAATCTCCCGCCAATAAAATCCAAAATATTCGCTACGCGTTTTTAAATTTAAGTTTTTTTAGGAGATAGTACATGGGAACTGATTTTGGTTGTGATTATGACTTCATGTGACCATATAGTAGTGTCATGCGCATGCGGGAGTGCTGTTTTGAAACATAGGAGCATATGCTCCCTCCATTTTGAAATGCATCTTACACTTATTTTGAATTTCAAAAAAAAATGAAACAAAAAATTCGCATGTACATCTTCTCGTGCTACGCCCTTACAAAGTTGCGACTTGTCATGTGACATGTGTAAAAAGATAAAATACAGTACTAAAAATAATGCTTTTCACAAGATACGTTTTCTCTTTTTTACATAGACCACAAAAAATATTGGTTTTTCGTGAAACTTGACGAACGAACATATATTATGAATATGTACATGTAAAAATTTTTGCTAATTTTTTCGACATTTTAAAATATGATTTTTTTGGTAGAGGGAGCATATGCACCCGGGAGCCAAATTGAATTTCCACATGCATATGACACTACTCTATGTTACTACCTTCATAATGCATAGTAACTTAGATGTAGTACTATCATGCATGATTGTTTTAGTTAGTATGTAGACTCATTCTATCTTGAAAAGTGTTATGGTAACATAGCTAGTTACCACAACCAGCTCTATGTTAATACTCCTTAGTTACTCCCACTATGAGTAGTCTAAGTAGCATGGTCTACCCCGGAAGTAGATCCTCTAACGTGCAACAGACAAGTCGGGTAAGCTACACCTCTCTAATTTTCCTTCTTCACATCTACATGATTAAGTCTAATTTGATCTAAATTAACTTCCATAATATATGTAAGCCATATGCATTTACGATAATTAGTAACAATCAAAATTATGACTATCTTTTTTTAATATTTATACGATTTTTTATACAGTAAAAATATGCAGTGATTGCTACAGTAAATACGTACAGTATTTGTTACATTTTCCTGATTTTTCTTCTACGTTTTGCACTACTTAAGCACTGTGCTTACCTGACTTGTCATCTCTACGTTAGAGGATATGGTTCCGGTCTACCCCTGGCCTTATATTACAATCACGAGTATATTACTTGGACCATCTGTACAACATACTTTTGTTGCTCCTTGCAAAAAAAAAATACTTTTGTTGCGACTGGATTATTAATAAAGGCCGTGTGCATCACCACGATGCAGAGGCTGGGGTCATATCCCCTTTTTGAAGGAAAAAAATTACTTAGACCATAGCCTTATTCAAAATCAATTCTTAGTCAAGCTGCAAAATCTCCTAGTACCAATCCCGAAATATTTCAGAAGGGCTTTTCAAAATTGATTTTCAAGATATATCATGATTATGATCGTGGTAACCGATTTTCAACATGATGATGACTTGATGTGACACTTGACCGTACTAGTACGGTCTCATATTTTTGTATTACTTGGACTGTAGCCAAATTCGAAATCTCATTCCAGCGGCAAAAATTCCCGCCCGAAAAATACAAATATTTCACACGCCTCTAACTTCCCATTCTACCCTCGTAAAGATGACAACAATGTCCATGCATAAGTCGGTTGGTGGGGGGTCTACCCGTCATTTTTTTCGATCACCACCTCCCCAGCTCCGAAACTCCCCGAAAAAAAATTCATTTCCCTCACTCTCTCCTCTAAGACCACCCACCGGAACTTCCCAAGTCCCTCTCTCTCCCACCTCCACGACCACCGCACCGGAACATCCCCGCCGGACTTCCCTGGCCTACCCGAGGCCTCGCGATCCTCGTCATCCGGCTGTCTGCCGGAGCCGCTTCATCGATGCCATCATCAACCGGACTGGATCATCCCCGCCGAACCTCGAAACCATATACTCATCCAGCAGTCTACCGCAGTCGCTTCAGCTGCGGTATCGTCCATCCCACCGGAGCCGCTTCGCCGGATCCGTCGTCCACCGCATCGGATCTAGCTCACCGACACCGCTGTGCATGAACTGGATCTGCTTCACCGGCGCCTTGCATGATCTAAACTCTTCTACTGTCGCTTTTCTATTGCTTGCCTGCAAGTTCTTGTTTAATCTTGGGGGAACCTGTTTGTGCTAACGACGCGCCGTTACGTTTTTGCAGATGAGATGAGTAATCATGAAGTGTAATGGCCGTCTCTCCAACCCCAAGTAGCACATGTAGCGTACTTCATGTCAACACCCGGATTTTTAAGTCCAGATGCCTGTCATGCCATACATCGCAATCCCAGGAATATTGTTGTTGCGAGACATAGCAGTTGAATATCATCAGTCATCATTCATTACATACCATAGTCGTCTTTACAAATAGAGATCACACGATCCCATATTACACACAGAGTTGATCTAGGGATCAACATTCACCAAGTTCATAGTTTCATAGCGGAAGCGTAAAGTAGAAGGGACTCTCTAGTCCACAGGCCAACGTCTGACGTCAGAAGGCTCCCTAGTTGTCGTGGGCGTCCTGCGGGTCGTCTTCTTCATGCTGTGGTTCTGCTTCATAATCTGGCCATTTGAATAGCCAGGGACACAGCCGTGAGTACTTTAAAGTACTCGCAAACTAATACTAAGGTAAGTGCTCACAATCCTAGTAAGGGGGTGCTAAGCTCTAGTTTATTTTGCATAAAGCAGATTTTGTTTCACAAACATTTTTGTAAACAACTCTTTATGTACCAACTGCTCAAGTGGGAACATTAGTGTCATTCCCACAACTCTGTTGTGATTCCAAGTCAAAGTCTCCATTCAAGTTCAAAATCATAAGTCACACTTCACCATTCATAATTTTCGAAAAGTTCTGATGACGGAACAGTATGGCCTTTCCAACTGTCCATAACCGAGGACGCGGCTATTCGAATAGGTTTAACTCTGCAGAGGTTGTACACTTGTGCCACAACAATTGCAATAGCTCGTCAGGGGTAACTGGCCCTGATTTATCGTACGCAGTACGCGAACTACCAATCATAACCTTTCATTTACATACCCTAGTATAGGCACCTCTCCCCATGAGCTTGGCCTCCCAGTGAAGACCAACTGTCAGCACAGGGAACTGCACAGGGCTTGGGCCGGACATTCACCTCATCGCGCATCATATCGTATCATCTCAGTTGTTGTGGTAGAGGCAGCTTTCGGCATAACCCCGATGATGCTTGTTTAGAGGGAACCCATACTAAGACACACAAACTTCCAGTTAAGCCCTACCCAGATTCAGGTATTGTGGGGGTACGGTAAAATTGGAATGGTATCGCATCCGAACCCAACCATCAGTATTTTTGAAACATTCACCAAGTCATTCACCAGTCATATTCACCTTCAAAAGAAATCATTCAATGGAATGCATCTTCATCCCAAGGTTTCGAAACTCCTTTAAAAATCTCTCATAAGAATGACTCGTCATTCCAAGGTTTTCGAAATCATTTCAGTTCCCAGTCTCCCACATGGAGTAGCCACTTTCAAATCAGCACTAGCATCTATGCAAGAGGGATGCTAAGTATTTGGTGTGTTTCTAGGCTAAGTTTGATACTCTTGTACTAGTCCAATACTAGCCAAGTGAATCATGAATCAAAAAGTACTTTGATAAAACAAAGGTAAATAAAGTTTGTAAGTATAAACTGGAAAATAAGATCATCAGCCTGAAGTAAAATAGGGGAAGGCTTTGCTCATCGAGAGCTTAGCAAGTGTGCAAGATTATTATCTTGCAACCAAAATGGTTTGCCTCAAGCTAGCTTGCATTGGTGGTAGCTTGCTAACTTTACTACTTTAGTCACCAACTTGTACTTTGACCAAAGTTAACTATAAAAGTAACCCATCTAGAAAAACAAGTAAGAATTTGAAAAAAAAAAAAATCAAAACTTAGGATGGGTTCATATAAATAAAGGTAAGAAACATGGTGCCTTGCCCCAAGGGGCGTTGCACCTTGCAAGAATATTAGTTTGCAAACAATATCTTAGCTTGCAAACAATATCACCTTGCAAAGGTAATTTCTATCAGTGCTAGCTTGCGCTGGTAATAACTTGCAATACTATCAGCTTGCCTTGGTTGAAGTGAGGGTCCAAGTTCTCTTCTCCCTCCTTGTTGTAGAAGTCCTCCTCTTCCTGACGGTCTCCGGTACTAGCGTCTAAAATACGAATACGGGGTACACGATCATCATACCAAATTTACATACTAAACTAATCACACACAAGCTTCACACAACTTAGCTAGCATCCATACTACCATTAAGTGGGTGGATGTGTTCCTCTTATTCAAGAGAACATAGTTTCCTCTCATACTAACTTAGGTGTTACTTTTAATTACATAGAGAAATAAATTCCTCTTACTATATTATTAAGATTTAATTTCTCTGATGAACACAATATGACCTAGGTTGACTAAGGTCAACCTCTTCATACTCCTCATTTGAGAAAATGATTTAAATGAGGTTTCATACCTCATACAATTTAATACTAACCTGGTAGTGATTTAAGGTCACCCAATACTCAATATGAGATTATATAGACCATGGTCCATACCTCATGTTGAAATACTTGGGACCAAGATTTAAATGAGAGAGAAACCTCTCATAAGATTTAACACATAGTTGTAACTAGGTTAGCAACTACCATTGAGGTGATTGCACCACCTCAACAATACATTGGTTATTCTAACAATACTTGTACTCACACCAATACTACACTTAGAGTGCATTGGTTGTGTGGTTTGAGGAAAATAATTTCCTCTCCCTACATATGTAAGTGATAGTTTTCCATCTAGTGTTTGAGAAATACCTTTCTCTTATTGAAAACTTCTTAAGATTTAATTTCTCAAACAATCATGCATGAAATCATGTTGACCCAAGTCAACCATTCATCATTATCATTTGAGAAATAGATTTAAATGAGGTAGAGTACCTCATGCCATTTATTAACACTACAAATGATTTAAATCTCTAAGGAATTCATATAGGTGAGTTTGGCCAGGGGTCCAAACATCACATGAATCCATTGGAGACAAGATTTTAAATGAAGCATAAGACTTCATATGCCTTACTTAATAATTTTGGACAATATCAACTAGTTAAACTAGCCATATTGCACACTTCTTAAACTAGGGCATGATCATGCAAAGTGACCACACCATTTTCTTGTAGAAACAATTAGTGTAAGTCAAATGTGAGCTAAAGGAGTTGGAATTGACTCAATATCTATTTTGGTTGATTTTTAAGAATTATTCTAAGGCATAAAAGTCCCTGAGTTGTTATTTTTGTCAGATTAATTCTACAAAGAGATTGACCATGAGGCCAGTGGCATTGGATAGATCTTTTCCTAAGCTTTCCAACGGTATAAAATTCACTAGATTTGGTTTAGCCAATTTGAAACTATTCAATTTCAAAGTGGGGTTCAGTATTTAGATTTATACTAATTTCATTTTACAGGATTTGAACAATGGGCCGGCGGGAAACTAAACGGGCCAAAAGATTTAAAAATGCCCGGGGGCAGCCCAACTAGCGCTGCGGGCCAGCTGACAACGGGGCCCGCGCGTCAGTGAGTGAAACTCACCGAAACGGTACGGGGTGGTGCGGGCCGTAGGATTAGATGGCGATCGGGCGGCTGTGGTTCGTCGTCGTCGTCGACGCGAGGCAGACGCGGGCACGGCGGAGGTAGGGGGTCGGCGGCGAGCTGGGGCGTCGGCGGTCGACGGCGAGGTGCGCAGCGACGTTGTCGAAGACGGCGGTCCTCCTGGTAGCAGTGGCGTCTCCGGGGAGGGCTCCAATCGGCGGCGGCGTCTGCGGCAGCTTGCGGGTCTCCGGCGAGCAATTGGCTGGCTAGTGGCGGCGATGTGCGATGGAGAGGGGCGGAGGAGATTCAGGGAGAGGAGAGGAATGGATTTGCTGTGGAGGTGAAGGCGCGGGGACGGCTCCTTTTATAGGGGCGAGGTGGCCGTGGGGGTGTGCGGCGGAGTCGACATGGCCGCGGCTGTTCCGGCGGCGAGAGGGCTGGGCAACGACGTGGCGGTGTTCAGCAAGTCCAGGCGGTTCTCCTGGAGGGGACAGCGGGGTCGGGCGGTGTCGGACGGCGACGCATTGCTTCCGCGTCCGCGGCGGCGTCCGCGGGAAAATGTCGACGGTGTCGACGGCGGCAGGCAGCGCGAGGACACGGGACCGTGTCAGGCGGGTTCAGGGTGCGGCGGTGATGCTCGACGCGTAGCCAGGGGGTCCGGGGGAGGTGGCGTTCGTCGGCGTCGCACGTGGCCAGGGCGTGTCCACGGGCGTGCGCACGACGTGGTCGGCATGGTCCTGGGCGGGGCTGGGCGCGTGTCCTCCGGCGAATGTAGTCGTTCATCTCGACAGGGGCAAGGCTAGGGAGGTAGAGGGAGGTGAGGTGGAGCCAGTAGACATGGGGGGCCGAGCTGAGGATGAAGGAGGAGAGGGGAAGCACGGCATGGCCGGCATGCCATTGGCATGGCCATGGCTAGGCCATGTCTTGCCCTTCCCTAGGGTTCCTGTGGTGGTGTGAGGCAAAGAGGGGGCAAGGGGACAATATGGTGTAGGTTGGGGGAGATTATGGGTAGTAGAACACTATTTCAAATAGTGTTGCATTTATGCCATATTTGGAAATTGCCAAATTTGCTCAAATTTGATTGAGTTCAAAAGGTTGACCAAAAAGACAAGAGTGGGTTTGGTTTGGTTCTAAATGACCAGAGGCAAGGAGAGGTGGTGGTGGAATTTAGAAATTCAAAATATGTCAATTTTCACTAAGTGGGAGATTGTTCCACTTAATTAAAAGTGCCAACTTTGGAGGAGCAAAGCAATTGATCAAGAAGGATTTTGGCAAGGTGGTCTTTACAAAAAGTGTTCATCTTGATGTCCTCTTAGATGACATGCAAAGAGTTGGGAAAGTTCAGTTCGAAAAACTTGAAATGGAGAGGCTCAAAGTAGGGGCCAGAATAATTATGGCAGATTTGACCATTATCACATGTGATCCCCAATTGAGTTTGAAATTGATTTGAATTGGGTTTCTTGGATTCCAAAAGTTGTAATAGATGTTTAGCATCATTATACAACTAATGGTGAAGGCCAAAATGGGCTAGGGTCAAAATTTAGAAAAATGGCATAAGCCCTATGTGAGGTTTTGTGAATTTCTAACTATTTAAACTTTTATTTTTCTTGGCTTTGCTTTGACAAGGGTGAGGTTTATTTGGTGCTAGAAGAAGTTGGATGAAAGGGTCCAACCATTTTGAGGCAAGGTTGGTGCCTAGGTCAAAGTTTGATAAATTGGCCCTATGTGTATGTGAGGGAAAAATGGAGTTATCCCACTATTGGGTTTCTCTCCATTTGATTGGACTTGTCTTGACTCTAATGTCATTCTTATTAGTTTAGAAACAAATTTCAAACCATTGAAACCATTCCAAGAGGTCTAGCTCAAAGTTTTGTAAAATTGGCCAAAACACATAGGAGATGACAAGTCAATTCTTCTTATTTTTGTAAGGTGCTCCCCTTGCTTTACTTGGGCAAGGTGGAGGGTCAAGTTAGGGTTAGAATGGGGTTCAGAGATGGTTTCACACCATTTGGTAAAGGTAGAAGTGCATAGGACAAGAATTGGTAAAAATGGTTACGGGTCACATATGCCTCTATGCATATGTGGCACTTGATTTTTATTGAACTTGGCTTGACCCAATTGATGTTGTTGAGAAGTGAAAAGGTATATAGGGGTGATCCACCCATTCCACTTCAAGTCTAGGGTCAAGATCCTCAATTTCACAAAATTTGATATTTTGCTCTCATATGCCTCTATGGCATTATTACTCTCTTTTTGAAAACCTTGTGTTCCACTTTGGATTGTGTTGGAAAAGTACTAGATAAGGTTTAAGAAGGTTTTCCCATTCTCTACATCAAGTAGAAAGGCCTAGGGAAAGTTTTACAAAAAGGGCCATAGGCATATCTGCCTCTTTTCTTAAATAAGATTTTTCCTTTTTATTTTATTCTTCCAAGATTGAGGACAAGAGGGGTGAGGTTGAGGGTTTAGTAATTTTGGCAAAGGTTCACCACTATTTAGCAGAAGAAAAGGGGTAAGGTTTCAGATTCACATATTAGGGCTATAGGCCCACATATAGTTTTTCCTCTATTTTGGGTTTCTCAAAACAAGATCCAAAGGAGTTTTGAAAGGGTTAGGGCTTAGGGTTCTTCTTATTTGATTTCTTTCTCTTTTTTGTTTTTATTTGGTTTGTGATCTTTACTTGATCACTCTAGGGTTTTAGGGTGGGTCACATAAGCATACTAACACTCATCAAGGCAAGAACACAAGTAATAGATAGGAGCAATAAGCCTAATACCTTATATAAGAAAAGTTTTTGTTGGTTCTCATTTTTGGAAAAAGTAAATTCCTTTTTGCTTTGTTTTGAAATTTGGGGTGTTACAAACCCTTCCCCCTTAAACAAATCTCGTCCCGAGATTTTAAGAGGAGTTAGGTTCCTAGGAGAGATTGGGCGGTTTGATTTAGTAGGAAACATACTTGTTATGTTCCGAGATGCTTCTTGTGCTTCGGCGGTCTTCAGGTGGTAGTAGCGACCGGTGCGGTTGTTCGGGTAGTTTGGAGCAAACTTCCTTCTAGTTGCGATATGGTGCTGCTGCTGTGCCAGTGCAGAGGGGTTGGCGGCGATCTTGGCAAGCTTCTTGCGGCATTCATTGGAGTAATGACCCATCGTTCCACATTCATAGCAGGTTACCGTTGACTTGCTTGTTTGTGCGATGGGTACAGCATTGCTTCCCGTCCTGGGGGCATTGTTGGTGGCTTTCCTCGGGCACTTGTTAGAGTAGTGACCAGTAGCACCACATGCGTAGCAGGTCACATTGGACTTGCTTCTGAGAGCATGGTGGGGTACTGGGGTGAGCCGTTCTAGTGATGCTATCTTCACGCGGAGGCGGGCAATGAGGTAGTCCTTCTTGGCGTGTTGATGGCGAAGTGCCTTGCGCTCCATGGCAAGGATGCTGATGGCTTCAGTCATCCTGGCGTGCTCAGGGTGTATCTGATTGGCCTGGGCACAGGAGTTGTTGCGGGTAGGAGGGGCCATCTGAACATTGAAGTAGATGATAAGATAAGAGGGAAACTTCTATGGTTTGTTTGAGTTAAAGTTCAGAAATTTAAAACTTGAAAACTTGAGTAGTGTTGAGGGGGTAAAAACCAGCAACACTTTTTCATTCATACCAAGCATCACACATTACAATTCTAACACACCGTTGGTTTGAAGAACCATTCATTCGTTCTACGATACAAGGGGATCCTGATACAACTCACACCTACTTAAGTGCTGGGGTGATACTACTTCTACGGGTGTAATCTGCTTCTTCACGGGTGAGGTGCTTGGCGAGAGTCGAGGGCGTTGTCCAAATCCCTGCGGGTTTTGTACTGCCTGAAGTCCTGAGGTGCTTCGTAGGGGTTCATCCTTGGTTGCGGTGGGGGCATGGTCATTGGTTCTCCCCAGGGGTCATGTCTTGGGTAGTAGATGAAGCGAGTGTTCTTGATCTTGTCCTTATTTTGTCCACACAGACGAAAAATTGCCTCTTGCATCGCTTCGGCTAGTCCTTCCTTCCAAGTGTTTCCCGTTACAGCAATCCAAATGGTTTCCCATACCGGGGCATCAAGCTTCCTTCGTAGATCAGTAGAAACGTCCCACTGAGGTGGTTCTCCTGCCTTTGCCTTGAGTGGCATTCCGAAGAACTTGGGGTATGGGTGTCCTAGATAATCCACTAGTTGCTTCAACTCTTTTTCGAACTTGAGGTCGCCTTCGGAACCAAGCTGATAGGACTCCCACTGGTATGTCATCTGTGAGCAAAGAGGAGTAAATTAGAGAGGTAGTCGAGTGCGCAAAATTTTAGATAAGCTTGCAAAGTAGGTAGAGTATAGATTTCTCATCTTTTTGAAAAAGGATTTCAAGGATAAGGGTAAGAACAAGTTTTCACAAATATTCACTTCATTGGTTTTTGGAAACTAAGTTTTTCAGACGTCCATTCTAACTAGGGTCTCCTAAGGTCAAACAATGGCTCTGATACCAACTTGTCAACACCCGGATTTTTAAGTCCAGATGCCTGTCATGCCATACATCGCAATCCCAGGAATATTGTTGTTGCGAGACATAGCAGTTGAATATCATCAGTCATCATTCATTACATACCATAGTCGTCTTTACAAATAGAGATCACACGATCCCATATTACACACAGAGTTGATCTAGGGATCAACATTCACCAAGTTCATAGTTTCATAGCGGAAGCGTAAAGTAGAAGGGACTCTCTAGTCCACAGGCCAACGTCTGACGTCAGAAGGCTCCCTAGTTGTCGTGGGCGTCCTGCGGGTCGTCTTCTTCATGCTGTGGTTCTGCTTCATAATCTGGCCATTTGAATAGCCAGGGACACAGCCGTGAGTACTTTAAAGTACTCGCAAACTAATACTAAGGTAAGTGCTCACAATCCTAGTAAGGGGGTGCTAAGCTCTAGTTTATTTTGCATAAAGCAGATTTTGTTTCACAAACATTTTTGTAAACAACTCTTTATGTACCAACTGCTCAAGTGGGAACATTAGTGTCATTCCCACAACTCTGTTGTGATTCCAAGTCAAAGTCTCCATTCAAGTTCAAAATCATAAGTCACACTTCACCATTCATAATTTTCGAAAAGTTCTGATGACGGAACAGTATGGCCTTTCCAACTGTCCATAACCGAGGACGCGGCTATTCGAATAGGTTTAACTCTGCAGAGGTTGTACACTTGTGCCACAACAATTGCAATAGCTCGTCAGGGGTAACTGGCCCTGATTTATCGTACGCGATGCGCGAACTACCAATCATAACCTTTCATTTACATACCCTAGTATAGGCACCTCTCCCCATGAGCTTGGCCTCCCGGTGAAGACCAAGCATCAACCCTTTGGGAACCGCACAGGCTTGGGCCGGACATTCACCTCATCGCGCATCATATCGTATCATCTAAGTTGTTGTGGTAGAGGCAGCTTTCGGCATAACCCCGATGATGCTTGTTTAGAGGGAACCCATACTAAGACACACAAACTTCCAGTTAAGCCCTACCCAGATTCAGGTATTGTGGGGGTACGGTAAAATTGGAATGGTATCGCATCCGAACCCAACCATCAGTATTTTTGAAACATTCACCAAGTCATTCACCAGTCATATTCACCTTCAAAAGAAATCATTCAATGGAATGCATCTTCATCCCAAGGTTTCGAAACTCCTTTAAAAATCTCTCATAAGAATGACTCGTCATTCCAAGGTTTTCGAAATCATTTCAGTTCCCAGTCTCCCACATGGAGTAGCCACTTTCAAATCAGCACTAGCATCTATGCAAGAGGGATGCTAAGTATTTGGTGTGTTTCTAGGCTAAGTTTGATACTCTTGTACTAGTCCAATACTAGCCAAGTGAATCATGAATCAAAAAGTACTTTGATAAAACAAAGGTAAATAAAGTTTGTAAGTATAAACTGGAAAATAAGATCATCAGCCTGAAGTAAAATAGGGGAAGGCTTTGCTCATCGAGAGCTTAGCAAGTGTGCAAGATTATTATCTTGCAACCAAAATGGTTTGCCTCAAGCTAGCTTGCATTGGTGGTAGCTTGCTAACTTTACTACTTTAGTCACCAACTTGTACTTTGACCAAAGTTAACTATAAAAGTAACCCATCTAGAAAAACAAGTAAGAATTTGAAAAAAAAAAAAAATCAAAACTTAGGATGGGTTCATATAAATAAAGGTAAGAAACATGGTGCCTTGCCCCAAGGGGCGTTGCACCTTGCAAGAATATTAGTTTGCAAACAATATCTTAGCTTGCAAACAATATCACCTTGCAAAGGTAATTTCTATCAGTGCTAGCTTGCGCTGGTAATAACTTGCAATACTATCAGCTTGCCTTGGTTGAAGTGAGGGTCCAAGTTCTCTTCTCCCTCCTTGTTGTAGAAGTCCTCCTCTTCCTGACGGTCTCCGGTACTAGCGTCTAAAATACGAATACGGGGTACACGATCATCATACCAAATTTACATACTAAACTAATCACACACAAGCTTCACACAACTTAGCTAGCATCCATACTACCATTAAGTGGGTGGATGTGTTCCTCTTATTCAAGAGAACATAGTTTCCTCTCATACTAACTTAGGTGTTACTTTTAATTACATAGAGAAATAAATTCCTCTTACTATATTATTAAGATTTAATTTCTCTGATGAACACAATACGACCTAGGTTGACTAAGGTCAACCTCTTCATACTCCTCATTTGAGAAAATGATTTAAATGAGGTTTCATACCTCATACAATTTAATACTAACCTGGTAGTGATTTAAGGTCACCCAATACTCAATATGAGATTATATAGACCATGGTCCATACCTCATGTTGAAATACTTGGGACCAAGATTTAAATGAGAGAGAAACCTCTCATAAGATTTAACACATAGTTGTAACTAGGTTAGCAACTACCATTGAGGTGATTGCACCACCTCAACAATACATTGGTTATTCTAACAATACTTGTACTCACACCAATACTACACTTAGAGTGCATTGGTTGTGTGGTTTGAGGAAAATAATTTCCTCTCCCTACATATGTAAGTGATAGTTTTCCATCTAGTGTTTGAGAAATACCTTTCTCTTATTGAAAACTTCTTAAGATTTAATTTCTCAAACAATCATGCATGAAATCATGTTGACCCAAGTCAACCATTCATCATTATCATTTGAGAAATAGATTTAAATGAGGTAGAGTACCTCATGCCATTTATTAACACTACAAATGATTTAAATCTCTAAGGAATTCATATAGGTGAGTTTGGCCAGGGGTCCAAACATCACATGAATCCATTGGAGACAAGATTTTAAATGAAGCATAAGACTTCATATGCCTTACTTAATAATTTTGGACAATATCAACTAGTTAAACTAGCCATATTGCACACTTCTTAAACTAGGGCATGATCATGCAAAGTGACCACACCATTTTCTTGTAGAAACAATTAGTGTAAGTCAAATGTGAGCTAAAGGAGTTGGAATTGACTCAATATCTATTTTGGTTGATTTTTAAGAATTATTCTAAGGCATAAAAGTCCCTGACTTGTTATTTTTGTCAGATTAATTCTACAAAGAGATTGACCATGAGGCCAGTGGCATTGGATAGATCTTTTCCTAAGCTTTCCAACGGTATAAAATTCACTAGATTTGGTTTAGCCAATTTGAAACTATTCAATTTCAAAGTGGGGTTCAGTATTTAGATTTATACTAATTTCATTTTACAGGATTTGAACAATGGGCCGGCGGGAAACTAAACGGGCCAAAAGATTTAAAAATGCCCGGGGGCAGCCCAACTAGCGCTGCGGGCCAGCTGACAAAGGGGCCCGCGCGTCAGTGAGTGAAACTCACCGAAACGGTACGGGGTGGTGCGGGCCGTAGGATTAGATGGCGATCGGGCGGCTGTGGTTCGTCGTCGTCGTCGACGCGAGGCAGACGCGGGCACGGCGGAGGTAGGGGGTCGGCGGCGAGCTGGGGCGTCGGCGGTCGACGGCGAGGTGCGCAGCGACGTTGTCGAAGACGGCGGTCCTCCTGGTAGCAGTGGCGTCTCCGGGGAGGGCTCCAATCGGCGGCGGCGTCTGCGGCAGCTTGCGGGTCTCCGGCGAGCAATTGGCTGGCTAGTGGCGGCGATGTGCGATGGAGAGGGGCGGAGGAGATTCAGGGAGAGGAGAGGAATGGATTTGCTGTGGAGGTGAAGGCGCGGGGACGGCTCCTTTTATAGGGGCGAGGTGGCCGTGGGGGTGTGCGGCGGAGTCGACATGGCCGCGGCTGTTCCGGCGGCGAGAGGGCTGGGCAACGACGTGGCGGTGTTCAGCAAGTCCAGGCGGTTCTCCTGGAGGGGACAGCGGGGTCGGGCGGTGTCGGACGGCGACGCATTGCTTCCGCGTCCGCGGCGGCGTCCGCGGGAAAATGTCGACGGTGTCGACGGCGGCGGCAGCGCGAGGACACGGGACCGTGTCAGGCGGGTTCAGGGTGCGGCGGTGATGCTCGACGCGTAGCCAGGGGGTCCGGGGGAGGTGGCGTTCGTCGGCGTCGCACGTGGCCAGGGCGTGTCCACGGGCGTGCGCACGACGTGGTCGGCATGGTCCTGGGCGGGGCTGGGCGCGTGTCCTCCGGCGAATGTAGTCGTTCATCTCGACAGGGGCAAGGCTAGGGAGGTAGAGGGAGGTGAGGTGGAGCCAGTAGACATGGGGGGCCGAGCTGAGGATGAAGGAGGAGAGGGGAAGCACGGCATGGCCGGCATGCCATTGGCATGGCCATGGCTAGGCCATGTCTTGCCCTTCCCTAGGGTTCCTGTGGTGGTGTGAGGCAAAGAGGGGGCAAGGGGACAATATGGTGTAGGTTGGGGGAGATTATGGGTAGTAGAACACTATTTCAAATAGTGTTGCATTTATGCCATATTTGGAAATTGCCAAATTTGCTCAAATTTGATTGAGTTCAAAAGGTTGACCAAAAAGACAAGAGTGGGTTTGGTTTGGTTCTAAATGACCAGAGGCAAGGAGGGGTGGTGGTGGAATTTAGAAATTCAAAATATGTCAATTTTCACTAAGTGGGAGATTGTTCCACTTAATTAAAAGTGCCAACTTTGGAGGAGCAAAGCAATTGATCAAGAAGGATTTTGGCAAGGTGGTCTTTACAAAAAGTGTTCATCTTGATGTCCTCTTAGATGACATGCAAAGAGTTGGGAAAGTTCAGTTCGAAAAACTTGAAATGGAGAGGCTCAAAGTAGGGGCGAATAATTATGGCAGATTTGACCATTATCACATGTGATCCCCAATTGAGTTTGAAATTGATTTGAATTGGGTTTCTTGGATTCCAAAAGTTGTAATAGATGTTTAGCATCATTATACAACTAATGGTGAAGGCCAAAATGGGCTAGGGTCAAAATTTAGAAAAATGGCATAAGCCCTATGTGAGGTTTTGTGAATTTCTAACTATTTAAACTTTTATTTTTCTTGGCTTTGCTTTGACAAGGGTGAGGTTTATTTGGTGCTAGAAGAAGTTGGATGAAAGGGTCCAACCATTTTGAGGCAAGGTTGGTGCCTAGGTCAAAGTTTGATAAATTGGCCCTATGTGTATGTGAGGGAAAAATGGAGTTATCCCACTATTGGGTTTCTCTCCATTTGATTGGACTTGTCTTGACTCTAATGTCATTCTTATTAGTTTAGAAACAAATTTCAAACCATTGAAACCATTCCAAGAGGTCTAGCTCAAAGTTTTGTAAAATTGGCCAAAACACATAGGAGATGACAAGTCAATTCTTCTTATTTTTGTAAGGTGCTCCCCTTGCTTTACTTGGGCAAGGTGGAGGGTCAAGTTAGGGTTAGAATGGGGTTCAGAGATGGTTTCACACCATTTGGTAAAGGTAGAAGTGCATAGGACAAGAATTGGTAAAAATGGTTACGGGTCACATATGCCTCTATGCATATGTGGCACTTGATTTTTATTGAACTTGGCTTGACCCAATTGATGTTGTTGAGAAGTGAAAAGGTATATAGGGGTGATCCACCCATTCCACTTCAAGTCTAGGGTCAAGATCCTCAATTTCACAAAATTTGATATTTTGCTCTCATATGCCTCTATGGCATTATTACTCTCTTTTTGAAAACCTTGTGTTCCACTTTGGATTGTGTTGGAAAAGTACTAGATAAGGTTTAAGAAGGTTTTCCCATTCTCTACATCAAGTAGAAAGGCCTAGGGAAAGTTTTACAAAAAGGGCCATAGGCATATCTGCCTCTTTTCTTAAATAAGATTTTTCCTTTTTATTTTATTCTTCCAAGATTGAGGACAAGAGGGGTGAGGTTGAGGGTTTAGTAATTTTGGCAAAGGTTCACCACTATTTAGCAGAAGAAAAGGGGTAAGGTTTCAGATTCACATATTAGGGCTATAGGCCCACATATAGTTTTTCCTCTATTTTGGGTTTCTCAAAACAAGATCCAAAGGAGTTTTGAAAGGGTTAGGGCTTAGGGTTCTTCTTATTTGATTTCTTTCTCTTTTTTGTTTTTATTTGGTTTGTGATCTTTACTTGATCACTCTAGGGTTTTAGGGTGGGTCACATAAGCATACTAACACTCATCAAGGCAAGAACACAAGTAATAGATAGGAGCAATAAGCCTAATACCTTATATAAGAAAAGTTTTTGTTGGTTCTCATTTTTGGAAAAAGTAAATTCCTTTTTGCTTTGTTTTGAAATTTGGGGTGTTACACTTCATCACCGGATCTATCAACCCCAGGAAGATCTGCTGTGACTCCCACAGAGTGCTTCTCCTAATGTAAGTCCCTTGTTTTAGCGCCATGTTCTGGGTTCAGATGCTTGTTTGTCTGAAGCTCTTTTAGTTCATTCCTAGCTATGACCGTAACACGTTGCTATTTTCTACTTCATTGCTAACTTTAAGCGATTGAACATTTTGGTTTGCATTCCCTGCTCTGTAGATGTAGCCATCATAACTTCTATCTTGCTCAGTCGTTGTTACAAAATTATAGGTATTATAGTAACATCCTGCTATTATTTAGTTCATGGACAATTTTAAGTAATTGCACATGTTGGTTCGCATGCCCTGCTCTATAGCTTTTGGCATCGTAACTTCTATATTTGGTTTACATTCCCTGCTCTGTAGATCTAGCCATCATAACTTTATCTTGCTCAGTCATTGTTACAAAAATTATGGCCTGCTACTATGTTGTTTGTGCCAATTTTTTACTCCATGAACATGTTGGCTTGCATTCCCTGTACTACAGGTGGAACCGTTGTTTTGTATCTAGTTCATTGTAAGCTAACAAAGTAAGGACTTAGTTTGGCATGCTATCACTCTGCTATCTAGCCTGTAGTACAAATAAACTTGTCATACTACTAGATAATAATTTTGCGTGCCATCTTGTTCTTCAAAAGCTGCATTATTGACTTGTTTCTTTGACTTGGCATGACGCTCACATATGGAAAGCTGAACATATTGGTTTGCATTCCCTCTTATACAAGTTCACAGGTGATCCCACTATATTCTGCATCTGGTCCATCCTAAGCTCCAGCATTAACTATCCTCTATGTGTTGCTCATTACAAGTTTATATCTCGAAACATCTTGATTTGCATCCCCTTCACTATAAGTTCAGGAGTATTATTTAGTTCACGGCCAAAATGAAGTAATTGCACTTGGCACATGTTGGTTCACATTCCCTCCTCTTTAGCTTTTGCCATCGTAACTTCTATTTTTGGTTTACATTCCCTGCTCTGTAGATGTAGCCATCATAACTTCATCTTGCTCAGTCGTTGTTACAAAATTTATAGCCTGCTACTATGTTGTTCATGCCAATTTTGTACTCCCTGAACATGTTGGTTTGCATGGGACTCGACAGTAGTAAGTCTGCTGTTTCATTCTAACATGCTCTGTTATATTGAATGTTGGTATGCGGCATGCACTCTTTGTTTGCTTATTGTGCGCATTACAATGATCTTGTTATAACGACGAAATGATGAGTTCCAAATTCTTTGGCAAACAATATTGCAGTGTCTTTGCGTTTCCATAGTTGCTGTCTTAACTTGTAATGTCTTTGTTTCAGATATAGGTGCTGCATGGACAACTTAAAATTTTGCCAGATCGCTTCATTGTATTGCTAGGTTGAATTACCATTCAATTTCTCTGGGTTCTGTAATATTTTTTCAAAGCCTTGCAGCTGATGTAATATTTAGTTAGTTTTTATAGTTCTTTCGCGCATTTTTTCTTTGGTGCTTGTGGTAAGTGAGGCTATCCGACAGAAATCAATGCTGCGTAAATATTCTCAGTATCTAAATCACGAATTCCCATCCCTTAAACGGCCCAATTAAGCGAAATCACATATGTGCCGGCCCGCAAAATCCTAAAGCGCCTATTACGCCGGCATATAAATAGCAACTAAACGCGCTGGCCCACTTACTTATTGGGCCAGCCCACTTGATTTACGGTGGACCCCACACTCTAATTGGGCCGACCCACTTGCTTGAAGGTGGACCCCACCCACTACTGGGCTGGCCCACTAACTAGTTGGGCCAGCCCAATTGCTTTTGTGGTGGACCCCACATACTAAATGGGCCGGCCCTTTAAGATGAAAGTGGGACCCACCAGTGTTTTTGGCCCGGCCCACTATCTTGTTGGGCCGGCCCACTTGCTATATGATGGACCCCACATACTAAACGGGCCGGCCCTTTAAGAGGAAAGTGGGACCCACCTGTGTTTTTGGCCCGGCCCACTAGCGTGGTGGGCCGGCCCACTTGCTATATGGTGGACCCCACATACTAAATGGGCCGGCCCTTTAGCAGGAAAGTGGGACCCACCTGTGTTTTGGCCCGGCCCACTATCTTGTTGGACCGGCCCAATTGCTATATGGTGGACTCCACATACTAAATGGGCCAGCCCTTTAACTGGAAAGTGGGACCCTGATACGTCTCCGACGTATCGATAATTTCCTATGTTCCATGCCACATTATTGATGTTATCTACATGTTTTATGCACACTTTATGTCATATTCGTGCATTTTCTGGAACTAACCTATTAACAAGATGCCGAAGTGCTAGTTCCTGTTTTCTGCTGTTTTTGGTTTCAGAAATCCTAGTAACGAAATATTCTCGGAATCGGACGAAATCAACGCCCAAGTTCCTATTTTCACCGGAAGCATCCAGAACACCCGGAAGGACCGAGAGGGGGCATCGGGCCCCCAGACCATAGGCCGGCGCGGCCCAGGCCCTGGCCGCACCGCCCTATGGTGTCGTCGCCCCTTCGACCCTCCTGCGCCGCCTCTTCGCCTATTTAAAGCCCCTGGATCGAAAACCCTGATACGTTCGACGAAACCCACAGAAACCTTCCAGAGCCGCCGCCATCGCGAAGCCAAGATCTGGGGGACAGGAGTCTCTGTTCCGGCACACTACCGGAGCGGGGAAGTGCCCCCGAAAGGCTTCTCCATCGACACCGCTGCCATCTCCACCGCCATCTTCATCACCGCTGCTGCTCCCATGAGGAGGGAGTAGTTCTCCATCGAGGCTCGGGGCTGTACCGGTAGCTATGTGGTTCATCTCTCCCATGTACCTCAATACAATAATCTCATGAGCTGCTTTACATGATTGAGATTCATATGAGTTTTGTATCACTACTATCTATGTGCTACTCTAGCAATGTTATTAAAGTAGTTCTATTCCTCCTGCACGTGTGTAAAGGTGACAGTGTGTGCACCGTGTTAGTACTTGGTTTATGCTATGATCATGATCTCTTGTAGATTGCGAAAGTTAACTATTGCTATGATATATTGATGTGATCTATTCCTCCTACATATGCATGAAGGTGACAGTGTGCATGCTATGCTAGTACTTGGTTTAGTCTTTTGATCTATCTTACACTAAAGGTTACTAAAATATGAGCATTATTGTGGAGCTTGTTAACTCCGGCATTGAGGGTTCGTGTAATCCTACGCAATGTGTTCATCATCCAACAAAAGTGTAGAGTATGCATTTATCTATTCTGTTATGTGATCAATGTTGAGAGTGTCCACTAGTGAAAGTGTAATCCCTAGGCCTTGTTCCTAAATACTGCTATCGCTGCTTGTTTACTTGTTTCTTTGCGTTACTACTGCTGCAATACTACCACCATCAACTACACGCCGGCAAGCTATTTTCTGGCACCGTTGCTACTGCTCATATATATTCATACCACCTGTATTTCACTATCTCTTCGCCGAACTAGTGCACCTATTAGGTGTGTTGGGGACACAAGAGACTTCTTGCTTTGTGGTTGCAGGGTTGCATGAGAGGGATATCTTTGACCTCTTCCTCCCTGAGTTCGATAAACCTTGGGTGATCCACTTAAGGGAAAACTTGCTGCTGTTCTACAAACCTCTGCTCTTGGAGGCCCAACACTGTCTACAGGGAAGGAGGGGGAACGTAGACATCAAGCACTTTTCTGGCGCCGTTGCCGGGGAGGAAAGGTAAAAGGTACTCACACTCCGGACCTCGGCTACCAAGGTATTTTCCGGTGCTGTAAGTACTCAAAGCTATTTCCTTTAGATCCTGCAATTGCATCTTTTTGTTTCTTGTTTACACTAGTTTGGCATAATGGACAACAATGAGCTTTTTATTCTATTTCCTCAGTTAAGACATGGATGGTTTGATCCGAAAATTAAAAAACCCATGGAACATGTTAGCATGAATACTTTGAACACCATTGTTGCTAATAATATGGAAAATTCTAAGCTTCGAGAAGCTGGCTTTGATGAGCATGATCTTTTTAGTCCCCCAAGCATTGAGGAGAAAATTTACTTTGATGATTCTTTACCTCCTATTTATGTTGATTATAATGATAGTAGTCTTTTGTTACCACCTGTTATGGAGGATGAATTTGATTATGATTACAATATGCCTCCTATATTTGATGATGAGAATAATAATGATAGCTACTTTGTTGAATTTGCTCCCACTATTACTAAAAAAATTGATTATGCTTATGTGGAGAGTAATAATTTTATGCATGAGACTCATGATAAGAATGCTTTATGTGATGGTTATATTGTTGAATTTGTTCATGATGCCACTGGATATTATTATGAGAGAGGAAAATATGGTTGTAGGAATTTTCATGTTACTAAAATACCTCTCTATGTGCTGAAATTTTTGAAGCTATGCTTGTTTTATCTTCCTATGCTTGTTACTTTGCTCTTCATGAACTTGTTTATTTACAAGATTCCTATGCATAGGAAGCATGTTAGACTTAAATGTGTTTTGTATTTGCCTCTTGATGCTCTCTTTTGCTTCAAATACTATTTCTTGCGAGTGCATCATTAAAACTGCTGAGCCCATCTTAATGGCTATAAAGAAAGAACTTCTTGGGAGATAACCCATGTGTTATTTTGCTACAGTACTTTGTTTTATATTTGTGTCTTGGAAGTTGTTTACTACTGTAGCAACCTCTCCTTATCTTAGTTTTGTGTTTTGTTGTGCCAAGTAAAGCCGTTGATAGAAAAGTAAGTACTAGATTTGGATTACTGCGCAGTTCCAGATTTCTTTGCTGTCACGAATCTGGGTCCACCTCCCTGTAGGTAGCTCAGAAAATTAAGCCAATTTACGTGCATGATCCTCAGATATGTACGCAACTTTCATTCAATTTGAGCATTTTCATTTGAGCAAGTCTGGTGCCATTTTAAAATTCGTCAATACGAACTGTTCTGTTTTGACAGATTCTGCCTTTTATTTCGCATTGCCTCTTTTGCTATGTTGGATGAATTTCTTTGATCCACTAATGTCCAGTAGCATTATGCAATGTCCAGAAGTGTTAAGAATGATTGTGTCACCTCTGAATATGTCAATTTTTATTGTGCACTAACCCTCTAATGAGTTGTTTCGAGTTTGGTGTGGAGGAAGTTTTCAAGGATCAAGAGAGGAGTATGATGCAACATGATCAAGAAGAGTGAAAGCTCTAAGCTTGGGGATGCCCCGGTGGTTCACCCCTGCATATATTAAGAAGACTCAAGCGTCTAAGCTTGGGGATGCCCAAGGCATCCCCTTCTTCATCGACAACATTATCAGGTTCCTCCCCTGAAACTATATTTTTATTCCATCACATCTTATGTGCTTTTTCTTGGAGCGTCGGTTTGTTTTTGTTTTTGTTTTGTTTGAATAAAATGGATCCTAGCATTCACTTTATGGGAGAGAGACACGCTCCGCTGGTTCGTATGAACACATGTGTTCTTAGCTCATAATATTCATGGCGAAGTTTCTTCTTCGTTAAATTGTTATATGGTTGGAATTGGAAAATGATACATGTAGTAATTGCTATTAATGTCTTGGGTAATGTGATACTTGGCAATTGTTGTGCTCATGATTAAGCTCTTGCATCATATGCTTTGCACCCATTAATGAAGAAATACATAGAGCATGCTAAAATTTGGTTTGCATATTTGGTTTCTCTAAGGTCTAGATAATTTCTAGTATTGAGTTTGAACAACAAGGAAGACGGTGTAGAGTCTTATAATGTTTTCAATATGTCTTTTATGTGAGTTTTGCTGTACTAGTTCATACTTGTGTTTGTTTCAAATAACCTTGCTAGCCTAAACCTTGTATCGAGAGGGAATACTTCTCATGCATCCAAATACTTGAGCCAACCACTATGCCATTTGTGTCCACCATACCTACCTACTACATGGTATTTCCTGCCATTCCAAAGTAAATTGCTTGAGTGCTACCTTTAAACAATTCAAAATTTATCACCTCTGATTTGTGTCAATGTTTTATAGCTCATGAGGAAGTATGTGGTGTTTATCTTTCAATCTTGTTGGGCAACTTTCACCAATGGACTAGTGGCTTCATCCGCTTATCCAATAATTTTGCAAAAAGAGCTGGCAATGGGATTCCCAGTCCTAAATTAATTAACAAAAATAGACACTCCTCCATGGTATGTGATTGTTGGACGGCACCCGAAGGATTCGGTTAGCCATGGCTTGTGTAAGCAAAGGTTGGGAGGAGTGTCATCATAATAAAACTAAAATAAAAAGGCACTCCTTCCTGGTATGAGATTGTTGGCAGGCACCCGAGGATTCGGTTAGCCAAGGTTTGTGAAAGAAAGGTTGGAAGGAGTGCCACCCAAAAATAAAATAAAATGGGAGCCGCTCTTTGAAGGTTTGTCTGGCAAGGGGGTTAGAGTACCCGCTACCATTCGTTGACAACAACATACACCTCTCAAAACTTTATTTTTATGCTCTCTTTATTTTTTCAAAATAAAAACTCTAGCACAAATATAGCAATCGATGCTTTTCCTCTATGAAGGACCATTCTTTTACTTTCAATGTTGAGTCAGTTCACCTATTTCTCTCCACCTCAAGAAGCAAACACTTCTGTGAACTGTGCATTGATTCCTACATACTTGCTTATTGCACTTATTATATTACTCTATGTTGACAATATCCATGAGATATACATGTTACAAGTTGAAAGCAACCGCTGAAACTTAATCTTCTTTTGTGTGCTTCAATGCCTTTACTTTGAATTATTGCTTTATGAGTTAACTTTTATGCAAGACTTATTGATGCTTGTCTCGAAGTACTATTCATGAAAAGTCTTTGCTATATGATTCACTTGTTTACTCATGTCATATACATTGTTTTGATCGCTGCATTCACTACATATGCTTTACAAATAGTATGATCAAGTTTATGATGGCATGTCACTCCAGAAATTATCTGTGTTATCGTTTTACCTGCTCGGGACGAGCAGAACTAAGCTTGGGGATGCTGATACGTCTCCGACGTATCGATAATTTCCTATGTTCCATGCCACATTATTGATGTTATCTACATGTTTTATGCACACTTTATGTCATATTCGTGCATTTTCTGGAACTAACCTATTAACAAGATGCCGAAGTGCCAGTTCCTGTTTTCTGCTGTTTTTGGTTTCAGAAATCCTAGTAACGAAATATTCTCGGAATCGGACGAAATCAACGCCCAAGTTCCTATTTTCACCGGAAGCATCCAGAACACCCGGGAAGGACCAGAGGGGGGGCACTGGGCCCCCAGACCATAGGCCGGCGCGGCCCAGGCCCTGGCCACGCCGCCCTATGGTGTCGTCGCCCCTTCGACCCTCCTGCGCCGCCTCTTCGCCTATTTAAAGCCCCTGGATCGAAAACCCTGATACGTTCGACGAAACCCACAGAAACCTTCCAGAGCCGCCGCCATCGCGAAGCCAAGATCTGGGGGACAGGAGTCTCTGTTCCGGCACGCTGCCGGAGCGGGGAAGTGCCCCCGGAAGGCTTCTCCATCGACATCGCTGCCATCTCCACCGCCATCTTCATCACCGCTGCTGCTCCCATGAGGAGGGAGTAGTTCTCCATCGAGGCTCGGGGCTGTACTGGTAGCTATGTGGTTCATCTCTCCCATGTACCTCAATACAATAATCTCATGAGCTGCTTTACATGATTGAGATTCATATGAGTTTTGTATCACTACTATCTATGTGCTACTCTAGCAATGTTATTAAAGTAGTTCTATTCCTCCTGCACGTGTGTAAAGGTGACAGTGTGTGCACCGTGTTAGTACTTGGTTTATGCTATGATCATGATCTCTTGTAGATTGCGAAGTTAACTATTGCTATGATATATTGATGTGATCTATTCCTCCTACATATGCATGAAGGTGACAGTGTGCATGCTATGCTAGTACTTGGTTTAGTCTTTTGATCTATCTTACACTAAAGGTTACTAAAATATGAGCATTATTGTGGAGCTTGTTAACTCCGGCATTGAGGGTTCGTGTAATCCTACGCAATGTGTTCATCATCCAACAAAAGTGTAGAGTATGCATTTATCTATTCTGTTATGTGATCAATGTTGAGAGTGTCCACTAGTGAAAGTGTAATCCCTAGGCCTTGTTCCTAAATACTGCTATCGCTGCTTGTTTACTGTTTTACTGCGTTACTACTGCTGCAATACTACCACCATCAACTACACGCCGGCAAGCTATTTTCCGGCACCGTTGCTACTGCTCATATATATTCATACCACCTGTATTTCACTATCTCTTCGCCGAACTAGTGCACCTATTAGGTGTGTTGGGGACACAAGAGACTTCTTGCTTTGTGGTTGCAGGGTTGCATGAGAGGGATATCTTTGACCTCTTCCTCCCTGAGTTCGATAAACCTTGGGTGATCCACTTAAGGGAAAACTTGCTGCTGTTCTACAAACCTCTGCTCTTGGAGGCCCAACACTGTCTACAGGAAAGGAGGGGGAACGTAGACATCAGACCCACCTGTGTTTTGGCCCGGACCACTATCTTGTTGGGCCGGCCCACTTGCTATATGGTGGACCCCACATACTAAATGGGCTGGCCCTTTAACAGGAAAGTGGGACCCTCCTGTGCTTTTGGCCCGGCCCACTGGCTTGTTGGGCTAGCCCATTTGATCAAATGTGGACCCCACGTACTAAATGGGCCGGCCCGATAGCAGGAAAGTGGGACCCACATGCTAATTGGGCCGGCCCAATAACTTCTTGGGCCGGCCCAGTTGCTTTAATGTGGACCCCACTTTGTTAATGGGCCAGCCCAATACCAGGAAAGTGGGTCCCACATGTCTTATGGGCCGGCCCTTTTGCCTGTTGACCGGTCAATCGAGTGCATTCGGCCCGGCCCACATGTTTAGTGGGCCGGCCCATTAAAGTTTTGACAAGTCAACCTTAGAGGTTAGGCCCGGCCCACGTAACTGATGGACCAGCCCAGCTATATAGTTGACCGGTCAAACTAAGTCAGCTGGCCCGGCCCGTAAACTTAATGGGCCGGCCCGCTTAAGACGTGGCAGGCCTCGTGTGGGCCTACCATCTACCACGGGGTTTCAGCCGGTTAACGCCGTTAACTGCCAGTTAACGGCGTCTGCCACGTGTCAGTTTGCATGACGTCAGCAGTCAACGGGCTCCCGGAAACACTTGGGCAACGGTCCGATTTTCCGTGGCGGAAGGGCGCCCAAGCGCGACGGACCGAAAAAATCGTCGTAGAACTTTGCCTGACGCAGTTTCCACAACAGAACCCATATCGTCGGGTTAGGCCCATAGGCGACGAAAAATACCCCTTAGCGGACGATTTTGAGACATTGTCTATCAGAACTTTTCTTGTAGTGATCCACAGACCCTGCGCGATTTCGCCATCGCAATGAGGCAGGTGGTACAATGGGGTTGGTATTTTCTTGGGAGATTTACTGATTCGAACTTTGGGAGAGAGATGGCGATCAATGGCGGCAGGTGGGGGTTTGAGTTGGAGAACAGAGGCTCTCAAACTGGGCACTGCTGGATAGGATGCGAAAGCGCCATGGCGGAGACGCAGGCGCGTGCTATGGAAGCTGGGCGGAGTGGGGATAGACGGCGGAGGTGAACCGAGACGCTCCTCCTCTTATGCATATACTGCCTACTGCAGTTTCGAGGAGAGTGTGAATGTGTTCAAAAAAAGAGGAGAGTGTGAATGTGTTCAAAAAAAGAGGAGAGTGTGACTGTGACCCGACACCCGAGTAGGAGCAGACGGACTATAGGAGTAGCCCCATCATTACAGTCCATTAATCGTGCTCCCTACAATAAATAAGTGAAACGTCCCAGCCTTGTGTTGTCTAATCAAATCGATGGCCATATCAGTATTATGGTGAACAAATAAAACAAATACACACCAACCTTGTTTTTTTTGCAACGTACACCAACCTAGCAAGGCATCAACCTTCTCGCCATCAACTAGGACTCCGTGGCTCCATCCCACCAAAGTTGTCTCAACTTTGTAAAAAAAATACATCTATCCATCTAAATTTTAACAAAGGTGAGACACTTTTGGTGGGACCGAGGGAGTACAAAAAAACTTTACTACTCCATGCTAGTATCGGCCACTTTTCGAAAAGTAATTCAAATTTCAACTGAAGGTGTGCTATTTTATGGTCCTGAAAATTGCCAAAAAAAAAACAACCAAAAAATGCAACATATCCATGTTAAGGGGGTACACCCTACGCAGTATACATTAAGAAACATCGAAACTTCAGCGACCTTGTAAGAATGTCCATGACAGTGCAGTTTTGCAAATTAGGAAGAGACGAAATATGAATTCAACCAAAGAAATCTAAACGAATCCTTAGACAATAGCATAGTTAACACGTTCAGAAAAAAAATGATGACTCCAAAAGAACAATATTAGCAATAAATACTCCATTTTAGTTTGAACTTGCAGTCACATACATATACTAGTAGTACTGCCAAAATACTATAATACTCCGAGCTGCATTCTAGCACTGCAACTAGCTAGCTAATAATTCTTGAGTAGTAGTACTACTATACAAGTCCAAAATACATCCGAACGAACCCTACTTTGAACTAAACTACTCCCTCCGATCTTCGAGTAACTACATTGCAGTATGACCAAACGAAGATTATTGTATAACCTTCTTGTTGATGCAAACACAGATAGGCAACACACGCTGCCCTCCATTCTGCTTCGCGTAACGGGGCGGCACCGCCAGGAAAGAAGTGAGCTGCTGCAACATGATCGAGCTAGGTGTCGGGGAGCTCGTCGGCTCGATTACCGCCATCAAGGTGTCCGTCGAGAGGTCACTGGTCCCAGCCGGCGCCGGCGACGGCGGACCAATCACCAGCAGCTGCGCCTTGTACATCGGAAACAAGCACGCGGCCGACCTGATGCACACACAGGACACAATGGTGGTCGGGCCGAGCGGGCCAACGGTGATGGCGAACACGCTACCCTCTTCTTCCCCACTGCCGATGAACAGGTGTCCCCGCGGTTGTACCGGAACACAAACTATGCACCAGGCGGGTATGCCATACTGGAACGTAAACACTGGGGTGGAGTGGGATGCTTGGAGGTGTACCAGGAGCTCCCGCGGCGGGCCGGTGAAGCTGCAGCCGATATTGATGGCCTCTGTGCAGCCGCACGGACCATGCGGGCACGCGATATAGTGCTTGTAGGACTCCGTGGAGGCGACCAAGCTCTGGCAGCTGACGCACTTGACCATTGCCCCAGATCAATTCGACGGCGGCAATCTTGCCCCAGATCGATTCGACGGTGGCAACCTCGCCAGCTGCTCGCACTTCTTGCACGGGTTCGGCGCAAGCTCGCCGACGCAGCGCCGACAGCCCATATGACCGCCCTTGCACTGCACGGAACAACGTACGTGGCATCAATTGTCATTAAAATTTCTCACAGGTGAACCTAAGAATGAAATCGGAAGGGAGCGACCTTGGATATGGGGGGTTTGAAGGGCAGCAGGCAGAGAGGGCACAAGAAGAAGGCCTCCTCCATCTTCAGAGAAGAGTGATCGGGAAAATGAGAACGGGATGGGTTCTTTTTTTATACATGCCTTGGAGTGGAGTATGGATACTACTACTTATAGGAAGAACTTCCTTGCTAAGAATCGGCGTCGGCCGTACGCAACCATAGATGCACCAGCGGCTCTGCAGTTTGTCAAAATAAAAGGACAGAGCTGCAGTGACTTGAAGTCTCCAAATCTCATTGTGACTTAGTGCCACCATCTACCAACCATTTGAGATCCAACATTCCAAACTATCTCTTATTTCGAACATAAAAACAAAAATTATTCAGAAAATTATGAAAAAATCCAGTAAAATGTAGATGCCTTGTTCTAAAATCTGTGAATATTTCATCCCACTCGGACGACTAGCTTGTGATTAAAGAGCTTTTTACGTATACGAGCACTAGTTTAAACTAAATACTCCCTCTGATTCATATTAATTGACTTCAATATGGATGTATCTAGAACTAAAATGTGTCTAGTACATCCATATTAGAGTCAATTAATATGAACCGGAGGGAGTATATATTTGCTCACAAACCTTTGATTCAAATCGAATGAAACTTCACCAAAATATAAATCGAAATATGCACGATTAACTGGAAGTTCTTGAAATATTTCTGAGCAATTATAATAATTATTTAGTTCAAATTCTAAGTCGATCGCATACATTGGATCTGAGATGGATGGTGGATGGTGGCACCAAGTCACTGTGAGACTTGGAAGTATCAAGTCAGTGAAGCTCTATCCCTGTTATCACCAGAATTTGACCGAGTCAGAGGTGGGCCGCGATCAACATGGACTTGAAGATTGTATACGGAAGAAATACGTGAATCGGTCTTATATGCAAAGTTTGGGCTAGTTTGCCCTTGTATCTGTAACATAGTAGATTACGTGTCGGTTAGTTAGAGTTTGTCTCGTGCACGGTGGGGATTATTCCCACGTTAGAAAGTCCCCTGGACTATAAATATGTACCTAGGGTTTATGGAATAAACAACAACCAACGTTCAAACACAAATCAATCTCGGCGCATCGCCAACTCCTTCGTCTCGAGGGTTTCTACCGGTAAGCATCATGCTGCCTAGATCACATCTTGCGATCTAGGCAGCATAAGCTTCTTTGTTGTTCATGCGTTGCTCGTACTGAAGCCTTTTTGATGGCGAGCAACGTAGTTATCTTAGATGTGTTAGGGTTAGCATAGTTCTTCGTATCATATGCTGTCGTAGTGCAACCCTTGCATATCTAGCCGCCCTTACACCTATCTTAGGTGTAGGGGCGGCACCCCGCTTGATCATTATTTAGTAGATCCGATCCGTTACGGTTGCTCCTTGTTCTTCAAGGATTAGTTTAATATCTGCAATAGTTAGGCCTTACAAAGGGTTGGAGGATCCAGCGACGCGTAGGGTGTCATTTGCTAGCCCTAGACAGGATGTTCCGAGGATCAACCTCGTGTTGGTTTTTAGGCCTTGTCTAGGACCGGCTTACGATCACCGTACGTGACCGCGAGGCCCAATCGTGAGTAGGATGATCCGATTATGCGGTGAAAACCCTAAATCGTCGTAGATCGTTTTAGCTGTATCTTGATCAAGCAGGACCACCATATATTCGTGCACCTCGTACGAATCATGGGTGGATCGGCTCCTTGAGCCGATTCACAGGATAACCTGAGAGCCGATCGAGGCTCGTATTTAATGTTTACGTGTATGCCATGCAGGAAACTAAGCGAGGCATCTCCATCACCTTCCTGACCAGGTATAGGTCAGGTGGCACGCCCTTGCACCAGCATCGGACGTGTGTACCAGAGGCTTTGCGGGCCGTCGCTCGTAGGGACCAGGGCCAGCCGCAGCCCTAAGTTGTTCCCGGCTCTACTGTGTTGCCCGTCACTGCCCGCCGGTGGGTTTTGACCGCAACAATCCCAAAATAAAAGCTTCGTGAAGGGGGCAGTTTGGTTCAAAAAAGAAGGCAATGCCAAGCAGTTGTCAAACAGTACCCATATAGTCAAATGTACTCCCTCTGATTCAAATGAATTGACTCAACTTTGTCTAGATATATATGGATGTATCAAGTCACTGAAGCTCTATCCCAAAATAAAAGCTTCATGAAGGGGGAAGTTTGGTTCGAAAAAAATACAGTGCCAAGCAGCTGTCAAATAGTACCATAACGTCAAATGTACTCCCTCCGATTCAAACGAAATGACTCAACTTTGTATTTTGCATGTTAAAGGTTTTTCGTAAAACTTGGCCAATCTTAACATAGTTTGCCTTTCTAAAAAACGATATAAGCCCTAAGGCTCCTTTGATTCATAGGATGGGAAAACCATAGAAATATGAAAAACATAGGATTGAGATTTAATGGCTAGTTGAATCATATAGGAAGATGAGTTGTGTTTGATTGTGCCAAAGGAAATTTTCCATGAGGTATGACCTAATGTTTTATTCTTATAGGATTTGCACTGCAAGATTCCTGTAGGATATGTTCCTATGAATCAAACAACTAGTGTGGGGAAAATTCACATGTGATCTAAATCCTACATAATTCCTATACAAATCCTATATATGAATTTTAGTTGTTAGGTCACTTAAAATGACTTCACTTGAAGGGTTACATTTGTGTTTTTTCTGAATTAGTAGTGATGCCTAACCATATATATACCTAAACCAAGAGAATCAGCATAAACTTATGTATATTAATAGTAAGCGCATATATGAATGTTTTTTTATCTACAAACCCAGGGTCATATATATGTACATAGAAACATGCATATATGCTAGTTTTTGTACCTTGGTGTGTTCCTCTTTTGGGCTATCTTTTTTGTTCATTGGTTCACAACCAACGCCCTAGATTAATTTGGCACTTAGAAAATAACATTTTGTTTTTGGCGCACTAACACAAATAGTAGTAGCACGGTCAACACTGTAGAGAAGTACACAATAAATGTGTGTGGGAAAAATTGACTTAAAGTGACCATTACAATGAGAAAAAGGGTAGAACCAAGTATTGCACATGGAAAAGCAGTGTAGTGCCCAGAAGAAAAAAAACAAGTTGGGCTATACTCCCTCCATCCTGAAATAATGGGTGTAGAGTTAAAATTTGTCCATAAAAGAGTGTACTTCTCATTTTGCAATGCACTTCAAAATTTGTCCACAAAAGAGTGGTACTCCTAGTAAAAAATATTTCTTTCTCATCACGAGGGATATAGTTTCTTCACGACTAGTACGTACTACCTCCATCACAAAGCTTAAGGGTTCCTTTGATTCAAAGGATTTGCATAGGAATTGTGTAGGATTTGGTTCCTATGGGAAAATTTCCTATACATGTTGTTTGATTCATAGGAACATATCCTATAGGAAAAAATCCTATAGGAATCTTGCAGTGTAATTCCTATAGGAAAAAAACATTAGCTCATGCCTCATGGAAAAATTCCTTTGCTACAATCAAACAAACTTCATCTTCCTATAGGATTCAATTAGACATGCCATTCCAATCCTAAACCTTTCCTATTCCTATGCTTTTCCTATCCTTTAAATCAAAGGAGCCCTAAGTCTTTTTTTAAGAGTCAAAGCAAGTAAAGGTTGACGAAAATTTAGAACAATCTATCAACTAATATAATATTTTGTAGATACCATACCAAAAAAAAATTCATTGTCTATGTATTGATATTAATTTTGTATTTTGCATGATAATGATTTTTGGTAAAATCTTAGTTTACCTTGACATAGTTTGAGCTTCTAAAAATAATATAAGCCTTACGCTTTGGGATGGAGGTAGTAGTATTTAGCATAATATGGTTTTCTTATTTACTACATGCATTTAGCTCATTGGAGGTGGAAAAGTTGAAGAGGAAAGTGATGGTCGATGACAGTTTCCCAATGTAATAATAAAATCCTTAATATGCCTTGAAAACCCACACGTACGCTCTTTCTAAGACAGAGGCAGTATGAGGTAATGCACCCACGCGCTGTCATCTGCCCATTCGTGCTATGTCTCCCAAATCTTGAAATATCGTCAGTTCTCCATTTCACGTCCACACTTCTCCCTCTCTCCACGGACTAGGAAAAAACCCTCTCTTCGCTTCCCCTTCCCATTCCACCGATGGAGAGCCCAACCGACGCCGTCAACGCAGCGAAAGCGAAAGCCGCGCGGCTGGCCTTAGCCGCAGAGGAGGCGTCCAGAGCCGCGACCGCAGCACGCATGGCCGCAACGGCGGCGATCATCGCCGCAGCGGATGCCAAAGACGAAGCGGAGGCCATTGCCGAAGGTCGGGCCATCGGTCGCTCATCGGCATCTGATGCTGTTGGTTGATGGGTCCAATCTCTTGGAAAGCATCCCCTAGATGACGTGGACGAGGTTGAACTCATCTTTGAACCGCCGCCACCGACCTTCGACGAGAATATCGTCGACGAGGGGGAGGAAGTATGTTCCGATTCACCTCTCTCCCTTATTCAACATAGCCCTGTATCGACTTGCGCTATGGTCTCTCCCTCTTTTTTTTGCGCTATAGCGTTTTGAATTAGCGTCAGAATCTTTTTAGATTCATATTCAGTAGTTGCAACTGCTACATATTTGCTTCACATCCGATTCACCTCTCTCCCTTATTCAACATAGCCCTGTATCGATTTGCTCTATGGTCTCTCCCTCTCTTTTTTGCGCTATAGGGTTTTGAATTAGCGTCAGAATCTTTTTAGATTCATATTCATTATTAGTTGCAACTGCTACATATTTGCTTCACCTGTTTATTTGGCATGTATCAGGTTGCTACTGATGAGGTTGACAGCGATGTCGAGTCGCGTCATAGGAAGGCCAGGGCCACTCTCAACAAGCTTAAGGCGGGGGAAGTTCGACAAGTATTGCAGTGAACCCTGGACTGGTGCCAGGAACAGCTGCCCCTTCTGCACAAAGAGCATAAAGGTTGACTTTCAAAGCGTCCTGCAGCATGCCGAAGCCGGTGGGTCCGGCTGTCTCAAAGTTGGGGAAACTGTTAACCGATCCGGCTTCATAGCCAACCACATGGCCTATGGGCTATTCCTAAGGAAGAAATTGAACCAAGCTATCGAGACCGGTCGTGTGCCTCCTCCCAAGCCCAAGCCACCAAAGATTAAAGGTATGGGCAGAAAGAAGCAGAAGAAGCGGGACCGGGAGGAGGCGACATGAAGAAGATGGTAAATATACTCCGTAACTGATGTGCATGTTTGTCTCTCCTATTGCTTCAAAAGCAGCATCTTTTGTTGAACTCTGTTTATGTTTGCTGCTCAGCAGCGTTTGTGGTGAACCTATTAGCTTAATTAGGGGTTGTTGAACTATATATGTCTGTGTTGAACCTTGCTTAATTAGGTTGTGTTAAACTCTGTTTGTGTTGGCGTGGGAAGGGGGGCATGATGCTACCCTGAATTTGCGGGACCCCCAAAAAACTTGCAAATACGAGTGATGGATCCAAAAGGAACAAACTTTTACATGGTAGACCCCAGTCTGAAAGCAAGAAATGCGATCGGGTCCTTAATGACCACCGCCGGATTGATCGGGGATTTTGCACCGCCTACCGCATGTGACTTGTGCTCACTGAAGTTTGGGACCTCATGCATGGGCACCACACGTAAGTGACAGACCTGTTGGTGTAAAAACTCGGGTGATTATTATACTGCATTAGTACAAAGTTTCCTATGGATTCAAGGGTTGGAAAGCCAAGTTAACTCATTTTCATGACTAAGAAGGAGCCAGGCTTACTTTTTCATTTTCATGTTTTAACTTGTTTAAATCTTGGTCAAACAAAGGATTTGACCAGGATTCAAATGGGCATAAAAATTCAAAAAAGAAAAAAAAATCACATAAGCTTCTTATGTCATCTAGTAAGCATTACAGTTGATCAACGAAGTCTAGACATATTCAAACCAGAAAAATCATGTATATACCCCCTAACCCTAAACTCTGTCTTATGAAGTCAAGCATGAAGAAAAGTGGTTTTGGGTTTCAAACATTGGAAATTAAAAAGACTCCCAAAAGCTTCATTTTGGAGTGACTAAGAAGAATCCAGGCGTACCTTTTCATTTTCATGTTTTAAACTGGTTTAAATCTTGGTCAAACCTAGGATTTGACCAAGATTCAAATGGACATAACAAATTCAAAAAAATCAAAACCAAAACACATAGTCTTTTGATGTCATATAGTAAGCATTCAAGTTGATAAACAAAGTCTAGACATATTTAAACAAGAAAAATCATGTATATACTTGGCCCCTAATCCTAAACTATGTCTTATGAAGTCAAGCATTAAGAGAAGTGGTTTTGGGTTTCAAACATGGAAATTTAAAAAACCTCCCAAAAGCTTCATTTTGGTGTGACTAAGAAGAATCCAGGCTTACTTTTCATTTTCATGTTTTAAACTGGTTTAAATCTTGGTCAAACCTAGGATTTGACCAAGATTCAGATGGGCATAACAAATTCAAAAAAACATAGTCTTTTGATGTCATATAATAAGCGTTCAAGTTGATAAACAAGGTCTAGACATATTCAAACCAGAAAAATCATGTATCTACCCCTTCCCCTAAACTTTGTCTTATGAAGTAAAGCACGAAGAGATGTCATTTTGGGTTTCGGACATGGAAAATTAAAAAACCCTCCCAAAAGCTTCATTTTGGAGTGAATAGGAAGGATCCATACTTACTTTTCATTTTCATGTTTTAAACTTGTTTAAATATTGGTCAAACCTGCTAGGATTTGACCAAGATTCAAATGGGCATAAAAATTTTAAAAAAAAGAAATAAAAATTTAAACCGAAAACCACTTCTCTTCGTGCTTGACTTCATTAGACAGAGTTTAGGGTTTGGGGTATATATATGATTTTTATTGTTTAAATATGTCCAGACTCCGTTGATCAACATGAATGCTTACTATAACTTAAGAAGCTTATGTGTTTTGGTTTTTCATTTTTTGAATTCTATATTGAATTTTTATGCCCATTTGAATCTTGGTCAAATCCTAGGTTTGACCAAGAATTAAACAAGTCAGTAACATGAAAATGAAAAAGTAAGCCTGGATCCTTCTTGTTCACTCCAAAAATGAAGCTTTTGGGAGGGTTTTTGAATTTTCCATGTTTGAAACCCAAAACCATTCCTCTTATATGCTTGACTTCATATGACAGAGTTTAGCCTTAGGGGGTAGATACATGATTTTTCTGGTTTGAATATGTCTACACCTTGTTTATAAACTTGAATGCTTACTATAAACCAAAAATTCATGTATCTACCCCTAACCCTAAACTATGCACGAAGAGAAGTGGTTTTGGGTTTCAAACCTGGATATTTCAAAAACCCTCCCAAAAGCTTCATTTTGGAGTGAATAAGAACGATCAGGACTTAATTTTTCATTTTCACGTTTTAATCTTGTTTAAATCTTGGTCAAACCTAGGATTTGACCAAGATTCAAATGGGCATAATTTAAAAAAATGGCAAATCAAGGCACATAGTCTTCTTATGTCATATAGTAAGCATTCAATTAAGTTGATAAACAAGCTCTAGACATATTCAAACCAGAAAAATCATGTATCTACCCCCTATATATCCCTAAACCCTGACTTATGAAGTCAAGCATGAAGAGAAGTGGTTTTTGGTTTCAATCATGGAAATTTCAAAAACCCTCCCAAGAGCTTCATTTTGGAGTGACTAATTAAGAAGCATACATGCTTACCTTTTCATATTCATGTTTTAAACTTGTTCAAATCTAGGTCAACAAACCTAGGATTTGTTGACGAAGAATCAAATGGGTATAAAAAAATTAAAACCAAGGTCTGCTCATGTCATATAGTGAGCATTCAATTAAATTGATAAACAAGGTCTAGACATATTATAACTAGCAGGAAAATCATGTATCTATATGATACGTCTCCGACGTATCGATAATTTCTTATGTTCCATGCCACATTATTGATGTTATCTACATGTTTTATGCACACTTTATGTCATATTCGTGCATTTTCTGGAACTAACCTATTAACAAGATGCCGAAGTGCCAGTTCCTGTTTTCTGCTGTTTTTGGTTTCAGAAATCCTAGTAACGAAATATTCTCGGAATCGGACGAAATCAACGCCCAAGTTCCTATTTTCACCGGAAGCATCCGAACACCGGGAAGGACCGGAGGGGGGGCACTGGGCCCCCAGACCATAGGCCGGCGCGGCCCAGGCCCTGGCCGCGCCGCCCTATGGTGTCGTCGCCCCTTCGACCCTCCTGCGCCGCCTCTTCGCCTATATAAAGCCCCTGGATCGAAAACCCTGATAAGTTCGACGAAAACCACAGAAACCTTCCAGAGCCGCCGCCATCGCGAGGCCAAGATCTGGGGGACAGGAGTCTCTGTTCCGGCACGCTGCCGGAGCGGGGAAGTGCCCCCGGAAGGCTCCTCCATCGACACCACCGCCATCTTCATCACCGCTGCTGCTCCCATGAGGAGGGAGTAGTTCTCCATCGAGGCTCGGGGCTGTACCGGTAGCTATGTGGTTCATCTCTCTCCTATGTGCTTCAATACAATAATCTCATGAGCTGCTTTACATGATTGAGATTCATATGATGATGCTTGTAATCTAGATGTCATTATGCTAGTCAAGTGAGTTTTACTTATGTGATCTCCGGAGACTCCTTGTCCCACGTGTGTAAAGGTGACAGTGTGTGCACCGTGTGGGTCTCTTAGGCTATATTTCACAGAATACTTATTCACTGTTATGAAGAGCATAGTGAAGTGCTTATTTATATCTCTTTATGATTGCAATGTGTTTTGTATCACAATTTATCTATGTGCTACTCTAGTGATGTTATTAAAGTAGTTTATTCCTCCTGCACGATGTAATGGTGACAGTGTGTGCATCCGTGTTAGTACTTGGTTTATGCTATGATTATGATCTCTTGTAGATTATGAAGTTAATTATTGCTATGATAGTATTGATGTGATCTATTCCTCCTACATATGCATGAAGGTGACAGTGTGCATGCTATGTTAGTACTTGGTTTAGTCTTTTGATCTATCTTACACTATAAGGTTACTAAAATATGAACATTAATTGTGGAGCTTGTTAACTCCGGCATTGAGGGTTCGTGTAATCCTACGCAATGTGTTCATCATCCAACAAGAGTGTAGAGTATGCATTTATCTATTCTGTTATGTGATCAATGTTGAGAGTGTCCACTAGTGAAAGTGTAATCCCTAGGCCTTGTTCCTAAATACTGCTATCGCTGCTTGTTTCTTGTTTTTCTTTGCGTTACTACTGCTGCAATACTACCACCATCAACTACACGCTCAGCAAGCTATTTTTACGCACTGTTACTCTTGCTCATACTTATTTATACCACCTGTATTTCACTATCTCTTCGCCGAACTAGTGCACCTATTAGGTGTGTTGGGGACACAAGAGACTTCTTGCTTTGTGGTTGCAGGGTTCCATGAGAGGGATATCTTTGACCTCTTCCTCCCTGAGTTCGATAAACCTTGGGTGATCCACTTAAGGGAAAACTTGCTGATGTTCTACAAACCTCTGCTCTTGGAGGCCCAACACTGTCTACAGGAAAAGGAGGGGGAAGTAGACATCAAGCTATTTTCTGGCGCCGTTGCCGGGGAGGAAAGGTAAAAGGTACTCACACTCCGGACCTCGGCTACCAAGCTATTTTCCGTCGTTGTAAGTACTCGAAGCTATTTCCTTTAGATCCTGCAATTACATCTTTTTGTTTCTTGTTTACACTAGTTTGGCATAATGGACAAGAATGATCTTCTTACTCTATTTCCTGATTTAAAACATGGATTGTTTGATGCGAAAATTAAAAAACCTATGGAATCTTATTTGCATGCTGGTAGTAATATTAGTATGAACGCTTTGAACACCATTGTTGATACTGATATAGAAAGTTCTAAGCTTGGGGAAGCTGGTTTTCATGATCTTTTTAGTCCCCCAAGCATTGAGGAGAAAATTTTCTTTGATGATACTTTGCCTCCTATTTATGATGATTATAATGATAGTGGTCTTTTGGTGCCACCTACTATGGAGAGTAAATTTTGTTGTGATTATACTATGCCTCCTACACTTGATGAGAATAATAATGATAGCTACTCTGTTGAATTTGCTCCCACTACAACTAATAAAATTGATTATGCTTATGTGGAGAGTAATAATTTTATGCATGAGACTCATGATAAGGATGCTTTATGTGATAGTTATATTGTTGAGTTTGCTCATGATGCTACTGAAAGTTATTATGAGAGAGGAAAATATAGTGGTAGAAATTTTCATGTTACTAAAACACCTCTCTATGTGCTGAAATTTTTGGAGCTACACTTGTTTTATCTTCCTATGCTTGTTACTTTGCTCTTCATGAACTTGTTTATTTACAAGATTCCTTTGCATAGGAAGCATGTTAGACTTAAATGTGTTTTTGAATTTGCCTTTTTATGCTCTCTTTTGCTTCAAATATTATTTCTTGCGAGTGCATCATTAAAACTTTTGAGCCCATCTTAATGGCTATAAAGAAAGAACTTCTTGGGAGATAACCCATGTGTTATTTTGCTACAGTACTTTGTTTTTATTTTGTATCTTGGAAGTTTTTTACTACTGTAGCAACCTCTCCTTATCTTAGTTTTGTGTTTTGTTGTGCCAAGTGAAGCCTCTAATCGAAGGTTGATACTAGATTTGGATTTCTGCACAGAAACAGATTTCTATCTGTCACGAATCTGGGCTGTTTTCTCTGTAGAAAAATTATAAAAATATGCCAATTTACGTGCGTGTTCCTCAGATATGTACGCAACTTTCGTTAGTTGTGAGTTTTCTGATCTGAGCAACGGAAGTATTTATTAGAAATTCGTCTTTACGGACTGTTCTGTTTTGACAGATTCTGCCTTTTATTTCGCATTGCCTCTTTCGCTGTGTTGGGTGGATTTCTTTGTTCCATTACCTTCCAGTAGCTTTGAGCAATGTCCAGAAGTGTTAAGAATGATTGTGTCACCTCTGAACATGTGAGTTTTTGATTATGTACTAACCCCTCTAATGAAGTTTATGAGAAGTTTGGTGTGAAGGAAGTTTTCAAGGGTCAAGAGAGGAGGATGATATACTATGATCAAGAAGAGTGAAAGCTCTAAGCTTGGGGATGCCCCGGTGGTTCACCCCTGCATATATCAAGAAGACTCAAGCGTCTAAGCTTGGGGATGCCCAAGGCATCCCCTTCTTCATCGACAAATTATCAGGTTCCTTCTCTTGAAACTATATTTTTATTCGGTCACATCTTATGTGCTTTGCTTGGAGCGTCTGTGTGCTTTTGTTTTTGTTTGTGTTTGAATAAATTGGATTACATCATGCTTGTGTGGGAGAGAGACACGCTCCGCTGGTTCGTATGAACACATGTGTTCTTAGCTCATAATATTCATGGCGAAGTTTTCCTCTTCGTTAAAATGTTATATGGTTGGAATTGGAAAATGATACATGTAGTAATTGCTATAATGTCTTGGGTAATGTGATACTTGGCAATTGTTGTGCTCATGTTTAAGCTCTTGCATCATATACTTTGCACCCATTAATGAAGAAATACATAGAGCTTGCTAAAATTTGGTTTGCATAATTGGTCTCTCTAAGGTCTAGATAATTTCTAGTATTGAGTTTGAACAACAAGGAAGACGGTGTAGAGTCTTATAATGTTTACAATATGTCTTTTATGTGAGTTTTGCTGCACCGGTTCATCCTTGTGTTTTTTTTCAAATAGCCTTGCTAGCCTAAACCTTGTATCGAGAGGGAATACTTCTCATGCATCCAAATACTTGAGCCAACCACTATGCCATTTGTGTCCACCATACCTACCTACTACATGGTATTTCTCTGCCATTCCAAAGTAAATTGCTTGAGTGCTACCTTTAAACAATTCAAAATTTATCACCTCTGATTTGTGTCAATGTTTTATAGCTCATGAGGAAGTATGTGGTGTTTATCTTTCAATCTTGTTGGGCAACTTTCACCAATGGACTAGTGGCTTCATCCGCTTATCCAATAATTTTGCAAAAAGAGCTGGCAATGGGATTCCCAGTCCCAAATTAATTAATAAAAATAGACACTCCTCCATGGTATGTGATTGTTGGACGGCACCCGAAGGATTCGGTTAGCCATGGCTTGAGAAAGCAAAGGTGGGGAGGAGTGTCATCATAATAAAACTAAAATAAAAAAAAGCACTCCTTCATGGTATGAGATTGTTGGCAGGCACCCGAGGATTCGGTTAGCCATGGTTTGTGAAAGAAAGGTTGGAAGGAGTGCCACCCAAAATAAAATAAAATGGGAGCCGCTCTTTGAAGGTTTGCCTGGCAAGGGGGTTATAGTACCCGCTACCATTCATTGACAACAACATACACCTCTCAAAACTTTATTTTTATGCTCTCTTTATGTTTTCAAAATAGAAGCTCTAGCACAAATATAGCAATCGATGCTTTCCTCTTTGAAGGACCATTCTTTTACTTTTATTGTTGAGTCAGTTCGCCTATTTCTCTCCACCTCAAGAAGCAAACACTTGTGTGAACTGTGCATTGATTCCTACATACTTGCATATTGCATTTGTTATATTGCTTTGCATTGACAACTATCCATGAGATATACATGTTACAAGTTGAAAGCAACCGCTGAAACTTAATCTTCCATTGTGTTGCTTCAATGTCTCTACTATGAATTTATTGCTTTATGAGCTAACTTTTATGCAAGACTTATTGATGCTTGTCTTTAAGTACTATTCATGAAAAGTCTTTGCTATATGATTCATTTGTTTACTCATGTCATTTACATTGTTTTGATCGCTGCATTCACTACATATGCTTTACAAATAGTATGATCAAGGTTATGATGGCATGTCACTCCAGAAATTATCTGTGTTATCGTTTTACCTGCTCGGGACGAGCAGAACTAAGCTTGGGGATGCTGATACGTCTCCGACGTATCGATAATTTCTTATGTTCCATGCCACATTATTGATGTTATCTACATGTTTTATGCACACTTTATGTCATATTCGTGCATTTTCTGGAACTAACCTATTAACAAGATGCCGAAGTGCCAGTTCCTGTTTTCTGCTGTTTTTGGTTTCAGAAATCCTAGTAACGAAATATTCTCGGAATCGGACGAAATCAACGCCCAAGTTCCTATTTTCACCGGAAGCATCCAGAACACCCGGGAAGGACCAGAGGGGGGCACTGGGCCCCCAGACCATAGACCGGCGCGGCCCAGGCCCTGGCCGCGCTGCCCTATGGTGTCATCGCCCCTTCGACCCTCCTGCGCCGCCTCTTCGCCTATATAAAGCCCCTGGATCGAAAACCCTGATAAGTTCGACGAAAACCACAGAAACCTTCCAGAGCCGCCGCCATCGTGAGGCCAAGATCTGGGGGACAGGAGTCTCTGTTCCGGCACGCTGTCGGAGCGGGGAAGTGCCCCCGGAAGGCTCCTCCATCGACACCACCACCATCTTCATCACCGCTGCTGCTCCCATGAGGAGGGAGTAGTTCTCCATCGAGGCTCGGGGCTGTACCGGTAGCTATGTGGTTCATCTCTCTCCTATGTGCTTCAATACAATAATCTCATGAGCTGCTTTACATGATTGAGATTCATATGATGATGCTTGTAATCTAGATGTCATTATGCTAGTCAAGTGAGTTTTACTTATGTGATCTCCGGAGACTCCTTGTCCCACGTGTGTAAAGGTGACAGTGTGTGCACCGTGTGGGTCTCTTAGGCTATATTTCACAGAATACTTATTCACTGTTATGAAGAGCATAGTGAAGTGCTTATTTATATCTCTTTATGATTGCAATGTGTTTTGTATCACAATTTATCTATGTGCTACTCTAGTGATGTTATTAAAGTAGTTTATTCCTCCTGCACGATGTAATGGTGACAGTGTGTGCATCCGTGTTAGTACTTGGTTTATGCTATGATTATGATCTCTTGTAGATTATGAAGTTAATTATTGCTGTGATAGTATTGATGTGATCTATTCCTCCTACATATGCATGAAGGTGACAGTGTGCATGCTATGTTAGTACTTGGTTTAGTCTTTTGATCTATCTTACACTATAAGGTTACTAAAATATGAACATTAATTGTGGAGCTTGTTAACTCCGGCATTGAGGGTTCGTGTCATCCTACGCAATGTGTTCATCATCCAACAAGAGTGTAGAGTATGCATTTATCTATTCTGTTATGTGATCAATGTTGAGAGTGTCCACTAGTGAAAGTGTAATCCCTAGGCGTTGTTCCTAAATACTGCTATCGCTGCTTGTTTACTGTTTTTCTTTGCGTTACTCTTTTGCAATACTACCACCATCAACTACACGCCAGCAAGCTATTTTCTGGCACTGTTGCTACTGCTCATACTTATTTATACCACATGTATTTCACTATCTCTTCGCCGAACTAGTGCACCTATTAGGTGTGTTGGGGACACAAGAGACTTCTTGCTTTGTGGTTGCAGGGTTGCATGAGAGGGATATCTTTGACCTCTTCCTCCCTGAGTTCGATAAACCTTGGGTGATCCACTTAAGGGAAAACTTGCTGCTGTTCTACAAACCTCTGCTCTTGGAGGCCCAACACTGTCTACAGGAAAAGGAGGGGGAAGTAGACATCACTATATACCCCCTAACCCTAAACTATGTCTTATGAAGTCAAGCATGCATGAAGAGAAGTGGTTTTTGGTTTTCAAGAGCATGGAAATTTCAAAACCCCTCCCAAGAGCTACATATTGGAGTGACAAAGAAGGATAGATGCTTAATTTTTCATATTCATGTTTTAAACTTGATTAAATCATGGTCAAACCTGGGATTTGACCAAGAATCAAATTGGCATAAAAATTCAAAAAAAAATGAAAAACCAATGCACATAGTCATCTTATGTCATCTAGTAATTAAGTATTCAATTAAGTTGATAAACAATGTCTAGACATATTCAAACCAGAAAATTTATGTATCAAGCTACCCCTAACCCCAAACTCTATCTTATGAAGTCTAGCATGAAGAGAAGTACGTGGTTTTTTGGTTTCAAACATGGAAATTTCAAAAACCCTCTCAAGATCGAGCTTCATTTTGGAGTGACTACGAAGGATACATGCTTAATTTTTCATATTCATGTTTTAAACTTGTTTAAATCATGGTCAAACCTAGGATTTGACCAAGATTCAAATGGGCATAAAAATTAAAAAAAACAATAAAATGAAAAACCAATGCACATAGTCATCTTATATCATCTAGTAAGCATTCAATTAAGTTGATAAACAAGGTCTAGACATATTCAAACCAGAAAATTCATGTATCAAGCTACCCCTATCCCCAAACTCTGTCTTATGAAGTCAAGCATGAAGAGAAGTACGCGGTTTTTTGGTTTCAAACATGGAAATTTCAAAAACCCGCTCAAGAGCTTCATTTTGGAGTGACTAAGAATGATACATGCTTAATTTTTCATATTCATGTTTTAAACTTTTTTAAATCATGGTCAATCCTAGGATTTGACCAAGATTCAAATGGGCATAAAAATTCAAAATAAATCAAAATAAATGAAAAACCAAGGCACATAGTCTTCTTATGTCATATAGTAAGCATTCAATTAAGTTGATAAACAATGTCTAGACATATTCAAACCAGAAAAATCAAGTATCTAGCTACCCCTAACCCTAAACTCTGTCTTATGAAGTCAAGCATGCATGAAGAGAAGTGGTTTTTGGTTTCAGACATGGAAATTTCAAAAACCCTACCAAGATCTACATTTTGGAGTGGCTAAGAAGGATATATGCTTATTTTTTCATATTCATGTTTTAAACTTGTTTAAATCATGGCCAAACCTAGGATTTGACCAAGATTCAAATGGGCATAAAAATTCAGAAAAAAATGGAAAATCAAGGCACATAGTATTCTTATGTCACATAGTAAGCATTCAATTAAGTTGATAGACAAGGTCTAGATATATTCAAACCAGAGAAATCATGTGTCTACCCCCTAACCCTAAACTCTGTCTCATGAAGTCAAGCATGAAGATATGTGGTTTTTGGCCGGTTTCAAACATGGAAATTTCAAAAACCCTCCCAAGTGCTTCATTTTGGAGTGACTAAGAAGGATATATGCTCAATTTTCATATTCATGTTTTCAACTTGTTTAAATCATGGTCAAACCTAGGATTTGACCAAGATTCAAATGGGCTTAAAAATTAAAAAAAGACAATAAAATGATAAACCAATGCACATAGTCATCTTATGTCATCTAGTAAGCATTCAATTAAGTTGATAAACAAGGTCTAGACATATTCAAACCAGAAAATTCATGTATCAAGCTACCCTTATCCCGAAACTCTGTCTTATGAAGTCAAGCATGAAGAGAAGTACGCGGTTTTTTGGTTTCAAACATGGAAATTTCAAAAACCCTCTCAAGAGCTTCATTTTGGAGTGACTACGAAGGATACATGTTTAATTTTTCATATTCATGTTTTAAACTTGTTTAAATCATGGTCAAAACTAGGATTTGACCAAGATTCAAATGGCAAAATTTAAAAAAATGAAAAATCAAGGCACATAGTCTTCTTATGTCATATAGTAAGCATTTAATTAAGTTGATAAACAAGGTCTAGACATATTCAAACCAGAGAAATCATGTATCTACCCCCTAACCCTAAACTCTGTCTCATGAAGTCAAGCACATGAAGATATGTGGTTTTTGGTTTCAAACATGGAAATTTCAAAAACCCTCCCAAAGAGCTTCATTTTGGAGTGACTAAGAAGGATCCATAGGAAACTATGTACTAATACAGTATAATGATCACCCGAGTTATTAGAGCAACAAGTCTGTCACGTGCATAAGGTCCCACACTTCAGTGAGCACAAGTCACGTACGCCAGGTAGGCAAACTCCCAGCCATCTTCTTTGTCAAGAGAGAGCCATCAACACTCTCTCTCTCTCTCTCCAATTATCCACCTCCGTTGGCTGCCGGTTTTGGCAGGTCGTTTCTAGCTCAACTCGTAGGCCATGGTGTGCAGGCTCTGTAGCCATGGCGATTTGGTCGCGCCAAGTGGTTCGTCCCCGGCTGGGACGAGGATCAATCCGGAAGGTGGCTGTTAAGGACCCGATCGCATTTCTTGCTTTCAGCATGGGGTCTACCATGTAAATCTTAGGGATTTAGACGGAATTTCCTGTTAATTTTGTGTCCTGCTGTAAACTGCGCTCTGATGCGTATTGGAAATCTGGGTCCTTCAGGATCGTTCGGTTGTCCCTCTAAAAAAAAATCTCTCTCATTCTCGGCCTTTCTCGCTCGCTCGCACGAGTCGCACCCCCCTGCGCACTGACAACCCTGCACAACAGTCAATATCACCAGAAAAAGGATAGACACCATAAATAAGTGGGGCCCCGTGGCTGCTCTCCCTTCGTCTCCTCCCGTGTGATCCCTCTTCCTCCAACTCCCGACCTTGCGGAAAAGAAAAATGAAATGAAAGAGTTTCACTAGACGGGCAAACACATGTGCTGCCTAGTAATAATAATAATAACGTAAGAAAATCGGCCTACGAATCTATTATTAAATAAGCTAAACTAGGGTTTTGCCCAGTACTACGGATCAATTTCTGAAAATCCAACTACGGGGTTCGATTTGGCCTGCTAATATAAAATTATATAATCCGAACTAGTATTCCTCTAAAAAATCATTTTGGTATGCATCGTTTGGTACTTTTCATAGCTAGAGTGCTTACTCCCTCCGTTAGCAAATAGTCTTCGTATGTCATATAGTAAGCATTCAAGTTGATAAACAAGGTTTAGACATATTCAACCAGAAAAATCATGTATCTACCCCCTATCCCTAAACTCTGACTTATGAAGTCAAGCATCAAGAGATGTGGTTTTTGGTTTCAAACATGGAAATTTCAAAAACCCTCCCAAGAGCTACAATTTGGAGTGGCTAAGTAGGATAGATGCTTAATTTTTCATATTTATGTTTTAAACTTGTTTAAATCATGGTCAAGCCTAGGATTTGACCAAGATTCAAATGAGCATAAAATTAAAAAAAACAATAAAATGAAAAACCAATGCACATAGTCTTCTTATGTCATATATATAGTAAGCATTCAATTAAGTTGATAACAAGGTCTAGACATATTCAAACGATAAAAGTCATGTATCAAGCTACCCCTAACCCCAAACTCTGTCTTATGAAGTCAAGCATGAAGAGAAGTACGTGGTTTTTTGGTTTCAAACATGGAAATTTCAAAAACCCTCTCAAGAGCTTCATTTTGTAGTGACTACGAAGGATACATGCTTAATTTTCATATTCATGTTTTAAACTTGTTTAAATCATGGTCAAACCTAGGATTTGACGAAGATTCAAATGGGCATAATTTAAAAAAAATGAAAAATCAAGGCACATGGTCTTCTTATGTCATATAGTAAGCATTCAATTAAGTTGATAAACAAGGTCTAGACATATTCAAACCAGAGAAATCATGTATCTACCCCCTAACCCTAAACTCTGTCTCATGAAGTCAAGCATGCATGAAGATAGTTGGTTTTTGGTTTCAAACATGGAAATTTCAAAAACCCTCCCAAGAGCTTCATTTTGGAGTGACTAAGAAGGATATATGCTTAATTTTTCATATTCATGTTTTCAACTTGTTTAAATCATGGTCAAACTTAGGATTTGACCAAGATTCAAATGGGCATGAAATTAAAAAAAAACAATAAAATGAAAAACCAATGCACATAGTCTTCTTATGTCATATATATAGTAAGCATTCAATTAAGTTGATAACAAGGTCTAGACATATTCAAACGAGAAAAATCATGTATCAAGCCCTACCCCTAACCCCAAACTCTGTCTTATGAAGTCAAGCATGAAGAGAAGTACGTAGTTTTTTGGTTTCAAAAATGGAAATTTGAAAAACCCTCTCAAGGGCTTCATTTTGGAGTGACTATGAAGGATACATGCTTAATTTTCATATTCATGTTTTAAACTTGTTTAAATCATGGTCAAACCTAGGATTTGACCAAGATTCAAATGGGCATAATTTAAAAAAAAATGAAAAATCAAGACACATAGTCTTTTATGTCATATAGTAAGCATTCAATTAAGTTGATAAACAAGGTCTAGACATATTCAAACCAGAGAAATCATGTATCTACCCCCTAACCCTAAACTCTGTCTCATGAAGTCAAGCATGCATGAAGATAGTTGGTTTTTGGTTTCAAACATGGAAATTTCAAAAACCCTCCCAAGAGCTTCATTTTGGAGTGACTAAGAAGGATATATGCTTAATTTTTCATATTCATGTTTTCAACTTGTTTAAATCATGGTCAAACTTAGGATTTGACCAAGATTCAAATGGGCATGAAATTAAAAAAAACAATAAAATGAAAAAACCAATGCACATAATCTTCTTATGTCATATATATAGTAAGCATTCAATTAAGTTGATAACAAGGTCTAGACATATTCAAACGAGAAAAATCATGTATCAAGCTACCCCTAACCCCAAACTCTGTCTTATGAAGTCAAGCATGAAGAGAAGTACGTGGTTTTTTGGTTTCAAACATGGAAATTTGAAAAACCCTCTCAAGAGCTTCATTTTGGAGTGAGTATGAAGGATACATGCTTAATTTTCATATTCATGTTTTAAACTTGTTTAAATCATGGTCAAACCTAGGATTTGACCAAGATTCAAATGGGCATAATTTAAAAAAAATGAAAAATCAAGACACATAGTCTTTTATGTCATATAGTAAGCATTCAATTAAGTAGATAAACAAGGTCTAGACATATCAAACCAGAGAAAATCATGTATCTACCGCCTATATATCCGTAAACCCTGACTTAGGAAGTCAAGCATGAAGAGAAGAAGTGGTTTTTGGTTTCAAACATGGCAATTTCAAAAACCCTCCCAAGAGCTTCATTTTGGAGTGACTAATTAAGAAGCGTACCTGCTTACTTTTTTCATATTCATGTTTTAAACTTGTTCAAATCTAGGTCAACAAACCTACGATTTGACAAAGAATCAAATGGGTATAAAAAAATTAAAACCAAGGTCTGTGATGACCCACAAGTATAGGGGATCGCAACAGTCTTCGAGGGAAGTAAAACCCAATTTATTGATTCGACACAAGGGGAGACAAAGAACACTTGGAAGCCTTAACAGCGGAGTTGTCAATTCAGCTGCACCTGGAAACAGACTTGCTCGCAAGAGTTTATCGATAATGTGAGTTTATAGCGATGCAGATGGTGAAATAACAGTGACGAGTAACAGAGACAGCAGTAGTGATTTTAGTAAACAACAGGATTAAAATACTGTAGGCACGGGGACGGATGACGGGCATTGCATGGATGAGAGAAACTCATGTAACAATCATAGCAGGGCATTTGCAGATAATAATAAAACGGTGTCCAAGTACAAAGCAATCAATAGGCATGTGTTCCATATATAGTCGTGCGTGCTCGCAATGAGAAACTTGCACAACATCTTTTGTCCTACCAGCCGGTGGCAGCCGGGCCTCAAGGGAAACTACTGGATATTAAGGTACTCCTTTTAATAGAGTACCGGGGCAAAGCATTAACACTCCGTGAACACATGTGATCCTCACATCGCTACCATTCCCTCCGGTTGTCCCGATTTCTGTCACTTCGGGGCCATCGGTTCCGGACAGCGACATGTGTATACAACTTATAGATAAGACCATAAACAATGATTATCTTCATGAAACAATAACATGTTCAGATCTGAGATCATGGCACTCGGGCCCTAGTGACAAGCATTAAGCATAACAAGTTGCAACAATATCATCAAAGTACCAATTACGGACACTAGGCACTATGCCCTAACAATCTTATGCTATTACATGACCAATCTCATCCAATCCCTACCATCCCCTTCGGCCTACAGCGGGGGGATTACTCACACATGGATGGGGGAAACATTGCTGGTTGATGTAGAGGCGTTGGTGGTGATGGCGGCGATGATCTCCTCCAATTCCCCGTCCCGGCGGAGTGCCAGAACGGAGACTTCTGGCTCCCGCGACGGAGTTTCACGATGTGGCGGCGTTCTGGAGGGTTTCTGGCGACTTCGACTTCCCTCCGTGCGTTTTTAGGTCGAGGCCGATAAGTAGTCCGAAGGAGGGCGTCGGAGGCCAGCCGAGGGGGCCACACCACAGGGCCGCGCGGGCCCCCCCTGGGCCGCGCCGCCCTATGGTGTGGGGCCCTCGGGCCTCCACCTCAATTGTCCTTCTGGCTCCGTTAGTTTCCTGGGAAAATAGGGCCTTCTGCATAAATTCCGAGGATTTTCCCGAAAGTTGGATTTCTGCACAAAAACGAGACACCAGAGCAGTTCTGCTGAAAACAGCGTTAGTCCGTGTTAGTTGCATCCAAAATACACAAATTAGAGGCAAAACAATAGCAAAAGTGTTCGGGAAAGTAGATACGTTTTGGACGTATCAGTCTGCTCATGACATATATAGTAAGCATTCAATTAGATTGATAAACAAGGTCTAGACATATTCAAACTAGCAGGAAAATCATGTATCTACCCCCTAACCCTAAACTATGTCTTATGAAGTCAAGCATGCATGAAGAGAAGTGGTTTTTGGTTTTCAAGCATGGAAATTTCAAAAACCCTCCCAAGAGCTACATATTGGAGTGACTAAGAAGGATATATGCTTAATTTTTCATATTCATGTTTTAAACTTGATTAAACCATGGTCAAGCCTAGGATTTGACCAAGATTCAAATGGGCATAAAAATTCAAAAAGAATGAAAAACCAATGCACATAGTCATCTTATGTCATCGATCTAGTAAGCATTCAATTAAGTTGATAAACTATGTATAGACATATTCAAACCAGAAAATTTATGTATCAAGCTACCCCTAACCCCATACTCTATCATATGAAGTCTAGCGTGAAGAGAAGTACGTGGTTTTTTGGTTTCAAACATGGAAATTTCAAAAACCCTCTCAAGATCGAGCTTCATTTTGGAGTGACTATGAAGGATACATGCTTAATTTCTCATATTCATGTTTTAAACTTGTTTAAATCATGGTCAAACCTAGGATTTTACCAAGATTCAAATGGGCATAAAAATTCAAAAAAAACAATAAAATGAAAAACCAATGCACATATATAGTCATCTTATGTCATCTAGTAAGAATTCAATTAATTAAGTTGATAAACAAAGTCTAGACATATTGAAACCAGAAAATTCATGTATCAAGCTACCCCTATCCCCAACAAACTCTGTCTTATGAAGTCAAGCATGAAGAGAAGTACGCTGTTTTTTGGTTTCAAACATGGAAATTTCAAAAACCCTCCCAAAAGCTACATTTTGGAGTGACTAAGAATGATACATGCTTAATTTTTCATATTCATGTTTTAAACTTGTTTAAATCATGGTCAAACCTAGGATTTGACCAAGATTCAAATGGGCATAAAAATTCAAAATAAATCAAAATAAATGAAAAACCAAGGCACATAGTCTTCTTATGTCATATAGTAAGCATTCAATTAAGTTGATAATCAATGTCTAGACATATTCAAACCAGAAAAATCAAGTATCTAGCTATCCCTAACCCTAAACTCTGTCTTATGAAGTCAAGCATGCATGAAGAGAAGTGGCTTTTGGTTTCAACCATGGAAATTTCAAAAACCCTACCAAGATCTACATTTTGGAGTGACTAAGAAGGATATATGCGTATTTTTTCATATTCATGTTTTAAACTTGTTTAAATCATGGCAAAACCTAGGATTTGACCAAGATTCAAATGGGCATAAAAATTCAGAAAAAAAAATGGAAAATCAAGGCACATAGTATTCTTATGTCACATAGTAAGCATTCAATTAAGTTGATAGACAAGGTCTAGATATATTCAAACCAGAGAAATCATGTGTCTACCCCCTAACCCTAAACTCTGTCTCATGAAGTCAAGCATGAAGATATGTGGTTTTTGGCCGGTTTCAAACATGGAAATTTCAAAAACCCTCCCAAGAGCTTCATTTTGGAGTGACTAAGAAGGATATATGCTTAATTTTCATATTCATTTTTTCAACTTGTTTAAATCATGGTCAAACCTAGGATTTGACCAAGATTCAAATGGGCTTAAAAATAAAAAAAAACAATAAAATGAAAAACCAATGCACATAGTCATCTTATGTCATCTAGTAAGCATTCAATTAAGTTGATAAACAAGGTCTAGACATATTCAAACCAGAAAATTCATGTATCAAGCTACCCTTATCCCGAAACTCTGTCTTATGAAGTCAAGCATGTAGAGAAGTACGCGGTTTTTTGGTTTCAAACATGGAAATTTCAAAAACCCTCTCAAGAGCTTCATTTTGGAGTGACTACGAAGGATACATGTTTAATTTTTCATATTCATGTTTTAAACTTGTTTAAATCATGGTCAAACATAGGATTTGACCAAGATTCAAATGGCAAAATTTAAAAAAAATGAAAAATCAAGGCACATAGTCTTCTTATGTCATATAGTAAGCATTCAATTAAGTTGATAAACAAGGTCTAGACATATTCAAACCAGAGAATCATGTATCTACCCCCTAACCCTAAACTTTGTCTCATGAAGTCAAGCGCATGGGAAATTTCAAAAACCCTCCCAAAGAGCTTCATTTTGGAGTGACTAAGAAGGATCCATAGGAGACTATGTACTAATACAGTATAATGATCACCCGAGTTATTAGAGCAACAAGTTTGTCACGTGCGTAAGGTCCCACACTTCAGTGAGCACAAGTCACGTACACTAGGTAGGGAAACTCCCAGCCATCTTCTTTGTCAAGAGAGAGGCATCAGCACTCTCTCTCTCTCTCTCCAATTATCCACCTCCGTTGGCTGCCGGTTTTGGCAGGTCGTTTCTAGCTCAGCTCGTAGGCCATGGTGTGCAGGCTCTGTAGCCATGGCGATTTGGTCGCGCCAAGTGGTTCGTCCCCGGCTGGGACGAGGATCAATCCGGACGGTGGCTGTTAAGGACCCGATCGCATTTCTTGCTTTCAGCATGGGGTCTACCATGTAAATCTTAGGGATTTAGACCTAATTTCCTGTTAATTTTGTGTCCTGCTGTAAACTGCGCTCTGATGCGTATTGGAAATCTGGGTCCTTCAGGATCGTTCGGTTGTCCCTCTAAAAAAAATCTCTCTCATTCTCGGCCTTTCTCGCTCGCTCGCACGAGTCGCACCCCCTAGCATGTGACAACCTGCTGTGATCAATATGACCAGAAAAAGTATAGACACCATAAATAAGTGGGGCCCCGTGACTGCTCTCCCTTCGTCTCCTCCCGTGTGATCCCTCTTCCTCCGACTCCCGACCTTGCGGAAAAGAAAAATGAAATGAAAGAGTTTCACTAGACGGGCAAACACATGTGCTGCCTAGTAATAATAATAATAACGTAAAAAAATTGACCTACGAATCTATTATTAAATAAGCTAAACTAGGGTTTTGCCCAGTACTACGGATCAATTTCTGAAAATCCAACTACGGGGTTCGATTTGGCCTGCTAATATAAAATTATATAATCCGAACTAGTATTCCTCTAAAAAATCATTTTGGTATGCATCGTTTGGTACTTTTCATAGCTAGAGAGCTTACTCCCTCCGTTAGCAAATAGTCTTCGTATGTCATATAGTAAGCATTCAAGTTGATAAACAAGGTTTAGACATATTCAACCAGAAAAATCATGTATCTACCCCCTATCCCTAAACTCTGACTTATGAAGTCAAGCATCAAGAGATGTGGTTTTTGGTTTCAAACATGGAAATTTCAAAAACCCTCCCAAGAGCTTCATTTTGGAGTGACTAAGAAGGATATATTCTTAATTTTTCATATTCATGTTTTCAACTTGTTTAAATCATGGTCAAACTTAGGATTTGACCAAGATTCAAATGGGCATGAAATTAAAAAAAACAATAAAATGAAAAACCAATGCACATAGTCTTCTTATGTCATATATATAGTAAGCATTCAATTAAGTTGATAACAAGGTCTAGACATATTCAAACGAGAAAAATCATGTATCAAGCCCTACCCCTAACCCCAAACTCTGTCTTATGAAGTCAAGCATGAAGAGAAGTACGTGGTTTTTTGGTTTCAAACATGGAAATTTCAAAAACCCTCTCAAGAGCTTCATTTTGGAGTGACTATGAAGGATACATGCTTAATTTTCATATTCATGTTTTAAACTTGTTTAAATCATGGTCAAACCTAGGATTTGACCAAGATTCAAATGGGCATAATTTAAAAAAAAATGAAAAATCAAGACACATAGTCTTTTATGTCATATAGTAAGCATTCAATTAAGTTGATAAACAAGGTCTAGACATATTCAAACCAGAGAAATCATGTATGTACCCCCTAACCCTAAACTCTGTCTCATGAAGTCAAGCATGCATGAAGATAGTTGGTTTTTGGTTTCAAACATGGAAATTTCAAAAACCCTCCCAAGAGCTTCATTTTGAGTGACTAAGAAGGATATATGATTAATTTTTCATATTCATGTTTTCAACTTGTTTAAATCATGGTCAAACTTAGGATTTGACCAAGATTCAAATGGGCATGAAATTTAAAAAAACAATAAAATAACCAATGCACATAGTCTTCTTATGTCATATATATAGTAAGCATTCAATTAAGTTGATAACAAGGTCTAGACATATTCAAACGAGAAAAATCATGTATCAAGCTACCCTTAACCCCAAACTCTGTCTTATGAAGTCAAGCATGAAGAGAAGTACGTGGTTTTTTGGTTTCAAACATGAAAATTTCAAAAACCCTCTCAAGAGCTTCATTTTGGAGTGACTATGAAGGATACATGCTTAATTTTCATATTCATGTTTTAAACTTGTTTAAATCATGGTCAAACCTAGGATTTGACCAAGATTCAAATGGGAATAATTTAAAAAAATTGAAAAATCAAGACACGTAGTCTTTTATGTCATAAGCATTCAATTAAGTTGATAAACAAGGTCTAGACATATCAAACCAGAAAAATCATGTATCTACCCCCTATATATCCGTAAACCCTGACTTATGAAGTCAAGCATGAAGAGAAGAAGTGGTTTTTGGTTTCAAACATGGAAATTTCAAAAACCCTCCAAAGAGCTTCATTTTGGAGTGACTAATTAAGAAGCGTACCTGCTTACTTTTTTCATATTCATGTTTTAAACTTGTTCAAATCTAGGTCAACAAACCTAGGATTTGATGAAGAATCAAATGGGTATAAAAAAATTAAGACCAAGGTCTGCTCATGTCATATATAGTAAGCATTCAATTAGATTGATAAACAAGGTCTAGACATATTCAAACTAGCAGGAAAATCATGTATCTACCCCCTAACCCTAAACTATGTCTTATGAAGTCAAGCATGCATGAAGAGAAGTGGTTTTTGGTTTTCAAGCATGGAAATTTCAAAAACCCTCCCAAGAGCTACATATTGGAGTGACTAAGAAGGATATATGCTTAATTTTTCATATTCATGTTTTAAACTTGATTAAATCATGGTCAAGCCTAGGATTTGACCAAGATTCAAATGGGCATAAAAATTCAAAAAGAATGAAAAACCAATGCACATAGTCATCTTATGTCATCGATCTAGTAAGCATTCAATTAAGTTGATAAACAATGTATAGACATATTCAAACCAGAAAATTTATGTATCAAGCTACCCCTAACCCCAAACTCTGTCTTATGAAGTCTAGCGTGAAGAGCAGTACGTGGTTTTTTGGTTTCAAACATGGAAATTTCAAAAACCCTTTCAATATCGAGCTTCATTGTGGAGTGACTATGAAGGATACATGCTTAATTTTTCATATTCATGTTTTAAACTTGTTTAAATCATGGTCAAACCTAGGATTTGACCAAGATTCAAATGGGCATAAAAATTCAAAAAAAACAATAAAATGAAAAACCAATGCACATATATAGTCATATTATGTCATCTAGTAAGCATTCAATTAACTAAGTTGATAAAAAAAGGTCTAGACATATTCAAACCAGAAAATTCATGTATCAAGCTACCCCTATCCCCAACAAACTCTGTCTTATGAAGTCAAGCATGAAGAGAAGTACGCGGTTTTTTGGTTTCAAACATGGAAATTTCAAAAACCCTCCCAAAAGCTACATTTTGGAGTGACTAAGAATGATACATGCTTAATTTTTCATATTCATGTTTTAAACTTGTTTAAATCATGGTCAAACCTAGGATTTGACCAAGATTCAAATGGGCATAAAAATTCAAAATAAATCAAAATAAATGAAAAACCAAGCCACATAGTCTTCTTATGTCATATAGTAAGCATTCAATTAACTTGATAAACAATGTCTAGACATATTCAAACCAGAAAATCAAGTATCTAGCTACCCCTAACCCTAAACTCTGTCTTATGAAGTCAAGCATGCATGAAGAGAAGTGGTTTTTGGTTTCAAACATGGAAATTTCAAAAACCCTACGAAGATCTACATTTTGGAGTGACTAAGAAGGATATATGCTTATTTTTTCATATTCATGTTTTAAACTTGTTTAAATCATGGCCAAACCTAGGATTTGACCAAGATTCAAATGGGCATAAAAATTCAGAAAAAACAAAAAATGGAAAATCAAGGCACATAGTATTCTTATGTCACATAGTAAGCATTCAATTAAGTTGATAGACAAGGTCTAGATATATTCAAACCAGAGAAATCATGTGTCTACCCCCTAACCCTAAACTCTATCTCATGAAGTCAAGCATGAAGATATGTGGTTTTTGGCCGGTTTCAAACATGGAAATTTCAAAAACCCTCCCAAGAGCTTCATTTTGGAGTGACTAAGAAGGATATATGCTTAATTTTCATATTCATGTTTTCAACTTGTTTAAATCATGGTCAAACCTAGGATTTGACCAAGATTCAAATGGGCTTAAAAATTAAAAAAAACAATAAAATGAAAAACCAATGCACATAGTCATCTTATGTCATCTAGTAAGCATTCAATTAAGTTGATAAACAAGGTCTAGACATATTCAAACCAGAAAATTCATGTATCAAGCTACCCTTATCCCGAAACTCTGTCTTATGAAGTCAAGCATGAAGAGAAGTACGCGGTTTTTTGGTTTCAAACATGGAAATTTCAAAAACCCTCTAAAGAGCTTCATTTTGGAGTGACTACGAAGGATACATGTTTAATTTTTCATATTCATGTTTTAAACTTGTTTAAATCATGGTCAAACCTAGGATTTGACCAAGATTCAAATGGAAAAATATAAAAAAAATGAAAAATCAAGGCACATAGTCTTCTTATGTCATATAGTAAGCATTCAATTAAGTTGATAAAGAAGGTCTAGACATATTCAAACCAGAGAAATCATGTATCTACCCCCTAACCCTAAACTCTGTCTCATGAAGTCAAGCGCATGAAGATATGTGGTTTTTGGTTTCAAACATGGAAATTTCAAAAACCCTCCCAAGAGCTTCATTTCGAAGTGATTAATTAAGAACCATACATGCATGCTTAGTTTTTCATATTCATGTTTTCAACTTATTGAAATCTTGGTGAAACCTAGGATTTGACAAAGATTCAAATGGTTTATAAAAATTCAAAAAAAAGGTCTTCTTATGTTATATAGTAGGCATTCAATTAAGTTGATAAATAAGGTCTAGACATATTCAAACCAGAAAAATCATGTATCTACCCCCTAACCCTAAACTTTGTCTTATGAAGTCAAGCATGAAGAGAAGTGGTTTTTGGTTTCAAGCATGGAAATTTCAAAAACCTCCCCAAACTTCATTTTAGAGTGACTAAGAATACAAGCTTCCCTTTTCATTTTCATGTTTTAAACTTGTTTAAATTATCTTGGTCAAATCTAGGATTTGACAAGATTCAAATGGGCAAACATATGATAAGTGATGCAAATATCATTTCTAAGTGCGGGCAAACCAGCCTTTAGCTTAACATATTTCTAAGTACAAGGTTTCAGAAAATTGAGTGGGGGCGGCTGCCCCCCTTGGCTATAGTCTGGATCCGCCCATGCTATAGTTTGAGGCCATTTGGATGACGTCGAAAAAATTCTTTGATTAGAAATGGGGTTGTTCGAACCCCGTAGTTGGATTTTTTTGAACCTTGATCTGTAGTACTGGGCAAAACCCTAGTTTAACCTATTTAATTATAGATTCGTAGGTCGATTTTTCTACGTACCTTTTTATTATTACTCTACTATGCAACACATATGTGTTTGCCCATTGAGTGAAACTCGGAAGGAGAGAAGAAGGAGGGAGAGCATTATGGTGTCTCCCCTTTTTCGGGCGATGATGTTGACTGTTGTGCAGGGTTTGTCAGTGAGCAGGAGGTGCGAGCGAGCGAGCGAGTCGAGCGAGGCCGAGAAAGAGAGATTTTTTGTGAGAGGGACAGCAGAAGGATCTGAAGGACCAGAGACTTCCAATACGCATCCTGATGCGTCTTCTCTTGACAAAGAAAATGGCTGGGAGTTTGCGTACCTATTGCACGTGACTTGTGCTCACTGAAGTGTGGGACCTCACGCATGGGCACCACACGTAAGTGACAGACCTGTTGGTGTAAAAACCTCGGTTGATTATTATAGTGCATTAGAACAAAGTTTCCTATGGTTTCAAGGGTAGGAAATCCAAGTTAACTCATTTACATGACATTATTTTTTCCATGAAGCAAAGTTAACACATCTATCAATTGGTACATTTTGGAGTGACTAAGAAGGATCCATGCTTACCTTTTCGTTTTCACGTGTTAAACTTGTTTAAATCTTGGTCAAACCTAGGATTTGACAGAGATTCAAATGGGCGGAAAATTCAAAAATAAAACAGAAAAATGAAAAACCAAAGCACATATGTAGTTTTCTTATGTCATATAGTAAGCATTCAAGTTGATAAACAAGGTCTACACATATTCAAACCATAAAAATCATGTATCTACCCCTAACCCTAAACTCTGTCTTATGAAGTCAAGCATGAAGAGAAGTGGTTTTGGGTTTCAAACATGGAAATTTCAAAAACCTCCCAAAAACTTCATTTAGAGTGACTAAGAAGGATAAATGCTTCCCTTTTCATTTTCATGTTTTAAACTTGTTTAAATCTTGGTCAAACCTAGGATCTGACCAAGATTATAATGGGCATCAAAAATAAAAAAACAGAAAAATGAAAAACCAAAGCACATAGTCTTCTTATGTCATATAGTAAGCATTAAAGTTGATAAACAAGGTCTAGACATATTCAAACTAGACAAATCATGTATCTACCCCTAACCCTAAACTCTGTCTTATGAAGTCAAGCATGAAGAGAAGTTGTTTTGGGTTTCAAACATGGAAATTTCAAAAACCCTCCCAAAGAGCTTCATTTTGGAGTGACTAAGAAGGATACATAGGATTATTAATACAGTATAATGATCACCCGAGTTATTAGAGCAACAAGTTTGTCACTTACGTGTGGTTCCCTGATACGTCTCTGACGTATCGATAATTTCTTATGTTCCATGCCACATTATTGATGTTATCTACATGTTTTATGCACACTTTATGTCATATTCGTGCATTTTCTGGAACTAACCTATTAACAAGATGCCGAAGTGCCAGTTGCTGTTTTCTGCTGTTTTTGGTTTCAGAAATCCTAGTAAGGAAATATTCTCGGAATCGGACGAAATCAAAGCCCAGGGGCCTATTTTTCCACGGAGCTTCCAGAAGACCGAAGAACACACGAAGTGGGGCCACGAGGTGGCGACACCACGTGGCGGCGCGGCCCAGGGGGGCCCCGCCGCCCTATGGTGTGCCCCCTCGTCGGCCCCGACTCTGCCCTTCCGCCTACAAATAGCCTCCGTGGACGAAAACCCCCGTACCGAGAACCACGATACGGAAAACCTTCCCGGAGACGCCGCCGCCGCCGATCCCATCTCGGGGGATCCAGGAGATCGCCTCCGGCACCTGCCGGAGAGGGGAATCATCTCCGGAGGACTCTACGCCGCCATGGTCGCCTCCGGTGTGATGTGTGAGTAGTCTACCCCTGGACTATGGGTCCATAGCAGTAGCTAGATGGTTGTCTTCTCCCCATTGTGCTATCATTGTCGGATCTTGTGAGCTGCCTAACATGATCAAGATCATCTATATGTAATTCTATATGTTGCGTTTGTTGGGATCCGATGAATAGAGAATACTTGTTATGTTGATTATCAAAGTTATGCTTATGTGTTGTTTATGATCTTGCATGCTCTCCGTTACTAGTAGATGCTCTGGCCAAGTAGATGCTTGTAACTCCAAGAGGGAGTACTTATGCTCGATAGTGGGTTCATGCACATTGACACAGGGACGGTGAGAAAGTTCTAAGGTTGTGTTGTCTTGTTGCCACTAGGGATAAAACATTGATGCTATGTCTAAGGATGTAGTTGTTGATTACATTACGCACCATACTTAATGCAATTGTCTGTTGCTTTGCAACTTAATACTGGAAGGGGTTCGGATGATAACCTGAAGGTGGACTTTTTAGGCATAGATGCAGTTGGATGGCGGTCTATGTACTTTGTCGTAATGCCCAATTAAATCTCACTATACTCATCATGATATGTATGTGCATGGTCATGCTCTCTTTATTTGTCAATTGCCCAACTGTAATTTGTTCACCCAACATGCTGTTCGTCTTATGGGAGAGACACCTCTAGTGAACTGTGGACCCCGGTCCAATTCTCTTTACTGAAATACAATCTACTGCAATACTTGTTCTACTGTTTTCTGCAAACAATCATCTTCCACACAATACGGTTGACTCTTTGTTACAGCAAGCCGGTGAGATTGACAACCTCACTGTTTCGTTGGGGCAAAGTACTTTGGTTGTGTTGTGCAGGTTCCACGTTGGCGCCGGAATCCCTGGTGTTGCGCCGCACTACATCTCGCCGCCATCAACCTTCAACGTGCTTCTTGGCTCCTCCTGGTTCGATAAACCTTGGTTTCTTTCTGAGGGAAAACTTGCTGCTGTGCGCATCATACCTTCCTCTTGGGGTTGCCCAACGAACGTGTGAAATACACGCCATCAAGCTCTTTTAGCGCCGTTGCGGGAGATCAAGACACGCTGCAAGGGGAGTCTCCACCTCTCAATCTCTTTACTTTGTTTTTGTCTTGCTTAGTTTTATTCACTACTTTGTTTGCTGCACTAAATCAAAATACAAAAAAATTAGTTGCTAGTTTTACTTTATTTGCTATCTTGTTTGCTATATCAAAAACACAAAAAAATTAGTTACTTGCATTTACTTTATCTAGTTTGCTTTATTTACTACTGCTAAAATGGCCAACGCTGAAAATACTAAGTTGTGTGACTTCACAACCACAAATAATAATGATTTCTTATGCACACCTATTGCTCCACCTGCTACTACAGCAGAATTCTTTGAGATTAAACCTGCTTTACTGAATCTTGTCATGAAAGATCAATTTTCTGGAATTAGTTCTGATGATGCTGCTGCACATCTTAATAATTTTGTTGAACTATGTGAAATGCAAAAATATAAAGATGTAGATGGTGATATTATTAAACTAAAATTGTTCCCTTTCTCATTAAGAGGAAGAGCTAAAGATTGGTTGCTATCTCTGCCTAAGAATAGTATTGATTCATGGACTAAATGCAAGGATGCTTTTATTGGTAGATATTATCCCCCTGCTAAAATTATATCTTTGAGGAGTAGCATAATGAATTTTAAACAATTAGATACTGAACATGTTGCTCAAGCTTGGGAAAGAATGAAATCTCTGGTTAAAAATTGCCCAACCCATGGACTGACTACTTGGATGATCATCCAAACCTTCTATGCAGGACTAAATTTTTCTTCACGGAATTTATTGGATTCAGCTGCTGGAGGTACCTTTATGTCCATCACTCTTGGTGAAGCAACAAAGCTTCTTGATAATATGATGATCAATTACTCTGAATGGCACACGGAAAGAGCTCCACAAGGTAAGAAGGTAAATTCTGTCGAAGAAACCTCTTCCTTGAGTGATAAGATTGATGCTATTATGTCTATGCTTGTGAATGATAGGACTAATATTGATCCTAATAATGTTCCATTAGCTTCATTGGTTGCACAAGAAGAACATGTTGATGTAAACTTCATTAAAAATAATAATTTCAACAACAATGCTTACCGGAACAATTCTAGTAACAACTATAGGCCATATCCTTATAATAATGGCAACGGCTATGGTAATTCTTATGGGAATTCTTACAACAATAATAGGAATTCACCCCCTGGACTTGAAGCCATGCTTAAAGAATTTATTAGTACACAAACTGCTTTTAACAAATCTGTTGAAGAAAAGCTTGGGAAAATTGATATACTTGCTTCTAAAGTCGATAGTCTTCTTTGCTGATGTTGATCTTTTGAAATCAAAAGTTTTGCCTAATGAGAATCATTATAATAAAATTACTACTACAGCAAATGCCATTCAAGTTAGAATTAATGAGAATATAAGATTAATGGCTGAACTGCGTGCTAGGTGGGATAGAGAAGAAAATGAAAAACTAGCTAAAGAGAAGAATATAGCTAAAGTTTGGACTATTACCACCACTAGTAATGCTAATGCTACACATGTTGCTGCACCTCCTACTCATACTAATAAAAGAATTGGTGTTAGCAATGTTTCCACTTTGAATGCAAAGCGCGAAAAATTGCACGAAGCGCTAAAGCTGCTGAAACTGCATGTGATAAAGCTGCTGAAATTTTTTCCAACATTGGGGATGATGATCCCATTGCTTTAGATTATAATGGTTTGAATTTTGATGATTGCCATATCTCTGAAGTTATAAAGTTCTTGCAAAAACTTGCTAAAAGTCCTAATGCTAGTGCTATAAATTTGGCTTTCACGCATCATATTACAAATGCTCTCATAAAAGCTAGAGAAGAGAAACTAGAGCGTGAAGCCTCTATTCCTAAAAAGCTAGAGGATGGTTGGGAGCCCATCATTAAGATGAAGGTTAAAGATTTTGATTGTGATGCTTTATGTGATCTTGGTGCAAGTATTTCTGTTATGCCTAAGAAAATTTATAATATGCTTGACTTGCCATGCATGAAAAATTGTTATTTGGATGTTAATCTTGCTGATCATTCTACAAAGAAACCTTTGGGTAAAGTTGATAATGTTCGCATTACCGTTAATAATAACCTTGTTCCCGTTGATTTTGTTGTCTTGGATATTGAATGCAATGCATCTTGTCCCATTATATTGGGAAGACCTTTTCTTCGAACTGTTGGTGCTATCATTGATATGAAGGAAGGTAATATAAAATATCAATTTCCTCTCAAGAAAGGTATGGAACACTTCCCTAGAAAGAGAATGAAGGTACCTTTTGATTCTATTATGAGAACAAATTATGATGTTGACACTTCATCTCTTGATAATACTTGATACACACTTTCTGCGCCTAGCTGAAGGCGTTAAAGAAAGCGCTTATGGGAGACAACCCATGTTTTTACCTACAGTACTTTGTTTTTATTTTGTGTCTTGGAAGTTGTTTACTACTGTAGCAACCTCTCCTTATCTTAGTTTTGTGTTTTGTTGTGCCAAGTTAAGCCGTTGATAGAAAAGTAAGTACTAGATTTGGATTACTGCACAGTTCCAGATTTCTTTGCTGTAACGAATCTGGGTCCACCTCCCTGTAGGTAACTCAGAAAATTAAGCCAATTTACGTGCATGATCCTCAGATATGTATGCAACTTTCATTCAATTTGAGCATTTTCATTTGAGCAAGTCTGGTGCCATTTTAAAATTCGTCAATACGAACTGTTCTGTTTTGACAGATTCTGCCTTTTATTTCGCATTGCCTCTTTCGCTATGTTGGATGAATTTCTTTGATCCATTAATGTCCAGTAGCATTATGCAATGTCCAGAAGTGTTAAGAATGATTGTGTCACCTCTGAATATGTCAATTTATAATGTGCACTAACCCTCTAATGAGTTGTTTCGAGTTTGGTGTGGAGGAAGTTTTCAAGGATCAAGAGAGGAGTATGATGCAACATGATCAAGGAGAGTGAAAGCTCTAAGCTTGGGGATGCACCCGGTGGTTCACCCCTGCATATATCAAGAAGACTCAAGCGTCTAAGCTTGGGGATGCCCAAGGCATCCCCTTCTTCATCGACAACATTATCAGGTTCCTCCCCTGAAACTATATTTTTATTCCATCACATCTTATGTGCTTTTTCTTGGAGCGTCGGTTTGTTGTTTTTGTTTTGTTTGAATAAAATGGATCCTAGCATTCACTTTATGGGAGAGAGACACGCTCCGCTGTAGCATATGGACAAGTATGTCCTTGGTTTCTACTCATAGTATTCATGGCGAAGTTTCTCCTTCGTTAAATTGTTATATGGTTGGAATTGGAAAATGATACATGTAGTAATTGCTATAAATGTTTTGGGTAATGTGATACTTGGCAATTGTTGTGCTCATGATTAAGCTCTTGCATCATATACTTTGCACCCATTAATGAAGAAATACATAGAGCATGCTAAAATTTGGTTTGCATATTTGGTTTCTCTAAGGTCTAGATAATTTCTAGTATTGAGTTTGAACAACAAGGAAGATGGTGTAGAGTCTTATAATGTTTTCAATATGTCTTTTATGTGAGTTTTGCTGCACCGGTTCATCCTTGTGTTTGTTTCAAATAAGCCTTGCTAGCCTAAACCATTGTATCGAGAGGGAATACTTCTCATGCATCCAAAATACTTGAGCCAACCACTATGCCATTTGTGTCCACCATACCTACCTATACTACATGGTATTTTCCGCCATTCCAAAGTAAATTGCTTGAGTGCTACCTTTAAAATTCCATCATTCACCTTTGCAATATATAGCTCATGGGACAAATAGCTTAAAAACTATTGTGGTATTGAATATGTAATTATGCACTTTATCTCTTATTAAGTTGCTTGTTGTGCGATAACCAGGTATCCTGGGGACGGCCATCAACTCAATGTAGAATTTCATGTGAGTTGCTATGCATGTTCGTCTTGTACGAAGTAAGGGCGATCTACTCTGAGTTGAATGGTTTGAGCATGCATATTGTGAGAGAAGAACATCGGGCCGCTAACGAAGCCATGTTCCATGGTGGAAGTTTCAGTTTTGGACAAACATCCTCAAATCTCTAATGAGAAAAGAATTAATTGTTGTTGAATGCTTAAAGCATTAAAAGAGGAGTCCATTATCTGTTGTCTATGTTGTCCCGGTATGGATGTCTAAGTTGAGAATAATCAAAAGCGAGAAATCCAAATGCGAGCTTTCTCCTTAGACCTTTGTACAGGCGGCATAGAGGTACCCCTTTGTGATACTTGGTTAAAGCATATGTATTGCGGTGATAATCCAGGTAGTCCAAGCTAATTAGGACAAGGTGCGAGCACTATTAGTACACTATGCATGAGGCTTGCAACTTATAAGATATAATTTACATGATGCATATGCTTTATTACTACCGTTGACAAAATTGTTTCATGTTTTCAAAATCAAAGCTCTAGCACAAATATAGCAATCGATGCTTTTCCTCTATGAGGACCATTCTTTTACTTTCAATGTTGAGTCAGTTCACCTATTTCTCTCCACCTCAAGAAGCAAACACTTGTGTGAACTGTGCATTGATTCCTACATACTTGCTTATTGCACTTATTATATTACTCTATGTTGACAATATCCATGAGATATACATGTTACAAGTTGAAAGCAACCGCTGAAACTTAATCTTCTTTTGTGTTGCTTCAATGCCTTTACTTTGAATTATTGCTTTATGAGTTAACTCTTATGCAAGACTTATTGATGCTTGTCTTGAAGTGCTATTCATGAAAAGTCTTTGCTATATGATTCACTTGTTTACTCATGTCATACACATTGTTTTGATCGCTGCATTCACTACATATGCTTTACAAATAGTATGATCAAGATTATGATGGCATGTCACTCCAGAAATTATACGTGTTATCGTTTTACTGCTCGGACGAGCAGTAAGCTTTGGGGATGCTGATACGTCTCGACGTATCGATAATTTCTTATGTTCCATGCCACATTATTGATGTTATCTACATGTTTTATGCACACTTTATGTCATATTCGTGCATTTTACGGAACTAACCTATTAACAAGATGCCGAAGTGCCGATTCTTTGTTTCTGCTGTTTTTGGTTTCAGAAATCCTAGTAAGGAAATATTCTCGGAATCGGACGAAATCAAAGCCCGGGGCCTATTTTTCCACGGAGCTTCGAGAAGACCGAAGAACACACGAAGTGGGGCCACGAGGTGGCGACACCACGTGGCAGCGGCGCGGCCCGGGGGCCCGCGCCGCCTATGGTGTGCCCCCTCGTACGGCCCCGACTCGCCCTTCCGCCTACAAATAGCCTCCGTGACGAAAACCCCGGTACCGAGAACCACGATACGGAAAACCTTCCGGAGACGCCGCCGCCGCCGATCCCATCTCGGGGATCCAGGAGATCGCCTCCGGCACCCTGCCGGAGGGGACTCCTCTCCCGGAGGACTCTCCGGCGCCCTGGTCGCCGCCGGTGTGAGGTGGGAGTAGGCTCCCCCTGGACTGGGGGTCCCTCGCGGGAGCTAGATGGTTGTCTTCTCCCCATTGTGCTATCATTGTCGGATCTTGTGAGCTGCCTAACATGATCAAGATCATCTATCTGTAATTCTATATGTTGCGTTTGTTGGGATCCGATGAATAGAGAATACTTGTTATGTTGATTATCAAAGTTATGCTTATGTGTTGTTTATGATCTTGCATGCTCTCCGTTACTAGTAGATGCTCTGGCCAAGTAGATGCTTGTAACTCCAAGAGGAGTACTTATGCTCGATAGTGGGTTCATGCTGCATTGACACAGGACGATGTGAAAGTTCTAAGGTTGTGTTGTCTTGTTGCCACTAGGGATAAAACATTGATGCTATGTCTAAGGATGTAGTTGTTGATTACATTACGCACCATACTTAATGCAATTGTGCATTGCTTTGCAACTTAATCTTGCGGAGGGGGTTCGGATGATAACCTGAAGGTGGACTTTTTAGGCATAGATGCAGTTGGATGGCGGTCTATGTACTTTGTCGTAATGCCCAATTAAATCTCACTATACTCATCATGATATGTATGTGCATGGTCATGCTCTCTTTATTTGTCAATTGCCCAACTGTAATTTGTTCACCCAACATGCTGTTCGTCTTATGGGAGAGACACCTCTAGTGAACTGTGGACCCCGGTCCAATTCTCTTTACTGAAATACAATCTACTGCAATACTTGTTCTCTTGTTTTTACGCAAACAATCATCTTCCACACAATACGGTTAACTCTTTGTTACAGCAAGCCGGTGAGATTGACAACCTCGTTTGTTTCGTTGGGGCAAAGTACTTTGGTTGTGTTGTGCAGGTTCCACGTTGGCGCCGGAATCCCTGGTGTTGCGCCGCACTACATCTCGCCGCCATCAACCTTCAACGTGCTTCTTGGCTCCTCCTGGTTCGATAAACCTTGGTTTCTTTCTGAGGGAAAACTTGCTGCTGTGCGCATCATACCTTCCTCTTGGGGTTGCCCAACGAACGTGTGAAATACACGCCATCATTCCCATGCATGAGGTCCCACACTTCAGTGAGCACAAGTCACGTAGTCTTCTTATGTCATATAGTAAGCATTCAATTAAGTTGATAAACAAGGTCTAGACATATCAAACTAGAAAAATCATGTATCTACCCCCTATATATCCCTAAACCCTGACTTATGAAGTCAAGCATGAAGAGAAGAAGTGGTTTTTAGTTTCAAACATGGAAATTTCAAAAACCCTCCCCAGAGCTTCATTTTGGAGTGACTAATTAAGACGCATACATGCTTACTTTTTCATATTCATGTTTTAAACTTGTTCAAATCTTGGTCAACAAACCTAGGATTTGACGAAGATTCAAATGGGTATAAAAAAATTAAAACCAAGGTCTGCTCATGTCATATAGTAAGCATTCAATTAAATTGATAAACAAGGTCTAGACATATTCAAACTAGCAGGAAAATCATGTATCTACCCCTAAACTATGTCTTATGAAGTCAAGCATGCATGAAGAGAAGTGGTTTTTGGTTTTCAAGCATGGAAATTTCAAAAACCCTCCCAAGAGCTACATATTGGAGTGACTAAGAAGGATAGATGCTTAATTTTTCATATTCATGTTTGAAACTTGATTAAATCATGGTCAAACCTAGGATTTGACCAAGATTCAAATGGGCATAAAAATTCAAAAAAAATGAAAAACCAATGCACATAGTCATCTTATGTCATCTAGTAAGCATTCAATTAAGTTGATAAACAAGGTCTAGACATATTCAAACCAGAAACATCATGTATCTACCTACCCCTATCCCTAAACTCTATCTTATGAAGTCAAGCATGCATGAAGAGAAGTGGTTTTTGGTTTCAAACATGGAAATTTCAAAAACCCTACCAAGATCTGCATTTTGGAGTGACTAAGAAGGATATATGCTTAATTTTTCATATTCATGTTTTAAACTTGTTTAAATCATGGTCAAACCTAGGATTTGACCAAGATTCAAATGGGCATAAAAATTCAGGAAAAACAAAAAATGGAAAATCAAGGCACATAGTCTTCTTATGTCACATAGTAAGCATTCAATTAAGTTGATAAACAAGGTCTAGATATATTCAAACCAGAGAAATCATGTATCTACCCCTAACCCTAAACTCTGTCTCATGAAGTCAAGCATGAAGATATGTGGTTTTGGGTTTCAAACATGGAAATTTCAAAAACCTCCCAAAAACTTCATTTAGAGTGACTAAGAAGGATAAATGCTTCCCTTTTCATTTTCATGTTTTAAACTTGTTTAAATCTTGGTCAAACCTAGGATCTGACCAAGATTCAAACGGGTATCAAAAATAAAAAAAAATCAGAAAAATGAAAACCAAAGCACACAGTCTTCTTATGTCATATAGTAAGCATTAAAGTTGATAAACAAGGTCTAGACGTATTCAAACTAGACAAATCATGTATCTACCCCTAACCCTAAACTCTGTCTTATGAAGTCAAGCATGAAGAGAAGTTGTTTTGGGTTTCAAACATGGAAATTTCAAAAACCCTCCCCAGAGCTACATTTTGGAGTGACTAAGAAGGATAAATGCTTAATTTTTCATATTCATGATTTAAACTTGTTCAAATCTTGGTCAAACATAGGATTTGACCAAGATTCAAATGGGCATAAAAATTTAGAAAAAACAATAAAAGGAAAAACCAATGCACATAGTCATCTTATGTCATCTAGTAAGCATTCAATTAAGTTGATAAACAAGGTCTAGACATATTCAGACCAGAAAAATCATGTATCAACAAGCTACCCCTAACCCCAAACTCTGTCTTATGAAGACAAGCATGAAGAGAAGTGTTTTTTGGTTTCAAGAATGGAAATTTCAAAAACCGTCCCAAGAGCTACATATTGGAGTGACTAAGAAGGATAGATGCTTAATTTTTCATATTCATGTTTTAAACTTGATTAAATCATGGTCAAACCTAGGATTTGACCAAGATTCAAATGGGCATAAAAATTCAAAAAAAAAATGAAAAACCAATGCACATAGTCATCTTATGTCATCTAGTAATTAAGCATTCAATTAAGTTGATAAACAATGTCTAGACATATTCAAACCAGAAAATTTATGTATCAAGCTACCCCTAACCCCAAACTCTATCTTATGAAGTCTAGCATGAAGAGAAGTACGTGGTTTTTTGGTTCAAACATGGAAATTTCAAAAACCCTCTCAAGATCGAGCTTCATTTTGGAGTGACTACGAAGGATACATGCTTAATTTTTCATATTCATTTTTTAAACTTGTTTAAATCATGGTCAAACCTAGGATTTGACCAAGATTCAAATGGGCATAAAAATAAAAATAAAACAATAAAATGAAAAACCAATGCACATAGTCATCTTATGTCATCTAGTAAGCATTCAATTAAGTTGATAAAAAAGGTCTAGACATATTCAAACCAGAAAATTCGTGTATCAAGCTACCCCTATCCCCAAACTCTGTCTTATGAAGTCAAGCATGGAGAGAAGTACGCAGTTTTTTGGTTTCAAACATGGAAATTTCAAAAACCCTCTCAAGAGCTTCATTTTGGAGTGACTACGAAGGATACATGCTTAATTTTTCATATTCATGTTTTAAACTTGTTTAAATCATGGTCAAACCTAGGATTTGGCCAAGATTCAAATGGGAAAAATTGAAAAAAAATGAAAAATCAAGGCACATAGTCTTCTTATGTCATATAGTAAGCATTCAATTAAGTTGATAAACAAGGTCTAGACATATTCAAACCAGAGAAATCATGTATCTACCCCCTAACCCTAAAACTCTATCTCATGAAGTCAAGCGCATGCATGAAGATATGTCGTTTTTCGTTTCAAACATTGAAATTTCAAAAACCCTCCCAAGAGCTTCATTTCGAAGTGATTAATTTAGAAGCATACATGCATGCTTACTTTTTCATATTCATGTTTTAAACATATTCTAATCTTGGTGAAACCTAGGATTTGACCAAGATTCAAATGGGTATAAAAATTCAAAAAAAAAAACAAAAAAGGTCTTCTTATGTTATATAGTAGGCATTCAATTAAGTTGATAAACAAGGTCTAGACATATTCAAACAAGAAAAATCATGCATGTATCTACCCCCTAACCCTAAACTCTGTTTCATGAAGTCAAGCATGAAGATATGTGGTTTTTGGTTTCGAATATGGAAATTCAAAAACCCTCCCAAGAGCTTCATTTTGAAGTGACTAAGAAGCATACATGCTTACTTTTTCATATTCATGTTTTTAACTTATTCAAATCTTGGTGGAACCAAGGATTTGACCAAGATTCAAATGGGTATAAAAATTCAAAAAAACAAGGTATTCTTATCTTATATAGTAAGCATTCAATAAGTTGATAAACAAGGTCTACACATATTCAAACCAGGAAAATCATGTATCTACCCCCTAGCCCTAAACTCTGTCTTATGAAGTCAAGCATGCATGAAGAGAAGTGGTTTTTGGTTTCAAGCATGGAAATTTCAAAAACCCTCCCAAGAGCTTCATTTTGGAGTGAATAAGAAGCATACTTACGTGCTTACTTTTTCATATTCATGTTTTAAACTTGTTCAAATCTTGGTTAAACCTATGATTTGACCAAGATTCAAATGGGTATAAAAAAAGAAAACCAAGGTCTTCTTATGTCATATAGTAAGCATTCAATTAAGTTGATAAACAAGGTCTAGACATATTCAAACCAGAAAAATCATGTATCAAGCTACCCCTAACCCCTAACTCTGTCTTATGAAGTCAAGCATGAAGATAAGTACATGGTTTTTTGGTTTCAAACATGGAAATTTCAAAAACCCTCTCAAGATTGAGCTTCATTTTGGAGTGACTACGAAGGATACATGCTTACTTTTTCATATTCAGGTTTTAAACTTGTTTAAATCATGGTCAAACCTAGGATTTGACCAAGATTCAAATGGGCATAATTTAAAAAAAAAACAAAAAATGAAAAACCAAGGCACATAGTCTTCTTATGTTATATAGTAAGCATTCAATTAAGTTGATAAACAAGGTCTAGACATATTCAAACCACAGAAATCATGTATCTACCCCCTAACCCTAAACTCTGTCTCATGAAGTCAAGCATGATGATATGTGGTTTTTGGTTTCAAACATGGAAATTTCAAAAACCCTCCCAAGAGCTTCATTTTGAAGTGATTAATTAAGAAGCATACATGCATGCTTACTTTTTCATATTCATGTTTTAAACTTATTCAAATCTTGGTGAAACCTAGGATTTGACCAAGATTCAAATCCGTATAAAAATTAAAAAATAAAATAAAAAACAATTTCTTCTTATGTTATATAGTAAGCATTCAATTAAGTTGATAAATAAGGTCTAGACATATTCAAACCAAAAAAAATCATGTATCTACCCCTAACCCTAAGCATGTATCTCGTTGTTTGCGCTATGATATAATATCTACCTATGTTACACTAATCTCCTCTCTCCTACTTAATTAGCTGCCACATCAGCAGTTTTGTGGGACCAATGTGTGTGATACTAGCTATGATACTAGCACTATCATGTGGGTACCTAAATCTCGAGTCAAAGTTTGACACGAAACCGATGTGGACTTTATTAATGGTGGAAGGGAGTAACAATCATAAGCACATTATTATTATTGATTGAACAACATTTTATTTGATGTGCCATAAGAAGTTTAGAAACTCCTAGCCCCTGGAGGTGGCGTTTTGGCACACGCGTGCATATGCACCCATTATTGAAAATAATAAAAAATAATTATATAAATGTTAAAAAAATCTGACATAATTTTTTTGGTATACATTGTGACATCCTATGTTCGTTCATAAGTTTTTGTGGAAAAACAACATTTTGTGTGGTGTGTACAAAAAAGGCAAAAAATATGCTGTACGTAGTCGTGTTACAGCATCAAAATTTGTCTTTTTTACAGGAAAATTTTAGTTTAGAATTTTTTGACACTTTGAAATGTGGATTCACATAATGGATTCCTCTACCTCGACCCCCTTGGATTCCTGAACAGACTTACAGTACTACTAGTAGGGCCTACTATTTTTTATTATTATTACCTACTGCAGCCAAAATTTAATCTCATCGAGCGGTAAAATTCCCCGCCAACGCCCAAATATCTCGCGCCGCAAAGTTTCAGATCTGCGAATATTTTTTCCCCTCAAAAGAAGGACTGCGAAATTCCCTTTTTCTCCTCTATCGCCCAGCTTCGCCCTAGTTTCGCCCGCAAGCCCTCAGAGAAATCGCCCCTCTTACCTACCTCCCACCTTCACGGCCGCCGCACCGGAAAATCACCGCCGCACTTCGCCGTTCAAGCTGCCATGGCTTCAAACCTCGAGGCTGCCCTATCCTCTTGATCCGCACCTACTCCGGCGTCCACTGCACCGTATCTCTTTCGCCGACTCTATCGACCACCGCACCTGACCAGCTTCGCCGACACCGACGTCCCCGTGCACTGCACATCATCTGCTTCACCGACCTTCTACTTCGGCCGGCGTGCTGAACACTTCATCGACCGCCCAGCATGTCCTTCTCCGACCCCCCAAGATCTGCTTCCTCGGCACCCACCGCAACAGCAGTCCCCTCGCCGACCTCCACGTCACCCGTAAGAACGCGGAACACGTCTAAACGCCGCCCAAAAATAGGTAACCAGACATCCCTGCGCGTTTTGTTCTGTTAGGAGTATTGCGGTGTTGTATTTCTGAATTCTTGCTATATTTTTAACTTACAAGTGCTTTCGTTGGTAACCACCTCATCCTTTAGATTTAAACACGACGCATAAGTATTTTTTCCCTGACCTAACCCACCCATTTGCTGAAACTCTACATGGTATCAGAGCCTAGGTTTCCTTCCTGCTAGTGTTAGCCGCCCCAAACAGTACCATACAAGTTCTTCCTTTGACCACAAAAACCACCGTTGAGATGTAGAAATCCCGGCGGCGGGAGGCCGCATCAGGTGCTCTGCGTGGGTTGCGGCTATCACACACAGCGATGTGAGTTGTGTGAGATCGGCGGTTGCTCGCGCGGGGACAAAGAAGAGGGCAAAAATCGTTTCGGTTTAGAAAGGAGAGAAGAGGAAGTTAATCTGTGGCAGAGAGATCTGGATTCGTGCGAGGGGGAGATGTTGGAGGTGTGCGGAGTGGGCCGAGCCTTTGAGCACAGGGCGGAGCCGAAGGTTGGTGCTGGACGTTGACCAGCGCGAGCCGGTCGATGTGGCCAGGTGCGGTCTGCCAGGTTGGCTAGGGCGCGCCGACGAGTCGCCATCCGAGTGGAAGTGAGGAGAAAATGGAGATGTGAGGCTGTGAGGATATGTTGTGATGGAGTTGATGAGGCTGCGGTTGAGTCGTGATGGAGTTGATGAGGCTGCGGTTTAGTAGTGATGGTGATGGTTGTGGATATGTCCAGGGCAAAGGCATGCGTGCCTGAGGTGAGACTGGTTGAGGCCTGACCGGGGGATAGGCATGGGTGCTTGAGGAGTGGATGGTTGAGGCAGGAGTTGGCTGGGGGTTTGTGGGAGAGACGGAAGAGGTCAGTGGCCGGGCAGTGGAGAAGAGAGGCTGAGGACATTGAGGCGAGTGTGGATGGTTCTGCGGAACTTGTGTGGTGAGGCAGCCGGGGTTGTTGAGGACGTGTATGGTTAGGAGTTGTGCCTATCCCAGATGGTTGAAGCTAGATGTCTTCGCTGCTGATGAAGAGATGAATCGAGATGACAAGATGATGGAAAGTGCAATGCTGTCATGTATCCTAGGAGTTATGCTGAAAGTTCATTACTCGTCGTTGTCATATGTGTCATGTTGTTGTTGCAAGATGGCCATGGTTGTTTACCCATGATTATCTTGAGGGGGTGTGTTGGACCATGAGTGAGTTTAGTAGTAGCGCTGTAGTAATATTGTATCCAGTGTGAGGCCCATAGAGGCCCATGTCCAGTGATATTGTAACCCTAACTCAGATGATATAAATACAGAGTGTGGTGGTCTGAGTGATTTAACTCACCCATTCGCTGAAACTCTACAAAATATGAGCCACCAATCATGAACCGTTGAATGCTCTACATGTCCACGATTGACAACAACAAAGCCTTTATTCCCAAACAAGTTGGGGTAGGCTATACAAGTCCACCATTGACACGATTACAATTTCTCACTATTTGGCCGTGAGGCTCTTGCTCTAGGTACATCATGTTTGATATCTTTCTGTGATCCTGTATTACATGTTTATGCACGTCATAATGCTTCTACTACTGTTTGGTGTCAATTTAATTATAGCAAATCCTTGACTCGTAACTGTTTGTTGTTATTACACGTGCAGCAGGCACATCTTACACTCAGAAACATAGAGTAAAGCTCGCCTATAATCATGTAAGTACCTGCTGTTTTTTGTATATTGCTTAATGCAAACTTCTATATCTTGGATCTTGTTTCTGTTTACAATTGGCCTCTCCTTCATGCAGAGGAGAAACAGTGAGGCACCAGGTTCTTGTCCAAGTACACGATGAGGTCCGTGTGACTCAAAAAAAAGATCACGTAAGTTCCCTGTTTTTTTTGGAATGTTAATTTACCTCCTGTGCGTAGTTCAATTGCATCATTTTTCTATATGTTGCACTACCTAAGTTTCCTAATGGAATCTAATAAAATATAAACAATTACCATATGGAACATTGCACACTGCCTTTGACCCATCTGGCATCCGGCATGCCTGGGTATAAGTTACATGATTTAGCTATGTTAAACAAGTCCTGAAATTCTATTATGTTAATTTTTTGCATGTTGCTTCATTGAGTTTGCCTGTTGTTCCATGGCTAGTGCATGAAGTTTGATAGAAATGATCCTAGCTGAAATGATGCACTTCGTGTTTTTTTATTGCTTTATTCCTAACCTAGCTTCCTATTCTACTTGAAATATGATTGCTTTATTCCTAACCTAGCTTCCTATTCTACTTGAAACATGATTGCTTTATTCCTAACCTAGCTTCCTATTCTACTTGAAACATGATTGCTTTATTCCTAACCTAGCTTCCTATTCTACTTGAAACATTGTGAAAAAAATAGTTATATTACTTGTTTAAATGTCTAGCTTTGTTTTTCTGAGTCCCATTGACATGATGTGGTATATCCATATTCAAATGATCTGGCTGTTTATATAATATGCTCCATGTTCAATTGCTTCATTCATTTTCTAGTAATCTACTAGTAAGTAGCACGTGCTTTGCACGTCACGACATATATAATTTTAAAATATATTTCCATATTTTATTTGATGTTGATAATTATTATTTTTTGCTAAAATTACTCACAAAGCCTAAAGTTTGTCTTTCGAAAAACTAATACACCCTAAAAGAAGTAATGGAAGGAGTAATATGTGAGTTCACTACAATTAAGTTTTTTAGTCAGTATGAAATAGAAGTATACCCTAATACGAAAGTGACAAAACTTTTTCATGGACACCCCATTAGGATTATGTATATTTTTGTGATTAGAGTCGAGAATTTTTAAGGATCTATCTTACCTTTTGCGGCATGCATATTGCACGGCAAGACTATCTAATTTATATATTTCTACTCCGTACCATATTTTTTGAAATTTAAAATACATTATCCAATATCTATGTATAAATTTACTACCTCAATACTTTTTATGTGACCCACACATGGCCACCGTTAGATTTTATATCAAAACTGGTTTGTCATGGGAAAAAAAGTTAGACCTTAATATGAGTAAATACGAAATATTAGTACTAAATTAATATATAATATTTTATCAGCCTTGGTTGGTGGACCAATGAACTTCGTATCTTCGAGCTTGAAGATGGTTCTTGTAACATAGTAATTGCTATTTGTTTTCCTAGCACAGAATTATACATAAATATCTTCACATAACCATGTACGATGAAGATGATATTTTTCATAACACAGTGCCAATGTAGACAATGGCTTGTGCTTCTATAAACTCCCAAAACAAAAAAAAATTCTTGAGTAAAACATAAGAACGGCTGAGATTAAATGATACATGTTTGGTATTAGGGGTGAGATGGCTGAGATTAAATGATACCATGATACTCTTTCGGGGGATTACACTATTTTAAATTTTGATGGTATATGAAAGCTAAAGCATTAGATTTTGTTGGCAAGTGAATGTTGTCATTGGCCCTGTTATGGATTTTGTATTTCTATTGCCACTACTTGTACTGACATCTCGCTTCATTCGTGTTTAATTCGGTCCCGTTGGTACTCGAACCCGGGTGGGCTGGCTGTGCACTCGCAAGCCTTGCCACTGAGCTAGCACTCAGTTCTCAGATTAAGCAATGCCTCGTTATGCTTAATTTAAATGTTGTGGCACTTCATACAAGCCATACAATTAATTGTTGCATTGACCTTCTACGTTGTCGAAGGCACTATCTGAGTCATGCTTAAATCAATCATACATTATTTTCCTAATTGTATCCAATCCAACATGCACATGTTTTGACTGTATTTGGCTATTTGCTAGATTTCTTCTGTGCAGTGACCTGGCTTTGTTATTGGGCACATGATGTCTAGTTGCTTGGTTCATTGTATACATCATCGCCATGATCTAGTTTGGTTTGTTCTAAGAGGCATGTGGCTTAACTGGTTTCTTTGTTATATCTGCCCATGGTTCTTTCAAAATTATGTCAACAGTGCTATTTGTTTGCCGTGTATTGTATTGCATTTTAACTTGTTTTGTCTTAGTTTAAGTCTGCAAACAAAGCTGTAATGTCAGTACGAACAACCCATTTATCAAGTGTTGCGGTCATTTCGCAGAGCAACAGTGACAGTGGCATGTGCTCTCATTGGTCCACTGAGTCCAGTACACCAACCGTTCCAGAAGAAATAGATGTACGAGGCTCTATTTTGGATTGCTTGCTGATGACCCACAAGTATAGGGGGTGTATCGTAGTATCTTCGATAAGTAAGAATGTCGATCCCAACGAGGAGCAGAAGGTGTTGACAAGAAGTTTCGATGAAGGATTCACTGTAAATGCTCACAGACAAGTATTCAGGGGGTTTTGATGTAACAGTTGAATAAAGTACGAGTAAGTAAAGTGCGAGAGTAACAATTGCAGCGAGTGGCCCAATCCTTTTTAGCACAAAGGACAAGCCGGGTTGTTTACTTATAATGACCAAACGTTCTCGAGGACACACGGGATTTTAGTCTAGTGCTTTCGCTACATACGGCTAATTAATCTTCATTGTTATGATAAGTGTTGTGTGGGTGAACCTATGCTAATGTACCGCCCTTCCTAGGACTAATACATACTTGTGATTATACACCTTGCAAGCATCCGCAACTACAAGAAAGTAATTAAGAATAAATCTAACCACAGCCTTAAACTCTGAGATCCTGCTATCCCTCCTGCATCGATATACCAACGGGGGTTTAGGTTTCTGTCACTCCGGCAACCCCGCAATTGGCAAACGAGTACAAGATGCATTCCCCTAGGCCCATAAAGTTGAAGTGTCATGTAGTCGACATTCACATGACACCACTAGAAGAATAACACCACAACTTAAATATCATAACATTGAATATTATCCAACCATAGTTCACTACTAACAGTTAGACTTCACCCATGTCCTCAAGAACTAAATGAACTACTCACGAGACATCATATGGAACATGATCAGAGGTGATATGATGATGAATAACAATCTGAACATAAACCTTGGTTCAATGGTTTCACTCAATAGCATCAACAACAAGTAGAAATCGATACTGGGAGAGTTTCCCCTATCAAACAATCAAGATCAAACCCAAATTGCTACGGCGGTGACGGTGTCCAGCGGTGGAGACGGCGGTGATGATGGTGGAGATGATGATGATGGTGATGGAGATGATGTCCAGCTCGATGACGGTGACGATGGCGTCGATTTCCCCCTCCCGGAGGGAATTTCCCCGGCGGATCTCAGCCCGCCGGAGAGCTCTTTTCTCTCTGGTGTTCTCCGCCCCGCAGAGGCGGCTGTAACTCTTCGTGAGGTACCCTCTGTGGCTTAGGTCTTCGGGACGAAGGATTTCGCGAAGAAAAGGAGGCAAAAGGGGCTGTGGGGCCCCCACACCACAAGGTGGCGCGGCCAGGCCATGGGCCGCGCCGGCCTGTGGTCTGGCCCCACCTTGGGCCTTCTCAGCTCCCCCTTCTGGCTTCCTTCGTCATCTGGAAAAATAGGATTTTTGGTATAATTTCCTTCCACAGTTGATCTTCCGAAATATTGCGTTCTGACGGTGCTTTTTCCAGCAGAATCCTGGCTCCGGTGCTCGATCCTCCAATAATGATGAAACATGCAAAATAGATGAAATAACATAAGTATTGTGTCCAAATATGAAATATATCAATGAATAACAGCAAATTATGATACAAAATAGTGATGCAAATTGGACGTATCAACTCCCCCCAAGCTTAGACTTCGCTTGTCCCCAAGCGGTATTGAACTCAGTAAACATGACCACATGTTTATGGAGTGAAGAGTCGATAAATAAATTACGGACAAGAAGCATCATATTCATTCACACAAGACATTCTAGTAAACAACTTCCTCATATAACCCAAATTGAAACAAGTATAAGGTAATCACAAATAAATGTGCATAAGAAATCATAGTTGGTGATGGCAAACTTCATTCTTGGTCAGAGAACAATTAATAGGTTATACTTATCTAACGAGCAATGCTCTCATATTAAAGTTTATATTGCACAACTTGCATACTCAATCATAATAGTCTCCTCATGATCATTGATAACTTGCAAAGCTATATTCATTCAGATAAAACTTGTACTAAACAAGGAAGAATAAAGGCATGATGAAGCAAATCACAATATAATGGTTTGATCACAACAACTCAAATGCTTGCTTGAGATGGAGGGAAATAGGTTTACTGACTCAACATAAAGTAAAAGACAGGCCCTTCGCAGAGGGAAGCAGGGATTAAATCATGTGCTAGAGCTTTTTCAGTTTTGAAATCATATAGAGATAATAAAAGTAACATTTTGAGAGGTGTTTGTCGTTGTCAACGACTGGTAGCGGGTACTCTAACCCCCTTGCCAGACAACCTTCAAAGAGCGGCTCCCATTTTATTTTTATTTTGTGTGGCACTCCTTCCAACCTTTCTTTCACAAACCATGGCTAACTGAATCCTCGGGTGCCTGCCAACAATCTCATACCATGAAGGAGTGCCTTTTTATTTTGGTTTTATTATGATGACACTCCCCCCAACCTTTGCTTACACAAGCCATGGCTAACCGAATCCTTCGGGTGCCGTCCATCAATCACATACCATGGAGGAGTGTCTATTTAGTTTAATTAATTTGGGACTGGGAATCCCATTGCCAGCTCTTTTTGCAAAATTATTGGATAAGCGGATGAAGCCACTAGTCCATTGGTGAAAGTTGCCCAACAAGATTGAAAGATAAAACACCACATACTTCCTCATGAGCTATAAAACATTGACACAAATAAGAGATAATAAATTTTGAATTGTTTAAAGGTAGCACACGAAGTATTTACTTGGGATGGCAGAAAATACCATGTAGTAGGTAGGTATGGTGGACACAAATGGCATAGGTTTGGGCTAAGGTTTGGATGCACGAGAAGTATTCCCTCTCAGTACAGGTCTTTGGATAGCAAGGTTAATTAGCAAGCATAAGAGTCGTGGGAAACAAACAAATATACATGTGATAGAAACAATCATGCATCTTCCTTGTAAGCACAAACAATTTTAACTTCAGAATAATAAGCTATGAGCTAACAAGAAAGAAAGACAATGAAACATCTACATGTATTTCTCTTTTCTACTTAAACCTCAAAGTGTTTTTGCTATTGACCAATGCTAAGTTTGCCAAAACCAAATAGATTTATTCAATGCTCCCAAAGTGATACCAATACTAACAACAAGGTAAATCATATAATAGAGATTGCAAACTAAAATAAGATGTGCAATATGTAAATGATAAGACTTCTCATTAATATTCCATAACGATAACTCACACCAAGGGATACATAGACAACCAACTAAAGGAGAGATACTTCCAAACTGCAAACCATCTTATATGATAACTTCCCTACTCATGATATGACACTACTTGACAGTAAAAAGTAAAAGATAGTGATAATGTGATACCGCGACACTCCACCAAGCTTGGAACAAACCAAGGGGATACCAATACCGATGATGAATTACTCCTTCGGCGATGGTGGTGATGAACTCCTCCCGCGCTTCTTACAGATCTCCTTCAGCTTCAGTTTCTCAGCTTGGCAATTTTGCACTAAGACTCGAAGAGATTCATTGTTATCTGAAGTTGGCGATGATGACCTTGTGATGTGAATCGAGTGGTATTCCAGCATTCTACGGAAACGGCAATTCTCCTCCTGGAGTATCTCCACTTCTCTTCTTAGAGCCCGATATTGATCACAAAACTCATCGATAGTCCGTAGAGCTTCTTCCAACACAGGGAAGGAGTCGACGCTAAGAGCGGGTGGTAAGGGTCCCTGCAAGTTATGAGAGAAAGAACGTCGAGTGTCAACAGATCCCACCAAGATTTGCTTACTCCCAACGGCTTGCTGCTCTTATTTTGGCGACACCCTTCTCACTTCCTCCTCTGAAAGCCCCTTGCCCTTGTTGTTGGAGGCCATAGTGCTTCTAAACTGAAAATAGATCCTGGCAGAAACAGCTCGAGACAAAACACGTCGAGAAAGCGATATACGGACCTCCAGGGGTCCGGGGGATTATATAGCAAAAAATTTCACGACAAAAGGAAAGTACCAGGTCGAACCAGAGTCGGAAAGGGGCGACGAGGCGGCCAAACCATAGGGCGGCACGGGCCCAGGCCAGGCCGCGCCGGCCTATGGTGGCACGCCCTCGTGCGTCTTTTCCACTCCGTTTCGATCTCGTAATTTTTCATATTTTCCAAAAACAGCAAAAATATTGTTCGGAAAGTAAATTGCGAACTTTTCATTACCAGTACTATTACCTATTCAAAGTCGAGTTCTGGCGGACTGTCAACTTGTCCTTTGATGAAAGCCTCCGGCGTTTCCACTCGAATAATATCAACATCAACATTATAGGAATCACCTGAGATATAATGCTTGAGTCTTTGTCCATTCACCACTTGCGTGGCATTGCCTTGGAGAGAGCTAATTTTGATTGCTCCTGAACGATACACCTCCTCGACAACATACGGTCCTTCCCATTTCGAGAGTAATTTCCCTGCAAAGAATCTGAGACGAGACCGATACAATAGGACTTTATCTCCAATATTAAATTCTCTTTTGATAATCCTTCTATCATGCCATTTTTTTAACTTTCTCTTTAAAGAGTTTAGCATTTTCATAAGCTTCACTTCTCCATTTATCTAGAGAACTCAATTGCAACAACCTCTTATTACCAGCTAGTTTAGGATCTTTATTTAATTCTCTAACAGCCCAATAAGCTTTGTGCTCTAGTTCTAAAGGTAAATGACAAGCTTTCCCATAAACCATTTTATAAGGTGACATTCCCATGGGATTTTTATAAGCAGTTCTATAAGCCCAAAGTGCATCCTTCAATTTACTAGCCCAATTCTTTCTAGTTTTATTAACAGTCTTTTGCAAGATAGATTTAACCTCTCTATTTGATAATTCTACTTGCCCACTAGTTTGAGGATGATAAGCGGAAGCAATTCTATGATTAATACCATATCTAGCAAGAGTTTTTCTAAAACCACCATGAATAAAATGAGAACCTCCATCAGTTATAATATATCTAGGAACTCCAAATCTAGGAAAAATAATATCTAAAAGCATTCTTAAAGAGGTCTCACCATCAGCACTTTTTGTAGGTACGGCTTCCACCCATTTAGTAACATAATCAACAGCAACAAGTATATGAGTGTTACCTTCTGAAGAGGGAAAAGGTCCCATGAAGTCAAATCCCCAACAATCAAACGGTTCAATAACAAGAGTATAATTCATCGGCATTTCATTGCGTCTAGAGATATTACCAACCCTTTGACATTCATCACAAGATAAAATAAACTTCCTTGCATCTTTGAAGAGGGTTGGCCAATAAAAACCTGATTGTAGAACCTTTTGCGCGGTTCTTTCTCCCGCGTGATGTCCTCCATAAGCACTACCATGGCATTTACTCAATATCTCCCGTTGTTCATATTCGGGAACACATCTTCGCATAATACCATCCACTCCTTCTTTATATAAGTGTGGGTCATCCCAGAAATAATGCCTCAAGTCATAAAAGAATTTCCTCCTTTGCTGAGCTGAAAAGGTTGGAGGCAAATACTTGGAAACAATAAAGTTAGCATAATCAGCATACCAAGGACTGTCTCGCGAACTCACCTTTATTGCAGCCAATTTTTCATTTGGAAAACTATCATTAATAGGAACAGGATCATAAGCAATATTTTCCAATCTAGACAGATTATCAGCAACAGGATTATCAGCACCTTTCCTATCTACAATATGTAAATCAAATTCTTGCAACAGAAGTACCCATCTAATAAGCCTAGGCTTAGCATCTTTCTTTTGCATAAGGTATCTGATTGCAGCATGATCAGTATGAATAGTAACTTTTGAATCAACAATATAAGATCTAAACTTATCACAAGCAAAGACTACAGCTAACAATTCTTTTTCAGTAGTAGCATAATTTCTTTGAGCAGCATCAAGAGTTTTACTAGCATAATGAATAACATTCAGTTTTTTATTTACCCGCTGTCCAAGAACAGCGCCTACAGCAAAATCACTAGCATCACACATAATTTCAAATGGTAAATTCCAATCAGGAGGTTCAACTATAGGAGCAGTTGTTAAGGCTTTCTTAAGAGTTTCAAAAGCTTCCTTACAATCATCATCAAAAACAAAAGGTACGTCTTTTTGAAGAAGATTAGTAAGAGGCTTTGAAATCTTGGAGAAATCTTTAATAAACCTCCTATAAAACCCAGCATGACCAAGAACACTACCAATACCTTTAACATCCCTAGGATAGGGCATCTTCTCAATTGCTTCAACTTTAGCTCTATCAACTTCAATACCTCTCTCGGAAATTTTATGTCCCAATACAATTCCTTCATTAACCATAAAGTGGCATTTCTCCCAATTAAGAACAAGGTTAGTTTCTTCGCATCTCTGCAAAACTTTATCGAGGTTCCGCAAGCAATTATCAAAAGAATTCCCATAGACAGAAAAATCATCCATGAATACCTCTACAATACTCTCGCAAAAACCATGAAAAATAGCAGACATGCATCTTTGAAAAGTAGCAGGAGCATTACACAAACCAAAAGGCATACGTCTATAAGCATAAGTTCCATAGGGACAAGTGAAAGTGGGTTTCTCTTGATCTTTAGTTTTAACAGCAATTTGTGAAAACCCAGAATAGCCATCAAGAAAACAAAAATGAGTATTTTTAGATAACCTTTCTAACATTTGATCAATAAAAGGCAAAGGGTAATGATCTTTCTTAGTAACCTTATTAACTTTTCGATAATCAATGCACATTCTATACCCTACAACCACTCTTTGAGGTATGAGCTCATCATTATCATTAGGCACAACAGTCATTCCTCCTTTCTTAGGAACACAATGCACAGGTCTAACCCATCTACTATCAGCAATAGGATATATAATACCAGCTTCAAGAAGTCGTAATACCTCATTTCTTACCACATCCTTCATCTTGGGAATTAGACGACGCTGAGGTTCAACAACAGGCTTCGCGTCATCTTCCATATTAATGGCGTGTTGGCAAATAGAGGGAGAAATCCCCTTCAAGTCATCAAGAGTGTAGCCAATAGCGCCTCGGTGTTTCTTCAATATTTCCAATAGCCTTTCTTCTTCAAACTCTGTAAGCTTAGAACTAATAATAACAGGATATATTTTCTTATCATCAATATGAGCATATTTAAGATTATCAGGCAAGGGTTTTAAATCAAAGACAGGATCTTCCTTTGGTGGCGGTGTTGTACCCAGATCTTCCACCGGTAAATCATGCTTAAGAATAGGTTGGCGAAGAAAAATTTCCTCAAGCTCATCTCTTTCTTTCCTAAAAACTTCACTCTCGCTATTCTCCAAATGTTGCTGCAAAGGATTATTAGGAATAAGAACAATAGATGCACACTGTTCCATTTTAAAATCATTACTAGGCAAATCAGCTTTATAAGGAGCTTTGGTAAATTTAGAGAATTTAAACTCATATGATTCACCAGCAAATTTGGTCAAAATTTTCTCTTTCTTGCAATCTATAATAGCTCCACAAGTATTTAGAAAAGGCCTACCGAAAATAATAGGACAATAATCACTAGCAGCAGAACCAAGTACCAAAAAGTCAGCAGGATATTTAATCTTACCACATAGAACTTCCACATCTCGAACAATACCAATTGGAGAAATAGTTTCTCTATTAGCCAGCTGAATAACCACATCAATATCTTCAAGTTCACAAGAACCAATTTCGTGCATAATCTACGTATAAAGCTCATAAGGAATAGCACTAATACTTGCACCAATATCACATAAACCATAATAGCAATGATCACCAATTCTAACAGATAGCATAGGAACACTAGCTTGCTTGGGTTTATTAGGATGTGAAACAATATTAGAAGCATCTTCACAGAAAATAATATGACCTTCCTCCAAATTTTCAGTCACAAGATCTTTAACTATTACCTTGTGAGTTCAACTTTTATTTGTTCTTCGGGTTCTATAGGTTTCTTTTCACTTTTATGAACTGCACTATTTATAACAGTACTCCTTCATTTTAGCGAGGAAAGGAGTTTTTTCAATATAAGCTTCAGGAATAACATGATCAACAGTTTCAACTACAACGCATTTATTAATAGATGAATCAATTTTATCTTTGTACGGTTCATGATACTTATCAAAATTCTTCTTAGGCAATTCATAATGAGAGGCAAAAGCTTTATAAAGATTTGCAGCAACTTGAGAATCAAGACCATAAGTAGCAATCATATTACGAAATTTATCAGTATCCATAAAAGCTTCAATGCATTTGTAATCATAATTTATACCTGATTCTCGATCTTTGTCGATCTCCCATCCTTCAGTATTTTCCTGGATCCGATTAAGAAGGTCCCTTTTAAACTCTTCCTTATTGCGTGTGAATGATCCAGAACAAGAAGTATCCAGCAAGGTCTTGTCTTCAAAAGAAAGTCTTGCATAGAAATTATCAATAATAACATTACCAGGAAGCTCATGAATGGGGCATTTGAGCATTAAAGACTTCAATCTCCCCCAAGCTTGGGCAATACTCTCTCCATCATGAGGCCAAAAATTATATATGCAATTCCGATCCTTGTGAATTTCACTTGGAGGATAGAACTTAGAATAAAACCAGGGCACAATATCATTCCATTCAAGAGAATCCCCATTATCCAGTAATTTATACCAATGCGCCGCTTTACCAGACAGCGATATAGAGAATAGTTTGTTACTCACATCAACCATAGCCATACCTGCACACTTGAATAAACCGCATAATTCATGCAAGAACAATAAATGATCTCCGGGGTGGACAGTTCCATCCCTGTATATGATTATTCACTACGCGTTCAATAATTTTCATAGGTATTTTGTATGGTATCTCTTCTTTACCTGGCACCTCATCCACTACCTTTGCAGTAGTAGCGGATTTCCCAAATAAACATTCGAGAGAAGATCTCTCCATAATGAATTATGGCAACAGGCAGAAATAAAATCAGCACAAACAGTAGATATTTCCCTTACCAATTCCACTTACCAATAGCGCTTCACTCCCTGGCAACGGCGCCAGAAAATAGTCTTGATGACCCACAAGTATAGGGGGTGTATCGTAGTATCTTCGATAAGTAAGAATGTCGATCCCAACGAGGAGCAGAAGGTGTTGACAAGAAGTTTCGATGAAGGATTCACTGTAAATGCTCACAGACAAGTATTCAGGGGGTTTTGATGTAACAGTTGAATAAAGTACGAGTAAGTAAAGTGCGAGAGTAACAATTGCAGTGAGTGGCCCAATCCTTTTTAGCACAAAGGACAAGCTGGGTTGTTTACTTATAATGACCAAACGTTCTCGAGGACACACGGGATTTTAGTCTAGTGCTTTCGCTACATACGGCTAATTAATCTTCATTGTTATGATAAGTGTTGTGTGGGTGAACCTATGCTAATGTACCGCCCTTCCTAGGACAAATACATACTTGTGATTATACCCCTTGCAAGCATCTGCAACTACAAGAAAGTAATTAAGAATAAATCTAACCACAGCCTTAAACTCTGAGATCCTGCTATCCCTCCTGCATCGATATACCAACGGGGGTTTAGGTTTCTGTCACTCCGGCAACCCCGCAATTGGCAAACGAGTACAAGATGCATCCCCCTAGGCCCATAAAGGTGAAGTGTCATGTAGTCGACGTTCACATGACACCACTAGAAGAATAACACCACAACTTAAATATCATAACATTGAATATTAACCAACCATAGTTCACTACTAACAGTTAGACTTCACCCATGTCCTCAAGAACTAAACGAACTACTCACGAGACATCATATGGAACATGATCAGAGGTGATATGATGATGAATAACAATCTGAACATAAACCTTGGTTCAATGGTTTCACTCAATAGCATCAACAACAAGTAGAAATCGATACCGGGAGAGTTTCCCCTATCAAACAATCAAGATCAAACCCAAATTGCTACGGCGGTGACGGTGTCCAGCGGTGGAGACGGCGGTGATGATGGTGGAGATGATGATGATGGTGATGGAGATGATGTCCAGCTCGATGACGGTGACGATGGCGTCGATTTCCCCCTCCCGGAGGGTATTTCCCCGGCGGATCTCAGCCCGCCGGAGAGCTCTTTTCTCTCTGGTGTTCTCCGCCCCGCAGAGGCGGCTGTAACTCTTCGTGAGGTACCCTCTGTGGCTTAGGTCTTCGGGACGAAGGATTTCGCGAAGAAAAGGAGGCGAAAGGGGCTGTGGGGCCCCCACACCACAAGGTGGTGCGGCCAGGCCATGGGCCGCGCCGGCCTGTGGTCTGGCCCCACCTTGGGCCTTCTCAGCTCCCCCTTCTGGCTTCCTTCGTCATCTAGAAAAATAGGATTTTTGGTATAATTTCCTTCCACAGTTGATCTTCCGAAATATTGCGTTCTGACGGTGCTTTTTCCAGCAGAATCCTGGCTCCGGTGCTTGATCCTCCAATAATGATGAAACATGCAAAATAGATGAAATAACATAAGTATTGTGTCCAAATATGAAATATATCAATGAATAACAGCAAATTATGATACAAAATAGTGATGCAAATTGGACGTATCATTTGCTATGTTATATCAGCTCAATGATGCTCTTGAAATTGGAGGTCTTTTATTGCATCATATGATGTTGTAACTTGTTTTATCTAAATTTCAGGCTTCAAATAAAGCTACAAAGCCAGAAGCAAGGGCCAATGCCTCAAGTATTGATGTTTCACAAAGCAGCAGTGAGAGTGCATATTGCTCGCATAGGCCCATGGTATCTATTGCTCAACTTAATCCGGCACAAAGAGATTTGGGGGATGCACTCCAAGAGGCAGTTGATATATTTGGGCGGGAAAACAAAGATACTGATGAAATAATTGCCAACACATGCCAAGAGATACATGAATTGAAAAATAGGCAAACTTTGACAGAAAATGTTCTAAAGAATCTCCTATGCACTTGTCATGGTAAGCCAGTTGTGATGTGTCTGGGAATTGAAGGTGTCTAAATAAACTTTGATTCTGTTGTTGAGTCAAGTGGACTGCTGATGCCAATGCTGTAATTACTTACTTCTCAAAATTTCGTTCAAAATTTCGTGGTCTGTAATAATTGCAAATTTTGTTGTTGTACTAAAATTAGATATGTTCCATGTGGCTGCTGTATTTTGTGTGAAATAATATCCTGTTGTGTACTTCAATTAAACCATAAATCTGCATGCTGAAAATTTGAATCTGAGCGCAGGTGTGAACTGTTTTCTGCTCGTAATGCAATAAAGGATGTTTCTTCGAAGACTATGAACATGGTAGCCCATTAATAATACCTTAATAATTATGCCTGCTAGCAAGATAGATGGTCCTTATTATAGTCAGGCATGCCAACTTGTATGATTAAAAGTCGTTCCTACACATTAAATCTACCATCTGCATTTTTCTCTGTAATAACTTTTCTTTTTACACAACTCAAAACTTGTCATGCTAATATGAAATTCGAGATGGCAAAACATGGGAAAGATAAAGATATCACCAAAAACTCTTTCCTGCGAAATGCTGGGTTTTGAAGCCCAAGTCCAAGTCTTTCTCTGCTCATGTTTTGGAGGAACAACTCCAAGTAGAACGAGTTGCAACAGCTATGCTAAGAACAAAAGTTGACATGTTGAGATCGAGATTAGAAGCATGTGATGCCCTACTGCACGAGGCCAAGCAAGTTCGTTATAATCTCCCAAAGACTAAGAAAATGCCATAGATAATTGGAGATGAACACTACATAGTGAGTACATTGGCCTTGTGAAATGTTTCCTTAGATTATGGCACCTTTCCTACTTTTGTTGGTGGATGCATTTATCTGCGGTTGGGATCAACTTGGTAGTTGTTCCTGTGGATGTTATATAAATTAATTGCATAGCCTTTTTCAATCAGTTCGAACTTAAATGGTATCATAGCCAAGGTCTCAAGTTTGAATTGTCGAACGTGTGGTTTAATTTAATCTCAGTCGGGCGGCAAAATCTCCCACCAATCCTGAAATATTTCAAACGCATTTTTGAATTGGATTAAGAAGATAGGGACAGAGTTCCAGTGCCCCCACGTTCACAGGGCACAACGTGACCTGAGGCTTCCCATCCACCATTTGTTTCAATCCAACGGCAAGGAAAGCAACAACATGACCCGATTAATTTCTGCTGAACTGAAGAGCTGCAGTGTTCTCTCGAACCTGAAGAAATAGAGAAGGGAACAGAAGATGATTTCGGTCCGAGCGCATCTGGTCGGGCCAAAAATGCGTCTGGTACACGCTCCAGCGGAGCAACGCATAGTGACTGGGCCGTTCACAGCGACGCAAACATGCCTAAATATGCGCCTCAGATCTGTCACGCGGACGCTGCGTGGACGCGTAAAGTGTCCGCTCGCGTCTGGCTGATGTTTCGTTGGGCCCGCCTGGAAGTGACCTAGCGTCGATGCGTCTTCTCAGCGGCGCCGCTTCGGCAGTCCGCAGTCACGTAAAATGGCGATGCCTCGCGTGGCACGAGCTGTCACCTACCTCGGCGAATGGCGATGCCATGCGTGCTGCGGCCGCCGCGTGCCTCCGACCTATATAAACAGGAGCGCACACATATCATCTCCTCCCACACTAAACAGCGGTGAGTAGGAGGTTGAGCGACATTGGCTAGGGTTTAGTGTGGGAGGAGATGATATGCGCGCACCCCTGTATATATATATGTCGGAGGCAGGCGACGACCGCTGCACGCGTGGCATTGCCATTCGCAGAGGTAGGTGACGGCGCGCGCCACGCGAGGCATCGCCATTACGCAGCCGCAGACTGCCGAAGCGGCACCCTAAGAAGACGCATCGACGCTGGGTCACTGCCAAGCGGGCCCGACGAAACATTCGCCAGACGCGAGCGGACACTTTACGCGTCCACGCATCGTCCGCGCGACGGATCCGAGACGCATATTTGGGCATGTTTGCGTCGCTGCGAACGGCCCAGTCACTATGCGTCGTCCCGCTGGAGTTTGTACCAGACGCATGTTTGGCCCGGCCAGATGCGCTCGGAACCGAAATCATCTTCTGTTCCCTTCTCTATTTGTTCAGGTTCGAGAGAACACATCAGCTCTTCAGTTCAGCAGAAATTAATCGGGTCACGCTGTTGCTTTCCTTGCCGTTGGATTGAAACGAATGGTGGATGGGAAGCCTCAGGTCACGCTGCGCCCTGTGAACGTGGGGGCACTGGATCTCTGTCCAGAAGATAGATGATGATCATGGTAGTAACCGGTATTTAATGTGATGATGATTTGATTTCGCACTCGGCCATGAACAGAGGTACTAGTACGGTCTCACAATTTTTTATCATTATAGTTGGACCTTAGCCAAATTCAAAATCTCATAGCGGCAAAACTTCCCGCCCACAAAATACAAAAATTTCACACGCTTCCAAATTCCCATTCTACCCCTGTGGAGATGACAGCAAAGTCGGTTGGTGGGGGGGTCTGCTCATCATTTTTTGGATCACCACCTCCCTTGCCCAGAAACCCTCCCAAAAAAAAATCATTTCCCTCAGACCACCCACCGGAACTTCCCAAGTCCCTCTCTCCCACCTCCACGACCACCGCACCGGAACATCCCCGCCGGACTTCCCTGGCCTACCCGAGGCCTCGCGATCCTCGTCATCCGGCTGCCTGCCGGAGCCGCTTCATCGACGCCGTCATCAACCGGACCGGATCATCCCCGCCGAACCTCGAAACCATATGCTCATCCAGCAGTCTACCGCAGTCGCTTCAGCTGCGGTATCGTCCACCCCACCGGAGCCGCTTCGCCGGATCCGTCGTCCACCGCATCAGATCTTTCTCACCGACACTGCTGTGCATGAACCGGATCTGCTTCACCGGCGCCGTGCATGATCTAAACTCTTCTACTGTCACTTTTCTATTGCTTGCCTGCAAGTTCTTGTTTAATCTTGGGGGAACCTGTTTGTGCTAACGACGCGCCGTTACGTTTTTGCAGATGAGATGAGTAACCATGAAGTGTAATGGCCGTCTCTCCAACCCCAAGTAGCACATGTTGCGTACTTCATCACTGGATCTATCAACCCCAGGAAGATCTGCTGTGACTCCCACAGAGTGCTTCTCCTAATGTAAGTCCCTTGTTTTAGCGCCATGTTCTGGGTTCAGATGCTTGTTTGTCTGAAGCTCTTTTAGTTCATTCCTAGCTATGACCGTAACACCTTGCTATTTTCTAGTTCATTGCTAACTTTAAGCGATTGAACATTTTGGTTTGCATTCCCTACTCTGTAGATGTAGCCATCATAACTTCTATCTTGCTCAGTCGTTGTTACAAAAATTATAGGTATTATAGTAACATCCTGCTATTATTTAGTTCATGGCCAATTTTAAGTAATTGCACATGTTGGTTCGCATTCCCTGCTCTATAGCTTTTGGCATCGTAACTTCTATATTTGGTTTACATTGCCTGCTCTGTAGATCTAGCCATCATAACTTTATCTTGCTCAGTCGTTGTTACAAAAATTATGGCCTGCTACTATGTTGTTTGTGCCAATTTTTAACTCCATGAACATGTTGGCTTGCATTCCCTGTACTACAGGTGATGCCATTGTTTTGTATCTACTTCATTGTAAGCTAACAAAGTAAGGACTTAGTTTGACATGCTATCACTCTGCTATCTAGCCTGTAGTACAAATAAACTTGTCATATTACTAGATAATAATTTTGCGTGCCATCTTGTTCTTCAAAATCTGCATTATTGACTTGTTTCTCTGACTTGGCATGACGCTCACATATGGAATGCTGAACATATTGGTTTTCATTCCCTCTTATACAAGTTCACAGGTGATCCCACTATATTCTGTATCTGGTCCATCCTAAGCTCCAGCATTAACTATCCTCTATGTGTTGCTCATTACAAGTTTATATCCCGAAACATCTTGATTTGCATCCCCTTCACTATAAGTTCAGGAGTATTATTTAGTTCACGGCCAAAATGAAGTAATTGCACTTGGCACATGTTGGTTCACATTCCCTCCTCTTTAGCTTTTGCCATTGTAACTTCATCTTGCTCAGTCGTTGTTACAAAATTTATAGCCTGCTACTATGTTTGGTTTACATTCCCTGCTCTGTAGCTGTAGCCATCATAACTTCATCTTTCTCAGTCGTTGTTACAAAATTTATAGCCTGCTACTATGTTGTTCATGCCAATTTTGTACTCCCTGAACATGTTGGTTTGCATGGGACTCGACAGTAGTAAGTCTGCTGTTTCATTCTAACATGCTCTATTATATTGGATGTTTGTATGCGGCATGCACTCTTTGTTTGCTTATTGTGCGCATTACAATGATCTTGTTATAACGACGAAATGATGACTTCCAAATTCTTTGGCAAACAATATTGTAGTGTATTGGCCTTTCCATTGTTGCTGTCTTAACTTGTAATGTCTTTGTTTCAGATATAGGTGCTGCATGGACAACTTAAAAGATTGCCGGATCGCTTCATTGTATTGCTAGGTTTAATTACCATTCAATTTCATTTGGGTTACGTAATATTTTTCAAAGCCTTGCAGCTGATGTAATATTTAGTTAGTTTTTATAGTTCTTTCGCGCATTTTTTCTTTGGTGCTTGTGGTAAGTGAGGCTATCCGACAGAAATCAATGCTGCGTAAATATTCTAAGTATCTAAATCACGAATTCCCATCCCTTAAACGGCCCAATTAAGCGAAATCACATATGTGTCGGCCCGCAAAATCCTAAAGCGCCTATTATGCCGGCATATAAACAGCAACTAAACGGGCTGGCCCACTTACTTATTGGGCCAGCCCACTTGATTTATGGTGGACCCCACACACTAATTGGGCCGGCCCACTTACTATAAGGTGGACCCCACAAACTACTGGGCCGGCCCACTAACTAGTTGGACCAGCCCAATTGCTTTTGTGGTGGACACCACGTACTAAATGGGCCGGCCCTTTAAGAGGAAAGTGGGACCCACCTGTGCTTTTGGCCCGGCCCACTATCTTGTTGGGCCGGCCCACTTGCTACATGGTGGACCCCACATACTAAATGGGCCGGCCCTTTAAGAGGAAAGTGGGACCCACCTGTGTTTTTGGCCTGGCCCACTTGCGTGTTGGGCCGGCCCACTTGCTATATGGTGGACCCGACATACTAAATGGCCGGCCCTTTAACAGGAAAGTGGGACCCACCTGTGCTTTTGGCCCGGCCCACTATCTTGTTGGGCCGGCCCACTTTCTATATGGTGGACCCCACATACTAAATGGGCCGGCCCTTTAACAGGAAAGTGGGACCCACCTGTGCTTTTGGCCCGGCCCATTTGATCTAATGCGGACTCCACGTACTAAATGGGCCGGCCCGATAGCAGGAAAGTGGGACCCACATGCTAATTGGGCCAGCCCAATAACTTCTTGGGCCGGCCCACTTTCTTTAAGGTGGACCCCACTTGGTAAATGGGCCGGCCCGATAACAGGAAAGTGGGTCCCACATGTTTTGTGGGCCGACCCTTTTGCCTGTTGACCGGTCAAACGAGTGCATTCGGCCCGGCCCACATGCTTAGTGGGCCGGCCCATTAATCTTTTGACCAGTCAACCTTAGAGGTTAGGCCCAGCCCACGTAACTAATGGACCAGCCCAGCTATATAGTTGACCGGTCAAACTAAGTCAGCTGGCCGGGCCCGCATACTTAATGGGCCGGCCCGCTTAAGACGTGGCAGGCCTCGTGTGGGCCTACCATCTACCACGGGGTTTCAGCGGTTAACACCGTTAACTGCCAGTTAACGGCGTCTGCCACATGTCAGTTTGCATGACGTCAGCAGTCAACGGGCTCCCGGAAACACTTCTGCAACGGTCCGATTTTCCGTGGCGGAAGGGCGCCCAAGCGCGACGGACCGAAAAAATCGTCGTAGGACTTTTCCTAACGCAGTTTCGACAACAGAACCCATATCGTCGGGTTAGGCCCATAGGCGACGAAAAAGTACCACTTAGCGGACGATTTTGAGACGTTGTCTATCAGAACTTTTCTTGTAGTGAATGTGGCATGGAATATAAGAAATTATCGATACGTCGGAGACGTATCAGCATCCCCAAGCTTAGTTTCTGCTCGTCCCGAGCAGGTAAACGATAACAAAGATAATTTCTGGAGTGACATGCCATCATAACCTTGATCATACTATTGTAAGCATATGTAATGAATGCAGTGATCAAAGCAATGGTAAATGACATGAGTGAACAAATGAACCATATAGCAAAGACTTTTCATGAATAGTACTTTCAAGACAAGCATCAATAAGTCTTGCATAAGAGTTAACTCATAAAGCAATAATTCAAAGTAGAGGTATTGAAGCAACACAAAAGAAGATTAAGTTTCAGCGGTTGCTTTCAACTTATAACATGTATATCTCATGGATATTGTCAATGTAAAGTAATATAACAAGTGCAATAAGCAAGTATGTAAGAATCAATGCACAGTTAACACAAGTGTTTGCTTCTAAGATAGAGAGAAATGGGTAAACTGACTCAACATGAAAGTAAAAGAATGGCCCCTTCACAGAGGGAAGCATTGATTGCTATATTTGTGCTAGAGCTTTGATTTTTGAAAACATAAAGAGAGCATAAAAGTAGAATTTTGAGAGGTGTTTGTTGTTGTCAACGAATGGTAGTGGGCACTCTAACCCCCTTGCCAGACAAACCTTCAAAGAGCGACTCCCATGAATTATTTTTATTTTTGGGTGGCACTCCTTCCAACCTTTCTTTCACAAACCATGGCTAACCGAATCCTCGGGTGCCTGCCAACAATCTCATACCATGAAGGAGTGCCTTTTTATTTTAGTTTTATTATGATGACACTCCTCCCCACCTTTGCTTTCTCAAGCCATGGCTAACCGAATCCTTCGGGTGCCGTCCAACAATCACATACCATGGAGGAGTGTCTATTTAGGTTAATTAATTTGGGACTGGGAATCCCATTGCCAGCTTTTTTGCAAAATTATTGGATAAGCGGATGAAGCCACTAGTCCATTGGTGAAAGTTGCCCAACAAGATTGAAAGATAAACACCACATACTTCCTCGTGAGCTATAAAACATTGACACAAATCAGAGGTGATAAATTTTTAATTGTTTAAAGGTGGCACTCAAGCAATTTACTTTGGAATGGCAGAGAAATACCATGTAGTAGGTAGGTATGGTGGACACAAATGGCATAGTGTTTGGCTCAAGGATTTGGATGCACGAGAAGTATTCCCTCTCAATACAAGGCTTAGGCTAGCAAGGTTGTTTGAAGCAAACACAAGTATGAACTAGTACAGCAAGACTCACATAAGAACATATTGCAAGCATTATAAGACTATACATTTCTTCCTTGTTGTTCAAACACCTCACTAGAAAATATCTAGACTCTAGAGAAACCACTCATGCAAACCAAATTTTAACAAGCTCTATGTATTTCTTCACTAATAGGTGCAAAGTATATGATGCAAGAGCTTAATCATGAGCACAACAATGGCCAAGTATCAAGTTATTCAAGACATCATACCAATTACTACATGTAGCATTTCCCGTTTCCAACCATATAACAATTAACGAAGCAGTTTCAACCTTCGCCATGAACATTAAAAGCTAAGAACACATGTGTTCATATGAACCAGCGGAGCGTGTCTCTCTCCCACACAAGCATTTATTTAAACAAAACAAAAACAAACAGACGCTCCAAGTAAAGTACATAAGATGTGACCGAATAAAAATATAGTTTCAAGAGAAGGAACCTGATAATTTATCGATGAAGAAGGGGATGCCTTGGGCATCCCCAAGCTTAGATGCTTGAGTCTTCTTGAAATATGCAGGGATGAACCACCGGGGCATCCCCAAGCTTAGACTTTTCACTCTTCTTGATCGTAGTATATCATCCTCCTCTCTTGACCCTTGAAAACTTCCTCCACACCAAACTCAAAACAACTCATTAGAGGGTTAGTGCATAATCAAAAACTCACATGTTCAGAGGTGACACAATCATTCTTAACACTTCTGGACATTGCCCAAAGCTACTGGAAGTTAATGGAACAGAGAAATCCATCCCACATAGCAAAAGAGGCAATGCGAAATAAAAGGCAGAATCTGTCAAAACAGAACAGTCCGTAAAGATGAATTTCTAAGAGGCACCAGACTTGCTCAAATGAAAATGCTCAAATTGAATGAAAGTTGCGTACATATCTGAGGATCACACACACAAATTGGCAGATTTTTCTGAGTTACCTACAGAGAATTCTGCCCAAATTCGTGACAGCAAAGAAATTTGTTTCTGGGAAGTAATCCAAATCTAGTATCAACCTTGCTATCAAAGACTTTACTTGGCACAACAATGCACAAAACTAAGATAAGGAGAGTTTGCTACAGTAGTAACAACTTCCAAGACACAAATATAAAACAAAATTTCTGTAGTAAAATAAACACATGGGTTATCTCCCAAGAAGTTCTTTCTTTATAGCCATTAAGATGGGCTCAGCAGTTTTAATGATGCACTCGCAAGAAATAGTAGTTGAAGCAAAAGAGAGCATCAAGAGGTAAATTCAAAACAAATTTAAGCCTAACATGCTTCCTATGCAAAGGAATCTTGTAAATAAACAAGTTCATGAAGAGCAAAGTAACAAGCATAGGAAGATAAAACAAGTGTAGCTTCAAAAATTTCAGCACATAGAGAGGTGTTTTAGTAACATGAAAATTTCTATAGCCATATTTTCCTCTCTCATAATAATGTCCAGTAGCATCATGAGCAAACTCAACAATATAACTATCAAATGAAACATTCTTATCATGAGTCTCATGCATAAAATTATTACTCTCCACATAAGCATAGTCAATTTTATTACTTGTAGTGGGAGCAAATTTAACAAAGTAGCTATCATTATTATTCTCATCAAGTGTAGGAGGCATAGTATAATCATCATAAAATGTACTCTCCATAGTAGGCGGCACCAAAAGACTACTATCATTGTAATCATCATAAATAGGAGGCAAAGTATCATCAAAGTAAATTTCCTCCTCAATGCTTGGGGGACTAAAAAGATCATGCTCATCAAAGCCAGCTTCCCCAAGCTTAGAATTTTCCATAGCATTAGCAACAATAGTGTTCAAAGCATTCATATTAATAACATTCCCATTAGCATGCATATAAAGTTCCATGGGTTTTTTAATTCTCTCTTCAAACACATCATGTCCTAATTCAAGATAAAGTTCATAAAGATCTCTCATATTTTTGTTGTTTTCCATTATGCCTAACTAGTGTAAACAAGAAACAAAAAGATGCAATTGCAGGATCTAAAGGAAATAGCTTCGAGTACTTACAACGGCGGAAAATACCTTAGTAGCCGAGATCCGGAGTGTGAGTACCTTTTACCTTTCCTCCCCAGCAACGGCGCTAGAAAAGTGCTTGATGTCTACGGGTGCTTCTATTCTTGTAGACAGTGTTGGGCCTCCAAGAGCAGAGGTTTGTAGAACAGCAGCAAGTTTCCCTTAAGTGGATCACCCAAGGTTTATCGATCTCAGGGAGGAAGAGGTCAAAGATATCCCTCTCATGCAACCCTGCAACCACAAAGCAAGAAGTCTCTTGTGTCCCCAACACACCTAATAGGTGCACTAGTTCGGCGAAGAGATAGTGAAATACAGTTGGTATGAATAAATATGAGCAGTAGCAACGGCACCAGAAAAGTGCTTTGCTGTCCAGGGCTGGCGTGTGGTTGATGGTGGTAATATTGCAGGCAGTAAAGATGCAGTAAAACAGTAAACAAGCAGCGATAGCAGTATTTAGGAACAAGGCGTAGGGATTATACTTTCACTAGTGGACACTCTCAACATTGATCACATAACAAAATAAATAGATAGATGCTAGACTCTACACCCTCTTGTTGGATGATGAACACCACTAACTGTGTAGGATTACACGAACCCTCAATGCCGGAGTTAACAAGCTCCACAATATTCAATGTTCATATTTAAATAACCTTAGAGTGCACAACAGATCAACACAACTAAACCAAGTACTAACATCGCATGCACACTGTCACCTTCATGCTACGAAAGGAGGAATAGATCACATCAATACTATCATAGCAATAGTTAACTTCATAATCTACAAGAGATCACAATCATAGCCTAAGCCAAGTACTACACGATGCACACACTGTCACCATTACACCGTGGAGGAGGAATAGAGTACTTTAATAACATCACTAGAGTAACACATAGATGAATAGTGATACAAAACTCATATGAATCTCAATCATGTAAGGCAGCTCATGAGATCATTGTATTGAAGTACATAGAGAGAGAGATTAACCACATAGCTACCAGTACAGCCCTTAGCCTCGATGGAGAACTACTCCCTCCTCATGGGAGACAGCAGCGGTGATGAAGATGGCGGTGGAGATGGCAGCGGTGTCGATGGAGAAGCCTTCCGGGGGCACTTCCCCGTCCCGGCGGCGTGCCGGAACAGAGAGTCCTATCCCCCAGATCTTGGCTTCGCGATGGCGGCGGCTCTGGATGGTTTCTCGTACCGTGGCTTTTCCGTATCGAAGTTTTAGGTCGAGGGGCTTCTTATAGGCGAATAGGCGACGTCGGAGGGCTGACGAGGCGACGACACAATAGGGGGCGCGCCCCCCCTGGGCCGCGCCGGCCTACCATCTGGTGGCCCTGTGGCCCCTCTCTGGCGGCTCTCGGGTGCTCTGGAAGCTTCATGCAATCCTAAGATGCTGGGCGTTGATTTCGTCCAATTCCGAGAATATTTCCTTACTAGGATTTCTGAAACCAAAAACAGCAGAAAACAGGAACTGGCACTTCGGCATCTCGTCAATAGGTTAGTTCCGGAAAATGCATAAAATCATCATAAAGTGTGAACAAAACATGTAGATATCATCAATAATGTGGCATGGAACATAAGAAATTATCGATACGTCAGAGATGTATCAATGCTTCTCGTGCATCCAAAACCTTGAGCCAAAACCTATGCCATCTGTGTCCACCATACCTACCTACTATGTGGTATTTCGTGCCATTCCAAGTAAATACTTCATGTGCTACCTTTAAACCTTCAAAATGCTTCTCAATTTGTGTTAATGTTTCATAGCTCATGAGGAAGTATGTGGTGTTTATCTTTCAACCTTGTCATTTACTCTTGACGGACTTTCATTATGGACTAGTGGCACATCCTCTTATCCAATAATTTTGCAAAAAGAGCTGGCAATGGGATTCCCAGTCCCGATTAATCAAACTTCATTAATAATTCTCTTCACATGTTTTGCTCTGATTCATCAGTAAGCAACTTAATTTTGCAAATAGACACTCCTCCATGGTATGAGATTGATGGAAGGCACCCGAGGATTCGGTCAGCCATGGCTTGTGTAAGAAAAGGTTGGGAGGAGTGTCACCCTTAAATAAATAAAAACTAAAGTACGTGTGTAAACAAAAGAGAAGAGGGATGATCTACCTTGCTGGTAGAAATAACGTCCTTCATGGGAGCCGCTCTTGAAAGTCTGGTTGGCGAGGTAGTTGGAGTACCCATTACCATTCGTTGACAACAACAAACACCTCTCAAAACTTTACTTTTATGCTCTCTATATGATTTCAAAACTTGAAAAGCTCTAGCACATGATTTAATCCCTGCTTCCCTCTGCGAAGGGACATTCTTTTCAGTTTACCTACTTCCTTCCACCTTAGAAGCAAACACTTGTGTCAACTGTGCATTGATTCTTACACACTTGCTTATTTGCATTCATCATATTACTTTGTGTTGACAATTATCCATGAGATATGCATGTTGAAAGTTGAAAGCAACTGCTGAAACTTATATCTTCCTTTGTGTTGCTTTGATGCCTTTACTTTGAATCTATTGCTTTATGAGTTAACTCTTGTGCAAGACTTTTGAAGCTTGTCTTGAAAGTACTCTTCATGAAAAGTTTTGATATATGTTATCTATTTGTTAGCAACTATAGATTATTGCCCTGAGTCACTTCATTCATTTCATATGCTTTGTAATAGTATGATCAAGGTTATGTAAGTAGCATGTCACTACAAAAATTATTCTTTTTATCGTTTACCTACTCGAGGACGAGTAGGAACTAAGCTTGGGGATGCTGATACGTCTCCAACGTATCCATAATTTCTGATGTTCCATGCTTGTTTTATGACAATACTTACATGTTTTGCTTGCACTTTATAATGTTTTTATGCGTTTTCCGGAACTAACCTATTAGCAAGATACCACAGTGCCAGTTCCTGTTTTTTGCTGTTTTTGGTTCCAGAAAGGCTGTTCGGGCAATATTCTCGGAATTCGACGAAACAAAGACCCAAGATCTTAACTTTCCCGGAAGGCTCCAGAACACCGAAGGGGAGTCGGAGGAGGGCCAGAGGGCCACCACACCATAAGGCGGCGCGGCCAGGCCTGGGCCCGTGCCAGCCTATGGTGAGGAGCCCCCAGGCGCCCCCTTGCGCCGCCTCTTCGCCTATTTAATCCCTTTCAACCTAAAAACACGATACCAATTGACGAAACTCCAGAAAGACTCCAGGGGCGCCACCGCCATCGCGAAACACCAATTCGGGGGACAGAAGTCTCTGTTCCGCCACCCTGCCGGGACGGGGAAGTGCCCCCGGAAGCCATCTCCATCGACGCCACCGCCTCCATCATGCTCCGTGAGTAGTTCCCCCATGGACTACGGGTTCTAGCAGTAGCTAGTTGGTAATCTCTATCCCATGTACTTCAATACAATGATCTCATGAGCTGCCTTACATGATTGAGATCCATCTGATGTAATCGGTGTTGTGTTTGTTGGGATCCGATGGATGATACATTATGATTAGTCTATCTATAAAGTTTGTGAAGTTATTGTTGCTGCAATCTTGTTATGCTTGTCACTAGGGCCCGAGTGGTATGATCTTAGATTTAAGCTCTATAATTATTGCTTAGATTGTATCTACAAGTTGTATGCACATGTCTATGTCCGGAACCAAATGCCCCAAAGTGACAGAAATTGGGACAACTGGAGGGGAAGGCGTAGGTATGAGGATCACATGTTTTCACCAAGTGTTAATGCTTTGCTCCGGTGCTCTATTAAAAGGAGTACCTTAATAGCCAGTAGATTCCCTTGAGGCCCGGCTGCCACCGGTTGGTAGGACAAAAGATGTTGTGCAAGTTTCTCATTGCGAGCACGTACGACTATATATGTAAAACATGCTTACATGATTAATAATCTTGATGTTCTGTCTTAATTCTATTTCAATCCTATCAATTGCCCAACTGTAATTTGTTCACCCAACACTTGTCACTTGTTATTGGAGAGTTACCACTAGTGTAGATCGCTGGGAACCCCGGTCCATCTCTCATCATCATATACTCATTCTATATGTCATTGGAAGTAGTATCAACTATTTTCTGGTGCCATCGCCTCTGTGTTATTGCTACTGCTTCTTTGTATTCTTGTTACTACTGCTCTCATATTACTGCTACTTTCACATCACCCCTGTTACTAGTGCTTTTCCAGGTGCAGCTGAATTGACAACTCAGTTGTTAAGGCTTATAAGTATTCTTTACCTCCCCTTGTGTCGAATCAATAAATTTGGGTTTTACTTCCCTCGAAGACTGCTGTGATCCCCTATACTTGTGGGTTATCACTTACTCATCCATTTCACTTTCAGATGGAGCCCAATGAACCCATCAACACCAAGTTCTACCAGCTTGGGAATGGCGGGAGTTTGATCTTTGAGCATGACCTCAAAGCCCTCTCGGAGTTTCTCGGACGCCCGCACCCGGAGTTTCACGGGATCGAGGTCAACGACCAGCCCGGAGGGGAGCTTCAGTGGATCATCACCGCTGATCTGAGGGGCAAAATGGAGCCTCCTACTTCTGAGAGGATCCTCTTCTCCTTCAGGGAGAGCAACAGGCTGGAGGGACTCGCTCGTGCTCTTCAGGAAGCACTTGCCCGTCTATGCGGGTAGAACGTGGTGGCGATCTTAGCGTCCCGCTTTGCGCACCTCGTGAGGCGTGATTCTATGGGAGTGCCCATGGAACTGCAGCCCCACCCCGAGCTGAGGCACCACGCGGAGTATCTAGACTTCATGTTGTACCAGACACAGAAGGATCTGGACGCAGCCCGTCTGTACACCAACCAGACTCACGCTCACATCACTGAGCAAGGAGAGGCGATCAAGCTACTTGCAAGGGACCGCAAGACACTCCGCCAGCAGCGTGCCAAGAAGGACGCTACCATCGCACGTCTTCGGGCGAAGATAGTATCTTTGGAGGCCACTGTCAAGGCCCAAGAGGACCAGCTGAGAGAGATGGAAGATGAAGGTGAAGACCTTCAGGGAGGAGGAGCCTTCTTGAGTGATGACGATGACTTTGAGGAAGACGAGTTCAGTGAGGAGGAAGACTATGAGTTCCTGGAGGCCGGAGCAGATGACTTAGTCCCGATTGATGTAGATGATGAGGAGTAGTTGCACCTGATCACTGAGTAGGTGTGAGTTTGTATCCCGTCCGTTGTATCGTAGCAAGAGACATGGTTCTTCAAACCATGGGTGTGTTAGCATGTAATATGTGATGTTTGAATGAATGAATGGATGTTTGTGTTCCACATCAAAAGAATTCAAGTTGTAAATTTATGAACTTACCAAAATAAGCCATAGAAAATTCCCTCTTATCTCATGATCTTCTCTATGTTCAGATGGCCCCTCCCAATCGCAACAACAACCAAGATGCCATGATGCAACTGCTGCAGACCTTGATGGCCGACAGAGAGACTGACAGAGCTGAATGCCAAGCCAACATAGTTGCACTGCAACACCTTGCCAACCAAGGCCATGGAAACCATGATCATCCGGATCAAAGCTCAAGAACTTCCAGAACACCAACCCTCCGGTGTTTAGCAAGACCGAAGAGCCCCTCGATGCCGATGACTGGCTCCAGACCATGGAGAACAACCTAGAAGTAGCAGGAGTCGAAGCCGCATAGAAGGTCCTGTTTGCAACCAATTATCTTGCAGGACCAGCCCGAGCCTGGTGGACCAGCACCCATGCCATGAACGCCGGACAGATCATGACTTGGGCAGACTTCAAGCTCAAGTTCAGCAAGTATCACGTGCCCCCGGGTCTAATCAAAAATATGAGGGACGAGTTCCGAGAACTCAAGCAAGGACGGATGACGGTGGTAGAATACCGCGGCAGGTTCCTTACACTGTCAAGGTACGCCCCCGACGAGACCGACACCACCGAGAAGAGGCAGGAGAGATTCCTGAACAGACTACATGACAAGATGCAGACTGTGCTAGTCAACATCACCTTTGCCGACCTTGAAGCCTTAGTGGACTCCCCCATCCAGATGGAGGGCAAGATAAACCAAGCCAACGAGAACCGCAAACGCCGCATGATGCACCAGAGTGGGCCCAGCAATACTCCGAAGTCTCGCCCCAGCTCAAGTGGAGGTTTCGTCCCAAGAAACAACAAGCCCCAGATGCAGACTTCACGTACGGGTTTTCAGAACCGGAGTGGAGGAAACCCCAGGCCAGGAGGCCACCACAACAACAGCAACTACAACAACAACAACAACAACTTCAACCGCGCTCCGCCCAGAGCCCCCAACAACAACAACAACAACAACAACACCAACATTGCTCCAAGGACTGGGAGCAACGCCATCCCCGTCGCCACCAAGGACAAGGCCACCATCACTTGTTATGAGTGTGGCGTGGTGGGACACTACTCCAACGAGTGCCCCAAGAGGTTAGCCAAGAATGCCACCAACACCGCTACACCTGCTCAGCAGCAACGCCGCGCCTCCACCGGCAGAAAGTTCGCACCCAACAACCCCAATAACCGCAACGGCCGTCTCTTCCACATGAACGCTGAAGAAGCCCAGGAAGCACCAGATGTTGTACTGGGTATGTTTTCTGCTAACTCAATACCTGCCAGAGTGTTGTTTGATTCGGGAGCATCGCATTCATTTTTCACTGAAGACTTTGAATGCACAAGTAAAATCCAACCCATCAGTTTGAAGCATGTTATGATAGTCCAAATATCTGGGCCAACCACCAAAGCTAGAAAATTTTGCAAAGATGTACCCATCAGAATCTATGAAGTAGATTTTTATGCCAATTTGATTGTTCTGGGAACCAAAGGTTTGGAAGTCATGCTAGGAATGGACTGGATGTCACAACACCATGGATTGATTGACTGTGCGAAGAAAGCCATCACCATGACTAGTAGCACTGGTATCCTAGTAGAGCATGCATCTGAAAGGCTGCCCATAAAGTTTACCTGCAACCAAAGTGTAGCCAAGCCAACTCTGGATCAGATCAGGGTAGTCTGTCGATACCCTGATGTGTTTCCGGATGATCTACCCGGTATGCCTCCTGATTGGGATATTGAGTTCATCATCGAGTTAATCCCCGGAACTGGACCTATAGCCCAGAGAGCCTATAGTATGAACCCAACAGAGCTAGTGGAGCTGAACAAACAAATTGATGAGATGTTAGCCAAAGGTTTGATTCAACCTAGTGCATCACCCTGGAGATCACCAGTTTTGTTTGTGGACAAGAAGGATGGTGCCACTCGGTTATGTACGGATTACCGTAAGTTTAACGATGTCACCATCATGAACAAGTACCCCCTACCTAAGATAGAAGACCTATTCGATCAGTTGATCGGTGCCAAAGTGTTTTGTAAGATTGATCTTAGGACTGGTTATCATCAGCTGAAGATTCGTGCCACTGATATCTGATACGTCTCCAACGTATCTATAATTTCTTATGTTCCATGCTACTTTATTGATGATACTCACATGTTTTATACATACTTTATGTCATATTATGCATTTTCCGGCACTAACCTATTAACGAGATGCCGAAGAGCCAGTTGTTGTTTTCTGCTGTTTTTGGTTTCAGAAATCCTAGTAAGGAAATATTCTCGGAATTGGATGAAATCAACGCCCAGGGGCCTATTTTTCAACGAAGCTTCCAGAAGTCCAAAAGGGAAACGAAGTGGGGCAACGAGGCGGCCACACAACAGGACGGCGCGGTCCAGGTGCTGGCCGCGCGGCCCTAGCATGTGGGCCCCTGGTGGCGCCCCCTGACCTACCTCTTCGCCTACATACGCCTTCGTCGAGAATAGTCCCAGTACCGAGAGCCACGATACGGAAAACCTTCCACAGACGCCGCCGCCGCCAATCCCATCTCGGAGGATTTAGGAGATCGCCTCCGGCACCCTGCCGGAGAGGGGAATCATCTCCCGGAGGACTCTTCACCGCCATGGTCGCCTCCGGAGTGATGTGTGAGTAGTTCACCCCTGGACTATGGGTCCATAGCAGTAGCTAGATGGTTGTCTTCTCCTAATTGTGCTATCATTGTTGGATCTTGTGAGCTGCCTAACATGATCAAGATCATCTATTTGTAATGCTACATGTTGCGTTTGTTGGGATCCGATGAATATGGAATACTATGATATGTTGATTATCAATCTATCTATGTGTTGTTTATGATCTTGCATGCTCTCCGTTATTAGTAGAGGCTCTGGCCAAGTTGTTACTTATAACTCCAAGAGGGAGTATTTATGCTCGATAGTGGGTTCATGCCTCCATTAAATCTGGGACAATGACAGAAAGTTCTAAGGTTGTGGATGTGCTGTTGCCACTAGGGATGAAACATCAATGCTATGTCTAAGGATGTATTTGTTGATTACATTACGCACCATACTTAATGCAATTGTCTGTTGTTTGCAACTTAATACTAGAGGGGGTTCGGATGATAACCTGAAGGTGGACTTTTTAGGCATAGATGCATGCTGGATAGCGGTCTATGTACTTTGTCGTAATGCCCAATTAAATCTCACACTACTCATAATAACATGTATGTGCATGGTCATGCCCTCTCTATTTGTCAATTGCCCAACTGTAATTTGTTCACCCAACATGCTATTTATCTTATGGGAGAGACACCACTAGTGAACTGTGGACCCCGGTCCATTCTTTACATCGAATACAATCTACTGCAATACTCGTTCTACTGTTTTCTGCAAACAATCATCATCCACACTATACATCTAATCCTTTGTTACAGCAAGCCGGTGAGATTGACAACCTCACTGTCACGTTGGGGCAAAGTAATTTGGTTGTGTTGTGCAGGTTCCACGTTGGCGCCGGAATCCCTGGTGTTGCGCCGCACTACACTCCACCGCCATCAACCTTCAACGTGCTTCTTGGCTCCTACTGGTTCGATAAACCTTGGTTTCTTACTGAGGGAAAACTTGCCGCTGTACGCATCACACCTTCCTCTTGGGGTTCCCAACGGACGCGTGCTGTATGCGTACCAATATCCCAAAAACTGCCTTTACCACCAGATATGGGTTGTATGAGTACAACGTCATGTCATTTGGATTAACCAATGCCCCTGCTTATTTCATGAACCTCATGAACAAGATCTTCATGAACTTTTTGGATAAGTTTGTCGTTGTCTTCATCGACGACATCCTTATCTACTCCAAATCCGAAGAAGAACATGACCAACATTTGGAGATCATCCTAAAAACCCTTAGACAACACAACTTGTATGCCAAGTTCAGCAAATGCGAGTTTTGGTTGAAGGAAGTAGGATTCCTGGGATATATTTTGTCTGCAGGAGGAATTTCCGTAGATCCCGCCAAGATCAAAACTGTTACAGAATGGCAAGCCCCAACCACCCAGACCGAGGTCTGCGCTTTTCTTGGATTAGCCAGATATTACCGCAGATTTGTCGAAGGCTTTTCAAGCATCGCTAGACCAATGACCCAACTGTTGAAGAAGGACAAGAAGTTCGAATGGAGTGACAAATGTGAAGAAAGTTTCCAGCAACTCAAGAGTAGATTGACCTCAGACCCAATTCTAATCATGCAAGACATCACCAAGCCCTTTGACGTCTATTGCAACGCTTCCAAGATTGGTCTTGGATGTGTGCTTATGCAAGAAGGCAAAGCGATATCATATTTGTCAAGACAACTGAAGCAACATGAGCAGAATTATCCAACCCATGACTTAGAACTTGCAGCCGTAGTCTTAGCCTTGAAAGTTTGGCATCATTACCTCATGGGTAATCGATGCGAGATCTACTCCGACCACAAGAGCCTGAAGTACATTTTTACCCAGAAGGAGCTGAATATGAGGCAGCGCATATGGATAGAATTGATCAAGGATTACGACATGGAAATTCACTACCACCCCGGCAAGGCCAATGTGGTAGCTGATGCCCCGAGTAGACTGCCGTGTCAGTTGAACTCCATGATCGCAATAGAGCAATGTTGTCTACTGTTGGCTTCTTTTCCTGTAGACAGTGTTGGGCCTCCAAGAGCAGAGGTTTGTAGAACAGCAGCAAGTTTTCCCTTAAGTGGATCAACCAAGGTTTATCGAACTCAGGGAGGAAGAGGTCAAAGATATCCCTCTCAAGCAACCCTGCAATCACGATACAAGAAGTCTCTTGTGTCCCCAACACACCTAATACACTTGTCAGATGTATAGGTGCACTAGTTCGGCGAAGAGATAGTGAAATACAAGTAGTATGGATAAGTCTGGAACTGGATCGACCTCCAAATCCAAAACGCACATCTCCAACTCCCACCCGCTATAAGCTAGTCCAGTCCACGTGCAGTCCACGCCATGCTTTGACTTATCCAAGTCCGTCCAAACCCACGTTGCTACAGTGTTGGACATCCATTGTCGAGTAGACGTGCGAATGTGCGCATGCTTGCGGCCCGTTCTGCTGCTGCTATGCAGCTAGTTTTTTTTTGGAGTAATGCGATGCAGCTAGCTCTGTATGCTAGCTTGCATAGGATGAACGAACTATTTCAACACAATGAATTTATTTTTTGAGAAGTCAACACAATGAGAACAGTAAACTTTGTTACTTCTGATATAAGAAGCAAAGACAATGTCTCCTTTGATTTTTCACATACACAAGAAACTGGTGATTATAAACAGCACACATCCTCCATGATCATTGTCTTAACTAAAGTACAAAAAGTTTCAGCATTTCATTGTCTTAAATAAAACAATTACCAAAATTGTCTGTAATTAACACAAGAAGATATCCATCATCATCCACAATTACCAATAGTTTTCAGACATTCTTGAACATCCACTGATCTTCAGCTGTTCTACTGATACCAACACATCAAAACTTTGCGACATCAATCAGAGTTAAAGACCTGATCTAGGACAATGCTGGACTAGTATTTTGTAACCATCCATCATGAACAAACCAGAGAGAAATAGCATGTAGATAATCAGGAATACAATCTTTGTTCATCCATTGAGATTTCCAAACACCATCTGTGTAGAATTATGGCTTCTGCAGTTTCAGTAAAACAGCGATCAGTGAGCGAGTTGATAATGAGTCAACTGTTATGGCCAAGTGAGTAAGCATACCTGACACTTCAATTTGAACAAAAATCTTATGCTAAAGCTCATGCCGTCAATCTATGAATGAGAAATAGAGCTGAGCTTTTTACCTCCTTGAGGTGCTGAAATAAGTCCAACTGAGCTACTAACTACTTCACATCAAGAACAAGAAAGAGGCCTTAATTTCAAATCGATTACTTTGCCAGCTCTCTACTCCTCTTTACATACATGTTTCTTTAGAAAATAGGGCAACGACCAAACTAGTGCACTTCAGAAGGCCAAATTGACGAAATGAATAAAATCAGAGGGGAGTCGAGTAAATCCAGAAGGTAGGAGGTAGGAGGTGGCAGATCTAGAAGGCCCCAAGTTGGCACCCGAGCATGCGACGACCGGCGTAAGAAGAGGAACCACCGGCGGGCGGGTGAGGCGGCCGACAAGATATGGGTAGTCGGCGGCGGATGGAGGATGCGACGACGGGCACGAGAGAGGGAGTCAGCGGTGGACGGAGGGTGTGGCGACGGACACAAGGTAGGGAGTCAGGGAGTCGGCGGCGGGCGGAGGTGCGGCGGCGGCCACGAGACGGTGAGCCGGCGGCCACAGGACGGGGAGCCGCCACCGAGCGGTTCGTGTGTTGCGGCCTTTGCGGGCGATGCGAGAGGAAGGACATGAGTCCACTGGATTTTGGATTGTCCAAGTTAGAGATCCAAGTCCATCCAACGTAATTGGCCCTAAGGTCCTTTTGCGGCCCAGATCCATCGAAGCCCTGTCTAGTTACATCCAGTTTATTTCAGGTCCAAGATCCATGGATATTAGACATCCACTTCCAGATTTAAGTATGGATGTATATGAGTGGTAATAACAATCTGAAATAAATATTGCAGCGAGTAAACATGCAGTAGAACTTGTTGGAAACGGTGTTTCAATGCTTAGAAACAAGGCCTAGGGATCATACTTTCACTAGTGGACACTCTCAACATTGCAATCATAATGGAATATAAATAAGCACTTCACTATGCTATTCTGAATTACTCTCTGGCAAGATAACGAACACTAATTCATCATGTAGGCAAACCTTAAAGATGTATTCCCAAGTACTAATAAACACCCCATGCTGTCACTGTGAGCATTCATAGGAGGTACTAACACACCACAATTTGATAGAGACATCCAACTCAAATCATAACTCAGTGAATAAGTATTCTGTGAAATATAGCCTAAGAGACCCACACGGTGCACACACTGTCACCTTTACACACGTGGGACAAGGAGTCTCCAGAGATCACATAAGTAAAATCTACTTGAATAACATAACGACATCTTGATTACAAAGCTCATCATATGGATCTCAATCATGTAAGGCAGCTCATGAGATCATTGTATTGAAGTACATGGGGGAGAGAGATGAACCACATAGCTACCGGTACAGCCCTTAGCCTCGATGGAGAACTACTCCCTCCTCATGGGAGACAGCAGCGGTGATGAAGATGGCGGTGGTGTCGATGGAGATGCCTTCCGGGGGCAATTCCCCGTCCCGGCGGCGTGTCGGAATAGAGACTTCTGTCCCCCGAATCTTGGCTTCGCGATGGCGGCGGCTCTGGAAGGTTTCTCGTACCATGGCTTATTCCCCCGAAGTTTTTAGGTCAGGAAGGCTTTTATAGGCGGAGAGTCGGAGTCGGAGAGGCTACGGGGCAGCCACACAACAGGGGGGCACCCCCCTGGTCCGCGCCGCCACAATGTGTGGTGGCCCTGGGCCTCTCCTCTGGCCCCTCTTTCGGTGCTCTGGAAGCTTCCTTGAAATATAAGATACTGGGCGTTGATTTCATCCAATTCCGAGAATATTTCCTTACTAGGATTTCTGAAACCAAAAACAGCAGAAAACAGGAACTGGCACTTCGGCATCTCGTCAATAGGTTAGTTCCGAAAAACGCATAAAATCATCATAAACTGTGAACAAAACATGTAGGTATTGTCATAAAACAAGCATGGAACGTCGGAAATTATAGATACGTTGGAGACGTATCAGCATCCCCAAGCTTAGTTCCTACTCGTCCTCGAGTAGGTAAACGATAAAAAGAATAATTTCTGAAGTGACATGCTACTTACATAATCTTGATCATACTGTTGTAAAGCATATGAGATGAACGAAGTGATTCAAAGCAATGGTAAAGACAATGAGTAAACAACTGAATCATATAACAAAGACTTTTCATGAATAGTACTTTCAAGACAAGCATCAATAAGTCTTGCATAAGAGTTAACTCATAAAGCAATAGATTCAAAGTAAAGGCATTGAAACAACACAAAGGAAGATTTAAGTTTCAGCAGTTGCTTTCAACTTTCAACATGCATATCTCATGGATAATTGTCAACATAAAGTAATATGATGAATGCAAATATGCAAGTATGTAAGAATCAATGCACATTTGACACAAGTGTTTGCTTCTAAGATGGAAGGAAGTAGGTAAACTAACTCAAAATAAAGTAAAAGAATGGCCCTTTGCAGAGGGAAGCATGGATTACTATTTTTGTGCTAGAGCTTTTATTTTGAAAACATAGAAACAATTCTGTCAACGGTAGTAATAAAGCATATGTGTTATGTATAAGATATCCTACAAGTTGCAAGCCTCATGCATAGTATACCAATAGTGCCCGCACTTTGTCCTAATTAGCTTGGATTTACATGGATTATCATTGCATAGCATATGTTTTAACCAAGTGTCACAAAGGCGTACCTCTATGCCGCCTGTACAAAGGTCTAAGGAGAAAGCTCGCATTGGATTTCTCGCTTTTGATTATTCTCAACTTAGACATCCATACTGGGACAACATAGACAATAGATAATGGACTCCTCTTTAATGCATAAGCATTCAACAACCAATAATATTCTCATAAGAGATTGAGGATTGTTGTCCAAAACTGAAACTTCCACCATGGATCATGGCTTTAGTTACCGGCCCAATGTTCTTCTCTAACAATATGCATACTCAAACCATTGATCATGATAAATCACCCTTACTTCAGACAAGACGAACATGCATAGCAACTCACATGATATTCAACAAAGTAATAGTTGATGGCGTCCCCAGGAACATGGTTATCGCACAACAAGCAACTTATTAGGAAATAAGATACATAAGTACATATTCAATACCACAATAGTTTTTAAGCTATTTTCCCATGAGCTATATATTGCAAAGACAAAGGAATGAAATTTTAAAGGTAGCACTAAAGTAATTTACTTTGGAATGGCGGAGAAATACCATGTGGTAGGTAGGTATGGTGGACACAAATGGCATAGTTTTTTTTGCTCAAGGATTTGGATGCACGAGAAGTATTCCCTCTCAGTACAAGGCTTAGGCTAGCAAGGTTGTTTGAAGCAAACACAAGTATGAACCGGTACAACAAAACTTACATAAGAACATATTGCAAGCATTATAAGACTATACATTGTCTTCCTTGTTGTTCAAACACCTCACTAGAAAATATTTAGACTCTAGAGAGACCAATCATGCAAACCAAATTTCAACAAGCTCTATGTATTTCTTCATTAATAGGTGCAAAGTATATGATGCAAGAGCTTAAAATGGAGCACAACAATTGCCAAGTATCAAATTAGCCAAGACATTATACCATTTACCACATGAAGCATTTTTCTGATTCCAACCATAATAACAATTAACGAAGCAGTTTCAACCTTCGCCATGAACATTAAGAATAAAGCTAAGAACATATGTGTTCATATGCAACAGCGGAGCGTGTCTCTCTCCCACACAATGAATGCTAGGATCCAATTTATTCAAAAAAAAAACAAAAACAAAAGCAAACAGACGCTCCAAGTAAAGCACATAAGATGTGACGGAATAAAAATATAGTTTCACTAGAGGTGACCTGATAAGTTGTTGATGAAGAAGGGGATGCCTTGGGCATCCCCAAGCTTAGATTCTTGAGTCTTATTGAAATATGCAGGGATGAACCACGGGGGCATCCCCAAGCTTATACCTTTCACTCTTCTTGATCATATTGTATCATCCTCCTCTCTTGACCCTTGAAAACTTCCTCCACACCAAACTCAAAACAAACTCATTAGAGGGTTAGTGCATAATCAAAAATTCACATGTTCAGAGGTGACACAATCATTCTTAACACTTCTGGACATTGCACAAAGCTACTGGAAGTTAATGGAACAAAGAAATCCATCAAACATAGCAAAACAGGCAATGTGAAATAAAAAGGCAGAATCTGTCAAAACAGAACAGTCCGTAAAGACAAATTTTTTAGAGGCACTTAACTTGCTCAGATGAAAAAGCTCAAATTTAATGAAAGTTGCGTACATATCTTAGGATCACTCACGTAAATTGGCAGATTTTTCTAAGTTACCTACAGAGTATACTACTCAAATTCGTGACAGCAAGAAATCTGTTTCTGTGCAGTAATCCAAATCTAGTATCAACCTTACTATCAAAGACTTTACTTGGCACAACAATGCAATAAAATAAGGATAAGGAGAGGTTGCTCCAGTAGTAACAACTTCCAAGACACAACAAAATAGTAGCAAAATAAAAACATGGGTTATCTCCCAAGAAGTGCTTTCTTTATAGCCATTATGATGGGCTCAGCAATTTTAATGATGCACTCCCAAGAAATCAGAGTTGAAGCAAAAGAGAGCATCAAGAAGCAAATTCAAAACACATTTAAGTCTAACCCACTTCCTATGAAAAGGAATCTTGTAAATAAACAAGTTCATTAAGCATAATGCAACAAGCATAGAAAAATAAAACAAGTGTAACTTCAAAAATTTCAGCGTATAGAGAGGTGTTTTAGTAACATGAAAATTTATACAACCATATTTTCCTCTCTCATAAAGATTTTCAGTAGCATCATGAACAAACTCAACAATATAACTATCACATAAAGCATTCTTATCATGAGTCTCATGCATAAAATAATTACTACTCCCAACATAAGCATAGTCATTCTTATTAATTGTAGTGGGAGCAAATTCAACAAGGTAGATATCATTAAATATAGGAGGCATATTGTAATCATAATTAAATTTATCCTCCATAGTAGGCGGCACCAAAAGACCACTATCATTATAATCATCATAAATAGGAGGCAAAATATCATCAAAGAAAATTTTCTCCTCAATGCTTGGGGGACTAAAAATATCATGCTCATCAAAGCCAGCTTCCCCAAGCTTAGTATTTTCCATAGCATTAGCAACACTGGTGTTCAAAGCATTCATCCTAATAACATTGCCATTAGCATGCAAATAAGGTTCCATATGTTTTTTAATTTTCACATCACACAATTCATGTCTTAACTTAGGAAATAAATTAAAAAGCTCACAGTTGTTTTCCATTATGCCATACTAGTGTAAAACAAGAAACAAAAAGATGCAATTGCAGGATCTAAAGGAAATAGCTTCGAGCACTCACACACCGGCAACAGTGCTAGGAAATAGCTTAGTAGTCAGAGGATGTGAATACATTTTACCTTACCTCCCCGGCAACGGTGCCATAAAATAGCTTGCTATCTAATGTTGGCTTCTTTTCCTGTAGACAGTGTTGGGCCTCCAAGAGCAGAGGTTTGTAGAACAGCAGCAAATTTTCCCTTAAGTGGATCACCCAAGGTTTATCGAACTCAGGGAGGAAGAGGTCAAAGATATCCCTCTCAAGCAACCCTGCAATCACGATACAAGAAGTCTCTTGTGTCCCCAACACACCTAATACACTTGTCAGATGTATAGGTGCACTAGTTCGGCGAAGAGATAGTGAAATACAAGTAGTATGGATGTATATGAGTGGTAATAACAATCTGAAATAAATATTGCAGCGAGTAAAAATGCAGTAGAACTTGTTGGAAACGGTGTTTCAATGATTAGAAACAAGGCCTAGGGATCATACTTTCACTAGTGGACACTCTCAACATTGCAATCATAATGGAGTATAAATAAGCACTTCACTATGCTATTCTGAATTACTCTCTGGCAAGATAACGAACACTAATTCATCATGTAGGCAAACCTTATAGATGTATTCCCAAGTACTAATAAACACCCCACGCTGTCACTGTGAGCATTCATAGGAGGTACTAACACACCACAATTTCATAGAGACATCCAACTCAAATGATAACTCAGTGAATAAGTATTCTGTGAAATATAGCCTAAGAGACCCACACGGTGCACACACTGTCACCTTTACACACGTGGGACAAGGAGTCTCCGGAGATCACATAAGTAAAATCCACTTGAATAACATAACGACATCTAGATTACAAAGCTCATCATATGGATCTCAATCATGTAAGGCAGCTCATGAGATCATTGTATTGAAGTACATGGGAGAGAGAGATGAACCACATAGCTACCGGTACAGCCCTTAGCCTCGATGGAGAACTACTCCCTCCTCATGGGAGATAGCAGCGGTGATGAAGATGGCGGTGGTGTCGATGGAGATGCCTTCCGGGGGCGATTCCCCGTCCCGGCGGCGTGCCGGAACAGAGACTTCTGTCCCCCGAATCTTGGCTTCGCGATGGCGGCGGCTCTGGAAGGTTTCTCGTACCGTGGCTTATTCCCCCGAAGTTTTTAGGTCAGGAAGGCTTTTATAGGCGGAGAGTCGGAGTCGGAGGGTCTACGGGGCAGCCACACAACAGGGGGGCGCGCCCCCCCTGGGCGGCGCCGCCACCATGTGTGGTGGCCCTGGGCCTCTCCTATGGCCCCTCTTCGGTGCTCTGGAAGCTTCCTTGAAATATAAGATACTGGGCGTTGATTTCGTCCAATTCCGAGAATATTTCCTTACTAGGATTTCTGAAACCAAAAACAGCAGAAAACAGGAACTGGCACTTCGGCATCTCGTCAATAGGTTAGTTCCGGAAAACGCATAAAATCATCATAAAGTGTGAACAAAACATGTAGGTATTGTCATAAAACAAGCATGGAACATCAGAAATTATAGATACGTTGGAGACGTATCAAGCAACCCAGCCTGTTTCACGAGTTTGAACAGTTTAGACTTGAACTAGTTAGTGAAGGATTCCTAGCCAGCATAGAGCTTCAACCCACCTTGATTAGCCAGATCAAGGAAGCCCAGAAGGGAAACGCTAGCATCGACAGAATCAAGAGCCAAATAGCTGCAGGGAAAGCACCGGGATTCACCGAAGACGAAGCAGGAGTTCTTTGGTACAAAGGACGCCTATGTGTGCCAGCAGATTCTGAACTGAAGCAAGTCATCCTGAAAGAAGCCCATGACACCATCTACTCAATTCATCCCGGAGGTACCAAGATGTATCAAGACTTGAAGGAACAATTCTGGTGGCATGGAATGAAGAGAGAAATTGGAAGCTACATCGCCAAGTGTGATATCTGTCAACCAGTCAAGGTGGAACATCAGTGACCCGCAGGATTGCTGCAGCAACTGCAGATTCAAGAATGGAAGTGGGACTCGGTAGGAATGGACTTCATCACTGGTTTGCCCAAATCCAGCAAAGGAAATGATTCAATCTGGGTAGTTGTCAATAGATGTTGGGGGGATAACCCCCGGTATGCCAAAGGCATGCCAAACCGGATGGTTTGAGCCATCGAGATACCGGTTTAATATTCTTACCGGAAGGTAAGGTAGGAGTTTGAGCCAAGTGAAGCCAAGCCGGCATCCCCAAGGGGGTATGCCGTAACCCGGTAAAGAAGATACCGGACTGAAGGGCCTGTCGGCAGGACTGGTCAAAGATTCTCTTTAGAGCAAGAAGACAAGGATGAGCTAAGCAAAGTGGCTTTAATCAGAGCCCTGACGCCAAAGAGAGGGATGACGCTAAAAGAAGCCGGAGGACATCAGCAGCCCTGATTAAAGAGGACTCCGGCGTCATCTATGATTAAAGTAGCTTTGTAAAGTAGTTTGTCTAGTCAAAGATGCCATTAGGGTTCCTTGCACTGTAAGCCACCCTCTCCCCTATATAAGGAGAGGGGGCAGCCCTCCTTACGGACGACGCACGATAGTAGCAAGGCACGAACCACAACCTTGTAACCATGTTGAGATCAATGAAGCTCGCGATCTAGTAAAGAGTTCTTCCTCTTGTCTCTCTTCTTGTATACCGGCCTTTGGTTGTGTTCTTGAGGAAAGCATCCGGAAGTTCTTCCCATCTAATCGCAAACCCTCCCCCAAATCCTCTAGCGTCCATTCGGCCCCAATCTAAGCCATCCTATGGCATCTGCTCGTTCACCACGACGACAGTTGGCGCCCACCGTGGGGCATGAAGTGGCGCTTGATGGAGTTCACATTCGGGCGGGCGTCCTCGAGATCTCCGGCGAGCGAACGGTGTCCGCGCTTGTGCAGCGCATCTACGCCATGGACTTCATCAACGACAACGCAGGCTGCTTCGCCAACGGCGGCATCTTCCCCAAGAACGGCCGCATCATCGAGTTCGGCAGCCACCGCGTCTACCTCGGCACCGTCCCTGTGCGCCAGCGCCTCTCGCCGGTGCTGGTGGCACCGGACCCGCCAAGATGGCTCTGTGCAGGCCGCGCCGCCGGCAGCGTCGAGGTAATGATGACCGGCGTGGTTGGTGCAGGAAAAGAAGCTGTGGGTGAAGGTGCTGGTCGTGCGGTTTCAACCCGTGCGGCCAAGCCACCGCTGGAGCGCGACGCAGGCGTAGCGGGAGCGTCATCCGCGCCACCGGAAACACCGCTTCAAGCGGCGATGAACGTCCTCGCCACCCCCATCGCACAGAACATCGATCCGGCAGCGGCTCAGGCGGAGCTGGAGGCGCAGCGCCAAAAGGTGCTCGAGAGCGGCAAGGACATCATCCGGGCGCAGCGCGAGCTGAACCTTACCCTACGTGAGTACAACGCTGCCCATGGCTTTGCTTCTGTTAGCGCGCACGCTGCTAGGATGCCGGAAAACCGGCTAAAAGCTCGCAACCTAGATCAAGATTTGCGCAAAGAGATTCATGCCGGCAAAAGTGCCTCTGCATCTGTTAGCATCGTGGAAAAACCTAAGTATAGCAGCCCGGATAAAACTATAAAAGCTGCTAAGGCTGCAGTAGAGCTGTGTGAATCGCTTTCCGGAGATGCTTTGCCAAAACAGCAAGAGCGTGTTAGAGAGCTGCTGGAAACTATTGAGCAGCAAAATGCTGAGCAGCTGGCTAAGCTGAACAAGGCCGCGGCCTCAAAGTCCGCGCGTTCAACAAAGAATGCCGGAAGCAAGTCCCATGGGCAGGCGTCGTCCCCCCATCCGGACAGAAGAAGAGAAAAAGAAATGAATGCACAGCAGATGACTGTGTATGATCCGGTTCTTGCCGGAAAACAACAAGCCGGGCAACATGATGCCGGTAGAAAAAGCCAAGGGGCAGAACGAGGCTACGCCAGAGGAGGCTATGCCGGAAACAATCATGCCGGTAGATATGAAACCGGGCAAAACTATCGAGCTGCAAGGGCAGCGTACGATGAGGAGGAAATAGATCCCCCGAGGTACCGGCAGGCAAGGGCCGCGGTACCGGAATGTGATGATGAGGCTGATTCTGCAAGACCGGTAGCTTTCCGGAATGCATTGGGAGAGCGCCTGGGAGAGAGATACCTACCGGAACGGGATGCGAGGCACCGTCTGGACAGAGTGTATTTGTCAGAAATGATCGAAGAGGAAGGTCCTCCAGGCCCAAAGTGCTTTGGCCCAAGGATCATGAATGAAAAACCACCAGTTCGCAATTTTATGTTGCCCCGTGACACAAAAACATATGATGGCACCACGAAGCCGGAAGACTGGCTCGCGGATTACGTGACCGCGGTATACGTAGCAGGCGGTGGAGGAACCGTAGCAGGAGGAGGAAACCGGCGTTGGGCCGTGAGGATCATACCATCGTTTTTGGTTGGACCGGCAAGAATCTGGCTAAACAACTTGCCGGCAGGAAGCATAAATGGCTGGCTGGATTTTGAGGAGGCGTTTGTGAGCAATTTCAGCAGCACCTATCAAAGGCCGAACAGGCCGCAGCAACTTGCTCTGTGCGTACAGCGCCCGAACGAAACAGACCGGGATTATCTGGCCCGGTGGAACACTACAAGGAACTCCTGTGAAGGGGTAATCGAGGCACAAGCCATTGCTTGGTTTAGCAGTGGGTGCAGAAGAGGTTCACCGTTGTGGCAAAAGCTACATCGGAACATGCCGACAACGTTGGCAGAGATGATACGTGTGGCGGATAGCTATGCGTTGGGAGACCCAACGCAGCCGGCAGTGCAGCCTGAGCCGGAACAGCTGCGCCACGAACAACACCGGGATAACCGGAATAACAAAAGAAGAGAAGATTTTCCGGATCGAAGGTACGGTCCGCAGCAAGTTGCTGCTGTGCAGGAAAACTCTGAGGCCAACGGCAGTCAGAGGCAAAGAACCGGATCGCAGCCGTGGGCGGGTCCTAAGAAACAATGGGTGGAAAAGAAACCCTGGGTCCAGAAAAGAAACTGGCAAGAACCCGCAAAATACACCATGGAAGCTGCCATGGACCAACCTTGCCGGTGGCACACGCCGAATCCGGCACACCCGTCAAACCACCTGACGAAGGATTGTACCTGGACCAAGTACTTGATGCAAAAGGGAACGGTAAAAGATGCACAACCACCACAAGACATGCCGCGGCAGCAACAGCTCCCGCCACCACCGCCACTTACCGGAGCAAACGCCTTACCGGTGCAGCCAAACCGGCAGCAGTACCAGCAGGTTAACCGGGTGGAGCAAGATGATCAGCCACCTCCACCGGCACCTTTAGGCCGGAATGTTTACGAGGGTCCGGATATGTGCTGTGTTGTCTTTGTCACTGAGCCAACAGACAGGCAAAGTGTACACCGCCGCTCCATGGAGGTCAACGCCGTGATGCCGGCAGTCCCCAAGTACATGCTGTGGTCAAATCAGGAAATTACCTTGTCATTTAAGGATCACCCCAAGATCATGCCGAATCCGGGTGGATACGCTCTTGTTGTGGACCCAATCATGAAAGGGCCACAAACTCGAGTAAAGTTTAGCAAGGTGCTGATAGACAACGGCAGCAGCATAAACATCATGTACAAGCACACCATGCGTACGCTGGGCATAACAGAAAACATGCTTCAGCCAACGCGTACAACATTCCACGGAATCGTTCCGGGCTTGTCCTGCGCCCCGATAGGAAAAGTTCGGGTGGACGTAGCATTTGGAGGACGTGACAATTGCCGGGTTGAAAATGTTGAGTTTGAGGTGGTGGATTTAGACAGTCCTTACCATGTGTTGTTGGGAAGACCGGCATTGGCAGCCTTCATGGCTACAACTCATACGGCTTACCTCAAGATGAAGATGCCGGCACCTCGTGGACCCTTGACTGTGGTGGGAAACTATAAGGTCTCACTGGAAACTGCGTCTGCCGGATCAAACCTAGCGGAATCGCTGGTGATCGCGGAGGAAAAGAAAAGAATGCAAACAGCCGTTGCGCTAGCTCAGTCCTCACAATTGAGCTTAGCGGCAATGAGTGGGAACTTGGGTTCACCGGCATTCAAGCCGACGAATGAAACAAAGGACATTGTGCTGGATCTGGCATACCCAGAGCGCACCGTTCGCATCGGTGCCGGACTTGATCAAGCATAGGAAAGCGTGCTCGTCAGCTTCCTCCGTGAGAATCGGAATATCTTTGCCTGGTCAACTGATGATTTGGTAGGTGTTCCGAGGGAGCTGGCTGAGCACTCCTTGAATGTCCGGAGAGATGCCAAACCGGTGCGACAACCCTTGCGCCGGTTCGCTGAAGATAGAAGGAAAATCATAGGAGAAGAGGTAACCAAACTGCTCGTTGCCGGATTCATTGTGGAGGTCACACACACAGAGTGGCTGGCCAATCCGGTAATGGTCGAAAAGAAAAAAGATGAGAACCTGGAGGCAAAAGCTCCGAAGGTGTGGCGCATGTGCATCGACTACACCAACCTAAACAAGGCTTGCCCAAGAGACCCCTTTCCTCTACCACGGATTGATCAAGTGATTGATTCAACTGCTGGGTGTGAGTTGTTGTCCTTCCTGGATGCGTATTCCGGTTTCCATCAGATTCCCTTGAAAAAGGAAGATCAAATAAAAACTGCGTTCATTACCCCGCACGGGGCTTATTGCTATGTTATTATGCCCTTTGGTTTGCGCAACGCTGGTGCAACGTACCAGCGCTGCATGCAAAAATGCTTGTTTGATCAAATCGGAAAGAATGTGCAAGTCTATGTAGACGACATTGTGATAAAAACTAAGGTAAAGAACACCTTAATCGATGACATCCGGCAAACATTCGATAACCTAAGACGGTTCCGGATGAAACTCAATCCGGCAAAATGCACCTTCGGTGTCCCCGCCGGCAAGCTGCTCGGTTTCCTAGTATCAAGCCGGGGCATAGAAGTCAATCCGGTAAAAATCCGGGCAATAGAAAGAATGGCTATCCCTCGAGAGTTGAAAGATGTGCAAAAGTTTACCGGAAGCTTGGCATCGCTAAGCCGGTTCGTAAGCAGGTTAGGAGAAAAAGCTCTGCCACTCTATGCTTTGATGAAAAAATCTGACACGTTCGTCTGGACCCCTCAGGCAGACGCATCGTTTAAGGAACTAAAAACAATGCTAGCCACAGCACCCATACTGGCTTCACCTCTAGAAAGAGAGCCAATGCTGTTATACATAGCGGCAACAAACCGGGTTGTGAGCGTAGTGGTGGTGGTTGAAAGAGAAGAGGAAGGAAAAACCGTCCAGAGGCCGGTATACTACCTGAGCGAGGTGCTCTCCCTCTCAAAACAAAACTACCCCCACTTCCAAAAAATGACTTATGGCGTGTACATGGCCGCCACAAAACTCAAGCATTACTTTGAGGAGCATCCTATGAAAGTGGTGAGTGAAGCACCAATCTCCGATATCATGTGCAACAAGGACGCCAGCGGCAGGATTGCGAAGTGGGCAATCCAAATATCACCATACGTGCCGGTATATGAAAGAAGAGATGCCATAAAATCACAGGCTTTGGCTGACTTCCTAGTCGATTGGGCGGAGATGCAATACAAACCGCCAGATCAAAGGATAGAATACTGGAAAATGCATTTTGATGGATCCAAGCTCAAAGAGGGTCTAGGTGCCGGTGTGGTGCTCACCTCACCAAAAGGAGATCACCTACGGTACGTTTTGCAAGTACATTTCAGGGCATCGAATAACGTCGCTGAATATGAAGCTTTGATCCATGGGCTTAAGGTCGCAAAAGAAATCGGTGCACACTGGATCATTTGCTATGGAGATTCAGATCTTGTGGTACAGCAGTGTTCCGGAAATTGGGATGCAAAAGATGCCAACATGGCCTCGTACCGGTTTCACGTGCAAAAGATTGCCGGATTCTTCGAAGGATGTGAGTTTCACCATGTGCCGCGCGCAGAAAATGAAGCCGCGGATGCTTTGTCCAAGCTGGGCTCATCCAGGCAAGAAATTCCTCCCGGAATAGCTCTAGCTCACTTAAGAGCACCATCGATCAAACCAAGCCCGGAATCGGAATCAATTTTTGTACCGGAATCGCATGTAGTACCCATGGATATTGATGAAGGAAACCCAGGGACTGCACCGGTAAACTCGGGGACTGCTCCGGCAAGCTCGGGGACTGCTGTACCTATACCGGAAGAAATGATGTTGGTAGACAGCATGGAGATAGATGCACCGGTGTTTTTGGTTCGAGAGACACCGTCGTGGGTTAAACCTATTAAGGAATTCCTGATCAACGGCACCTTGCCGGATGACGAAAATGAGTCAAGGAGGATACAAAGAAGGTCCAAAGCGTATACATTCATCAATGGTGAAGTGTACAAGAGAAGCGTTACCGGTGTCCTTCAAAGATGTGTGGAACCGGAAGAAGGGAAAGAAATGCTTGAGGAGATTCACCAAGGAGAGTGTGGGCATCATGCTTCATCAAGGGCACTGGTAGCAAAAGTTTTCCGGCATGGGTTTTATTGGCCCACTGCTTTGGAAAACGCTGAGGATTTGGTAAAAAAATGCAACGGGTGCCAGAGGTACGCCAAGCAAAATCACACCCCAGCGTCCGGTTTAAAAACAATACCGTTAACATGGCCATTTGCTGTTTGGTGCCTCGATATGGTTGGCCCATTCAAAACTGCAAGGAGCAGCATGACTCACATCTTGGTGATGGTGGATAAATTCACCAAATGGCTAGAAGTGAAGCCTATCGCAAAATGTGATGGGCATACAGCGGTAAAATTCTTGAAAGATGTCATTTTGCGGTATGGATACCCGCACAGCATCATCACTGACAATGGAACCAACTTTGCTCAAGGTGAGTTCAAAAGGTTCTGTGAGGACAACAACATCCGGTTGGATTTGTGTTCAGTGGCACATCCACAAGGCAATGGCCAAGTGGAAAGAATGAACGCTTTGGTACTTTCCGGTATCAAACCTAGACTCATTGATGCAGTGGAAAAGTCACCGGGATGTTGGCTCGATGAGCTACCATCGGTACTGTGGAGTATAAGAACAACTCCAAACCGGTCTACCGGATACACTCCGTTCTTCATGGTTTATGGAGCAGAAGCGGTCATTCCAACTGACATCATTCATGATTCACCAAGGGTACAGCTCTATACTGAGCAAGAGGTCAAAGAGGCCAGAGAAAACGATGTGGACTTGCTAGAAGAAGCAAGAGAGCTGGCGTTGGCAAGAACAGCCATTTACCAGCAAAACCTCAGACGCTATCATAACCGGAAGGTTAACCCGAGAGTTTTCCGGGAAGGAGATCTTGTGCTTCGCCTAGTGCAGCGCACTGAAGGCCGGCATAAGCTTTTGCCACCATGGGAAGGTCCCTTCATTGTAAGCAAGGTGCTTCACAATGATGCATATTACCTGATCGATGCACAGGAATGGAAAAAAGGAAAGGCGGACAGGTCCGGAGAGGAGAGCAAGCGTCCATGGAACGTAGCTCTGTTGCGTCCTTTCTACTCTTGAAGTTGTGGTGTAAGAAGTTCCTTTTTGTACCTTATATGCTATGAATAAAAGATGCCGGAACCTTGAATGAATCTCGGGGACTGCCCCAACTTAAGTTGCATGTAACTTGTTTATTTTTTCAGTTTACCGGTTGCCTATTGAATGTTTTTTCTTTCCGGATTAGTAGTGTGCTAAATCCTACCGGAGTCTTCGACTTTGCTGCTGTCCGAAACTCGGCTTCATGGCAAGCAAGATAAACCGGTAGGAGATAAGCACATGAACTGCGAAGAGGGAGAGCAGGAAAGAACAATCTGGAAAATTTAACTAACCCCGGTTTAACCGGTTTTTTGCAAAATTTCGAAGTTATTTCTAAGTTCAAGAAAATGCTTGTTTGGTGAAAGAACCTTGTGCTCATACGCCAAAGAACGCCCAGAGAAGGCAGGCAGAGCCAAGGCAAAAGAACCAAGTGTGCATCGAATTGGATGCGAAAACAATTTGGAAATCTTTGCAGTGCAGGATAAAACCAAAACCAAGAGCAAATATGCTAAGGCAAACATAAGATAATTAACACCGGTATAACTTACCGGCATAAAATGTTGTACGGCAACCACAAGCAGACTTAAAGTTTTACATCATAAGCCCCGGCATACCGGGGCAGAATTTAACGAGCATTGTTTTGAGGAAAACAGGACCAACAGGCATACCACAGGCAAACATTTAATAGAAGATCATCAGGCAGCAGGGGCTTCCGGAGGAGCGTCGCCAGCACCAGCGTCGTCCAGAGGCTCCTCGTCGGCTTCATCCTCCTCCTCGTCGAGATAGTCCTTGACGTCAGGAGGGGGAGGGATGAAGGTGCGCATGTCGGCGTACTCCGCAATGTGGTACGCACGATCCTGCCGCTTAGCGGTGAGGATCGGGTCCAGATCGGTTTCCGCGCCTTCGCGCACGCCGGTAAGGGTGTCCAGGTTAAGCTCCGGGTACCAGGAGCAAGCGACGCGGAGAGCAGAGTCCGCTCCAGCACGGGCAGCGGAGCACTGCCACTCGCGGATCCTCTTGCCGGCGCCCATGAGACGATCGCTGATGAGGGAGAAGGTGTCCGGCACCACCTCGCCAGGCCACAGAATCCTGAAGAGCTGGGTAGCTACATCAGGGATGTCAGACAAATTGCGATCTATTGCGCGCATGTGAGACACCCGCGCATTCAGCGCGACCAGATGGTCATAGGGCATCCATGGCACGGCGAGATTCGCTTGGCCTTGGGCAGTGCGGCGCTCGTCAACCTTCTTGACAGCATACCTCTGAGAGTCCGGAAAGAGGCCTGTGCAAAGAAAGAAAAAGGCTAAGGAAAGGGATCCGGAAGAAGATGCATCCGAAAGAAAAATGCAACCGGAAGGAAAGATACAACCGGAAGAAAAAGAGACCGGAAGGAAAGATAACGAAAAGAAAATGGGGTGGAAAGAGAAGAGGCTCATATGCAGTGGTTGAAGTATGTAAAATAAAAGGACTTACGGTAGGCAAGGGTATCAGTTTGCAAGATCAGCTGGTTGCACTCCTTGTGCTCCCCCTCCAGCCGTGCAGCCTTCTCCTCGGCACCCTTCCGGGCCTTGGCCAGCTCCTCCAGCTCAGCTTGCAACACCACGGTGGCATTGCTGGCATCCTCCAGAGCCTCGTCCAACTTGGCCGCTGCAGCCGCTTCAGCGGCTTTGAGGGCCTTGGCGTGGTCAAGCCCCAGCTGAATGAGCTGGGACTTGAGCTCCTGGTAGCTGGTCTTGTGGGCGCTCAGCTCCTCCTGATGCTGCCGGATGAGCTGGTCCTTCTCCCCTGCAACCGGAAAAGAGAGTGTTAACAAGGTTATGCTAATAAAGATGAAAAGGAAACCGAGTAACAGGAGAAAGAAGAAAATCATACGTTGGGCGGCGGCGAGCTGCTCCCTGAGAGCATCGATGGAAGCTTCCGGGATCACTGTTAAGCAAAAATTATAAATATCAGAAGGAAAAAAGGTTTCCGGTAGAAAGATGCCGGTTGTACAAAATTACCTTGGCACTTATCGTGTGCCTCAGCGAGCTCCCGATGCTCCCATAGAAGCTCCTCGAAGAGGGCCTTCCGAGCGTCAGCCGTGAGCTGTTCAAGAAAAAGAAATAAGTTCAGTGTTGCGCTAAGAACAAAGTTCTTAACCCGAAACTCGGGGACTGGCAGTGCCGGTTTCGCGCATTTCTAAGATAAGTTTTGCGCTAAGAACAAAGTTCTTAACCCGAAACTCGGGGACTGGCAGTGCCGGTTTCGCGCATTTCTAAGATAAGTTTTGCGCTAAGAACAAAGTTCTTAACCCGAAACTCGGGGACTGGCAGTGCCGGTTTTGCGCGTTTCTAAGATAGGTTGTGCGCTAAGAAGAAGGTGTTTAACCCGAAACTCGGGGACTGGCAGTGCCAGTTTCACGCTAAGTTTTAAAGTTAAGTTTTGCGCTAAGAGCTGCGCTCTCACCACAAAACTCGGGGACTGGGAAGATAGACAAGAGGGAAACCGGCATGAACTAAAGATAGAGCAAGCCGGAAGCAAGGAAACCGGTAAAAATTGAAAAAAGTTAGTAGAACGTACCATCAAGTTGTTCGTGGAGTCGTACCACGCGCTGTCGAGCTCCTTCACGGCGCTGCGAAGCCGCATGAAGTGCTCCTCGGAAGACCGGTCCCCGACAGGGTCAGGTGCCGGCAGCCTGTCCTTGCCCAGGCCGCGGGTCGCCGGAGTCATGTCCGCGGCGTTCCACTTTTGGGCGTAGGGCAGAAGGTGCCCTAGGTCCCGGCCTTGGCACTGGAACTCAGTAATACGGCCAAGGAGGCCGGTGGCCTTGGCGACGTGCAGCACCAGGGGCTGCTGGCCGCCGGAAGGGGCGCTGGAGGCCGTCGCCTTCCCCTTGATCAGCCTGGAGGTCTTGGGCGGCGGCGCAGTTGGAGCAGCCCTGGAGGGCTTGGCACGAGGAGCGTCTGGCGGTGGCATGAGGATGGTTCATGGAGAAGGGGGAGCGCTAGGAGCGTCACCTGATTTGGAGCCTTCCGGCGCGGAAGATTCCGGCGCGGAAGTTGTCGTCTTTTCGAGGACGGGGGGAGCCGGAGGCTCCGCTCGCCCGGCAGCTTCTTCTTCTTCGGCGCCGATGTTTCTAGCGCCGGTGTCTTGATTCTCAGGGAGAAAGGAAAGATCCTCCTCCGTGCGGTGATCTGACGATGAAGGGGCCGCACGCCCCGAATTTGTTGTGCTCCCCGAGAGGGAGGCAGAGGTGTTGCTAGCACCAGATGGTGCCGGGCCTGAGTGAGGAGGAGGGTTGAGGTCCTTGCAGATCCTTCAGAGCCCGATGGCCTTGGGCCAAGCTTAAGCGCAGGGCTGAGAAAAAGAAAAGACAAATAGTTGGGAAAAAACAACCGGAAAAAGAACTTGGCAAAAAGGAGGCAAGTCAGAAAATGAAGAACTTACCCGGAAGCAGTTGGCATCTGCTTGCGCCCGTAGCGGCGCACGCCCACTTCCTTCTCCCCCACCGGCTCAGTCCGGAAGCGCTTGGAGGGAGGGGCCTGGCTGGAACCGGCATTAGATGCCGGCTGCTTGTTCTTTTGGCCCTGGGCCATGAGTTTGTCCACAAACTCAGAGCCGGCCTCGGCGCGCAGGGGTGGCACGCGCTCATGGATCTATGAGTTGAAAATGGTTAAGAGGCAACTCGCAACGAAGCAATAACGGTAAAGTACAAGAAACCGGAAAAGAAAGTACCTCGAGCATGGTCAGGTCATCGGAGGACCCGGTTGGCTCCGGCGGGTCCCGGCCAAGGCGCGCAGCCGGGGTCTTGCCCATCTTCAGATCCTTCCAAAAAATGTAGGGATCTGGGTCGAAGGAGTCAAGGGCGCGCTTCACCGGAATCCCACATCGCTCGGCTTGGATGAGGGGGAAGCGGTCCTTGGCCTGAAACACGAAAAAAGGAAAGTTAACAAAAGCAGAAAGTTGCCGGCAAAAACTACCCCAATTACGTAATCCCTTACTTCTTGGGTCGGAGGGTTAGTGGTGCTGAGGGGAAGGAGGCCCCATTCCCATTCAAACGGCATAGCAGTTTGGCAAATCTGCTTAGCCTTGCGAACAACATCCTTCTTGCTAAGAGGACGGCTTGTGATCTTGGTAGGATCGCCAGGGCCGTACATCTCGCTCATCCTATGCACGCGGCGCTTCAGAGGAAACACCCGGCGCGATATAAAAGTGCGGATGATATCATCAGAGCAGATCTTGGTCTCCTTCTTCAGAGAAGCCAAGAAGCATACTACCCGGTTGGTTTCGGCGTGGTCCGTCTTCGGGTTGTAGCTCCAATTGGTTCTGCTAGGAGGCCCCGCTTGGAACGGAGGAAGATCAATAAGATTGGCGCGGCCCTCGTTCTTCACATAGAAAAAGGTTCCTTGCCAAGCGCGGCAAGACTCGAGGCTGGCGAACTTAAGAAAAGTGCTCCCTTGACGGGAGCCAACGATGCAAGATCCGCACTCCACGGGCGGTTTGGGCGTAGGGATTTCCTTGCCCTGGACGGAGTTTATCCGCAAACAAAAGAAGCGGGCAAACGTCTCATGAGTGGGACGAATGCCGATATAGGCCTCCATGAAGGTGGCATAGCAAGAAAGGTAGAAGATGGCGTTGCCAGGAAGGTGGTGAGGTTGGAGTTTATAGAAATCTAGAAACTCCCGGAAAAAAGGGGAGGCAGGAAGGCCGAAGCCGCGCTCAAATTGAGCGAGAAAAACAACATATTCACCGGGCTCGGGGTCCGGTTCGATTTCGTCACCGGGAATCCGGCAGACTACTCCTTCCGGAATCCGGCGGGACCGGTATAACCAGTCGATCTCATACTCAGTAACATTGGAGCACATCCAGGCTCCGCGGGTGATTGGGGAAGGCTCTGCGCCGGAAGATTGGCTAGAGCTACTAGAGGCTTGGCCAGAGCTACTCGCTTCTTGGCTACCGGAAGCTTGGCTAAAGCTACCGGATTCTAGATGGCCACCGGACTCTTGGCGGCTACCGGATTCCTGCTGGTTGCCGGAATCGGTGTCCATCGGATCTGAGGCCATGGATTCGCCGGGAGATTGTCTACGGCGCTTAACGGAAAAAGAGGAAGAAGATGCGGAGGAAGATTCCTCGCCAGACATTGGATGGCTAGGCAGAAAAACAGAAATCCCACACTTGAACCCCGCGTGAAGATCTACAAGTAAGAAGAAAACCAAAGAAAAGGAGGAAATAAGAACACCGTAGACCCAAGATCTGAAAAGCAAGCAGATGGCGAGCAAAGTAAGATTGCTACCAACCTTGAGCGGCGCGGTCGCTGAGGAAGACTTTCGCCGGTGACGGAGAGGACCTGCGGTCGCCAACGACCACCGTCGACGGCGAGGCGGAGAAGCTCGCGAAGAAGTGCGAATGCGGCGGGCGCGGTGATGGTGCTGCTGAAGATTCCCGCACAGCGAAGTCCGGCGGAAGCACGGCGTGAGTTCGCCGGGCGCTGGAGCTTGAGCGAGCGACGGCGGAAGAAGAGCGGCGGAAGAGCAAAGACGAGGAGCACTGTGCGCGAAGAATGGGGAATGCGAAGAAGAGGAAGAAGAAGGGGCGGTTGTGCTTATAAAGGAGAGAGAAAGTGGGCTGAAAACCGCTGGGCCGCGGCGATTCGCCTCGCGGCCCGCGACGGTTCGCGCCTTGGGCCGCCACATGGCGAAGAGGTACACGCGAGAAAAGGGAAGGCCACACGGGAGCGCACACAGGATCCCCGGTGGGTAGTGGGATCCGCAGTGGGGCATTTAATGACCGCGCGGGAGTCGAAGCGAAGTGACAACTGACACTGGCGTGGCAGTTAACAGTGCGCATGTCACTGACAGGCGTGGGGCCCAAAATATTCTCGACTTCGCCGAGGAAGGAGTAAATGCAAATGATGCCGGAAAAGAGAGATGCCGGAAGATGTCTTGTGAAGAAAAGAAAAGACAAAGAAGGGCAAAGATGCCGGATCCAAGCTCAGGCCGGAGAGATTAAACCGGTATCCTGGAAAGATGAAAACCTGGCATAGTCTGTAGGATAGAATCCTCCAGACTATACCAGCTTCGGGGACTAATGTTGGGGGGATAACCCCCGGTATGCCAAAGGCATGCCAAACTGGATGGTTTGAGCCATCGAGATACCGGTTTAATATTCTTATCGGAAGGTAAGGTAGGAGTTTGAGCCAAGTGAAGCCAAGCAGGCATCCCCAAGGGGGTATGCCGTAACCCGGTAAAGAAGATACCGGACTGAAGGGCCTGTCGGCAGGACTGGTCAAAGATTCTCTTCAGAGCAAGAAGACAAGGATGAGCTAAGCAAAGTGGCTTTAATCAGAGCCCTGACGCCAAAGAGAGGGATGATGCTAAAAGAAGCCGGAGGACATCAGCAGCCCTGATTAAAGAGGACTCCGGCGTCATCTATGATTAAAGTAGCTTTGTAAAGTAGTTTGTCTAGTCAAAGATGCCATTAGGGTTCCTTGCACTGTAAGCCACCCTCTCCCCTATATAAGGAGAGGGGGCAGCCCTCCTTACGGACGACGCACGATAGTAGCAAGGCACGAACCACAACCTTGTAACCATGTTGAGATCAATGAAGCTCGCGATCTAGTAAAGAGTTCTTCCTCTTGTCTCTCTTCTTGTATACCGGCCTTTGGTTGTGTTCTTGAGGAAAGCATCCGGAAGTTCTTCCCATCTAATCGCAAACCCTCCCCCGAATCCTCTAGCGTCCATTCGGCCCCAATCTAAGCCATCCTATGGCATCTGCTCATTCACCACGACGACAATAGATTAACCAAGGTAGCCCATTTCATCCCCGTCAAGACTACATACCAAGGCCCAAAGTTAGCTGAGTTATACATCTCCAGAATAGTCGTCCTGCACGGAACCCCGAAGTCAATTGTGTCAGATAGAGGATCTCAATTTACCTCAAGATTCTGGCAGAAAGTACATGAAGGACTAGGAACCCGGCTGAATTTTAGCACCGTATATCACCCGCAGACCGACGGACAGACGGAAAGAGTCACCAGATACTGGAAGACATGTTGAGAGCATGTGTACTGGAATACGGATCCAAGTGGGAAGACTGCCTGCCTTACGCAGAATTATCATACAACAACAGCTACCAAGCCAGCTTACAGATGGCCCCCTTTGAAGCCCTGTATGGAAGGAAGTGCCGTACCCCTCTGAATTGGTCAGAAGTCAGAGAGAGCCAAGTCTTTGGACCAGATGTTCTTCGTGAAGCTGAAGAGAAAGTGCACAAGATCCGTGAATACCTCAAGATGGCGGAATCAAGACAGAAGAGCTACGCCGACAAGAGACGCCGAGAGATGACCTTCGAGATCGGAGATGTTGTCTATCTCAAAGTATCCCCCTTGAAAGGAATGCATAGATTCCAGCTGAAAGGAAAGCTTGCACCCCGATATGTCGGACCCTTCAAAGTTCTGAGTCGCCGAGGAGAAGTATCCTATCAACTGGAGCTACCGGAAGAAATGTCGGCTGTGCACGACGTGTTTCACATCTCACTACTCCGGAAGTGTCTAGAAGTGCCAGAGAAGACTGAAGTTTTCAAGAACATCGATCACAGATCGGTGGATATCAACAAGGACTTGATGTACCACAAAGTGCCGATTCGCATACTGGAAGAAGCTTTCAGAACCACCCGTACCCAGAGTATCAAGTTTCTGAAGATTCAGTGGAGCAACCATACCGAAGACGAAGCCACTTGGGAACAAGAAGACTACATGAAGAAGGAGTACCCAGATCTCTTTAGTACCTAGTTTTCTTTAAGATCTCCGGACGAGATCTTTTGTAAGGGGGAAGGGTTTGTAACATCCCAAATTTCAAATGAATGAAGAAGGAGAAATTCAAATACTCAAATTTTAGAACCAACAAAAACTTTTATTTGCATATAGTGCTATGCATAGGACTTGTGCATTATTGTGTGAAATGCCATGATGATTGCTTATGTGCTTATGTACTACACCCTAAAACCCTAAATTGATCATGAGAAGATCACAAATCAAATCAAAGAAAAAGAAAGAAAATAAAATGGAGAAATCCTAAAACCCTCACATATGGTTTATGCCATTTTTGCAAATCTTTAACCTAGACCAATTTGGTTTTCACCATTAGTTGTATTATGTTACTAAACACTTATAACACTTTTGGAATCAAATAAATTCAAATAAAATCAAATTTGAACTCAAATTGTGATCACATGCACTATGGTCAAATCTGCCATTTTTAGTCTGATCACTACTTTGATCCTCTGTATTTGGAGATTTTCAAACCAAACAAAACCAAATCCTTGCACCACATCCAAGTAAACATCAAGGTGAACAACTTTGGTAAAGACCACCAGTACAAATTCATCTTGCATCAAAAACTATGCTCAAGCAAAGTTGAGACTTTTTAACCAACTCAACATCACACCCACTTTGCAATTTTGCATTTCTTCTTATTTTTAAATTCCACCACCACCGTTGTTTGTCTCTGGTCATTTTCAACAAGTCCAACCAATCCAATTTCAAATTTTGGAATTGCATTGCATAGGGCAAATTGGACAAAAACTTGGAAAATTCAAATCTACTCAAATCCAAAACACTATTCTCAATAGTGCTTGGCCCAAACCCTCTCACCACTTGTCTCAAACCTATCCCCTGGTTCCCTCTAGCCCTAACCCCATCATTTAAACCCTAGGAGGAGAGCTAAGCATGGCATAGCCATGGCCATGCCAGCCATGTTCCCCATGGACACCATCTCCTCTCTCTTCTCTTCACCAGGCCTGGCCACCACACCCTCCTGCATCCACTAGCCCTAGCCCTGGTCGAGGAAATGCCCTGCATGCGCCAGACAAGCACGCGCCCATGGCGCCCAGACCATGTCGACGATGTCGTGGGCACGCCCACGGGCACGCACGGCGCACATGTCGCCTCGACATTCTGCGCCACCTCTGGCCCCCCTCTCTCTTCCTTGAGCATCGCCGTGCCACCGCGAACACGTCGGAGACGCTCACGACACCGACCCGTGCCCGCCGTTGCCGGAGAAGACGACCAAACCGCGCCTCGGGCGCGCAACACCTCGCGACCGCCCGACCGCGTTAGGCACCGCCTAGCCTGGCCAGCGCCGCCCAGAGAACCGCCTGGACATGCTGAACAGGATGCCGCCCTCGCCTAGCTCGATAGCTCGCCGGAGAACCCGCACCGTGATCGACATTGCCTCCGCACCCACGACACACCTCCGCGCCTACAAAAGGACGCCTCCCCGCGACGAATTCTTCACACCACCGCACTCACCTCTCCTCCCTCGACCTCCTAGCCACCTCGCCGCTCGACATTAGCCGTCGTAGCTCGCCAACTGCAACACCACTGCCGCGCACCACCGCGGAAGCTCGCCGTCGATTGGAGCCGCCCCAGGACGCACCGCTGGTACCAGGAGCTTCGCCGTCGTCGACATCATCTCCGCGCACACTGCCAACCATCGCTGGAGCCACGGTGAGCCCTTCGACCCCCTAGCCTTGCCGCGCCAGTGAGCTCCTCTCGCCGGCGACGACGACGAACCCGAGCCGTTAGATCTCAATCTAATCCAACGCCTCACACACCCCTGTACCGCTTCGCGTTAAAAGAGGGGCTGACGGGTGGAGCCCACCCGTCTGGCAGCCCACGCGTGCTGGACGCGTGGTGGGCTGGCTTTCCTCGGTTTGAATCCAATTCGGCCCAGTTAGTTTCCCGCCGGCCCGTTTAATTCAAATTCGTTTTTCTAGTTTGATTTAAATTTCAATACTGGCCTTGTTTTCAAAATTGAATAGAATCAGTTTGGCTCAGCCAAATTTGGTGAATTTTATGTTGATAGAAAGCTAGAGAAAAGATCTACACAACCCCACTGGTCTCATTTGGAGATTCATTGTAGAATTAATGTGACCAAAAAGAACAAGGCAGAGACTTTTGCAACTTCAAACAACTATTAAAAATCAACCAAAAAGGCTATTGAGTTGATTTCAACTCTCATAGATCACATTGCACATACTCTAATTGATTATGTAAAAATATGGCATGGTTACTTTGGGTGATCATGGCCTAGTTGAAATAAAGGACTATATGGCTATTATAGTCAATTGATATTGACCGAAACTATTATGTAAATTTTATGAGAAGCTTGCTCTCATTTAAATCTTGTCCCAAGTAACTTCATCTGATGTGGTGACCTTGTTCTACTTACTCTCACATTGAATTACTTGGAGATGTTAAATCATAAGTAGTATTGTTAAATGGTATGAGGTATTCTACCTCAATTAAATTATTTTTCCAAAGTAATGATGATGAATGGTTGACTTGGGTCAACATGGATTCATGCATGATTGTTGGAGGAAATTAAATCTTAACAAGATCCAATGAGAGGAAATTATTTCCTCAAAGAACTAAATGGAAACTCTAATCTACATATGTAATGAGAGGAAATTATTTTCCTTAAAGAAAGAAAACCAAATTCAACTAATATGTTATGTGTGTCAAGAGATTAGAATAGTTTTTGTGAAGCCATGGTGTGCTTAGTGTAGCTCTTGAACCTTGTTTGGTGATTGTTGTCTCGTATCCGTTTTTAGACGCTAGTACCGGAGACTATCAAGAGGAGGAGGGCTTCTACCAAGAAGAGGAAGAAAAGAACTGTGATCACTACCCCAACCAAGGCAAGCTGATATTCTTGCAAGTGCAAAGCTCTATTTGAGCAAGGCAAATTTACTTTTACCTTATGTGCAACAATCCCATCCTAAGCTTTTACCCTACAAGTTTTTACTTGGTTTATTAAGAAATTACTTTTATAGTTAACTTTGGTCTAAGTTTAGAGTGTTACTAGAGGAGCAAAGTTAGCCTCACAGATGGCCAAGCAAGCTAGCACCCCTCATGATTAGTGCTAGTGCTAACAAATAAAATTGACTACTCTAGATGTGAACTTGTGATTTGAAATGAAATGGAAAACTTTGGAATGATGAGTCATTCTATTGAAAGATCTTTGAAGGTGAATATGACTTGAATGACATGGTGGAATTTGATTAAAACTGATATTGTTTTGGATACGATACCTTTCCAGTTTTTGAGTACCCCCACAATACCTGATTATGGGTAGGGCTTAACTGGAAATTTATACATCTTAGTGTGGGTTCCCTCTGAACAAGCATCATAGGGGTTAAGCCGAGGCTGCCTCCGTAGAATGAGAAATGATGTGAAATTAGGTGAATGTACGGCCCAAGCCCTGTGCAGTTCCCAGGCTGACGGTTTGTCTTCACTGGGAGGCCAAGCTCATGGGGAGAGGTACCTATACTAGGGTATGTAAGTGAAAGGTTATGGTTGATGATCCGCGTACTGAGTTACGATGATTCGGGGTTATCCCTGACGGATGTAATCAAATGTTGTGGAACAAGTGTGCAACCTCTGCAGAGTGTAAATCTCATCGAATAGCCGTGTCCACGGTTACAGACGGTTGGAAAGGCCATACTGTTACTGGTGTCAGATAATTCTTGAAAATGTTGATGAAGTGAATGGTGACTTGACTTGAATCACAACTGAATTGTGGGAATGACACTAATGTTCCCACTTGAGTTAGTTAGCACATGAAGAGTCTTTTACCAAATACTTGTGAACTAAAACTGGCTTTATGCAAATTAAACTAGAGCTTAGCACCTCCTTACTAGAATTGATAATACTTACACTAGTATTAGTTTGCGAGTACTTAAAGTACTCACGGCTGTGTCCCTGGCTATTCAAATGGCAAGAATATGAAGAGGAGCAGAACTACCAAGGTGATGACCAGCAGGACGCCTACGACAACTAGGAATCTTCTAAGGTCAAGCGTTGGCATGTGGACTAGATAGTCCCTTCTATTACGCTTCCGCTATGAATTGTGTTCGTTGGTCATTAGATCAACTATTTATGTAATATTGGATCATGTGATCTAAATTTGTAAGATGACTATGGTTTGTAATGAATGATGACTTATGATATCGACTGTTATGTCTCGCAACAACAATATTCCTGGGATTGCGATGTATGACATAATAGGCATCTGGATTTAAAAATCCGGGTGTTGACACCTTAACCTTGCGCGTTTCCCTCGAATCGGCAAGCTCCGTCTTCATCTTCGTCAACCTTGTACATGCCACCGTCTTCCTCCAAAATACACGCCACCGTCTTCATCGATCTTGTACGTACGCACGCCACCGTCTTCATTCATCTTCTACGCCGTCTTCATCTCTCTTCATCTTCAACACCGTCTTCGTATCTCTTCGACACCGTCTTTGTCATTGTACTCCGTATTCTCCATCTTACAACCTTGAGTCCAACACATAGCTATGGACTTGACCTAAGATTGATTCTCAATGCAACCGTTAGTCCATAGGGATTGTCATCAATTACCAAAACCACACATGGGGTAATGGACATGTTCTTACAATCTCCCCCATTTTGGTAATTGATGACAATCTCTTTGAGTGGGTTTAGATATGGAATTTAGCGAACAACCCAAGTTGAAGATTGAATTTCATTGCATATACCGGCAATTAAAGCCTAGCGGAGTATCCTCTAAATCTTCAACCATGCAAAGCAACAAATGCAAGGCATGAAAGGCAAATGCTTAAGAACCAACAAAAGCAATTCCCTTTAGCTCCCCCATAATATATGCATGTGTGAATGAACTTGAATTTCATTGCATATACCGGCAATTAAAGCCTAGCGGAGTATCCTCTAAATCTTCAACCATGCAAAGCAACAAATGCAAGGCATGAAAGGCAAATGCTTAAGAACCAACAAAAGCAATTCCCTTTAGCCCTCCAAACTTCTCCCCCATTAACATCGATTGCCGAAATGGGTGAAAGGTTTAGAAGGACAATATAGTGAGCGTTCCTCCACAAGTTGTGCATTTCTTATAATTGTGAGTCATATCAAATGCACATATTCAATGACGAATATTCGGAGGAAATCTGTCAACACCCGAATTTTTAAGTCCGGATGCCTATTATGTCATACATCGCAATCCCAGGAATATTGTTGTTGCGAGGCATAATAGTTAAGTATCACAGTCATCATTCATTACAAACCATATTGTCTTACAACTTGAATCACATGATCCATATTACACGAATAGTTGATCTATTGATCAATGAACAAACACAAGTTCATAGCGGAAGCGTAAAGATAATTGGACTCTCTAGTCCACAGGCCAACGCTTGACGTTAGAAGCTCCTAGTTGTGGTAGACGTCCTGCTGATCGTCCTCCTCGTACTGCTGCTCGGCTTCATAGTCTGGCCATTTGAATAGCCAGGGACAAAACCGTGAGTACTTTCAAGTACTCGCAAACTAATACAAATGTAAGTACTAACATTGCTATTGAGAGTGTTCTAAGCTCTAAGGTTATTTGCATAAAGCCAATTTTAGTTTAGAAACATTTTAGTAAACAACTCCTCATGTGCTAACTAACTCAAGTGGGAACATTAGTGTCATTCCCACAACTCTGTTGTGATTCAAATTCAAAGTCACCGTTCAAGATCAAGTTAAAAATTCACCAGTCACAAAGATATAAATTTTGATGACGGAAACAGTATGGCCTTTCCAATTGTCCATAACCGCGGACGCGGCTATTCGAATAGGTTTACACTCTGCAGAGGTTGCACACTTGTGCCACAACATTTGATTACACCCATCAGGGATGAACCCCGAATAATCGTAACTCAGTACGCGTATCATCAACCGTTAACCTTTCACTTACACATCCTAGTATAGGCACCTCTCCCCATGAGCTTGGCCTCCCGGTGATAACCAACTGTTATCCCGGGAACTGCACAGGGCTTGGCCGTACAATTCACATCATGTCACTTTCAACAGAGGCAGCCTCGGCATAACCCCTATGATGCTTGTTCAGAGGGAACCCATACTAAGACACATAAATTTCCAGCTAAGCCCTACCCATAATCAGGTATTGTGGGGGTAATCAAAAATTGGAATGGTATCGCATCCAACTCAATCATCAGTTTTGAGCCATTTCACCAAGTCAAATTCATGTCATATTCACCTTCAAAAATCTTTCAATGGAAATGACTCATCATTCCAAGGTTTTCACCATCATCATTTCACAAACACATGTTCCCATCTAGAGTATTCATTTTTTATTTAGCACTAGCATCTAGGTATGAGGGGTGCTAAGTACTTTGCTTTGCTTCTAGGCTAACTTTTATATTCTTGTACTAATCCAACACTAACCAAGTGAATCATGAATCAAAAAGTACTTTGATAAACAAAAGTAAATAAAGCTTGTAAAGTAAAACTGGGAAGTAGGATCATGAACATAAAGTAAATGGGTAATGCCTTGCTCATGGTGAGCTTTGCACTTTGCAAGAGTATTATCTTGCCTTGGTTGGGGAATTAGTCAAAGTGGTCTTCTTCTCCTTGGAAGTAGACCTCCTCCTCCTCTTGATACTCCTCGGTACTAGCATCTAAAATACGAATACGGGGTACACAATCATCATACCAAACTTATTTACTAAACTAGGTACACTCATGATTCACACTACTTAAACTAGCATCACACATTACTATTAAGTTGGTGGAGGTGTTTTCTTATTTAGGAAAAATAATTTCCACTCATACTAACTTAGGTGTTAATTTTAATTACTTAGAGAAATAATTTCCTCTCATTATCTTATTAAGATTTAATTTCTCTCATGAATAATATGTGACCTAGGTTGACCAAAGTCAACCTCTTCACACTTATCATTTGAGAAAATGATTTAAATGAGGTGTAACACCTCATACAATTTAATTCTAACATGGTAAAGATTTAATATCATCAACAATTCATATGAGACCTAAATGACCAGAGTCTCTACCTCATTTTGAAATGTTCATGACAAGATTTAAATGAGAGAAACACTCCCATAATTTATTAATAGTTTTGGACAATATCTTTGACTAGAAATAGTCATATAGTCCTTTAATTAAACTAGGCCATGATCATTCAAAGTAAGCATGGCATATTTTTGAAGAAAAAATTAGTACAAGTGTAATTTGATTTATAGGAGTTGGAATTAACTTAAAAGCATTTGTGGTTGATTTTTAATAATTATTCTAAGGCAGAAAGTCCATGTCTTGTTTATTTTCCTACTTTAATTCTATAACAGATCTAGGTTCAATCCAGTGGCATTGTGTAGATAAAATTCTAAGCTTTCCAAATATATAAAATTTGTAAAATTTGGCCAAGTAGATTTGTCCCTATTAAATTTTAAAGTTGACATCAGATTGCATATTTCTCTATTTGGAATTTTCGAATTTGAAAACGTGGGCTGGCGGGAAACTGTTGGGCTGTGCATAGAGAGAAAGATATGGGCCGGCCCAGCTTTGCAGCAGGCCAGCTGACAAGGTGGGATCCACCTGTCATTGGGTTATAATGCGCGAAGCGGTACGGTGAGAGGAGGGCCGTGCGATTAGAGATGAGATCGACGGCCAAGAGGGGTCATCTTCTCCGGTGAGATTGGGACTTCGGGAGGCAGAGGTAGGGGGTCGGAGAGGTCGTCGGAGCTCCGGCGATCGTCGGAGTTGTGCGCCGCGACGTTGGAGTAGATGAGGAAGCTCCTGGAAGCAGTTGCGTCGTCAGGGGCGGCCTCCTTCTCCGGCGAGCTTCGGCTACTGTGGGCGGCGATGATCTTGCAATTGGTGGCCTCCGGTGGCTAATCGAGCGAATTGAGTGGTCGAGGAGAGGCTGTGTGAGGAGGGGAAGATGAGGGCATGCTCAATTTGAGAGGAGAGGTGCTCCTTTTATAGTTGCGGGAGGTGGTTGTGGCGCTCGACTAGGGTCGCCGTCGTCGTCCCCATTCCAGGGCTACGAAGAGGCAAGGAGTGGGCGCGTACGATTGCTGGTGTCCTGGCGAAGCTGACGCGCGTGATGGTGGTGAAGACGAGGCTCGGATGCGACTGCGAGGTGGACGAGAGCTTGCATACCCGTGGTGCGTCACGTCGACGATGACGATGGCCACGGTGTTCCTGCGGTCAAACGATGGTATCTGCGAGCTTGCTGGTGTCCTGGCGCGTCTACTGGCGAGCGGAGCAGGTGAGTGGAGGTGAGGAGTGTCGGCGCTCATCACGCTCTGGCGCGTCCAGGGTGAGTGCCATGCGCGCACTGGCGCGTGCATGGGCGTGTCTGGGCGAGTCTGGGCGTGGCGATTTATGCCCGTTGCGGTGCGATTCTTGGTCGTGGCTTGGTCTAGTCATGCTCAGGTGAGTGAGAGGAAGGGGAAGGACATGGTGGAGCAGGCCAGAAGCGACCAGAGAGGGCGATGGCATGAGGTGGACGTGCCATGCCACGGCATGGCATGCTCTTGTCGATGTGATCAAGCAGGGGTGCAAGGCAAGTGGTGGAGATGATGCAGTGAGGTGAGAGGAAGCTCCAGAGATGCAGAGGAGGCTCAAGCTTGGACTAAGTCTCCTCCATTTTCCAACATGGGCACTAATAGATACCCTGCCTAGAAGGTGTTTGATGAAATGCCCGAAAGAAAATATTTTTTAAATTTTGCAAATCTTTTTGGTGGGTTGTAATCATATATTATTTGAAGTATATTGGTGGTGGTGGTGGTCAAAATGGAGTGTAATTGCAAAATCTCATTTTGCACATAATCTTGAATTTGTTTCAATGTCTCCACTTGGCTTGCTTCTCATTTGAATTTGAGACAGAGTTTGGGGTGATGGGTTTGGGCAAAGTTGTTCTCCTTGATGTTTTCTTGGATGAGGTGCAAAGAGTTGGCCAAGTGTAGAAGAGAAATCTCAAAAACCAGGGGCTCAAAGTGGGTATCATGCTGAAATTGTCACATGTGACCATAATCATATGTGATCTCAATTTGGATTCAATTTTTATTTGAGTTGAGTTTGCTTGTTTCCAAAAGTGTTAATAAGTGTTTAGTATCCATTTAAAACCAATGGTGCAAACCAAAATGGTCTAGATTAAAGATTTTTAAAAATGGCATAAGCCATATATGTGTGTTGAATTGATTTTTATAATTTCTTTTCTTATTTCTTTTTCTTTGTATTTGGATGATCATGAGATCATGGTTAGGGTTTTATAGTAAGGGTAAACACATAAGCAAGAATCATGGCAAAGGCACACTCAAATATTAAATAAGGTGAGCTATATGCATAGTCCTATATGATGAGAAAAAGTTTTCGTTGGCTCAAATTTTTGGATTCTTGGAAACTTTCTCTTGCTTCTTTTATTTGAAAACTTGGGATGTTACAAACCCTTCCCCCTTACAAAATATCTCGTCCCGAGATCTAGAGAAAACTAGGTACTAAAGAGATCTGGGTATTCCTTCTTCATATCTTCCTCGCGTTCCCAAGTGGCTTCTTCTTCGGTGTGATTGCTCCATTGTATTTTCAGGAACTTGATAATCCTTGTGCGGGTGGTCCTGAAAGCTTCTTCAAGGATGCGAATAGGCACTTCGCGGTAGGTTAGATCCTTGTTGATATCAATGGCTCTGTGGTCGATGTTCTTGAACACTTCGGTCTTCTCCGGCACTTCTAGGCACTTCCGAAGTAGTGAGATGTGAAACACATTGTGCACAGCGGACATTTCTTCCGGTAGTTCAAGCTGATATGAAACTTCTCCTCGGCGACTCAGAACTTTGAAAGGTCCGACATATCTGGGGTCGAGCTTTCCTCTGAGTTGGAATCTCTGCATTCCTTTGAGGGGTGAGACTTTGAGATACACAAAATCTCCGATCTCGAATGTCATCTCTCGGCGTCTCTTGTCAGCGTAGCTCTTCTGTCTTGACTGGGCGGTCTTGAGGTATTCGCGGATCTTGTGCACCTTCTCTTCGGCTTCTCGAAGAATATCCGGGCCGAAGACTTGACTATCTCTGACTTTCGACCAGTTCAGAGGGGTACGGCATTTCCTTCCGTACAGGGCTTCAAAGGGGGCCATTTGTAAGCTGGCTAGATAACTGTTGTTGTAGGAGAATTCTGCGTAAGGTCGGAAGTCTTCCCATTTGGATCCATACTCTAGCACACAGGATCTCAACATATCTTCCAGTATCTAGTTGACTCTCTCGGTCTGTCCGTCAGTCTGCGGGTGATAAGTTGTGCTGAAATTCAGATGGGTTCCTAGTCCTTCATGCACTTTCTGCCAGAATCTTGAGGTGAATTGCGATCCTCTATCTGACACAATTGACTTCGGGGTTCCGTGCAGGCTGACTATTCTGGAGATGTATAACTCTGCTAGCTTTGGGCCTTGGTATGTGGTCTTGACGGGGATGAAATGTGCAACCTTGGTCAATCTATCAATAACCACCCAAATGGAGTATTTCCTCTGCTAGATTTGGGAAATCCTGTGATAAAGTCCATACCGACAGAATCCCATTTCCACTCAGGAATCTGTAATGGTTGTAACAGTCCTGCGGGTCGTTGATGTTCTGCCTTGACTCGTTGACAGATATCACACTTGGCGATGTAGCTTCCTATCTCTCGCTTCATTCCGTGCCACCAGAATTGTTCCTTCAGGTCTTGGTACATCTTGGTTCCTCCGGGGTGAATGGAATACAGTGTATCGTGAGCTTCCTTCAGAATGACTTGCTTCAACTCTGAATCTGACAGTATACATAGGCATCCGTTGTACCAAGGAACTCCTTCTTCATCTATGGTAAATCCCGGTGCCTTTCCTGCAGCTATCTGATTCTTGATTCCGTCAATGCAGGCATTTCCCTTCTGGGCTTCTTTTATCTGGCTCATCAAGGTGGGTTGGAGTTCAATGCTGGCTAAGAATCCTTCGCTCACTAGTTCTAGTCTAAACTGTTCAAACTCTTGATACAGGCTGGGTTGCTCTATTGCGATCATGGAGTTCAACTGACACGGCAGTCTGCTCAAGGCATCCGCTACCACATTGGCCTTGCCGGGGTGGTAGTGAATTTCCATGTCGTAATCCTTGATTAATTCTATCCATCTGCTATGTCTCATATTCAGCTCCTTCTGTGTGAAAATGTACTTCAGGCTCTTGTGATCTGAATATATCTCGCATCGATTACCCATGAGGTAATGATGCCAAACCTTCAGGGCTAAAACTACGGCTGCTAACTCCAAGTCATGAGTTGGATAGTTCTGTTCATGTTGCTTCAGTTGCCTTGATTGGTATGATATCACCTTGCCTCCTTGCATCAACACACATCCAAGACCAATCTTGGATGCATCACAATAGACATCGAATGGCTTGGTGACATCGGGCATGATCAGAATTGGGGTTGTGGTTAATCTAAGCTTAAGTTGCTGAAAGCTTTCTTCACATTTGTCATTCCAGTCAAACTTCTTGTCCTTCTTCAGCAGTTGAGTCATTGGTCTTGTGATGCTTGAAAATCCTTCTACGAATCTGCGGTAATATCCCGCTAATCCCAGAAATGCCCGGACTTCAGTCTGGGTGGTTGGGGCCTTCCATTCCTCAACGATTTTGATTTTTGCGGGATCTACGACAATTCCTCCTACAGACAAAACGTGTCCCAGGAATCCTACTTCCTTCAACCAAAACTCGCATTTGCTAAACTTGGCGTACAACTGGTGCTGCCTTAGGGTTCTAGGACCACTTCCAAATGTTGCTCATGTTCTTCTTCTGATTTGGAGTAGATAAGAATGTCGTCGATGAAGACAACGACAAACTTATCCAGGAATTCCATAAAGATCTTATTCATGAGATTCATGAAATAAGTGGGGGCATTGGTCAGTCCAAATGACATGACATTGTATTCATACAATCCATATCTGGTGGTAAAGGCGGTCTTAGGAATATATGTTGCTCGGATCTTCAGTTGATGGTAACCTGTCCTAAGATCAATCTTAGAGAATACTTAGGCACCGGTCAGCTGGTCAAACAGGTCTTCTATCTTCGGCAAGGGATACTTGTTCTTGATGGTGACATCGTTAAGCTTACGATAATCCGTAACCAAACGAGTGGCACCGTCTTTCTTATCCACAAACAAAACTGGTGATCTCCAAGGCGACGCACTTGGTCGAATCAGACCTTTGTACAGGATATCATCCAGTTGCTTCTTCAGTTCCACTAGCTCTGTGGGGTTCATGCTATAGGCTCTCTGGGCTATAGGTCCTGTTCCAGGGATTAAATCGATGATGAACTCGATATCCCCATCTGGGGGCATACCGGGTAGATCATCTGGAAACACATCGGGGTATCGACAAACGACCCTGATTTGGTCCAAAGTTGGTGATGACCCACAAGTATAGGGGGTGTATCGTAGTATTTTCGATAAGTAAGAATATCGATCCCAACGAGGAGCAGAAGGTGTTGACAAGCAGTTTCGATGAAGGATTCCCTGTAAATGCTCACAAACAAGTATTCAGGGGGTTTTGATGTAGCAGATGAATAAAGTACGAGTAAGTAAAGTGCGAGAGTAATAATTACAGTGAGTGGCCCAATCCTTTTTAGCACAAAGGACAAGCCGGTTTGTTTACTTATAATGACCAAACGTTCTTGAGGACACACGGGATTTTAGTCTAGTGCTTTCGCTACATACGGCTAATTAATCTTCATTGTTTTGATAAGTGTTGTGTGGGTGAACCTATGCTAATGTACCGCCCTTCGTAGGACTAATACATACTTGTGATTATACCCCTTGCAAGCATCCGCAACTACAAGAAAGTAATCTATTATATTATTAAAACAACAAACAACCAACGGTACGGATTAGCTACCCATAAATCAAATCAAAACTAACGACCAAGATTAAGTTGCTAAACCGTACCACATATTGGTTGACTTATATTTCCGAGCATACCGTGTCAACGAGAAAATAGGAGATATAGCCGAGGCAGTTAAAGCTACCAGACTCAAATCCCACGTATCACACTGGTGGAAAAAGGGCCTTTGGTCGCGGTTCGCAACTGCCATTAGTCGCGGTTGCGCAACCGCGACCAAAGTATCGCGACTAAAGGCCCCCCCCCCTTTAGTCGCGGTTCCTTACGAACCGCGACTAAAGGCCCGTCCACGTGGGCGCCAGGCGGCCGTCCGGGCGGAGGACCTTTAGTCGCGGTTCTTCTGGCCAACCGCGACTAAAGGCCGCCCCAGGTTTAGGGTTTCCGGCCCCCCCTAAACCTGCCCCCCCCCCCTAAACATATTTTGTGTTTAATTTGTATATTGTTTTATTTCTTTTGTGCTTTATTGTAATTTTGAAGGAGTTTCACATATTCTACGGTACTACATATATACATGCATATGAATGTACAATTTCAAACAAATTTGAAATTATAACCAAAAAGAATTCAAGAGAAATATACAATATATATTCAATATCATCGGATGACCATATACAAGTTTGAACAAGTTTCCATACATAATTTAATGCATGTATAGTTCTACGTCGTCGCAATGGTGTTCTCCTTTAGGATGGAGGACTTCCCTCCTGAACCATCCAGCTAGTTCCTCTTGAAGTGGTCGGAAGCGAGCTTCTGGACTAAGCATCGACCGGAGGTGATTCCTCTGAGCATTGAGATCACTCGGAACGCGCTCAGAGGTGTATCTCCGGATCATCTCACAGACATAGTATCCACACAGATTGGTTCCCGGTGGCTGCATATCGCTACCAATCTTAGCCTTTGACCGCATGAAATTTAGCTCTTTCTTGAATTCACCGACCTTTGTATCTGAGAACCGTCTCCAAACCCTACGAGGCAAAGAAAATTAAATGAACAAGAGAGTTATTAGTTCATTACTTGAAGCTTAATTAGGAAATGAACGAAATAGGCTGATCGATATAGAGCGCAAATGAATGAAAACAATTACTTTTGAAGCATTTGTCTCATGTCGGCCCACTCCGCCTTATCCATATCCAGAGAGTCGTGGATGAGACATTCTGATTTGTCAATTTTAATCACTAGCAGAATCCAGTGGAACCTGCGGACACGATACATGCACAGTACGTCATGCATAACTCATCGATTAGCCGGCCACATACCATGCATGGAGTAAACAAAAGAGAATGTGCTCAAGACATAAACACTCACCCAAAATGGTAAGGAAATAGAATATCACTTTTGAGTTCCTGCTTATCAAGAAACCGCCACAGGTCTTTCTCCACGTCGGCGGGGTGATGCTTTAACGTATATCCATTAACGATGTGTGGGTCAATGAACCCAACATCATGGATGCTCCTTACTCTGCATTCCTTAATCTTCAATCTGCATGTATAATAGCGGACACAACAATATAGTTAGGACATATATATATAGTGCAGGCAATATGAACGAGATGGGGTAGAAATAAATCACTTACAGAACGTAGCAACTGATGATAGATTTGTCGAGCTCGCGCAGATTGAAAAGCTGGAACAATTCACTCAGATGAATTTGTACACAGTATTGTTTGAAGTGATGCTCATATCCAACTTCCGCATAAATATAATCTTTGGCGTTTTTATGTTTTATGTAACCCTTGTACCAGTTCAGCAGACCTTTCATTTGTGAAGGTAGATCCTCTTCCTGCGCAGGCTCGACGAGAGGCCCATTCTTCACATATATAAGTACTACCTCCTTCACTAGCGCCTCATCAAGGCCTAACAGTTCACGAAGAGTAATACCTAAGTTGGCCGCTTGTTCTCTGGCACTCGTTACAGTCAATCCCTGTGCTGCCGCAGCTTCTATGATTTCGGGGGCATCCGGACCGGCGGCTGTCACTATAAGCGGGGCAATCGATTGTTTACTTTGTTCCCCGAGCTGGGCAACAACTCGTTTCCCGCTTTGTGCACTTTGTAATTCCGCTTTATCGGCCTCCTCATTCTTCTCCTTGAATATGCGTGCCTGATTCTTTAGTTCACGTGCATAGTCATCAGGCAGATTCTTCGCGGCTTGGGACGGTGCGTTCAAAAATGACTTAGCCCACTTCTTTTGCTCATCAGAAAATACTGGCTTGGGCTCGGGCTCTCTTTTCTTCTTGCAGGCCGCCTTCCATTTCTCTAAATCAGCAGCCGCGTGTGCGTCGACTTCCTCGGCACTACGTTCCCAAGGCCTCGTGGGAGAGGCTTCAGTGATGGCTCTGGTACCTTTGTTTTCTTAGGTACGTAAGGGTCTGGGTTAATAACCCAGTACTGCTTTTGCTTCTTCGCCGGAGGTGGATTGGGGGGCGGTACCGGTGTCTGATCACCCGCCGGACGAGGACTGGGGGGCGGCGTATGGCTGGAGCTCTGCTCGCCAAAAGGATTCATGCCATCCGTACTTAGACCAAATCTTATGTTCCTTGCGTCAGCTGCAAAATCTTTGAACTCTCTGTCGATCTTTCTCCATTGCGTTCCATCTGCGGGGTGTCTCAACTCCCCGTCCGACTTACGGTCCTCTTTGTGCCATCGCAACAACTTGGCATGCTCTTTGTTCCTGAACAGACGTTTCAACCGTGGTATTATAGGAGCATACCACATCACCTTGGCGGGAACCCTCTTTCTGGGTTTCTGGCCCTCAACATCGTCGTCACCAGGGTCATCGCCTCTGATCTTATAACGCAATGCAGTGCATACCGGGCATTCATTCAAATTCTCGTATTCACCGCGGTACAGGATGCAGTCGTTGATGCATGCATGTATCTTCAGAACCTCTAAACCTAGAGGGCAGACAACCTTCTTTGCTTCGTACGTAGTGGCGGGCAACTCGTTATTCTTTGGAAACATATTCTTCAACATTTTCAGCAAGTTTTCAAATGCCGAGTCAGCTACACCTGCCTGTGCCTTCCATCTCAGCAAATCCAGTGTGCAGCCCAGCTTTTTCAGACCATCATCGCATCCGGGGTACAGCGCCTTCCTGTGATCCTCTAACATGCGATCCAAATTCTCCCTCTCTTTTTCAGTTTCGCAGCGTCTCCGTGCATCAGCAATGGTCCGACCAAGATCATCAACGGGATCATCACGTGCCTCTTCTTCACCTTCCCCTTCACCTTCCCCTTCACCTTCAGCATCCTCCATGAAAGTATGACCGAAATGAGCAAGATAGCTTTCATCGATGAAATCATCCCCTTCTTCATCTTCTTCCATTATAACCCCTCTTTCTCCATCCTTGGTCCAACAATTATAGCTTGGCATGAAACCGTGCCGAAGCAGGTGCATGTGAACATCTCTTGAGGAAGAGTAACCCTTCTGATTCTTACAGTTAACACATGGACAGATAACAAAACCCCCCTGCTTGTTCGCATTAGCCACTACGAGAAAATATTCCAAACCCGCACTGAACTCGCCGGAGAGTCGGTTACCGTACATCCATTGTCGATTCATCTGCATTATTATAATATAAAATATATAATTAACCATCATGCATTTGTTAAACTAACTAGCTACAAACAATATAAATTAAACAATGAACTACACACACATGCACATTTTATCAACGACACATCAAAGGTTCTAGTTGCTAACCGCGATCGAGGAGGAAAAAATAAATGAGAAAGCTCAAGTGTGGCTCCAACACTTCATATCATGTTTGTTTCATGCTCTTGGAGCATTTCATCAAACACCTTATGTGCATAAGAGGAACCAAAAGCAAACCTAACACCCACTTGTGAAGCTTGTGAAGAGAATGACACCAAATGGCTAAGTGTTGGCTGCTGGATGGGTATATATAGGGGAGGGGCTTTAGTCCCGGTTGGCCTGGCCAACCGCGACTAAAGGCCTTCGGGCACCTTTAGTCGCGGTTGGCCTGGCCAACCGCGACTAAAGACCCCCACGTGCACCGGCTGGCCACCGAGCGCCCTGGGCCCAGGCCTTTGGTCGCGGTTCGCCTCCCGAACCGCGACTAAAGGTACCATTAGTCGCGGTTCCTGCAGCTTCGCGACTTATGGGGCTCACCCGAAGCCTGTTTTTCCACCAGTGTCATTATCCTCACCTTTTTCGTCTCCGCGCATCACACGAGAATTAGGCGAGACAAGCTTCGCTTACGATCTCGAGGACCGGCAAGAAATACATAACAGATCCAATGACCGGCGAAACCAAGAAAGCTGCCGGTTTCACGGGTCGTCTCCGTTGTCTTCGGCCGCCAGGAGCCGTGATGCCTCATAGTCGTCTAGCGAATTCACACAGAAGTGCACGTCATTGGATGGCGTAAAACTTCCTGGGCGGCCCTCCACCACAATCAGCAATGTTACATGATGAACAGATGTGCACAACAGCCAGCGTTGCTTTGCAGTTTCGTTTGATGCCATCGACATGAGAGTAAACCATGCCAGAGGTAATTTTTGAACTGCTCTCTTACGTGGATGTAGTAGACTGGTAGCTAATCTTGCATACCAACAGAATTTAATCTAGCAGGCCGAAGTCCATCATGTTAATCCATCACGTCATGGTATCATCACCAGCATCATCAAGGATATCCTATCCCAGGATGGATGCAAAGGAACGATGTACTACCATTGATCGGCGGGAGATTCTTAGAGTAACCGATCGCTGTGGCCGCATGATAAATTAACAGAGGGTGTGTGCATGGTTAGTTTCAGGAACGACCAATTCTTTGATTGATCATAGCCTGTGGCGAGCGGCAGCACAATTCACTGCAGATCTTTGCATCGAGGCAGGACAATATACATGATCATCATCAGGCACGCGGTGGAGAGAAGTACCAGATATACAACTCTACATTGTATATTTGTATTTGCACGAGAGTGCGCCCGGCCATTACATTGTATATTGCCGGACAATAGACACATGATCATCATCGGCCACCACCAAACCGTGTAAGCGTTGGACTGCATCCACTACATTGTAATTGCACGAGACTAATGCATGCTGATTGAAGGATAGATTCGAGTAAATCTGGTAAGATCTCAGCATCCAACAAGCACCAGATGGAGACTTGGAGCACAACTCTTGAATTACAAATATCCCCCTTTGTTTGACTATCGAGTTATTGTCGCATAGTCAGTCAGGCATGATGCATCGAAGGTAAAAAAAAAAAATCACCTTTAAGTGCACCATAAGTAGGTAAATAATTTGGTAGCTCAAGACCCATAAGTAGGTTTATCTGGTCTCTTAAACACGATTTTTTTGCATTACTTTTGATATATATTCGCTAAAATTACTAGAATTTATCAGTTTCAGTTTGGTGGATAGCTATATTATGCTCTACTGTTTCCCTGAAGACTTGAAAATAATAAGGTAGTTTTTTTCGCAGGGATGAATATGTATCCTCAGGAAACAAAATTAATAAATAGTGGGTTCTGAATATTTATTCTATCAGGTTTCTACATTGTTGTGTGAATCGTGAGCTGCAAATTTGAGCGACTATTCCACCAATTTGGTATGCATAAATTCAACGTTATTATACACATTGCATATTATTCCATATTTAATTCCCTCCGTGAACGATGACTGGTATGCGTGCACAGAAAAATACTATACTTGCACATGGCTGAATGGAAACTACTTCCAATCTTTTGGTCAGAGAGTATAAAACTCCGGCCTCTTTTCTTGCGATCTACATTGGAAAAAAAAACTAAAGATGATTTTATATGTTCTTCATTTTTTTTTGCTGCTTTCTGGTGTTTTAAGATAATAGTTGGTGGAGTACATTAAAATACAGCTTTAGTTAATTCTTTTGAGCGCATGCTAGGTAACATTTACTTATTTTTTTTTCTTTTGTTTCACCAAATAATTAGATCAGTTTTTGTAGACCTTTATTTTGTACAAAATTAAATACGCAACACTATTGAGCTATCCCAGAAACACTTTAGAGGGGAAATATTGAAACATTTCTTAGTGAAAATAATCAGGAGAACTGCACTATTTCACAAAAGTCATTTTATAATGCTTATCTTTACTTAAAGATGTGGTGCACGAATTAGAATATTTGTCCTTTTGGAATGCATAAATTTTACACAACTAAGCAGTTTAAGAATGAGAGCTAAAACTTTTAATAAATTACTAGAAAAAAATTATATTTTGAATAACACTTCCATACTTACGATGCCTAAGTAAGTACGCTAGATTAACTGTGAAAAGATAGGTTAAGATTCATGGCCATTAATCTATGGTAGAACATGAAAATATAGAACATGTGATAATGAAAAGAAGTAAATAACTGATCTTAATAATGAAGTTCCTTGGGTTTAGCATCTATATCATGTGAAAAAGTTTACCAAATGAAAAATCCAAGCAATAGGGAAGCTAAATTACTCATACATGTTTGCAATTATTTATATCAAAATGTTCCCAAATATTGAAGTAAAAAATATGATATATATAGAAAGTAACAAATAATATCATTGCTAGCCGCGCAATTGCGCGGGCAACTCAGCTAGTTAAGATAAATCTAACCACAGCCTTAAACTCTGAGATCCTGCTATCCCTCCTGCATCGATATACCAACGGAGGTTCAGGTTTCTGTCACTCCGGCAACCCCGCAATTGGCAAACGAGTACAAGATGCACTCCCCTAGGCCCATAAAGGTGAAGTGTCGTGTAGTCGATGTTCACACGACACAACTAGAAGAATAACACCACAACTTAAATATCATAACATTGAATATTACTCAACCCTGAAATTGGCTGGGATGCTATCGAGGAGCAGCCAGAACTGCCACTGGAGGAGCCTATACAAGCAAATGAGAATCACATGGTGGAAAATCAGCAGTCTATGGTGATGGATCTCTCTGATAACTCTACTGGTTCAGTGAATATGGAGGGTGCTTTGCAGGGTCCAGGAAATTTTAATGTTCTGCAAGTAGGGCGAGTGGAGCTTCGTCCGATTCTGCCGCCTCATATGATGTGGGATAAGTTGATGCTAACTTACTTGCCTGAATTATATGCCAAGACTATCCCTCTGTCCATGCAAATGTCATCTTTTCGATATGTCAAGAGAACATGGGAAATGGCGTTTCAGATTGGCAGTCCTCTTGCATCTGGGCCTGCTAGCGATAAGAGAATTTTCCTCACGGTTAAGCCGAGAGCTGCTCCAGGGGATTTTTGTTTCAAAGCGCAGGGAAAGTTTCTTACTAATGTCTCTGAAGAACAAGTTGGTCAGGACAAGGAAATCCAGGATATTTCGAGTGGTGTTTCTGTTCCTTCTACAGAGGCAAGTTCATCTGATGCTGCAAAGTCTGTGTCGACTTTCTGTCTTGGTTCATCTTCTGTGCCGCCTGCTGTCAAGGTGACAGTTCGGAAGCGAAAGACGGTGGCGCTCATTGATCCAGCTTTTCAGCGTGTTACTCGCAGTGTTTCTTCGGGCAAGGGCTTCAGAGCGACACCAATCAAGGATCTGCAGCCAAGACCAAAGAAGCGTACAAGGAAAGTGGAGTCATCATCTGTTGTTGCGGCATCTGTGCGTAGGAATTCGGAGGGATCGCAGTCATCTGGCAAGAAGACGGGTGATACTGGCGTGATGATTTCAATCCCTGTGATGCAACATATTGGAGAACTACTGCAGATGGACCCTGAAGAGCTGACGGTGGCGAAGCTTACAGCAAAGCCGCGGGATGGTGATGCCTCGCCCAGTAAATCTGATGATTAGTGATCACTTACATTTTCAGGGGTGCAGTGGTTCTATTGGGTGCAGTGATCTTATTTTGGAAGTGGGTCTAGTTGTTCATGTTTATTTTGGTGGAACCTGTCACTTAAATGCTGCTATGATGCTTTTGGTTCAGTGTGTAACGTGGGTTGGCTACGCTGATTCACTGTTGGGATTCATGATCTATGTTGCTTAATGAATTGTCGCTTTTGGTCAGTCTTGGGTTGGAATATTAGGGGAATAAATGCTGAGGCTAAACAGTTTAAAGTCAGGGAAAAAATGGAGGAAAGTAATTGTGCCATTTTATGCCTGCAAGAGACAAAGAAAGATTCCTTTGATCGCAAATTTATAAGGGGTTTTTGTCCGCGACGTTTTGATAATTTTGTTTGTTCACCGTCTGTGGGAACGTCGGGGGGAATGGTGGTGGTTTGGAGTTCGGCTATGTTCACTGGGACGCTAATTGATCTTCAGAAATTTGGTATAATAATTAAATTCACCTCGGTTCATTCCAATCAGCAATGGACACTTGTCAATATTTATGGTCCGTGTCAGGGGGAGGACAGAGATAATTTTGTGCAGTGGCTATATAACCTGAATGTTCCTGATGATGAGGATTGGTTGTTCATGGGTGATTTCAATTTTATTCGTTCACAAGATAACAGAAATAAGCCGGGAGGGGACATTAATGACATTTTTCTTTTCAATGAGATAATAAATCACTTGGGTCTAATTGAATTACCACTTAAAGGCAGATCCTTCACTTGGTCTAATATGCAAAAGGAACCTCTCTTGGAGCAGTTGGATTGGTTTTTCACGTCTGTAAATTGGACAGATTCATATCCCAATACATTGGTTCATCCTCTTGCAAAAACAACTTCGGATCACGTCCCATGTAATGTAACTATTCAAACTTCCATTCCTAAGGTCACACTGTTTCGCTTTGAGAATGTTTGGCCAGAGCAGCCTGGGTTTTTGGAGTGTGTCTCTAGTGCATGGCAGAAGGAGTATGTAGCAACTAATGCAGCGGCATTGCTTGTTAAGAAGTTGAAGGGGCTGAGAGCTAGCCTCGAGAAGTGGAAAACTAGTTTGTCCAGGTTAAAGGATTTAATTGCTAAGTGTAATTTGGTTATTCTTTTCTTTGATAATTTGGAGGAATACATGAATCTGTTTTTGCCTGAGGAAAATTTCAGAAAGTTGGTCAAGCAACACCAGGATAAATTGTTGCATGCTCAATACAGATACTGGAAAAAGAGGTGCACCATTCGATGGATAAAGCAAGGGGAGGAAAATACAAAATATTTCCATGCAATGGCGACAGAAAGGTATAGGAGAAATAACATTGCATCATTGAGGTCTGAGGACGGGAGGCAAGTTAGTAATCATGATGAGATGGCAGGTATTTCTTGGAACTGCTATAAATCTCGGATGGGATCTTCTCAAGGTATTGAAATGAAATTTGATTTAAATGCTCTTCTGAAACGAGTGGATGGCTTGGAGGACCTAGCAGTACCTTTCACTACAGAAGAAATGGACAAAGTTGTTAAGGTAATGCCAGTTGATAAGGCCCCTGGACCCGATGGTTTCAATGGTTTATTTATGAAGAAATGCTGGCATATTATCAAACATGATTTTTATAATCTGGATATGGAGTTTTGTAAGGGCACTATTAATCTTGAGCATATTAATACTTCATACATTTCTTTAATCCCTAAGAAGCAGTCAGCAGAAAGTATTAATGACTATCGACCAATCTCTTTGACAAATTGTTGTCTTAAGTTTTTAACAAAAATGGCGGCAGATAGGTTTCAGAAGGTTATCATGCAATGTATACATAAGAACCAGTATGGGTTTATTAAAAGCAGGACAATTCATGACTGTCTAGCTTGGACTTTTGAATATATACATTAGTGTAAGGCATCCAAGAAACCAGTGGTAATTTTGAAACTTGATTTTGAAAAGGCTTTTGACACTATTGAGCATGAGGTGATTTATGAGATTCTAAGGAAGAAGGGTTTCAGTAAAGAATGGATTGCATGGGTAAAAATGATTCTTGAGTCTGGAATATCTTCAGTTTTGATCAATGGGGTTCCTTGCAAACAATTTAAATGCAAGAGGGGGGTAAGGCAGGGTGATCCTCTTTCTCCTTTGCTTTTTGTTCTTGGGGCAGATTTGCTGCAGTCAGTAGTGAATGATTTACTACAAAGAGGTCTTATTTCATTGCCCATTCATACTGGTGATCCAGACTTCCCAATTATTCAGTATGCAGATGACACCTTGTTGATAGTTCCTGCTGACAGTGTTCAGTTGTCTGTTCTCAAGGAAGCTTTACAGGATTTCAGCTCTTCAACTGGTTTGAAAGTAAACTTCCATAAGTCTTGCTTGTTACCCTTGAACTTATCTGATGAGGAGGTGGCTGTTTTAGCCAGGGACTTTGGTTGCGAGGTTGGGGTCATGCCATTCACTTATTTGGGGTTGCCTTTGGGGACTACTAGGCCATCCATGCAGGATTTGTTACCTATGGTTGATCGAATGGAGAGGAGGTTGACAGCAAGCTCTTCTTTGCTAGCTTATGGGGGGAGGCTTCAATTGATACAGTCTTGCCTAAGCTCGATGCCTATTTTTTTCCTATGTACCTTGAGCATACCTGTTGGCATTATCAAGCAGCTTAACAGGATTATTAGGCAGTGTTTGTGGAGAAAGAAAAAGGGAGAGTGTACCACTAATCAGTCTTTGGCCTCCTGGAATATGATTTGCAAACCGAAACAGAGTGGAGGCTTGGGGGTTTTGGACTTTAAGTTGCAAAATGAGGCACTCTTGTTGAAGCACTATCCAGAAGGAGTGCCTCATGCATATAAGCTTTGTGGGTCTTTTTGGTGGAGGGATGTGATGAAATTATCTGACCTTTATAGATCTGTCACATCAGTCATTATCAAGGATGGGAGCACAGCTTTATTCTGGGCAGATAAGTGGAATGGTATTTGTCCTCAAGAGAAGTTTCCCAGGCTCTATTCTTTCTCTTTAAATCAGACTCTTTCTGTCAAGGAGGCATTATTAACCCCTGATATTAATGATATGTTTGAAAGACCTCTGTCCAGTCAGGCAGCCATGGAATTGTTAGAGTTGCAGAACTTGATTCAGGATGTTGTTTTACAGCCTAATGGGAAAGATGAATGGAGAACTATTTGGAAGGACGGTAATTATACTGCTCAATGCTTTTATCGTCATATCTTCAGTAATGTCACCTGTGATAAGGTGTATCATTGGATTTGGAACAGTAAGTGTATACAGAAACTTAAGGTGTTTGCCTGGCTGTTAATGAGTGATAGGCTCAATACAAAATATATGTTGAAAAGGAGGCACTGGAATGTCACATCAGATCATCATTGTGTTCTTTGCCATTCACACACGTATGAGGACAGAATTCATCTATTTTTTGATTGTGTGTTCAGCATGAGGGTATGGGCTTATTTACAGATTGATTGGTCCATGGGGGTAACTGATACGTCTCCGACGTATCGATAATTTCTTATGTTCCATGCCACATTATTGATGTTATCTACATGTTTTATGCACACTTTATGTCATATTCGTGCATTTTCTGGAACTAACCTATTAACAAGATGCCGAAGTGCCAGTTGCTGTTTTCTGCTGTTTTTGGTTTCAGAAATCCTAGTAAGGAAATATTCTCGGAATTGGACGAAATCAAAGCCCAGGGGCCTATTTTTCCACGAAGCTTCCAGAAGTCCGAAGGAGAGACGAAGAGGGGCCACGAGGGGGCCACACCCTAGGGCGGCGCGGCCCCCCCTTGGCCGCGTGGCCCTGTGGTGTGGGGCCCCCGTGCCGCCTCTTGACCTGCCCTTCCGCCTACAAATAGCCTCCATGACGAAACCCCCAGTACCGAGAGCCACGATACGGAAAACCTTCCAGAGACGCCGCCGCCGCCGATCCCATCTCGGGGGATCCAGGAGATCGCCTCCGGCACCCTGCCGGAGAGAGGAATCATCTCCCGGAGGACTCTACGCCGCCATGGTCGCCTCCGGTGTGATGTGTGAGTAGTCTACCCCTGGACTATGGGTCCATAGCAGTAGCTAGATGGTTGTCTTCTCCCCATTGTGCTATCATTGTCGGATCTTGTGAGCTGCCTAACATGATCAAGATCATCTATCTGTAATTCTATATGTTGCGTTTGTTGGGATCCGATGAATAGAGAATACTTGTTATGTTGATTATCAAAGTTATATCTATGTGTTGTTTATGATCTTGCATGCTCTCCGTTATTAGTAGATGCTCTGGCCAAGTTGATGCTAGTAACTCCAAGAGGGAGTATTTATGCTCGATAGTGGGTTCATGTCTCCGTGAATCTGGAGGGGTGACAAGAATGTAGCCACTAGGGATAAAACATTAGTGCTATGTTCAAGGATGTAGTCACTAGTTACATTACGCACAATACTTAATGCAATTGTCTGTTGTTAGCAACTTAATACTGGAGGGGGTTCGGATGATAACCTGAAGGTGGACTTTTTAGGCATAGATGCAGTTGGATGGCGGTCTATGTACTTTGTCGTAATGCCCAATTAAATCTCACTATACTCATCATGATATGTATGTGCATGGTCATGCTCTCTTTATTTGTCAATTGCCCAACTGTAATTTGTTCACCCAACATGCTGTTCGTCTTATGGGAGAGACACCTCTAGTGAACTGTGGACCCCGGTCCAATTCTCTTTACTGAAATACAACCTACTGCAATACTTGTTCTACTGTTTTCTGCAAACAATCATCTTCCACACAATACGGTTAATCCTTTGTTACAGCAAGCCGGTGAGATTGACAACCTCACTGTTTCGTTGGGGCAAAGTACTTTGGTTGTGTTGTGCAGGTTCCACGTTGGCGCCGGAATCCCTGGTGTTGCGCCTCACTACATCCCGCCGCCATCAACCTTCAACGTGCTTCTTGACTCCTACTGGTCCGATTAAACCTTGGTTTCTTACTGAGGGAAACTTGCCGCTGTGCGCATCACACCTTCCTCTTGGGGTTCCCAACGGACGTGCCAACCACATGCATCAAGCAAATTTCTGGCGCCGTTGCCGGGGAGATCAAGACACGCTGCAAGGGGAGTCTCCACTTCTCAATCTCTTTACTTTGTTTTTGTCTTGCTTAGTTTTATTTACTACTTTGTTTGCTGCACTAAATCAAAATACAAAAAAATTAGTTGCTAGTTTTACTTTATTTGCTATCTTGTTTGCTATATCAAAAACACAAAAAAATTAGTTTACTTGCATTTACTTTATCTAGTTTGCTTTATTTACTACTACTAAAATGAGTAACCCTGAAGTTGAAGTTCGTACATTTAAACAACGAGGGGGAGAATGTTTGAGAGATGCTTGGTATAGAATTAGTGATGCCCATAATAAATGCACTAAGAAACACTCCACCATTATTTTACTCAGGAATTTTTATGTTGGTATCTCTAGCTGGAATAGATATGTTCTTGATAGTCTCGCAAAAGGTGACTTCTTAAGTACTCCTGCATTAGAAGCTAGTTGCATTATTGAGAGTTTATTTGGAATACCCCCTTTTGATAAAGTTAAAACTGAAATCTCTCTTGAAGATGTTATGAAAAAATTGGAAACCATAGAGAAAAATTCTCCAAGTATTGAAGCTAAATTGGAAATATTACTTGATAAAACTGGTGAACTTGATAAATCCTTAGGAGGAATTGATGAAAGAATTAGTGTCCTAGGAACTAGTGCTGTCCATGATGATCAAATCAATAGGATTGACGAATTTGAAAAAGCTATGGGAACCTTGGGTTCAACATTTTCTTCTCTTAAATATAAGGAGAAAGCTTACGTGGGTAAGGAGCAAAAGTTTATGTATGTCTCTAAAGTGCCTAGACCAAAGAAGTATTATTATAGGCCTAAAATTGACAAAGCCCTTAGTACCACTATGGATGGGGGAGCTCATGATAACGATGCACCACCCTTTGATAATACTTGATACACACTTTCTGCGCCTAGCTGAAAGGCGTTAAAGAAAAGCGCTTATGGGAGACAACCCATGTTTTTTTTCCTACAGTACTTTGTTTTTATTTTGTGTCTTGGAAGTTGTTTACTACTGTAGCAACCTCTCCTTATCTTAGTTTTGTGTTTTGTTGTGCCAAGTTAAGCCGTTGATAGAAAAGTAAGTACTAGATTTGGATTACTGCACAGTTCCAGATTTCTTTGCTGTCACGAATCTGGGTCCACCTCCCTGTAGGTAGCTCAGAAAATTAAGCCAATTTACGTGCATGATCCTCAGATATTTACGCAACTTTCATTCAATTTGAGCATTTTCATCTGAGCAAGTATGGTGCCATTTTAAAATTCGTCAATACGAACTGTTCTGTTTTGACAGATTCTGCCTTTTATTTCGCATTGCCTCTTTTGCTATGTTGGATGAATTTCTTTGATCCACTAATGTCCAGTAGCATTATGCAATGTCCAGAAGTGTTAAGAATGATTTGTCACCTCTGAATATGTCAATTTATATTGTGCACTAACCCTCTAATGAGTTGTTTCGAGTTTGGTGTGGAGGAAGTTTTCAAGGATCAAGAGAGGAGTATGATGCAACATGATCAAGGAGAGTGAAAGCTCTAAGCTTGGGGATGCCCCGGTGGTTCACCCCTGCATATATCAAGAAGACTCAAGCGTCTAAGCTTGGGGATGCCCAAGGCATCCCCTTCTTCATCGACAACATTATCAGGTTCCTCCCCTGAAACTATATTTTTATTCCATCACATCTTATGTGCTTTTTCTTGGAGCGTCAGTTTGTTTTTGTTTTGTTTGAATAAAATGGATCCTAGCATTCACTTTATGGGAGAGAGAGACACGCTCCGCTGTAGCATATGGCCAAGTATGTCCTTGGTTTCTACTCATAGTATTCATGGCGAAGTTTCTCCTTCGTTAAATTGTTATATGGTTGGAATTGGAAAATGATACATGTAGTAATTGCTATAAATGTCTTGGGTAATGTGATACTTGGCAATTGTTGTGCTCATGTTTAAGCTCTTGCATCATATGCTTTGCACCCATTAATGAAGAAATACATAGAGCATGCTAAAATTTGGTTTGCATATTTGGTTTCTCTAAGGTCTAGATAATTTGTAGTATTGAGTTTGAACAACAAGGAAGACGGTGTACAATCTTATAATGTTTTCAATATGACTTTTATGTGAGTTTTGCTGCACCGGTTCATCCTTGTGTTTGTTTCAAATAAGCCTTGCTAGCCTAAACCTTGTATCGAGAGGGAATACTTCTCATGCATCCAAAATACTTGAGCCAACCACTATGCCATTTGTGTCCACCATACCTACCTACTACATGGTATTTTTCGCCATTCCAAAGTAAATTGCTTGAGTGCTACCTTTAAAATTCCATCATTCACCTTTGCAATATATAGCTCATGGGACAAATAGCTTAAAAACTATTGTGGTATTGAATATGTAATTATGCACTTTATCTCTTATTAAGTTGCTTGTTGTGCGATAACCATGTTCACTGGGGACGCCATCAACTATTCATTGTTGAATTTCATGTGAGTTGCTATGCATGTCCGTCTTGTCTGAAGTAAGAGAGATCTACCACCTTATGGTTAAGTATGCATATGTTAGAGAAGAACATTGGGCCGCTAACTAAAGCCATGATCCATGGTGGAAGTTTCAGTTTTGGACAACAATCCTCAAATCTCAAATGAGAAAATTATTAATTGTTGTTATATGCTTATGCATAAAAGAGGAGTCCATTATCTGTTGTCTATGTTGTCCCGGTATGGATGTCTAAGTTGAAGAATAATCAATAGCGAGAAATCCAATGCGAGCTTTCTCCTTAGACCTTTTACAGGCGGCATAGAGGTACCCCTTTGGGACACTTGGTAAAAACAGTGCATTGTGATGATCCGGTAGTCCAAGCTAATTAGGACAAGGTGCGGGCACTATTAGTACACTATGCATGAGGCTTGCAACTTATAAGATATAATTTACATGATGCATATGCTTTATTACTACCGTTGACAAAATTGTTTCATGTTTTCAAAATCAAAGCTCTAGCACAAATATAGCAATCGATGCTTTTCCTCTATGGAGGACCATTCTTTTACTTTCAATGTTGAGTCAGTTCACCTATTTCTCTCCACCTCAAGAAGCAAACACTTGTGTGAACTGTGCATTGATTCCTACATACTTGCTTATTGCACTTATTATATTACTCTATGTTGACAATATCCATGAGATATACATGTTACAAGTTGAAAGCAACTGCTGAAACTTAATATTCTTTTGTGTTGCTTCAATGCCTTTACTTTGAATTATTGCTTTATGAGTTAACTCTTATGCAAGACTTAATTGATGCTTGTCTTGAAGTGCTATTCATGAAAAGTCTTTGCTTTATGATTCACTTGTTTACTCATGTCATATACATTGTTTTGATCGCTGCATTCACTACATATGCTTTACAAATAGTATGATCAAGATTATGATGGCATGTCACTCCAGAAATTATCTGTGTTATCGTTTTACCTGCTCGGGACGAGCAGAACTAAGCTTGGGGATGCTGATACGTCTCCGACGTATCGATAATTTCTTATGTTCCATGCCACATTATTGATGTTATCTACATGTTTTATGCACACTTTATGTCATATTCGTGCATTTTCTAGAACTAACCTATTAACAAGATGCCGAAGTGCCAGTTGCTATTTTCTGCTGTTTTTGGTTTCAGAAATCCTAGTAAGGAAATATTCTCGGAATTGGACGAAATCAAAGCCCAGGGGCCTATTTTTCCACGAAGCTTCCAGAAGTACGAAGGAGAGACGAAGAGGGGCCACGAGGGGGCCACACCCTAGGGCGGCGCTGTTATCACCAGATTTTGGTCAAATCAGGAGGTGGGCCGTAAAGGAGATGGGCTTGAAAGATTACACGTGGAGGATCTCTGAAACGGCCTTGCACGGAGAACTTGGGCTAGATTGCCCGTGTATCTTTAATTATAGTAGATTGCATCATAGATTAAAAGTTAGAGTTTGTCTCGTACACGGTGGGGATATTCCCACGTTAGAAAGTCCCCTGGACTATAAATATGTATCTAGGGTTTATGGAATAAACAACAACACACGTTCAACCAAACAAACCAATCTCGGCGCATCGCCAACTCCTTCGTCTCGAGGGTTTCTATCCGGTAAGCGACATGCTGCCTAGATCGCATCTTGCGATCTAGGCAGCACAAGCTCCACGTTGTTCATGCGTTGCTCGTACTGAAGCCTTGTTGATGGCGAGCAACGTAGTTATCATAGATGTGTTAGGGTTAGCATAGTTCTTCTTGTAACATGCTTACGTAGTGCAACCCTTGCATGTCTAGCCGCCCTCACACCTATCTCAGGTGTGGGGGCGGCACCCCGCTTGATCATTATTTAGTAGATCTGATCCGTTACGATTGCTCCTTGTTCTGCAAGGATTAGTTTAATATCTGCAATAGTTAGGCCTTACAAAGGGGGGGAGGATCCAGCGGCACGTAGGGTGGCGTTCGCAAGTCCTAAACAGGATGTTCCGGGGATCAACTTCGTGTTGGTTTTTAGGCCTTGTTTAGGATCGGCTTACGAGCACCGTGCGTGGCCGCGAGGCCCAACCTGGAGTAGGATGATCCGATTATGCGGTGAAAACCCTAAATCGTCGTAGATCTCATTAGCTTTATCTTGATCAAGCAGGACCACCATATATTCATGCACCCCGTACGAATCATGGGTGGATCGGCTCCTTGAGCCGATTCACAGGATAACCTGAGAGCCGATCGAGGCTCGTATTTAATGTTTACGTGTATGCCATGCAGGAAACTAAGTGAGGCATCTCCATCACCTTCCTGGCCAGGTATAGGTCAGGTGGCACGCCCTTGCGATCAGCATCGGGTGTGTGACCAGAAGTGCTTTGCGGGCCGTCGCTCGGAGGGGTCTCAGCCAGCCGCAGCTCTAGGCTCTTCCCGGCTCTACGGTGTTGACCCGTCGCTGCCCGTCGGTGGGTTTTGGCAGTCAACACATTCTGGCACGCCCGGTGGGACGATCTTCTACATCAACCACATCGCCATCTACATCTGAGATGGCGGACGGCACGCCAGTCACCTACGAGGAGCTGCCCGACGAGCTCAAGAAGAGGTATGACGAGGTCAAAGTCATCCTCGAAGCCGACCTCATCGGCTCATATCACAGAACCCGTTCACATGGCGTCAGGCGGAAGGGGTTCTCACCGGAAGGCGCACTTGATGGAGTGGACCTATCTGTCCCGTCGGAGGAACGCACCAGGGCCGTGCGCCAGGAGATTAGTGGCATGGTGACTCACTCGTTGCGTCTCCATTCTGAGAGCCTGGTGAATACTCTGGAGCATGTCGCCGTTCGGATGATCAAGGAGGTCATGAAGAATCAGCGCCCTCTATCAGAACCAGCTCTCGGGACCTACCGAGGAAAAGTGCCACTTCAGCCCCGTCTACCGTCGTCATTCACATCGGCGGCACTAGAAGTGCCTAATTCACCGTCGCGCGCCGTTGACAGGGTTAACGATACTTACCCTGGGAGGTGCCAACCAGGATACCCGTTCAACATCAACATGATAGAACTGGGGCACCCCCCTGATGGAGATAGAGGCAAGGGCAACTGCTCTTATAGCGAAGATAAGGAAGAGGCTGCTCCATGCGATCGGCCCCGACACTGCCAAAACATCTTGGTGATGATCAAGGTAGAAGCCGATGCTAGCAATCGGCCCGTAGTATCTGTGTCACCTGCTCTCCCAGTATGTAGCGTCGACCTCACAGGTGACGGAAAGCTAGGGTATGGGTTTACATCAGCTGATGAGCTAGAAGAAGTCGACATCGGTCCTGGGGATAAGCCGTGACCGACTTTTATCAGCAAGAAGTTAGATCCACAGCTCAGGGGACAGATGATAGCCCTGTTGAAGGAATACCCAGATTGCTTTGCATGGGATTACACGGAGATGCCTGGGTTGGACAGGAGCATCATTGAGCATCGGCTCCCCCTTAAGAAAGGATTTCGGCCGTTCCAACAACGAGCACGTCAGATGAGGGCCGAAATTCTAGAAGAAGTCAAGAAAGAGATCGAGAAAATGTTGGCCGCCGGATTCATCAGGCCATGCAGGTATGCTGAGTGGATCTCCAGTATCGTTCCGGTGGAGAAGAAGGACGGCCGATGGCGCGTGGCCATCGATTTCCGAGATCTTAACAGAGCCACTCCAAAGGACGAATATCCAATGCCCGTGGCAGAAACGTTGATAAACGCCGCTGCTGGCCACAAGGTGTTGAGCTTCATGGATGGCAACGCCGGTTATAACCAGATTTTCATGGCTCTGGAAGATATACACAAGACCGCATTCAGAGTACCAGGGGCAGTAGGCTTGTTTGAGTACGTGGTCATGACCTTTGGGTTGAAGAATGCTGGTGCAACGTACCAACGAGCCATGAATTATATATTTCATGATCTGATCGGCAAGTTGGTAGAAATCTATATTGACGACGTGGTAGTCAAATCAGTCTCCATGGAGGGACACTTGGATGATCTACGGCGCGTCCTAGACCGAACTCGGAAATTCGGGCTGAGAATGAATCCGAAGAAGTGTGCCTTTGGCGTGACGGCTGGTCAATTCCTAGGTTTTCTGGTTCATGAACGGGGAATTGAGATCGGCCTGAAAAGTCAGGAGGCGGTGCGTACCATGCAGCCGCCGACCACGAAAACGGAGCTCCAACGCCTCATCGGCAAGATCAACTTTGTCCGGCGGTTCATCTCTAATCTGTCAGGATGAATCGAGCCGTTCATGGCGCTGGTGAAGACTAAATCTGATGACGAGTTTCACTGGGGGGCAGAACAGCAACAGGCCTTTGATGAGATTAAGCGATATCTGACGATGCCGCCTGTGCTAGTTCCGCCCCAGCAAGACAGGCCGTTCTACATCTACCTGTCAGTAGCTGACACGTCCATCGCTTCGGTGGTGGTGCAGCTCTACGATGGCGTTGAGAAGGTCGTTTTCTACCTCAGCAGGAGGATGCTGGACGCGGAGACAAGATATCCTGAGGTCGAGAAACTTTGCCTCTGCCTGATCTTTACCTGCACCAAGCTTCATCACATCCTTTTGACGGCAGAGATCATCGTCATATGCAAGTCGGATGTTGTCAAGCACATGTTGTCGGCCCCTGTTTTGAAAGGCCGGCTTGGTAAGTGGATGTTTGCATTGTCAGAATTTGATCTCCGGTATCAGCCTGCGAAGGCAGTCAAGGGACAAGCGTTGGCCGATCTTATCGCTGAACGGATCAGTACCAATATAGCAGCACTATCTATACGTGCATGGGCTATGTTCTTCGATGGATCGGTTTGTGACGAGGGTTGTGGCATCGGCATTCTGCTCGTGTCGCCTCGGGGGGCAGAATATTCCTTCTCCATTAGATTATCTACCCCTTGCACCAACAACGTAGCAGAATATGAGGCAATACGTAAGGGAATGGAGTTGCTATTGGAAGCTGGAGCTGAGGCAGTAGAGCTCTTTGGAGACTCAAAGTTGGTGATTAACCAGCTCACGGATGAATATAATTGCGAAAGTGAATCGCTTTTCCCATATTGGGTAGAATGCCGTGAGTTGATGACACAATTTCGGTACATCAACTTTAATTGGGTCCCAAGATCCCAAAATACCGAGGCCAACAATCTCGCACAAATGGCGTCAGGCTACATAGATACAGCTGACGGATCAGAAGTTCAGATACAATTCCTGGAACAAGATGATTGGAGAACCGAAATCTTCAATTATTTAAAAGATTCGGCTCGGGGGGCACCTAAACGGATAAGATACAAAGCCATGAAGTATGTCCTTATAGGAGACAACATGTTCTACAGGACGTTGGAAGGGTTGCTACTCAAGTGCTTAGGACCAACTGAGTCTAATCGGCTCTTACATGAGGTACATGAAGGCGCCTGTGGAACGCATCAGTCGGCTCACAAGATGAAGTGGTTGATCAGGCGATCAGGGTTTTATTGGCCCACTATGCTTGAAGATTGCTTCAATTATTACAAGGGGTGCCAAGCGTGTCAGATGTTCGGGAAAATCCAGATGGTACCAGCATCAGCGATGAACCCCATCATCAAGCCTTGGCCGTTTCGGGGGTGGGGCATGGATATGATCAGCAAAATCCATCCGGCGTCAAGTAAAAAACATGAATGGATTTTGGTTATCACAGATTACTTCACCAAGTGGGTGGAAGCCGTCCCTATGAAAAAGGTGAAATCAGAAGATGTGATCAAGTTTGTGAAAGAACACGTCATTCATAGGTTCGGGATTCCCCAAACTATCACGACCGATGGAGGTTCGGTCTTTACTTCTAAAGAATTCAGGAAGTTCTGCGATGACCTGGGGATTAAACTGATCCGATCATCCCCGTACTACGCTCAAGCTAACGGGCAGGCTGAGGCGTCCAATCAGAGTCTGATCAAACTGATCAAGAGAAAAATTGACGAGAACCCTAGGGATTGGCATGAGAAGTTATCAGAAGCATTATGGGCCTACCGCATGTCGTGCCATGGAGCTATAAAGACTTCGCCGTACCAGCTTGTCTATGGACAGGAAGCCGTATTGCCTTGGGAAATTACGGCTGGATCAAGACGTGTCATGTTTCAGAATGATCTGACAGCTGAGGAGTATGCAGCTTTGATGAGCGACACTATTGAGGACGCAACAGAACTTAGGCTTTGGTCGTTGGAGAAGATTAAGGAGAACAAAGCCAGGGTGGCTCGTGCCTACAATAAAAAAGTTAGACCAAAGGAATTCCAAGTTGGTGATCTAGTATGGGAAGCTGTGTTGCCATTGGGAACCAGGGATAAGGCATATGGCAAATGGTCTCCTAATTGGCACGGTCCGTACAAAGTTGTCCAGGCTTTGAAGGGTAATGCATACATGCTGGAAGAGTTGAGCGGCAAAAAGTTCCCAGTGGCTGTCAATGGTCAACACCTCAAGAAATATTTCCCAAGCATGTGGGACGACGGACAGTAAGATGTGGGGGCCGATTTAAAAATCGGCCAGTAAAAAAAAAAAATCACAGCCGATGCGCAGACATCGACTTGAGAAATGTATGGAGATAACAGTATGCAAATACAGCCGGTGCACGGGCATCGACTTCAGAAAAACAAAGCCGATACACTGATATCGACTCTAGAGGAATAAGCCCAGATTAACAAGTTAACGGAATCGGTTCAGACCAGAAATCGCGATATGAGATACGAATCTCTTAATGGTTGCCGAGGGATTCAATCTGGTGATTTGGACGAGAATTGGGCCTGTTAAGGTGTTTAGGCAACAGCTTGGCCTCGGATGGCAATATGAACCGATGATCTGCTATTGGCTCCCTGTATGACAACGCCATTCGACAATCGGCAAGGTTAACAAGGAAGCGAAGTTAATTAAGGGATTGTTCTGCATTAATAAGGGGATTCCTTACAAAGAAAGAGCCGATTGCTCAAGGTAGAAAAGGGCAAAAGCCAGTTGCTACTACTGGTCCCTAATCTAGGGGCCGTTGCTGCCCTCGTCGTCGCTGCCTCCGGCGCAGCTGCTGAGAGGCTCCTCATCGGAGCTTCCGTAGCCTTCTACGGGAGCCTCGTCTTCTTCGTCGTCATCCTCGCTGTCATCATCCCACCAGGTGCGAAGGCGCTTCGCTGGTGGGTAGCCTTCAAGGGGGTCGTCGTCGTCGTCGTCTTCCTCCGCCTCTTCCTCGGAAGAGGTGAAGTCATCCCAGGAGAAGCGGTCATCTTCGCTCTCCGCCTCCTCTTCCCCTTCGAGGAGGAATTGAAGGTCGCCCTCGCCGTCGGTCAGGGATTTGTCATCCTCAGACCAGATGGAGGAATCGTGTTCCTCCTTGTCCCACGTCGTCGGGGCGAGAATGTCGTGCGCCGCCAATGAACCCCACTCCGGCGTCGGCTCGCGGGAGGGGGAGGAGTCATAAAAGACCGAAGAGGAAGAAGAGGAAGAGGAAGACATAGCTACAGGAGGAGAGGGTTTTTTGGGTGCCGATGGCCAGAACAGAGGATGAAGAGGGCTAATCGATTGGCACAGTTAAATAATGGGAAGCTTGGTGGAAATTTAACGCCATTACAGTTTCCAAGGAGGTGATGCCAGAGCTGTCGAATTTTGCAGGGAAGCTGAGAAGACGGGGCATAATGATGACGGGTGCTGCAACGACTCTGCTCTGCCATGACATGACCCGACGAAGGAAAGCATAATGATTTTGGAAATGTTATTTCCAAAACCAGGGGGGCATGTGTTATCACCAGATTTTGGTCAAATCAGGAGGTGGGCCGTAAAGGAGATGGGCTTGAAAGATTACATGTGGAGGATCTCTGAAACGGCCTTGCACGGAGAACTTAGGCTAGATTGCCCGTGTATCTTTAATTATAGTAGATTGCATCATAGATTAAAAGTTAGAGTTTGTCTCGTACACGGTGGGGATATTCCCACGTTAGAAAGTCCCCTGGACTATAAATATGTATCTAGGGTTTATGGAATAAACAACAACACACGTTCAACCAAACAAACCAATCTCGGCGCATCGCCAACTCCTTCGTCTCGAGGGTTTCTATCCGGTAAGCGACATGCTGCCTAGATCGCATCTGGCAGCACAAGCTCCACGTTGTTCATGCGTTGCTCGTACTGAAGCCTTGTTGATGGCGAGCAACGTAGTTATCATAGATGTGTTAGGGTTAGCATAGTTCTTCTTGTAACATGCTTACGTAGTGCAACCCTTGCATGTCTAGCCGCCCTCACACCTGTCTCAGGTGTGGGGGCGGCACTCCGCTTGATCATTATTTAGTAGATCTGATCCGTTACGATTGCTCCTTGTTCTGCAAGGATTAGTTTAATATCTGCAATAGTTAGGCCTTACAAAGGGGGGGAGGATCCAGCGGCACGTAGGGTGGCGTTCGCAAGTCCTAAACAGGATGTTCCGGGGATCAACTTCGTGTTGGTTTTTAGGCCTTGTTTAGGATCGGCTTGCGAGCACCGTGCGTGGCCGCGAGGCCCAACCTGGAGTAGGATGATCCGATTATGCGGTGAAAACCCTAAATCGTCGTAGATCTCATTAGCTTTATCTTGATCAAGCAGGACCACCATATATTCGTGCACCCCGTACGAATCATGGGTGGATCGGCTCCTTGAGCCGATTCACAGGATAACCTGAGAGCCGATCGAGGCTCGTATTTAATGTTTACGTGTATGCCATGCAGGAAACTAAGCGAGGCATCTCCATCACCTTCCTGGCCAGGTATAGGTCAGGTGGCACGCCCTTGCGATCAGCATCGGGTGTGTGACCAGAAGTGCTTTGCGGGCCGTCGCTCGGAGGGGTCTCAGCCAGCCGCAGCTCTAGGCTCTTCCTGGCTCTACGGTGTTGACCCGTCGCTGCCCGTCGGTGGGTTTTGGCAGTCAACAGGTGCGGCCCCCCCTTGGCCGCGCGGCCCTGTGGTGTGGGGCCCCCGTGCCGCCTCTTGACCTGCCCTTCCGCCTACAAATAGCCTCCGTGACGAAACCCCCAGTACCGAGAGCCACGATACGGAAAACCTTCCAGAGACGCCGCCGCCGCCGATCCCATCTCGGGGGATCCAGGAGATCGCCTCCGGCACCCTGCCGGAGAGGGGAATCATCTCCCGGAGGACTCTACGCCGCCATGGTCACCTCCGGTGTGATGTGTGAGTAGTCTACCCCTGGACTATGGGTCCATAGCAGTAGCTAGATGGTTGTCTTCTCCCCATTGTGCTATCATTGTCGGATCTTGTGAGCTGCCTAACATGATCAAGATCATCTATCTGTAATTCTATATGTTGCGTTTGTTGGGATCCGATGAATAGAGAATACTTGTTATGTTGATTATCAAAGTTATATCTATGTGTTGTTTATGATCTTGCATGCTCTCCGTTATTAGTAGATGCTCTGGCCAAGTTGATGCTAGTAACTCCAAGAGGGAGTATTTATGCTCGATAGTGGGTTCATGTCTCCGTGAATCTGGAGGGGTGACAAGAACCTCTAAGGTTATGGATGTGCTGTTGCCACTAGGGATAAAACATTAGTGCTATGTTCAAGGATGTAGTCACTAGTTACATTACGCGCAATACTTAATGCAATTGTCTGTTGTTAGCAACTTAATACTGGAGGGGGTTCGGATGATAACCTGAAGGTGGACTTTTTAGGCATAGATGCAGTTGGATGGCGGTCTATGTACTTTGTCGTAATGCCCAATTAAATCTCACTATACTCATCATGATATGTATGTGCATGGTCATGCTCTCTTTATTTGTCAATTGCCCAACTGTAATTTGTTCACCCAACATGCTGTTTATCTTACGGGAGAGACACCTCTAGTGAACTGTGGACCCCGGTCCAATTCTCTTTACTGAAATACAACCTACTGCAATACTTGTTCTACTGTTTTCTGCAAACAATCATCTTCCACACAATACGGTTAATCCTTTGTTACAGCAAGCCGGTGAGATTGACAACCTCACTGTTTCGTTGGGGCAAAGTACTTTGGTTGTGTTGTGCAGGTTCCACGTTGGCGCCGGAATCCCTGGTGTTGCGCCGCACTACATCCCGCCGCCATCAACCTTCAACGTGCTTCTTGACTCCTACTGGTCCGATTAAACCTTGGTTTCTTACTGAGGGAAACTTGCTGCTGTGCGCATCACACCTTCCTCTTGGGGTTCCCAACGGACGTGCCAACCACACGCATCAGTAACCATTGAGGATAAATTTATACATGCAAGGAAAGAGTTTGGAAAACCTTTTTTCACAGAGGTGGTCATTTTAGCAACCTGGTACATTTGGAATCAAAGGAATGGCAAGATTTTTCAGCAGCAAAGGCCATCCTTTAGATCATGGAAGAGGGAATTCATTAATGGCTTGTATCTGCATAAGCATAGGGTCAAGAAAAAGGATGTTGCTCAACTTCAGGCTTGGATTGACTCTCTACCTTAGTTTCTTTTATGTTTTCTTGTTTTTTTTTCTTTTTTGTACATATGTAACTCTACTGGTTTTTGTTTTTAATAAATAATTTGCTGTGAGGCTTTGCCTCACAGTTCTCTTTCAAAAAAAAAATATATTACTCAACCATACTTCACTACTAACATTTAGACTTCACCCATGTCCTCAAGAACTAAACGAACTACTCACGAGACATCATATGGAACATGATCAGAGGTGATATGATGATGAATAACAATCTGAACATAAACCTTGGTTCAACGGTTTCACTCAATAGCATCAATAACAAGTAGAAATCAACACCGGGAGAGTTTCCCCTATCGAACAATCAAGATCAAACCCAAATTGTTACAGCGGTGACGGTGTGCAGCGGTGGAGACGGCGGTGATGATGATGGAGATGATGGTGATGGTGATGGAGATGATGTCCAGCTCGATGGCGGTGACGATGGCGTCGATTTCCCCCTCCGGGAGGGAATTTCCCCGGCGGATCTCAGCCTGCCGGAGAGCTCTTTTCTCTCTGGTGTTCTCCGCCCCGCAGAGGCGGCTATGTCTCTTCACGACTTCCTTCCTGGAGCTTAGGTTTTCGGGACGAAGAAATACGCGAAGGAAAGGAGGCTACAGGGGGCTGTGGGCCCCCTCCTCACAATGCGGCGCGGCCAGGGAAGGGCCCGCGCCGGCCTATGAGGGGGGCCCATGGTGGCCCTCCTCGGCTCCTCCTTCTGGCTCTCGTCATCTTCTGGAAAAATAGGATTTTTCATATAACTTTCATCAATTGTTGATCTTCCGAAATATTGCATTCTGACGGCGCTTTTTCCAGCAGAATCCTGACTCCGGTGCGCGATCCTCCAATAATCATGAAACATGCAAAATAGATGAAATAACATAAGTATCATCTCCAAATACGAAATATATCAATGAATAACAGCAAATTATGATATAAAATAGTGATGCAAATTGGACGTATCAACTCCCCCCAAGCTTAGACTTCGCTTGTCCCCAAGCGAAATTGAACTTGGTAAACAGGACCACATGTTTATGTAGTGAAGAGTCGATAAATAAAATACGAACAAGAAGCATCATATTCATTCACACAAGACATTCTAGTAAACAACTTCCTCATATAATTCAACTTGGAACAAGTATAAGGTAATCACAAATAAAGGTGCATAAGAAATCATAGTTGGTGATGGCAAACTTCGTTCTTGGTCAGAGAACAATTAACAGGTTATACTTATCTATCGAGCAGCGCTCTTATGTTAAAGTTTATATGGCACAACTTGCATACTCAATCATAATAATCTCCTCATGATCATTGATAACTTTCAAAGCTATATTCATTCAGATAAAACTTATACTAAACAAGGAAGAGTAAAAGACATGATGAAGTAAATCACAATATAATGGTTTGATCACAACAACTCAAATGCTTGCTTAAGATGGAGGGAAATAGGTTTACTGACTCAACATAAAGTAAAATACAGGCCCTTAGCAGAGGGAAGCAGGGATTAAATCATGTGCTAGAGCTTTTTCAATTTTGAAATCATACAAAGAGAGTAAAAGTAACATTTTGAGAGGTGTTTGTTATTGTCAACGACTGGTAGCAGGTACTCTAACCCCCTTGCCAGACAAACTCTCGAAGAGCGGCTCCCATTAAGTTTTATTTTGGGTTGGCACTCCTTCCAACCCTTGCTTTCACAAACCATGGCTAACCGAATCCTCGAGTGCCTGCCAACAATCTCATACCATGAAGGAGTGCCTTTTTATTTTAGTTTTATTATGATGACACTCCTCCCCTCCTTGCTTTCTCAAGCCATGGCTAACCGAATCCTTCGGGTGCCATTCAACAATCACATACCATGGAGGAGTGTCTATTTAGGTTAATTAATTTGGGACTGGGAATCCCATTGCCAACTCTTTTTGCAAAATTATTGGATAAGCGGATGAAGCCACTAGTCCATTGGTGAAAGTTGCCCAACAAGATTGAAAGATAAAACACCACATACTTCCTCATGAGCTATAAAACATTGACACAAATAAGAGATAGTAAGTTTTGAATTATTTAAAGGTAGCACACGAAGTATTTACTTGGAATGGCAAGAAATACCATGTAGTAGGTAGTTATGGTGGACACAAATGGCATAGGTTTGGGTTGAGGTTTGGATGCACGAGAAGTATTCCCTCTCAGTACAGGTCTTTGGCTAGCAAGGTTAATTAGCAAGCACAAGAGTTGGGGGAAACAAACAAATATACATGTGATAGAAACAATCATGCATCTTCCTTGTAAGCACAAACAATTTTAACTTCAGAATAATAAGCTAAGGAGCTAACAAGAAAGAAAGACAATGAAACAACTACAAGTATTTCTCTTTTCTACTTAAACCTCAAGTGTTGTTGCTATTGACCAATGCTAAGTTTGCCAAAACCAAATAGATTAACTCAATGCTCCCAAAGTGATACCAATACTAATAACAAGATCAATCATATAATAGAGATTGCAAACTAAAATAAGATGTGCAATATGTAAATGATAAGACTTCTCATTAATATTCCATAACGATAACTCACACCAAGGGATACATAGATAACCAACTAAAGGAGAGATACTTCCACACTGCAACCCATCTTATATGATAACTTCCCTACTCATGATATGACACTACTTGATAGTAAAAAGTAAAAGGTAGTGATGATGTGATACCGCGGCACTCCCCCAAGCTTGGAACAAACCAAGGGGATGCCAATACCGATGATGAATTACTCCTTCGGCGAGGGTGGTGATGAATTCCCATCATCAGACTTCCAAGGTAGAGGCTCTCCATCAACAAACGACATCTTGGTCTCGGGAATCCTGAAACTAGCAGCATAGCTTATGTGTTTAAACCTGTTTTCATACTCACAGTTCTGATTCTGAACGTCATAGAGTTGAGCTTGAAGTTTGTTGGTGGTGTCGTGAAGCGAGAGGATGTCGCCCCATAGCTTTGCAGTCTCCTTCTCGTGCGCTTCAATGAGTTCAGACACAATCTTGTGGAAGATGTCCACCTCACGTTCAGCCATCTTCTTGTAGTTGAAGACCTCTTGTTCTAGCTTCTCCATCATGTCTTCTAAGCTTCCTTCTCCTTTAGGACCCTGGACATCTTTGATCTGCAGTTCTCCATCAATGAGCAGCAACTCCTTGGGGTGCATCCTCAGCTCGTTCATGTACAAGTTGTCAATGTCCTTGCAGGAGCTGTCCTTCGGAGTTTCCGACGAAGACATGATGGCTCTAGATCCGAAGCGAATCCTGGCAGAAACAACTCGAAACAAAACATGTCGAGAAAATGATATACGGACCTCCAGGGGTCCGGGGGATTATATAGCAGGAATTTTTATGTCATAAGGAAAGTACCAGGTCGAACCAGAGTCGAAAAGAGGCGACGAGGCGGCCAGCTCATAGGGCAGCGCGGGCCAAGGCCTGGCCGCGCCGGCCTATGGGGGCACGCCCTCGTGCGTCTCCTCCACTCCGTTTCGATCTCGTAATTTTTCATATTTTCCAAAAACAACAAAAACATTGTTCGGAAAGTAAATTGCGAACTTTTATTACCAGTACTGTTACCTATTCAAAGTCGAGTTCTAGCGGACTGTCAATTTGACCTTTGATGAAAGCCTCCGGTGTTTCCACTCGAATAACATCAACATCTACATTATAAGAATCACCTGAGATATAATGCTTGAGTCTTTGTCCATTCACCACTTGTGTGGCATTGCCTTGGAGAGAGCTAATTTTAATTGCTCCTGAACGATACACCTCCTCAACAACATATGGTCCTTCCCATTTCGAGAGTAATTTCCCTGCAAAGAATCTGAGACGAGACCGATACAATAGGACTTTATCCCCAATATTAAACTCTCTTTTGATAATCCTTCTATCATGCCATTTTTTAACTTTCTCTTTAAAGAGTTTAGCATTTTCATAGGCTTCACTTCTCCATTCATCTAGAGAACTCAATTGTAGCAACCTCTTCTTACCGGCTAGTTTAGGATCTTTATTTAATTCTCTTACAGCCCAATAAGCTTTGTCCTCTAGTTCTAGAGGTAAATGACAAGCTTTTCCATAAACCATTTTATAAGGTGACATACCCATGGGATTTTTATAAGCAGTTCTATAAGCCCATAATGCTTCCTTCAATTTACTAGCCCAATTCTTTCTAGTTTTATTAACAGTCTTTTGCAAGATAGATTTAATCTCTCTATTTGATAATTCTACTTGCCCACTAGTTTGAGGATGATAAGCAGAAGCAATTCTATGATTAATACCATATTTAGCAAGAGTTTTTCTAAAACCACCATGAATAAAACGAGAACCTCCATCAGTCATAATATATCTAGGAACTCCAAATTGAGGAAAAATAATATCTAAAAGCATTCTTAAAGAAGTCTCACCATCAGCACTTTTTGTAGGTATGGCTTCCACCCATTTAGTAACATAATCAACAGCAACAAGTATATGAGTGTTACCTTCTGAAGAGGGAAAAGGTCCCATGAAGTCAAATCCCCAACAATCAAACAGTTCAATAACAAGAGTATAATTCATAGGCATTTCATTGCGTCTGGAGATATTACCAACCCTTTGGCATTCATCACAGGATAAGATAAACTTCCTTGCATCTTTGAAGAGAGTTGGCCAATAAAAACCTGATTGTAGAACCTTTTGCGCAGTTCTTTCTCCGGCGTGATGTCCTCCATAAGCACTACCATGACATTTACTCAATATCTCCTGTTGTTCATATTCGGGAACACATCTTCGCAGAATACCATCCACTCCTTCTTTATATAAGTGTGGGTCATCCCAGAAATAATGCCTCAAGTCATAAAAGAATTTCCTCCTTTGCTGAGCTGAAAAGGTTGGAGGCAAGTACTTGGAAACAATAAAGTTAGCATAATCAGCATACCAAGGGCTATCTCGCGAGCTCACCTTTATTACAGCCAATTGTTCATTTGGAAAACTATCATTAACAGGAACAGGATCATAAGCAATATTTTCCAATCTAGACAAATTATCAGCAACAGGATTATCAACACCTTTCCTATCTACAATATGTAAATCAAATTCTTGCAACAGAAGCACCCATCTAATAAGCCTTGGCTTAGCATCTTTCTTTTGCATAAGGTATCTGATTGCAGCATGATCAGTATGTATAGTAACTTTTGAATCAACAATATAAGATCTAAACTTATCACAAGCAAAGACTACAGCTAACAATTCTTTTTCAGTAGTAGCATAATTTCTTTGAGCAGCATCAAGGGTTTTACTAGCATAATGAATAACATTCAATTTTTTATCTACTCGCTGTCCAAGAACAGCGCCTACAGCAAAATCACTAGCATCACACATAATTTCAAATGGTAAGTTCCAATCAGGAGGTTCAACTATAGGAGCAGTTGTTAAGGCTTTCTTTAGAGTTTCAAAAGCTTCCTTACAATCATCATCAAAAACAAAAGGTACATCTTTTTGAAGAAGATTAGTAAGAGGCTTTGAAATCTTGGAGAAGTCTTTAATAAACCTCCTATAAAACCCAGCATGACCAAGAACACTACGAATACCTTTAACATCCCTGGGATAGGGCATCTTCTCAATTGCTTCAACTTTAGCTCTATCAACTTCAATACCTCTCTCGGAAATTTTATGTCCCAATACAATTCCTTCATTAACCATGAAGTGGCATTTCTCCCAATTAAGAACAAGGTTAGTTTCTTCACATCTCTGCAAAACTTTATCAAGGTTCCGCAAGCAATTATCAAAAGAATTCCCATAGACTATAAAAGTCATCCATGAATACCTCTACAATACTCTCGCAAAAGCCATGAAAAATAGCAGACATGCATCTTTGAAAAGTAGCAGGAGCATTACATAAACCAAAAGGCATACGTCTATAAGCATAAGTTCCATAGGGACAAGTGAAAGTGGTTTTCTCTTGATCCTTAGTTTTAACAGCAATTTGTGAAAACCCAGAATAACCATCAAGAAAGCAAAAATGAGTATTTTTAGATAACCTTTCTAACATTTGATCAATAAAAGGCAAAGGGTAATGATCTTTCTTAGTAACTTTATTAACTTTTCGATAATCAATGCACATTCTATACCCTACAACTACTCTTTGAGGTATGAGCTCATCATTATCATTAGGCACAACAGTCATTCCTCCTTTCTTAGGAACACAATGCACAGGACTAACCCATCTACTATCAGCAATAGGATATATAATACCAGCTTCAAGAAGTCTTAATACCTCATTTCTTACCACATCCTTCATCTTAGGAATTAGACGACGCTGATGTTCAACAACAGGCTTTGCGTCTTCTTCCATATTAATGGCGTGTTGGCAAATAGAGGGAGAAATCCCCTTCAAGTCATCAAGAGTATAGCCAATAGCTCCTCGGTGCTTCTTCAATATTTCCAATAACCTTTCTTCTTCAAACTCTGAAAGCTTAGAACTAATAATAACAGGATATATTTTCTTATCATGAATATGAGCATATTTAAGATTATCAGGCAATGGTTTTAAAACAATGATAGGATCTTCCTTTGGTGGTGGTGTTGTACCCAGATCTTCTACCGGTAAATCATGCTTAAGAATAGGTTGACGAAGGAAAATTTCATCAAGCTCATTTCTTTCTTCCCTAAAAACTTCACTCTCACTATTCTCCAAATGTTGCTGCAAAGGATTATTAGGAGCAAGAGCAATGGATGCACACTGTTCAACTCTAAAATCATTATTAGGCGAATCAGCTTTATAAGGAGTTTTGGCAAATTTAGAGAAGTTAAACTCATAAGATTCACCAGCAAATTTAGTCAAAATTTTCTCTTTCTTGCAATCTATAATAGCTCCACAAGTATTTAGAAAAGGTCTACCAAAAATGATAGGACAATATTTACTAGCAGCAGAACCAAGTACCAAAAAGTCAGCAGGATATTTAATCTTACCGCATAGAACTTCCACATGTCGAACAATACCAATTTGAGAGATAGTTTCTCTATTAGCCAGCTGAATAACCACATCAATATCTTCAAGTTCACAAGAACCAATTTCGTGCATAATCTCCGTGTAAAGCTCATAAGGAATAGCACTAATACTTGCACCAATATCACATAAACCATAATAACAATGATCACCAATTCTAACAGATAGCATAGGAACACTAGCTTTCCTAGACTTATTAGGATGTGAAACAATATTAGAAGCATCTTCACAGAAAATAATATGACCATCTTCCACATTTTCAGTCACAAGATCTTTAACTATTGCAACAGCAGGTTCAACCTTTATTTGTTCTTCAGGTTCTATAGGTTTCTTTTCACTTTTATGAACCGCACTATTTATAACAGAGTACTCCTTCATTTTAGCAGGGAAAGGAGTTTTTTCAATATAAGCTTCAGGAATAACATGATCAACAGTTTCAACTACAACACATTTATTTATAGATGAATCAATTTTATCTTTATATGGTTCATGATACTTATCAAAATTCTTCTTAGGCAATTCATAATGAGAGGCAAAAGCTTTATAAAGATTTGCAGCAACTTGAGAATCAAGACCATAAGTAGCACTCATATTACGAAATTTATTAGTATCCATAAAAGCTTCAATGCATTTATAATCATAATTTATACCTGATTCTCTATCCTTGTCGTTCTCCCATCCTTCAGTATTTTCCTGGATCCGATTAAGAAGGTCCCTTTTAAACTCTTCTTTGTTGCGTGTAAATGATCCAGAACAAGATGTATCCAGCAAGGTCTTGTCTTGAAAAGAAAGTCTTGCATAGAAATTATCAATAATAATATTACCAGGAAGCTCATGAATGGGGCATTTGAGCATTAAAGACTTCAATCTCCCCCATGCTTGGGCAATACTCTCTCCATCATGAGGCCAAAAATTATATATGCGGTTCCGATCTTTGTGAATCTCACTTGGAGGATAGAACTTAGAATAAAACCGGGGCACAATATCATTCCATTCAAGAGAATCCCCATTATCCAGTAATTTATACCAATGCGCTGCTTTACCAGACAACGATATAGAGAATAGTTTCTTCCTCACTTCATCCATAGCAATACCTGCACACTTGAATAAACCGCATAATTCATGTAAGAATAGTAAATGATCTCCAGGGTGGACAGTTCCATCCCCTGTATAATAGTTATCCACTACACATTCAATTATTTTCATAGGTATTTTGTATGGTATTTCTTCCTCACCTGGCGCCTCATCCACTACCCTTGCAGTAGTAGTAGATTTTCCAAATAAAAACTCAAGAGAAGATCTCTCCATAATGAATTATGGCAGCAGGCAGAAATAAAATCAGCACAAACAGTAGAAGTTTCCCTTACCAATTCCACTTACCAATAGCGCTTCACTCCCCGGCAACGGCGCCAGAAAATAGTCTTGATGACACACAAGTATAGGGGGTGTATCGTAGTATTTTCGATAAGTAAGAATGTCGATCCCAACGAGGAGCAAAAGGTGTTGACAAGCAGTTTCGAAGAAGGATTCCCTGTAAATGCTCACAGACAAGTATTCAGGGGGTTTTGATGTAGCAGATGAATAAAGTATGAGTAAGTAAAGTGCGAGAGTAATAATTACAGCGAGTGGCCCAATCCTTTTTAGCACAAAGGACAAGCCGGTTTGTTTACTTATAATGACCAAACGTTCTTGAGGTCACACGGGATTTTAGTCTAGTGCTTTCGCTACATACGTCTAATTAATCTTCATTGTTTTGATAAGTGTTGCGTGGGTGAACCTATGCTAATGTACCGCCCTTCCTAGGACTAATACATACTTGTGATTATACCCCTTGCAAGCATCCGCAACTACAAGAAAGTAATTAAGATAAATCTAACCACAGCCTTAAACTCTGAGATCCTGCTATCCCTCCTGCATCGATATACCAACGGGGGTTCAGGATTCTGTCACTCCGGCAACCCCGCAATTGGCAAACGAGTACAAGATGCACTACCCTAGGCCCATAAAGGTGAAGTGTCGTGTAGTCGACGATCACACGACACCACTAGAAGAATAACACCACAACTTAAATATCATAACATTGAATATTACTCAACCATACTTCACTACTAACATTTAGACTTTACCCATGTCCTCAAGAACTAAACGAACTACTCACGAGACATCATATGGAACAAGATCAGAGGTGATATGATGATGAATAACAATCTGAACATAAACCTTGGTTCAACGGTTTCACTCAATAGCATCAATAGCAAGTAGAAATCAACACCGGGAGAGTTTCCCCTATCGAACAATCAAGATCAAACCCAGATTGTTACAGCGGTGACGGTGTGCAGCGGTGGAGACGGCTGTGATGATGATGGAGATGATGGTGATGGTGATGGAGATGATGTCCAGCTCGATGGCGGTGACGATGGCATCGATTTCCCCCTCCGGGAGGGAATTTCCTCGGCGGATCTCAGCCTACCGGAGAGCTCTTTTCTCTCTGGTGTTCTCCGCCCCGCAAAGGCGGTTGTGTCTCTTCGCGACTTACTTCCTGGAGCTTAGGTTTTCGGGACGAAGAAATACACGAAGGAAAGGAGGCCAGAGGGGGCTGTGGGCCCCCTCCTCACAAGGCGGCGCGGCCAGGGCAGGGCCCGCGCCGGCCTATGATGGGGGCCCATGGTGGCCCTCCTCGGCTCCTCCTTCTAGCTCTCATCATCTTCTGGAAAAATAGGATTTTTCATATAACTTTTGTCAATTGTTGATCTTCCGAAATATTGCATTCTGACGGCGCTTTTTCCAGCAGAATCCTGACTCCGGTGCGCGATCCTCCAATAATCATGAAACATGCAAAATAGATGAAATAACATAAGTATCATCTCCAAATACGAAATATATCAATGACTAACAGCAAATTATGATATAAAATAGTGATGCAAATTGGACGTATCAGTTGGCTTGGCTAAACTCTGGTTGTAGGTGAATTTTCTGGGTAGTCTCTCCGATACATGTTCTATTATTATTCCGGTGCTACTAGTCATGGTGATGGCCTTCTTGGCGCAGTCTATCAATCCATGATGTTTCAACATACAATCCATACCCAGGACTACTTCCAATCATTTTGTTCCCAGAACAATCAAGTTTGCATAAAAATCTATTTCATGATTTCTGATTGGTACATCTTTGCAAAATTTTCTAGCTTTAGTTGTTGACCCAGTTATTTGAACTATCATGACATGTTTCAAGCTGATTGGTTGAATCTTACTAGTGCACACAAAATCTTCTATAACAAATGAATGCGATGCTCCTGAATCAAACAACACTCTTGCTGGTATTGAGTTAACAAAGAACATACCCAGCACCACGTCTGGTGCTTCCTGGGCTTCCTCAGCGTTCATGTGGTAGAGGCGACCTACACGGTTGTTCGGGTTGTTGGGGGCAAACTTCTTGCCGGTGGAGACACGGCGTTGCTGCTAAGCAGGTGCAGCGGTGTTGCCGGCGAGCTTGGCTAGCCTTTTGGGGCAATCATTGGAGTAGTGTCCCACCACTCCACATTCATAGCAGGTTATTGTGGCCTTGTCCTTGGCTGCAACGGGGATGGCATTGCTTCCAATCCTTGGTGCGGTGTTGGTATTGTTGTTGTTGTTGTTGTTGTTGTTGTTGTTGGGGGCTCTCGGCGGAGCGCGGCTGAAGTTGTTGTTGTTGTTGTTGTTGTTGCTGTTGTTGTTGTTGTAGTGGCCTCCTGGCCTGGGGTTTCCTCCACTCCGGTTCTGATAACCCGGACGTGACATCTGTGCATTGGGCTTGTTGTTCCTGGAGGCGAAGCCTACGCTTGAGTTGGGGCGATACCTAGGGGCATTGCTGGGCCCACTCTGATTCATCATGCAGCGCTTGCGGTTCTCGCTGGCTTGATGCAGTTTGCCCTCCATTTGGATGGCGGAGTCAACAAGGGCTTCGAGGTCGGCGAAGGGGAAGTTGATCAACACAGTCTGCATCTCATCATGCAGTCCGTTCAGAAACCTTCCCTTCCTCTTCTCAGTAGTATCAGTCTCATCTGGGGCATACCTTGACAGAGTCAGAAACTTGTCGCGGTATTCCACCACGGACATCCAACCTTGCTTCAGTTCACGGAATTCATCTCTCATCTTCTTTATCAAACCCGGGGGCACATGGTACTTGCTGAACTTGAGCTTGAAATATGTCCAAGTCATAAACTGTCCCGCGTTCATGGCACGGGTGCTTGTCCACCAAGCTCTTGCTGGTCCTGCTAAGTAGTGCGTGGCAAATAGCACTTTCTCATTTTCTTCAACTCCAGCTACTTCTAGATTGTTCTCCATAGTTTGGAGCCAATCATCTGCATCCAAGGGTTCCTCAGTCTTGCTGAAAACTAGCGGGTTATTTGTGTTCTGGAAATTCTTGAGCTTTGATCCTGGGTGATCATGATGGCCTTGGTTGTTGTTGGCAAGCTGTTGAAGTGCTGCAATGTTGGCTTGCCTTTCAGCTCTTTCTGCTTCTCTATCTTCCAGCATCACTTGCAACATCTGCATCATCGCGTCTTGATTCGCGTTGCGGGTTGGAGGGGCCATCTGAGCATTGAGATAGATCATGAGATAGGAGGGAAATTCTCTATGTATTGTTTTGTGTTTAAGTTCAAAAGTTTAAAACTTGAAGTCTTTTCATGATGACGCAAACATACATTCATTCATGACAAACAACACACATTACAAGCTAACACACTAAGGGTTTTAAGAACCCTTCTTCTCCAAGCTACGATACATGGGGCGGGATACAACTCACACCTACGATAGTGCACCAGTGAAACTACTCTCCATCGACATCTATGGCGACGTGGTCATCCTCTCCGGCGTCCAGGAACTCGTAGTCTTCCTCCTCGGTGTTCTCATCCTCCTTGAAGTCGTCATCGTCACTCAGGAAGGTGCTTCCTCCCTGAATGTCTTCTCCATCTTCCTCCATCTTCTTCATCTGCTCCTCCTGGGCCTTGATAGTGGCCTCAAGAGCTGCTATCTTCTCGCGGAGGCGAGTGATGGTGGCATCCTTCTTCATCCGCTGCTGGCGGAGAGTCCTGTGGTCCCTGGCGAGCAGCTTGATGGCATCGCCCTGCTCGATGATGTGGGCGTGAGTCTGGTTGGCGTACTCACGGGCGAGGTCGAGATCCTGCTGAGTGTGGTACAGGATGAAGTCGAGATGCTCCAAATGGTGCTTCAGCTCCGGGTGGGGTGGCATGTCCATGGGCTCTCCAGCAGAGTTACGCCTCGTGAGGTGAGAAAAGCGAGTTTCCTTGAGTGCCTCCCCGCTCATCCCGCTCAAGCGCGCGAGTCCCTCCTGAAGGGCGCGGGCAAGTCCATCCAGCCAGTTGCTCTCCCTGAAGGAGAAGAGGATCCTCTCAGAAGTGGGAGGCTCCATCTTGCCCCTCAAGTCAGCGGTGATGATCCACTGCAGCTCTCCTCCTGGCTGGTCCGTGACCTGAACTCCGTGGAACTTCGGGTGCGGGCGATCAAGGTGATCAGACAGGGCGTTGAGGTCGTGCTCGAAGATCAAGCTTCCCCCATTCCCGAGCTGGTAAAACTTCGTGTTCACGGGCTTGATACGTCTCCAACGTATCGGTAATTTCTTATGTTCCATGCTTGTTTTATGATGATACACACATGTTTTATACATACTTTATGTCATATTTATGCATTTTCCGGCACTAACCTATTAACAAGATGCCGAAGAGCCAGTTGCTGTTTTCTGCTGTTTTTGGTTTTAGAAATCCTAGTAAGGAAATATTCTCGGAATTGGACGAAATCAACGCCCAGGGGCTTATTTTTCCACGAAGCTTCCAGAAGACCGAAAGGGAAACGAAGTGGTGTGATGAGGCGCCACCACACTAGGGCGGCGCGGCCCTAGCGTGTGGCCCCCTCGTCAGCCCTCCGACTCCGCCCTTCCTCCTACTTAAAGTCTTTGTCGCGAATACCCCAGTACCGAGAGCCACGATACGGAAAACCTTCCAGAGACGCCGCCGCCGCCAATCCCATCTCTGGGGATTCAGGAGATCGCCTCCGGCACCCTGCCGGAGAGGGGAATCATCTCCCGGAGGACTCTTCATCGCCATGGTCGCCTCCGGAGTGATGTGTGAGTAGTTCACCCCTGGACTATGGGTCCATAGCAGTAGCTAGATGGTCGTCTTCTCCCAATTGTGCTATCATTGTTAGATCTTGTGAGCTGCCTAACATGATCAAGATCATCTATTTGTAATGCTACATGTTGCGTTTGTTGGGATCCGATGAATATGGAATACTATGCTATGTTGATTATCAATCTATCATCTATGTGTTGTTAATGATCTTGCATGCTCTCCGTTATTAGTAGAGGCTCTGGCCAAGTCGTTACTTGTAACTCCAAGATGGAGTATTTATGCTCGATAGTGGGTTCATGCCTCCATTAAATCTGGGATAGTGACAGAAAGTTCTAAGGTTGTGGATGTGCTGTTGCCACTAGGGATAAAACATCAATGCTATGTCTAAGGATGTATTTGTTGATTACATTACGCACCATACTTAATGCAATTGTCTGTTGTTTGCAACTTAATACTGGAAGGGGTTCGGATGATAACCTGAAGGTGGACTTTTTAGGCATAGATGCATGCTGGATAGCGGTCTATGTACTTTGTAGTAATGCCCAATTTAATCTCACACTACTCATCATAACATGTATGTGCATGGTCATGCCCTCTTTATTTGTCAATTGCCCAACTGTAATTTGTTCACCCAACATGGTAATTATCTTATGGGAGAGACACCACTAGTGAACTGTGGACCCCGGTCCATTCTTTACATCAAATACAATCAACTGCAATACTCGTTCTACTGTTTTCTGCAAACATCATCATCCACACTATACATCTAATCCTTTGTTACAGCAAGCCGGTGAGATTGACAACCTCACTGTCACGTTGGGGCAAAGTAATTTTGTTGTGTTGTGCAAGTTCCACGTTGGCGCCTGAATCCCTGGTGTTGCGCCGCACTACACTTCGCCGCCATCAACCTTCAACGTGCTTCTTGGCTCCTACTGGTTCGATAAACCTTGGTTTCTTACTGAGGGAAAACTTGCCGCTGTACGCATCACACCTTCCTCTTGGGGTTCCCAACGGACGTGTGCTGTACGCGTATCAAGCACTTTTTCTGGCGCTGTTGCCGGGGAGATCAAGACACGCTGCAAGGGGAGTCTCCACTTCCAATCTCTTTATTTTGTTTTTGTCTTGCTTTACTTTTATTTACTACTTTGTTTGCTGCATTATATCAAAATACAAAAAAATTAGTTGCTAGCTTTACTTTATTTACTGTCTTGTTTGCCATATTAAAAAACACAAAAAAGTTAGTTACTTGCATTTACTTTATCTTGTTTGCTTTATTTACTATTGCTAAAATGAGTAATCCTGAAGTTGAAGTTCGTTCGTTTAAGCAACAAGGGGGAGAATATTTAAAAGATGCTTGGTATAGAATTAGTGATGCTCATAATAGGTGCACTAAGAAACACTCCACCACTATCCTGCTCAGGAATTTTTATGTTGGTATCTCTAGCTGGAATAGGTATGTTCTTGATTGTCTTGCGGGAGGTAATTTCCTAGGCACTCCTGCCTTAGAAGCTAGTTGCATAATTGAGAGTCTATTTGGAATACCACCTATTAATAAAGTTAAAATTGAAATCTCTCTTGAATATGTCATGAAAAAGTTGGAGACCATAGAGCAAAATCTTCCAAGTATTGAGACTAATTTGGGAGTATTACTTAATAGCACTGATAAACTTGATAAATCTCTAGGTGGAATTAATGAGAGAATTGCCATCTTAGAAGCTTGTGCTATTCATGATAATCAAACCCAAAGGATTAGTGAACTTGAAGAAGCTATGGGAACCTTGGGTTCAACTTTTTCTTCTATTAAGTTTAAGGAGAAAGCTTATGTGGGTAAGGAGCAAAAGTTCATGTATGTCTCTAAGGTGCCTAAACCAAAAAACCATTATAGGCCTAAAATTGATAAAGCTCTTAATACCACTACAGATAACGGAGCATCTAAGATACCTAATGTGACAAATTATGATGTTGATGCTTCATCTCTTGATAACACTTGATTCACACTTTCTGCGCCTAGCTGAAAGGCATTAAAGAAAAGCGCTTATGGGAGACAACCCATGATTTTACTTCTGCACTTTTGTTTTATATTTGAGTCTTGGAAGTTGTTACCTCTGTAGCAAACTCTCCTTATCTTAATTTTGTTGCATTTTTGTGCCAAGTAAAGTCTTTGATAGTAAGGTTCATACTAGATTTGGATTACTGCACAGAAACAGATTTCTTGCTGTCACGCATTTGAGCAGTAGTCTCTGTAGGTAACTCATAAAAATCTGCCAATTTACGTGAGTAATCCTCAGATATGTACGCAACTTTCATTCAATTTGAGCATTTTTATTTGAGCAAGTATGGTGCACCTAAAAAATTTGTCTTTACGGACTGTTCTGTTTTGACAGATTCTGCCTTTTATTTCGCATTGCCTGTTTTGCTATGCTTGATGGATTTCTTTATTCCACTAACTTTCATTAGCTTTGTGCAATGACCAGAAGTGTTAATAATGATTATGTCACCTCTGAACGTGTGAATTTTGATTATGCACTAACCCTCTAATGAGTTTTTTTGAGTTTGGTGTGGAGGAAGTCTTCAAGGATCAAGAGAGGAGGATGATACAATATTATCAAGGAGAGTGAAAGCTCTAAGCTTGGGGATGCCCCGGTGGTTCATCCCTGCATATTTCAAGAAGACTCAAGCATCTAAGCTTGGGGATTCCCAAGGCATCCCCTTCTTCATCGACAACATTATCAGGTTCCTCTAGTGAAACTATATTTTTATTCCATCACATCTTATGTGCTTTACTTGGAGCGTCTGTATGTTTTTATTTTGTTTTGTTTGAATAAAATGGATCCTAGCATTCATTGTGTGGGAGAGAGACACGCTCCGCTGTTGCATATGAACAAATATGTTCTTGGCTTTACTCATAGTGTTCATGGCGAAGGTTGAACTGCTTCGTTAAATTGTTATATGGTTGGAAACAGGAAATGCTACATGTGGTAAATGGTATAATATCTTGAATAATGTGATACTTGGCAATTGTTGTGCTCATGTTTAAGCTCTTGCATCATAAACTTTGCACCTATTAGTGAAGAAATACATAGAGCTTGCTAAATTTGGTTTGCATGATTGGTCTCTCTAAGGTCTAGATATTTTTTAGTAAGGGTTGAAAAACAAGGAAGACGGTGTAGAGTCTTATAATGCTTGCAATATATTTTTTATGTGAGTTTTGATGTACCGGTTCATACTTGTGTTTGTTTCAAACAACCTTGCTAGCCTAAGCCTTGTATTCAGAGGGATTACTTCTCATTCATCCAAAATCCTTGAGCCAAACACTATGCCACTTGTGTCCACCATACCTACCTACTACATGGTATTTCTCCGCCATTCCAAAGTAAATTGCTTGAGTGCTACCTTTAAATTTCCATTCTTTGTCTTTGCAATATATAGCTCATGGGAAAAATAGCCTAAAAACTATTGTGGTATTGAATATGTACTTATGTATCTTATTTCTTATTAAGTTGCTTGTTGAGCGATAACCATGTTCCTGGGGACGCCATCAACTATTCTTTGTTGAATATCATGTGAGTTGCTATGCATGTTCGTCTTGTCTGAAGTAAGGGTGATTTATCATGAGTTGAATGGTTTGAGTGTGCATATTGTTAGAGAAGAACATTGGGCCGCTAACTAAAGCCATGATCCATGGTGGATGTTTCAATTTTGGACAACAATCCTCAATCTCTTATGAGAATATTATTTGTTGCTGAATGCTTATGCATTAAAGAGGAGTCCATTATCTGTTGTCTATGTTGTCCCGGTATGGATGTCTAAGTTGAGAATAATCAAAAGCGAGAAATCCAATGCGAGCTTTCTCGTTAGACCTTTGTACAGGCGGCATAGAGGTACCCCTTTGTGATACTTGGTTAAAACATATGTATTGCAATGATAATCCATGTAAATCCGAGCTAATTAGGACAAGGTGCGGGCACTATTGGTATACTATGCATGAGGCTTGCAACTTGTAGGATATAATTTACATAATATATATGCTTTATTACTACCGTTGACAAAATTGTTTCTTGTTTTCAAAATAAAAGCTCTAGCACAAATATAGCAATCAATGCTTCCCTCTGCGAAGGGCCATTCTTCTACTTTTGTGTTGAGTCAGTTTGCCTATTTCCTTCTGTCTTAGAAGCAAACACTTGTGTTAACTGTGCATTGATTCCTACATACTTGCTTATTGCACTTATTATATTACTTTATGTTGACAATATCCATGAGATATACATGTTACAAGTTGAAAGCAACCGCTGAAACTTAATCTTCCTTTGTGTTGCTTCAATGCCTTTACTTTGAATTTATTGCTTTATGAGTTAACTCTTATGCAAGACTTATCGATGCTTGTCTTCAAAGTACTATTCATGAAAAGTCTTTGCTATATGATTCAATTGTTTACTCATTGTATTTACCATTGCTTCGAATCGCTGCATTCATTACATGTGCTTACAATAGTATTGATCAAGATTATCATAGCATGTCACTTCAGAAATTATCTTTGTTATCGTTTACCTACTCGGGACGAGTAGGAACTAAGCTTGGGGATGCTGATACGTCTCCAACGTATCGATAATTTCTTATGTTCCATGCTTGTTTTATGATGATACACACATGTTTTATACATACTTTATGTCATATTTATGCATTTTCCGGCACTAACCTATTAACAAGATGCCGAAAGCCAGTTGCTGTTTTCTGCTATTTTTGGTTTCAGAAATCCTAGTAAGGAAATATTCTCGGAATTGGACGAAATCAACGCCCAGGGGCTTATTTTTCCACGAAGCTTCCAGAAGACCGAAAGGGAAATGAAGTGGGGCGACGAGGCGCCGCCACACTAGGGCGGCACGGCCCAAGGGGGGCCCGCGCGGCCCTAGCGTGTGGCCCCCTCGTTGGCCCTCCGACTCCGCCGTTCCGCCTACTTAAAGTCTTCGTCGCGAATACCCCAGTACCGAGAGCCACGATACAGAAAACCTTCGAGAGACGCTGCCGCCGCCAATGCCATCTCGGGGGATTCAGGAGATCGCCTCCGGCACCCTGCTGGAGAGGGGAATCATCTCCCAGAGGACTCTTCACCGCCATGGTCGCTTCCGGAGTGATGTGTGAGTAGTTCACCCCTGGACTATGGGTCCATAGCAGTAGCTAGATGGTCATCTTCTCCTAATTGTGCTATCATTGTTAGATCTTGTGAGCTGCCTAACATGATCAAGATCATCTATTTGTAATGCTACATGTTGCGTTTGTTGGGATCCGATGAATATGGAATACTATGCTATGTTGATTATCAATCTATCATCTATGTGTTGTTTATGATCTTGCATGCTCTCTGTTATTAGTAGAGGCTCTGGCCAAGTCGTTACTTGTAACTCCAAGAGGGAGTATTTATGCTCGATAGTGGGTTCATGCCTCCATTAAATGGGGACAAGTGATGAAAGTTCTAAGGTTGTGGATGTGCTGTTGCCACTAGGGATAAAACATCAATGCTATGTCTAAGGATGCATTTGTTGATTACATTACGCACCATACTTAATGCAATTGTCTGTTCTTTGCAACTTAATACTGGAAGGGGTTTGGATGATAACGTACCTGAAGGTGGACTTTTTAGGCATATATGTATGCTGGATAGCGTTCTATGTACTTTGTCGTAATGCCCAATTAAATCTCACACTACTCATCATAACATGTATGTGCATGGTCATGCCCTCTTTATTTGTCAATTGCCCAACTGTAATTTGTTCACCCAACATGCTAATTATCTTATGGGAGAGACACCACTAGTGAACTGTGGACCCCGGTCCATTCTTTACATCAAATACAATCAACTACAATACTCGTTCTACTGTTTTCTGCAAACATCATCATCCAAACTATACATCTAATCCTTTGTTACAGCAAGCCGGTGAGATTGACAACCTCACTGTCACGTTGGGGCAAAGTAATTTGGTTGTGTTGTGCAGGTTCCACGTTGGCGCCGGAATCCCTGGTGTTGCGCCGCACTACACTTCGCCACCATCAACCTTTAACGTGCTTCTTGGCTCCTACTGGTTCGATAAACCTTGGTTTCTTACTGAGGGAAAACTTGCCGTTGTACGCATCACACCTTCCTCTTGGGGTTCCCAACGGACGCGTGTTGTACGCGTATCAGGGCTCCATCTGAAAGTGAAGTGAAGGATTAAGTTAGAGAAGTGAACAAGTGTGGCAAAATTTTAGATACATTGCTAAGGAAGAGCATGACTTCTTATTTTCCAAAGAACTCAAAGAGAAGACAAAGACTAAGTTTTTCAGAAATACTCCATTCATTTTTTAAACTAAATTTTTCAGAACGTCCATTTCTAACTAGGGTCTCCTAAGGTCAAACAATGGCTCTGATACCAACTTGTCAACACCCGAATTTTTAAGTCCGGATGCCTATTATGTCATACATCGCAATCCCAGGAATATTGTTGTTGCAAGGCATAATAGTTAAGTATCACAGTCATCATTCATTACAAACCATATTGTCTTACAACTTGAATCACATAATCCATATTGCACGAATAGTTGATCTATTGATCAACGAACAAACACAAGTTCATAGCGGAAGCGTAAAGAATAATTGAAATCTCTAGTCCACAAGCCAACGCTTGACGTTAGGAGCTCCTAGTTGTGGTAGACGTCCTGCTGATCGTCCTCCTCGTACTACTGCTCGGCTTCATAGTCTGGCCATTTGAATAGCCAGGGACAAAGCCGTGAGTACTTACAAGTACTCGCAAACTAATACTAATGTAAGTACTAACATTGCTATTGAGAGTGTTCTAAGCTCTAAGGTTATTTGCATAAAGCCAATTTTAGTTTAGAAACATTTTAGTAAACAACTCCTCATGTGCTAACTAACTCAAGTGGGAACATTAGTGTCATTCCCACAACTCTGTTGTGATTCAAATTCAAAGTCACCGTTCAAGTTCAAGTTCAAAATTCACCAGTCACGAAGATTTAAATTCTGATGACGGAAACAGTATGGCCTTTCCAATTGTCCATAACCGCGGACGCGGCTATTCGAATAGGTTTACACTCTGCAGAGGATGCACACTTGTGCCACAACATTTGATTACATCCATCAGGGATGAACCCCGAATAATCGTAACTCAGTACGTGGATCATCAACCGTTAATTTCACTTACACATCCTAGTATAGGCACCTCTCCCCATGAGCTTGGCCTCCCGGTGATAACCAACTGTTATCCCGGGAACTGCACAGGGCTTGGCCGTACAATTCACCTCAATTCACATCATTTCACTTTCAACAGAGGCAGCCTCGGCATAACCCCTATGACGCTTGTTCAGAGGGAACCCATACGAAGACACATAAATTTACAGCTAAGCCCTACCCATAATCAGGTATTGTGGGGGTACTCAAAAATTGGAATGGTATCGCATCCAACTCAATCATCAGTTTTTAGCCATTTCACCAAGTCAAATTCATGTCATATTCACCTTCAAAAATCTTTCAATGGAAATGACTCATCATTCCAAGGTTTTCACCATCATCATTTCACAAACACATGTTCCCATCTAGAGTAGTCAGTTTTTATTTAGCACTAGCATCTAGGTATGAGGGGTGCTAAGTAATTTGCTTTGCTTCTAGGCTAACTTTGATATTCTTGTACTAATCCAACACTAACCAAGTGAATCATGAATCAAAAAGTACTTTGATAAAACAAAAGTAAATAAAGCTTGTAAAGTAAAACTGGGAAGTAGGATCATGAACATAAAGTAAATGGGTAATGCCTTGCTCATGGTGAGCTTTGCACTTTGCAAGAGTATTATCTTGCCTTGGTTGGGGAATTGGTCAAAGTGGTCTTCTTCTCCTTGGAAGTAGACCTCCTCCTCCTCTTGATACTCCTCGGTACTAGCGTCTAAAATACGAATACGGGGTACACAATCATCATACCAAACTTATTTACTAAACTAGGTACACTCATGATTCACACTACTTAAACTAGCATCACACATTACTATTAAGTTGGTGGAGGTGTTTTCTTATTTAGGAAAAATAATTTCCTCTCATACAAACTTAGGTGTTAATTTTAATTACTTAGAGAAATAATTTCCTCTCATTATCTTATTAAGATTTAATTTCTCTCATGAATAATATGTGACCTAGGTTGACCAAAGTCAACCTCTTCACACTTATCATTTGAGAAAATGATTTAAATGAGGTGTAGCACCTCATACAATTTAATTCTAACATGGTAAAGATTTAATATCATCAACAATTCATATGAGACCTAAATGACCAGAGTCTCTACCTCATTTTGAAATGTTCATGACAAGATTTAAATGATAGAAACACTCCCATAATTTATTAATAGTTTTGGACAATATCTTTGACTAGAAATAGTCATATAGTCCTTTCATTAAACTAGGCCACGATCATTCAAAGTAAGCATGGCATATTTTTGCAGAAACAATTAGTACAAGTGTAATGTGATTTATAGGAGTTGGAATTAACTTAAAAGCATTTGTGGTTGATTTTTAATAATTATTCTAAGGCAGAAAAGTCCCTGTATTGTTTTTTTTCCTACTTTAATTCTATAACAGATCTATGGTTCAATCCAGTGGCATTGTGTAGATAAAATTCTAAGCTTTCCAAATATATAAAATTTGGCCAAGTAGATTTGTCGCTATTAAATTTTAAAGTTGACATCAGATTGCATATTTCTCTATTTGGAATTTTCGAATTTGAAAACGTGGGCTGGCGGAAAACTGTTGGGCTGCGCATAGAGAGAAAGAGATGGGCCGGCCCAGCTTTGCAGAAGGCCAGCTGACAAGGTGGGATCCACCTGTCATTGGGTTATAACGCGCGAAGCGGTACGGTGAGAGGAGGGCCGTGCGATTAGAGATGAGATCGACGGCCGAGAGGGGTCGTCTTCTCCGGCGAGATTGGGACTTACGGGAGGCGGAGGTAGGGGGTCGGAGATGTCGTCGGAGCTCCGGCGATCGTCGGAGTTGTGCGCCGCGACATTGGAGTAGATGAGGAAGCTCCTGGAAGAAGTTGCGTCGTCAGGGGCGGCCTCCTTCTCCGGCGAGCTTCGGCTACTGTGGGCTGCGATGATCTTGCCATTGGTGGCCTCGGTGGCTAATCGAGCGAGGTGAGTGGTCGAGGAGAGGCTGTGTGAGGAGGGGAAGATGAGGGCGTGCTCAATTTGAGAGGAGAGGTGCTCCTTTTATAGTTGCGGGAGGTGGCTGTGGCGCTCGACTAGGGTCGCCGTCGTCATCGCCGTTCCAAGGCTGCGGAGAGGCAAGGAGTGGGCCCGTACGATTGCTGGTGTCCTGGCAAAGCTGACGCGCGTGATGGTGTTGAAGACGAGGCTCGGATGCGACTGCGAGGTGGACGAGAGCTTGCAGACCCATGGCATGTCGCGTCGACGATGACGATGGCCACGGTGTTCCTGCGGTCAAACGACGGTGTCTGCGAGCTTGCTAGTGTCCTGGCGCGTCTACTGGCGAGCGGAGCAAGTGAGTGGAGGCGAGGAGCGTCGACACTCGTCACGCTCTGGCGCGTCCAGGGTGAGTGCCATGCGCGCACTGGCGCGTGCATGGGCGTGTCCGGGCGAGTCTGGGTGTGGCAATTTCTACCCGTTGCGGTGCGATTCTTGGTCGTGGCTTGGTCTGGTCATGCTTAGGTGAGTGAGAGGAAGGGGAAGGACATGGTGGAGCAGGCCAGAAGCGACCAGAGAGGGCGATGGCATGAGGTGGACGTGCCATGCCACGACATGGCATGCTCTTGTCGATGTGATCAAGCAGGGGTGCAGGGAAAGTGGTGGAGATGATGCAGTGAGGTGAGAGGAAGCTCCAGAGATGCAGAGGAGGCTCAGGCTTGGACTAAGTCTCCTCCATTTTCCAGCATAGGCACTAATAGATGCCCTGCCTAGAAGGTGTTTGATGAAATGCCCGAAAGAAAATAATTTTTTAATTTTGCAAATCTTTTTGGTGGGTTGTAATCATATATTATTTGAAGTATATTGGTGGTGGTGGTCAAAATGGAGTTGAATTGCAAAATCTCATTTTGCACATAATCTTGAATTTGTTTCAATGTCTCCACTTGGCTTGCTTCTCATTTGAATTTGAGACAGAGTTTGGGGTGATGGTTTTGGGCAAAGTTGTTCTCCTTGATGTTGTCTTGGATGAGGTGCAAAGAGTTGGCCAAGTGTAGAAGAGAAATCTCAAAAACCAGGGGCTCAAAGTGGGTATCATGCTGAAATTGTCACATGTGACCATAATCATATGTGATCTCAATTTGGATTCAATTTTTATTTGAGTTGAGTTTGTTTGTTTCCAAAAGTGTTAATAAGTTTTTAGTATCCATTTACAACCAATGGTGCAAACCAAAATGGTCTAGATTAAAGATTTGTAAAAATGGCATAAGCCATATGTGTGTGTTGAATTGATTTTTATAATTTCTTTTCTTATTTCTTTTTCTTTGTATTTGGATGATCATGAGATCATGGTTAGGGTTTTAGAGTAAGGGTAAACACATAAGCAAGCATCATGGCAAAGGCACACTCAAATATTTAATAAGGTGAGCTATATGCATATATAGTCCTATATGATGAGAAAAAGTTTTTGTTGGCTCAAATATTTGGATTCTTGGAAACTTTCTCTTGCTTCTTTTATTTGAAAACTTGGGATGTTACAAAATCAAACTATATTGAGGATCAAAGATTGCAAGAGGATATGAAGGTGAGAAGGCTTCGACAAATGAAGCAAGCAATCCAATTACCCAAAAAGAAACACAAGCTTAATAAGAGGGAAGTAAAAAAACGAAGCTTGTGCCAAAAACAAGTATGAGTGCGTGAAGATGCAAATAGGATAAAATAAGCACTCATGACCAAGATCTTTGTGGAGTCATTAACAAGTCAAATAAGAATAAAGGAATGGACTCCAACAACGAGGGATATCAAAAGATATGCACCATCTCTTGTGTGTATAAGTTTCTCTAAGTGGACAACATCACGAAGACGTTTATCCACAAAGAAACATGCACACACAAGATAGGTACAAGAGAGATGGAGCAAGATATCCAAAACAAGCATGCTCAAGGACTTATCTCATCATAGAAAAGTAAAACCAAAAATCAAGTAATGAGATAACCAATTCCCAAAGAAAGCAAGGTTCCAAATAAACCAAACCCTCAACGCTTTTCATGATGGCACAAAAGTACCGAAAAGAAAAGGTTTGTCTTCCAAGGTCAAATTCTTGAAACAAGGGAGTGTTCTAGCAAACATAGGAGAGCTCCCCCAAGATTAGTGCACTATTTAGGATTTAGCATTTGAATACAAAATGCACAAATGCGGGATCATCTCTCTACCATTGTTTATCAAAACACTAACAAGGTTCAAGTGAAATAAGGATATCCAAAAGAGGCAAGGAAGACATATGGGAGTCTAACCCACAAGGTCAAATTCTTGGCAAGAAATAAGCAATTGAGCACATAAGCCAAGTGTGAGGATGATCCGGAACAATACCACAAAATTTATTACCAATTGTCCAAGGACAAGAGGTGTATAGGAAATATCCATATGGTAGTTTGTGAGTATGTCCAAGATCATCCTTACAACTAAGAAACCATATGGTAAAGTGGGATTTGTTTGAGCACACATGTCACAGAGGAACAAGATAATCTATAATATCAATTCTATGTGACACAACCTCAAATGTTCACATTTTCTAGGCTTGTAAAATGCACAAAGCACAGTACTCCCCCATAATGTGATAAAGACATTTTTCGTGCAAGAGGCAAATAAGAACCAAGTGAGATAATTAATGGACATTATAGAATTTTAATTCATCATGTCGCACATTTTTGGATTGTGAAATGCACAATGCATATCACTCCCCCAAAATGGGACAGTCCATTAATTTCTCACACGAGCCAACAACTAAGATATGAACAAGATGCAATAGGCTCAAAAAATAACAATTGTACATGATGTGCCACCCAACATATATAAGAAGCAAGCAAGATAAGCAAGTAGGAGACACAACATACACAACCACATGCAAGGTACAAAACCAACACATGTAAAAGGGGAGCGAGTAACTTTCAATGTAAAGGAGTTGAGGACTCGTTACCGCAAGGAGGAGCATGGGTAAATAATGAACGGAATACAACTTGACTTGAGGAAATAAGAATGATGAAGATCCCCCATGTCTTCATGAACTAGTCAAGCCTCCATGCCCTCCACTTGTACCTATTGATCAAATTTTGAATTGTTGGTCCCCAACAAAGTTGGGTCCTAAGAAGTTAGTCACAATAGGCTTGGCAACCCAAATGGTTCTTTTTACGAAACCACTTTGAGTGCCAACATATTTGGCAAACACATCGCCAACCTTATCCTTATGTAGAGAATAAGCACCATGGATCAAGATAGGGTTGGATGAGTTACCACTAGTGCAAAAGAAGGAGATGTGGCCCTTCTCACGGCATATGTAGCATCTTCTTCTCTTCTCCTTCTTCTCACTTGATTTATCCACAACGGGAGCCTTGGCTTGATCCTTCTTGGCTACACTACTAGGAAAAGGCCTAGCCGTAAGATTGCTAACAGTGGCGCACCACTAAACAGGTGCGCCACTACTATATAGCAGTGGCGCACCAAAAAGTGGTGCCCCACTGCTAACATATTACCAATGGCGCACTGGTGTAATGTTGCGCCACTACTAAGTGTGAGACTGGGTTATAAACAGGTCTAGAGTTAGCAGTGGCGCACCACATATAGGTGCGCCTTTGCTATTTAAATAGCAATGGCACACCTGTATGTGGTGCGCCACTCTGATGAAAATAGCAATAGCGCACTCTGTGCGTGGTGCGCCACTGCGCTACCAGTCCAGATCCACATTCTCTCTCCACCCACACACAACACTCTCTCCACCTGCCACCGCAGATACCTCCCCACCGCAACCTGGCACGCACACCAACCGGCCGACCCTAAGTCCCTAACCCACCGCACAACCCTCCCCAGATCCACTTTGTCTCTCCCACACCCACCACCCACCGCATGGCAAACTCTCTCCCTCACTGCTCCCTCCGCCGCCACCCTCTGGTGCCCCCACTCCCTCCACCGCCGCCATCTCTTTCCTCCCCGCGCCTCGCTGCTCATCTGTGCCTCCATTGAAGGAGATATGCCCTAGAGGCAATAATAAAGTGGTTATTATTTATATCTTTATGTTTATGATAAATGTTTATATATCATGCTAGAATTGTATTAACCGAAACATTAGTACATGTGTGATATGTAGACAAACAAGAAGTCCCTAGTATGCCTCTTAAACTAGCTTGTTGATTAATGGATGATTAGTTTCATAATCATGAACATTGGATGTTATTAATAACAAGGTTATGTCATTGTGTGAATGATGTAATGGACACACCCAATTAAGCGTAGCATAAGATCTCGTCATTAAGTTATTTGCTATAAGCTTTCGATACATAGTTACCTAGTCCTTATGACCATGAGATCATGTAAATCACTTATACCGGAAAGGTACTTTGATTACACCAAACACCACTGCGTAAATGGGTGGCTATAAAGGTGGGATTAAGTATCCGGAAAGTATGAGTTGAGGCATATGGATCAACAGTGGGATTTGTCCATCCCGATGACGGATAGATATACTCTGGGCCCTCTCGGTGGAATGTCGTCTAATGTCTTGCAAGCATATGAATGAGTTCATAAGAGACCACATACCACGGTACGAGTAAAGAGTACTTGTCAGGAGACGAGGTTGAACAAGGTATAGAGTGATACCGAAGATCAAACCTCGGACAAGTAAAATATCGCGAGACAAAGGGAATTGGTAATATATGTGAATGGTTCATTCGATCACTAAAGTCATCGTTGAATATGTGGGAGCCATTATGGATCTCCAGATCCCGCTATTGGTTATTGGTCGGAGTGAGTACTCAACCATGTCCGCATAGTTCTCGAACCGTAGGGTGACACACTTAAAGTTGGATGTTGAAATGGTAGCACTTGAATATGGAATGGAGTTCGAATATTTGTTCGGAGTCCCGGATGAGATCCCGGACATCACGAGGAGTTCCGGAATGGTCCGGAGAATAAGATTCATATATAGGATGTCATTTTATGTGAAATAAAATGTCGCGGAAGGTTCTATGGAAGGTTCTAGAAGGTTCTAGAAAAGTCCGGAAGAAACCACCAAGGAAGGTGGAGTCCACATGGGACTCCACCACCATGGCCGGCCAGCCCTAGATGGGGTGGAGTCCCAAGTGGACTCCACCATAGGGGGCCGGCCAACCCCCCACATGGGAGGTGGAAATCCCACCCTTTGGGTGGGAGTCCTAGTTGGGCTAGGTTTCCCCTCTTATGGAAGGTTTTGGTTTCGGGTCTTATTCGAAGACTTGGACACCAACACTTGGGATCCACCTATATAATGAGGGGCCAAGGGAGGGGGCCGGCCACCCCAAAGACCACAAGCTGGCCGCCCCCCATAGAGTGGCCGGCCACCCCTCCCAAACCCTAGCCAAGCTTCTCTCCTCCATATTGCCCGCATAGCTTAGCGAAGCTCCGCCGGACTTCTTCACCGCCACCGACACCACGCCGTCGTGCTGTCGGATTCAAGAGGAGCTACTACTTCCGTTGCCCGCTGGAACGGGGAGGTGGACGTCGTCTTCATCAACAACCGAACGTGTGATTGAGTACGGAGGTGCTGCCCGTTCGTGGCGCCGGAACCGATCGTGATCAAGATCTTCTACGCGCTTTTGCAAGCGGCAAGTGAACGTCTACCGCAGCAACAAGCGCCTCATCTTGTAGGCTTTGGAATCTCTTCAAGGGTGAGACTCGATACCCCCTCGTTGCTACCGTCTTCTAGATTGCATCTTGGCTTGGATTCCGTGTTCGCGGTAGGAAAATTTTTGTTTTCTATGCAACTATATCCTACATCCACCCCCACCGGCCGCCTCAATCTCCCCTGACGACATCCTCCGCGGGGCGCAGATTGGCGCTGGTACGGCGGCGCACTCGCGGCCACCGTGCTGCGGCTGCGCGACTGCGTGGCCGCCCGCTCCACCGACGGCATCGAGGCCGGGACGCTGCTCGACGAGATCGAGCGAGAACCCGCTCCGCCTCTGCCTCTCCTCGGTCGATCTTGCCTTCGTCGGGTCCGGCGTTTTCATCCTCACCGGCCAGGAGGCGCCCTTCGACGCCGGCCCGGCCATCCCGCTTCTCCACCCTGCTCTCAGAACCAGGCGCTCCCTCTCTCGCACGCGCACACGGAGGAGACCAGGCGGTAACGGCGGTGCACCAGCCAGGGCCGACGCGTGCACGTTCACCGCTTCACCTGCCAGCGGCGGGGCTCCACGCGCACCAGGCAGTGCCGATCTGCGCTTCGGAGTCGACGCCTCACGGCCCTCAACCTCGCCGGGAACAAGCGGCGGCAGCTGAACTATGGGCAGCGACGCGGTCCTCTGTAGGACTGGATTGCTTTTTGTTTTTAGTAATTATGGTGGTTTCTGTAAATCTGCTCTGTAATTTTGTTTTACTGCTATGTAAGATTAATTTAATTGCTCTGTAAGTAAATTAATTAATGTAATTACGTGGACCTTTTGGTCTGCACTTTTTTTTCAAACTATGGTTAGGTGTGGCGCATGTGAATTCTACCGAATGGCGCACTGATCTTACTTTTGATGTCATGTGATGGTTAGGAGTGCCGCACATAAATGCTAGCTATGGCCCACTCTCGTTTTTTCTTTTCTGCTATGGCTAGGGGTGGCGCACCTGTATGATAAGTAGTGGCGCACTAGGTGGTGCGCCACTGCTATTTGGATTACTAATAACGCATTACTAGTGCGCCACCGCTAACAGTTAGCAGTGGCGTGATAGTAGTGGTGCACCACTAGGGTGCCACTGATAGCAAAAACTAGTGCGCCATTGATAGCATGTTTTCTAGTAGTGTTAGCGGCCCTTCTTCAAGTCGAGGTAGACCTTGAGCTCCATCTTGACGTCGCTTCCCTTGTTTCTTCACGCCAAGTGGCTTCTTCTTCAAGGGGCACAATCTAACATGATGCCCTTCAATCTTGCGCTTGAAGCATACAATCTTGACGGGGTCCTTCACATGCCCTTGGGCCTTCTTCCGCTTGTGCGGGGTGGACTTGTTCTTGTTGTTGGAGTTGAATCCAAGTCGACTCTTGTCATTGGGTAATTGCTTCCCTTCATGACCCTTTACCAAGTCCTTCTTCAAAGAAGTGACTTGGGCCTCGAGCTCTTCGATTTCCCCTACATGGTTAGTAACAACACAAGTACTAGAGGAAGTGGAAGCTTCATTGTTAGAGCAACAAGGCAAGGTATGTAATTCACCACAAGATATAGCAATAGCATGGGTGGGTGAATTACTAGCACTAGCACATGGAATTGTAGAACAAGGCATAGAAGGTAGTTCACCACAAGATAAGTCAATAGCATGAGCGGGTGAACTAAAAGCACTAGCACATGGCAAAATAGCATTTTGAGAGGTAGTGCTAGTACTCACATGAGGCTCACAAGATTTTACCTTTGACATGATAGCCTCATGAGCTAACTTTAGCAAATCATGAGAGACTAGAAGATCATCATGGGAGCTAGAAAGCTTTCCTTAATTTTCTTCCAATTTCTCATAATTGCTTGTTAGCAAAAGCAAGTTGAGCCCTTAGCTCAACATTCTCCTTCAAGATGGAGGCTTCACAAGAGGTAGAGTTAGTAGCACAAGCATTATCAATCATAGCAGAAGGAGAAGGCAACTTAGCAAGCTCTATTAGGTTGAGAGCCTTAAATTGCTCATGTGACTCGGTGAGTTTGATGAGCTCACTCTCAATAGACCTAGAGCTACTTTTGAGAAGCTCAAAATCCTCAAGGAGTTTATCATGAGCACTTACTAGCTCAACATTTTTAATTTGAAAATCATGTGCCACCTCTAAAGCTCTATCACAAGATTCCTTTACCATAGATAGCACTAGAGCAAAGTTCTCCTCAAGAGATTCCTTGGTGATTTGTTGTTCTTTAAGAGCTTCACTAAGAGTTGCAATCTCGTTTGCATACTTGCGCTCATGCCCTTCCATTTTCTCAATAAGTTTTGTGCTCTCAATGGCAAAAACAAAGATTTTCATGAAGTTAGAGCAAGCAAATTTCTTCTTATGAAGGGCACGAAATACCAACTCACCCATCATGTTTAAGGAAGGAACATTAAGTCCTTCCATATCATCATCCTCATCATCGCTAGATAGATAGGGTTCCAAGGAAGGAGATACCTTAGAAGCCTTAGCCATAAGGCAAGTGTAGGAACCGTGCGATGATGAAGAAGACGAACTACTTGAAGCTCCATCCAAGATCTTATCTTGGCCCATAGTATCGTCGGTTTCCTCTACATTGTTAGTCACACAAAGACTAGAGGAAAGCAAAGTATATTCATTATGGAAACAAGACAAGAGAAGCATATCATCATGGAATGAAGATATGCAAGGACTATCAACACTAGCATGTAAAGCATTTATAGTGCTACAAGTGTTAAAGTCCAAAGATGAGACATTGCAATAGGATAGGGATGAAGAATCGTCAAGAGAAAGCTCACCATCAACATTGCAATTTTCATCACCACTCACCATACCATTACCTTGTGTCTTACCACACATTGGTGAAGTGGAAGGAGTGTGATCATCGTCAATGGTCTTGGATCCACCATATGTATCTCGAAGCTTTGTCCAAAACTCATGAGCACTCCGGAAAGGCGCGATGGAGGAAATCACTACATGACTCACAACATGACAAAGCACTTTAGTAGCTTGAGCATCTAGATAAGAGTTTTTCTTCTCCTCAACAGTTGGATTTTGTGGGTCCTTAGGAGGGGAAAAAACCCATATCAAGAATTTGCTCCACATGTGGGTGCATGCCCCTAAAATAATCAAGCATGTAGAATTTCCAAGCATCATAATTAGTGCCATCAAATGTTAAGGTGGAAAAGTGCACGAATCCTCTAGCCGACGCCATACTCTCTAGGCGGTGAAGCCCAACAAGATAAGAGAGCCCTAGCTCTGATACCAGCTGAATGTTCTAGGACGTCGCCTAGAGGGGGGTGAATAGGCGGTGTATAAAAACTTCTACTTGAGAGCTAAACTAGGCGGAATAAAACTACACATGTGTTTACTAGTTTAGCTCAAAGCCTACCAACTATGGGTTTGCCTAAGAGAGCCAACAACCTATGCTAGCATGATGAGCAACAAGGTGATAACAAGCTAGATATAGCACATCAAGAAAGATAGATATAACAAGGTAAAGCGCATAGGTAAAGGAGCTCGGGTTGAGAAGTAACCGATGCACGAGGAGACGACGATGTATCCCGAAGTTCGCACTCAAAGGTGCTACGTCTCCGTCTGGAGCGGTGTGGAGGCACAAGGCACTCCAATGAGCCACTAGGGCCACCGTATTCTCCTCGAGCCTTTCCACCAAAGGAAAGGCCTCGATCCACTAAGGGACCCTTGAGGGTGGTCACCGAACCCGTACAAGCTTGGGCAAACACCCAAGTATCCGCTTGAGGAAACTCCACAACACGGAGGCTCTCAAGTACACGACCACGAGAGGATACAACACACCACAAAGCCACCAAGATACTAATGCGCCACAAGAGGCTAACACACTCCACAAAGGACACAATGCCACCAAGGCCACCAAGCCACAAAGATGATAAGGCCACTAAGGCTACACGGCAACTAAGGCTACACGGCCACTAAGGCAAGAACACCACTAAGGTCAAACACTCACTCTACGAGATCGAAACCCCGGAGAGAACCCAAACTGATGCACCTAATGCAATGGCTAAGAACACCACTAAGATGCCCAAGTTCTTCTCTCCCAAATTCCAACAAAGCTAGAAAAGCTATTGGGGGAATAAGGGAGGAAGAACAAAAAGTGGAGAAACACCAAGAAACTCCAAGATCTAGATCTAGCAAGATCCCCTCACTTGGAGAGGGATTCAATTGGTGAAGCTCTAGATCTAGATCTCCTCTCTCCTTTCCCCCAAAAATAGTGGGGGGATCAAGAGGAGGAAGAAAGAACTCAAGGTCAACAATGGAGGAGAGAGAATGGAGGGGAAGAAGTGGTTGGGTCAGAGGTGGAAGAGAGGTATAAATAGGGAGCTCCAAAATATAGCTGTTGGGCTCGAAAAACGGTCAGATTCGCGCAAAACCGGTACTACCGCTTGTTGAAGCAGTACTACCGTTTGCGCCAAAACTGTGCAGAAATCAGATCTGAAAATTGACCCAAAACCGGTAGTACCGCTCTGCGGAGCGGTACTAGCGCTTGTGCAAAAACTGGAGCAAATCTGAGGAAAACTGAGAGAGAGAGAGAGAGAGAGAGAAAGAGCAGTGCAGCGGCGGCACTGTGATTGCATGTGTGTAGTGGTAGAGGCGTGCAGCAGGCTAGCAGCATCGTGTGGGGCCAGGAGCAGCGCGGCAGGCGAGCGGGAGATGTGCGCGCGGGTATCGAGCGATCCCGCTCTCCCGATCGGAGCGGTCAACGCGGGTGGGTGGCTTGGCGCGCAGCGAGCGACGCGGTGACGAGCGTGTGCGTCGGCCTGGTGTGGGAGCGGGGCTGCTGCAACTGGGTTGGTCGGGCTGCTGTGGCCCAAGTGGCGCAGGGTGCTGTGTGGTTGTGGGCTGCTAGGAGGTGGAAGAAGGTGGGCCGGTAGTACCGTCCCGGTACCGGTCAGGTACCGTAAATGGGTTACGGTACTACCGGCCCGGTACCGGTCAGGTACCGTAAACGGGTTACGGTACTACCGGCCCGATACCGGCCTGATACCGGTTTGTATCCAGTGGGCTCGGAAGGCTGAAGCGGAAGTTGGGCCGGTACTTCTAGCAGTAGTACCGGCCGGCCCAAAATGATTTTTCTTTTTCTTTTTAAATATGCAGCAACTAGAAAAACCATAACTTGAGCTAGACAACTCCGAATGCGGTGAAACCAATTTTGTTGGAAAGAGGACAACAAGAGCTACCTTATCACAAGGTGAAATCATGCAAAAGAGTAGATGATGATTTTCTCATGGTCATAGAGGTGTAACCTCTTAATATGGTATATCGGGAAAATCATCACCCTTGCGTGTGCAACATGCAATGCAACCGGAATCCGTTTCCGATGACCTAGAGCTTGTCATGGAGATGAACACAAGCTCTAACTCATCTCATGGATAAGAACCAAGAACAACCAAGAAACACGATGCAATGCATGCGAGGTCGGAGCTCTCTCCGATGATGCGATCCACTATCCTATCGAGCACAAACCTTAACCTTGCGCGTTTCCCTCGAATCGGCAAGCTCCGTCTTCACCTTCGTCAACCTTGTACATGCCACCGTCTTCCTCCAACATACACGCCACCGTCTTCATCGTTCTTGTACGCACACCACCGTCTTCATTCATCTTCTACGCCGTCTTCATCTCTCTTCATCTTCAACATCGTCTTCGTATCTCTTCGACACCGTCTTCGTCATTGTACTCCGTCTTCTCCATCTTACAACCTTGAGTCCAACACATAGCTATGGACTTGACCTAAGATTGATTCTCAATGCAACCGTTAGTCCATAGGGATTGACATCAATTACCAAAACCACACATGGGGTAATGGACATGTTCTTACACTACCCCTAACCCTAAACTATGTCGTATGAAGTCAAGCACGAAGAGAAGTGGTTTTGGGTTTCAAACATGGAAAATTCAAGAACCTCCCAAAAGCTTCATTTTAGAATGACTAAGAGAAGGATGCAGACTTACCTTTTCATTTTCACATGTTAAACTTGTTTAAATCTTGCTCAAAACCTAGGATTTGACCAAGATTCAAATGGGCATAAAATTCAAAAAATGTAATACCAATGCACATAGTCTTCTTATGTCATATAGTAAGCATTCAAGTTGATAAACAATGTCTATACATATTCAAACCAGAAAAAACATGTATATATCTACCCCTAACCCTAATCTCTGTCTTATGAAGACAATCATGAAGAGAAGTGGTTTTTGGTTTCAAACATGCAAATTTCAAACCTAGGATTTGACCAAGATTTAAATGTGCATAAAAATTCAGACAAAAAATCTAGGGATTTCTATTTTCGTGCCCTCGGTTCCTTAGTTGTACTCAGTTTTCCCCAGCTCCTTAGTTTTTCCTCAGTTTTCCCCAAGCCCTTGTCTGAACCGCAGAAGGAGCTCGGACGGAAGGAATCCGTTAAGTTGACCGTTCCGTGCTGACGAGTGGGGTCGTGTCGTTTGTGGGGTCGCATTGTGTGGGACCGCGTCGTGTGGGGCTGGTAGGAAGGGACCGCGTGGGACAGGACGAGGCCGTGTTTGTGTGGCCGTAGCGTGTGGGGCCGTAGCGTGTGGGTCCGGGACGGGGGCACGAGTGGTTTCTGTCTCTTTCGCCCAGATTAGCAGTTTTCAATGTACCTTTTTCCTCTCTATCGCTCGATCTCATTCATATTTGATAGCCCAAATTGGTAGCAAATCTAGAGCAGCTTCTCCTTCTGTTTTTTAATGCCATTCATTTCTTTATGCCTTCGTTTTTACCCAATCAGGTAGGAAATCTAGGGCACAAATCCAGAGAAAAAATATAGGATAAGCTGCATACAGCAACAAACATAGCATAGATATATTCAGGACAGATCCAAAAGTAGTACCGATAGATCCAACATAAGCTACATTTTACATGAAATTAAGCTGCTCTACAGATAGAGCAGTCACATACAGAGAGTGCAGTAGGCACGTTCAACGCCTCCAGGTAGCGCGTGTGACTCGCTTGGAGGTTGCGCAGGTGAATCCCAAGTGCTTTGTGTTTGGCCATGTACGCATGCACGTTCATGGTCCTTCCAACTCTAGCGCCACATCTGCCAATGGATTCAGCATGGTTCACCAGGGAGTTGAAGTCGGTGGCGCGGAGCTTCCTGTTGCAGAAGGGGCACTTGTAAATGCCTCGAGCAAAAGGGCCATCGTAATGGCTGGACTGCAGCCTCCTGAGGACGTGACGAGTCTTGGTGTGGAAGGACTCGTTGTCGCTGTCGACGTCGCTGCTCTGCACCTGTCACGTAGCACCAAAGATCGTGCAAAAAACACGGAGTCAATTGCAACGATGATGGAACAGAGAGTGAACAAAAAATCATGCATGATAATATGGGCTCGAAAAAAAGAGGTAGCCTCAGTTACATTGGACACACTTATATCCAGGATTTGAGTCAGCAAACCAAAGATCATGCACAACAAATTTGTACACACCAATTGTTTACTGACCAAACCCTGAATCAATTTATGCCCAAATATTCATCATCATCGGCACAAATCTTAAACAAAAGCAAATCACAAACACTAATAACGCAAGATCTAACACAAAAGGATCGAACTAGGAGCATTAACAAAGTAATAACTCAAGATCTAACAAAAAAGGATTGAACTAGGAACAGACGAACCGTAATAACGGTAGATCTAACACAAAATGATTGAAATGAGATAAGAACAAGGGAACAAAGGGTTACCTCCGGCTCGTTGTCGACGATGGTGGTGTCATAGGGGTTCTCCGGCGCGTCGTACTGCACTGGTTCGTACGGGTCCCAATCGACGGGGGACTGGACGGTGGCGGCGGCCGATGCGCCGGCTGCTACGTTGGAAGCAGCGACAGGGGCCTGGACGGGGGCGGCGGCCGATGCGCCGGCTGCTACATTGGAAGCAGCGACAATGGGCATCTCATTCTTCTCCATCGCCGGCGGTTTTCTTCGGGGTTTTTTCTTCGGTTGTGGAGAAGATGATGGGACAGGAGAGGCGGTTGCAGTGAGCCAGTGAGAACGTGCGTCGAGGGAGAGAAAGAGGGGCTCTATAAAGACGAAGGTGGCGTGTACCGCAACACGCGTCCGCTATGCACGGCAACACGCGTCCGCTATGCACGGCTGCAGCGTGCACCGCTACCCGAGTCTAACCCTGGGACGTTTGGTGTACTCAGTTATAACCTCAGGCCTTATACAGAAATTTTATCTGTACTCAGTTTTCCCCTCGAGGACTTAGACCGGCAAGTGCAATATACTCAGTTTTACCCTCAAGTAGCTGGTCAACAGAGAGTCAACAAATGAGATTAACATAGCTAATTGAGTCATTTCATGCGCAAAAAAATCCAAAAAAATAAAAACATAGTGGCAACTACTCATGGAGTCTTCGTACGCAACCTGCCACCTAGAAAACCTTAACAAACATATATAAATCAAGTTTTACCACAAATTGCCACTTCTCAGAATCACTAGTGTAGCTATGAAGATGCATGGTTTTCCACCCAAACCCCTTTGCAAAACATCTTTCCCAAAACATAGTTTGTCTAAATGATGCCATAATTGTCACACTCATGTATATTTGAATTGCAAATAATTTGATGTAGCCCAATATGAATTATATTGTACAAAACACACATTTTTCATTTTTCATTTTGTAATTCTTTTGTTTGAATCCCTTAGTCTATTTACTATTTATGTGCCCTTGGATTCTTAGTACTACTCAGTTTTGCCCTCAAGTACTGTGACAAATGCTCTGAGAAGCCCAAACTTATCCTGATTGGTTGAGCCGTTGTCACACGGATCGACTCCACGAACCGTTGATCCACTGATCTAACGGGCAGTATACCCCTATCCGTCTCTTCGTGGCAACCTCTCTCTCTCTCTCTCTTCGTGGCCACCCATCTCTCTCTCTCTGTCGGTGGAGAATGCAATGACGAGTTTGCCACTTAATATAGTTTGGGATATAGTATTGGTATAAACATGAGGCATACATATTTGCGGATTTCGGTGATTGCATTATTTGTCAGCCCTCTAACAATTATCAACTATCTTGAGCTGTCCTTTTCTTTTAGGGAATATAGTTTGGGATATAGTATTGGTATTTTGAAACGGCCTAAAAGTGGTATAATTTTGTTATAAACATGAGGCATACATTTTTGCGGATTTCGGCGATTGCATTATTTGTCACCCCTCTAACAATTATCAACTATCTTTAGCTGTCCTTTTCTTTTAGGGAATATAGTTTGGGATATGGTATTGGTATTTTGGAAAGGCCTAAAAGTGGTATAATTTTGGTATAAACATGAGGCATACATATTTGCGGATTTCGGGGATTGCATTATTTGTCACCCCTCTAACAATTATCAACTATCTTGAGCTGTCCTTTTCTTTTAGGGAATATAGTTTGGGTTATAGTATTGGTATTTTGAAACGGCCTAAAAGTGGTATAATTTTGTTATAAACATGAGGCATACATTTTTGCGAATTTCGGCGATTGCATTATTTGTCACCCCTCTAACAATTATCAACTATCTTTAGCTGTCCTTTTCTTTTAGGGAATATAGTTTGGGATATGGTATTGGTATTTTGGAAAGGCCTAAAAGTGGTATAATTTTGGTATAAACATGAGGCATACATATTTGCGGATTTCGGTGATTGCATTATTTGTCACCCCTCTAACAATTATCAACGATCTTTAGCTTTCCTTTTCTTTTAGGGAATATAGTTTGGGATATGGTATTGGTATTTTGGAAAGGCCTAAAAGTGGTATAATTTTGGTATAAACATGAGGCATACATATTTGCGGATTTCGGTGATTGCATTATTTGTCACCCCTCTAACAATTATCAACGATCTTTAGCTTTCCTTTTCTTTTAGGGAATATAGTTGGTAATTTCGGTGAATGCACACACTAACTTTGAAAACAACTACAAGTACATGTAACTGAATAATGGATTTGTAACAAGGTATCCCTTGTAACAACTTCTAGCGCCTGGTGAGCAATGATAAGAATCCGGTCGTAATTATACAACAAAAAAAACAACCAGCCATCAGATTAGCTTGCTTCTTCAACTCGATCAGCTGCCTTAACTGCTTGTTCATTTTCTTCAGTTCTCCCTTCACTTCCACCAGTTCTGCATTGGGAGCATTAGGCATAATCGGAAGGTCCCTAATCGGAACGGCTCCTCTCTCCGCCGCATTCTCTACAGCAAGTCCCCCCCCTCCCAAATTGCGCCCCCCAATAGCGCCAATTGATTCCTGCAACTGAAGCCTCTGAACGTACACATCGATCCACTCGAAATGCCTGCATTTCTTCAAGATCTGAAAACAACAACGTGAACCCTAAATCCCAAATTCGAGGGAATAACAAGAAAATCGAGAGAAAACAGAGAAATTGGAGCGAGATCTAACCTTATCCCCCTCTCTATATGGCAAGCTCTCGCATGCAACGAACTCACGTCCACGGTTGCCGTTCTCGTCCGTCTTACAGATCGACCGCTTCAGAGGCTCCTGGCGTGGGCAGTCAGGGCATCTTGTCAAAGGCACGGGTCCATACTGCGGCCATGAAGAACGGGAGGTCGAAGAGAAACTAGACATCACCCGCCTACCGGAGAAGGGCTGCCGCTGGCGGAGAAGAAGAACAATGGGGCGCGGAGAAAGAAAGGCGAAGCAATGGCACGGGCACGGGCGCGGGCGCGGGGCTGGCTCGGGCTCCCATTTTGCAACGGTCACCTGGGTAAGCTGTGGGTCCGGCGCACTTAACGTGGACAAGTTGTGGGTCCCACGATGATCTGGATAAGTGAAGACGTGTCCACTGCGGGGCACCAACAGCGGCCCCACTTGCCAGCACCAACCAACGTCAACTAACGGGATTCCTTCCGTCCGACCTCCTTCTGCGGGTTTCAGACAAGGTTTTGGGGAAAACTGAGGAAAAACTAAGGGGCTGGGGAAAACTGAGCACAACTAAGGAACCGAGGGCACGAAAATAGAAATCCCAAAAATCTAAAGAATGAAAAACCAAAGAACATAGCCTTCCTAATTATGCCATATAGTAAGCATATTCAAGTTGATAAACAAGGTGTAGACATATTAAAACCAGAAAAATCATGTATATATCTACCCCTAACCCTAAACTTTGTCCTATGAAGTCAATCATGAAGAGAAGTGGTTTTGGGTTTAAAACACGGAAATTTCAAAAACCTCCGAAAAGCTTCATTTTAGAGTGACTAAGAAGGATCCAGGCTTACATTTTCATTTTCATGTTTGAAACTTGTTTAAATCTTGGTCAAACCTAGGATTTGACCAAGATTCAAATGGGTATAAAATTCAAAAATAAATTAGAAAAATGAAAAACAAAAGAACATAGTCTTCTTATGTCATATAGTAAGCATTCAAGTTGATAAAAAAGGTTTAGACATATTCAAACCACACAAATCATGTATCTACCCCCTAACCCTAAACTCGGTCTTATGAAGTGTAACATGAAGAGAAGTCGTTTTGGTTTTCAAACGTTTAAGCCAAAAGCCCCATTTCAAATATTTCAGACTTATTAAAATTTGGTTCAAATTTGAAAGACATACAAGTTATAGCACACATATTGCATACATGTTCACAAATACTGCACTAGATGCTAACCCTATAGTTTGAGGCCATTTGGAAAAGGTCGAAAAAATTCTTGGATTAGAAATGGGGTTGTTCGAATCCCATAGTTGGATTTTTTTGAACCTTGATCTGTAGTACTGGGCAAAACCCTAGTTTAACCTATTTAATTATAGTTTCGTAGGTCAGTTTTTCTACCTTTTTATTATTACTATGCATCACATGTGTGTTTGCACGTCGAGTGAAACTCGGAGGAAGATGGATCACTCGGAATGAGATAAGAAGGAATAGAATTATGGTGTCTCCCCTTTTTCGGGTGATGATGTTGACTGTTGTGCAGGTTTTGTCAGTGAGCAGGAGGTGCGAGCGAGCGAGCGAGTCGAGTGAGGCCGAGAATGAGAGAGATTTGTTTTTTTTGTGAGAGGCACAACCGAAGGATCCTGAAGGACCCAGAGACTTCCAATACACATCCTGATGCGTCTTCTCTTGACGAAGAAGATGGCTGGGAGTTTGCGTACATATTGCACGTTACTTGTGCTCACTGAAGTGTGGGACCTCACGCATGGGCACCACACGTAAGTGACAGACCTGTTGGGTGTAAAAACTTGGTTGATTATTATAGTGCATTAGAACAAAGTTTCCTATGGATTCAAGGGTAGGAAATCAAAGTTAACTCATTTACATGACATTATTTTTTTCCATGAAGCAAAGTTAACACATGTATTTTGGAGTGACTAATAAAGATCTAGGCTTACTTATTCGTTTTCACGTGTTAAATTTGTCTAAATCTGGTCAAACCTAGGATTTGACCAAGATTCAAATGGGCAGAAAATAAAAAAAAACAGAAAAATGAAAAACCAAAGCACATAGTCTTCTTATGTCATATAGTAAGCATTAAAGTTGATAAAGAAGGTCTAGACATATTCAAACCATACAAATCATGTATCTACCCCCTAACCCCTAAACTCTGTCTTATGAAGTCAAGCATGAAGAGAAGTGCAAACATGGAAATTTCAAAAACCTCCCAAAACTTCATTTTAGAGTGACTAAGAACCATACAAATCATGTATCTACCCCTAACCCTAAACTCTGTCTTATATATGAAGTCAAGCATGAAGAGAAGTTGTTTTGGGTTTCAAACATGGAAATTTCAAGAACCTCCCAAAAGCTTCATTTAAGAGTGACTACGAAGGATACATGCTTACCTTTTCATTTTTATGTTTTAAACTTGTTTAAATCTTGGTCGAACCTAGGATTTGACCAATATTCAAATGGGCATAAAAATTCAGAAAAAGATTAACAAAAGAATGAAAAACCAAAGCACATAGCCTTCTTAATTATGTCATATAGTAAGGATATTCAAGTTGATAAACAAGGTGTAGACATATTAAAACCAGAAAAATCATGTATATATCTACCCCTAACCCTAAACTTTGTCTTATGAAGTCAATCATGAAGAGAAGTGGTTTTGGGTTTCAAACATGGAAATTTCAAGAATGTCCCAAAAGCTTCATTTTAGAGTGACTAAGAAGGATCCAGGCTTACGTTTTCATTTTCATGTTTGAAACTTGTTTAAATCTTGGTCAAACCTAGGATTTGACCAAGATTCAAATGGGCATAACAAATTCAAAAAAATAAAAACCAAACACATAGTCTTCTGATGTCATATAGCAAGCATTCAAGTTGATAAACAAGGTCAAGACATATTCAAACAAGACAAATCATGTATCTACCCCTAACCCTAAACTCGGTCTTATGAAGTCTAGCATGAAGAGAAGTGGTTTTGGGTTTCAAACATAGAAATTTCAAAAACCTCACAAAAGCTTCATTTTACAGTGACTAAGAAGGATCGACGCTTACCTTTTCTTTTTCACGTTTTAAACTTATTTAAATCTTGGTCAAACCTAGGATTTGACCAAGATTCAAATGTGCATAAAAATTCAGACAAAAAATATAAAGAATGAAAAACCAAAGCACATAGCCTTCTTAATTATGTCATATAGTAAGCATATTCAAGTTGATATATAAACAAGGTGTAGACATATTCAAACCAGAAAAATCATGTATATACGTACCTCTAACCATAAACTTTGTCTTATGAAGTCAATCATGAAGAGAAGTGGTTTTGGGTTTCAAACATGGAAATTTCAAAAACCTCCCAAAATCTTCATTTTAATTAGACTGACTGATTAATTAAGAAGGATCCACGATTAATTACCTTTTCATTGTCATGTTTTAAACTTGTATAAATCTTGGTCAAACCTAAGATTTGACCAAGATTCAAATGGGCATAAAAATTCAGAAAAAAAAATCGAAAGAATGAAAAACCAAAGCACATAGCCTTCTTATCTCATATAGTAAGCATTCAAATTGATAAACATGGTCTAGACATATTCAAACCAGAAAAATCATGTAGTATCTACCCCTAACCCTAAATTCTCTTTTATGAAGTCAAGCATGAAGGATTACAATTTTCAGAATTCATTCACACTACATTTTTATATAAAAACAAAAAATCCTTCATTGTGTAACCGTATGTTACAATTTCTTTTTGTTTTCACACGTAACCAAACGTTGTTTCTCAATCCTATATATTTGGATATGATCATCACTCTCTAATCATATACTTTTCATATTCCCGCACTTTGAAAATCTTGCGAATAATCAAATATTGTTGGTGTGTATTGTATCTGTTTATGGCATGCTTAGTTTCATCGAATATTGTTGGTTGCATCGCGGGGAAAGCGCGTGAATTTAGATTAATTGTTGCATGTTTGTTTGTGGTGTGACCAACTGCTTTTGCAACGAAATAACCCCCTGTACGCATTTTTTGGGTCGCATGCATGATGTGTACAAAATGTTAAAATAGAAATAATGTAGGAATTGAATATGATTGCATGTTGAATTAATCCTATATGAAAGAAATCACACAAATTTGAATTTCATGTTCTTTGGTTGTAGTGCTACACAAAAAACACGTGAATTAGTATGAATTATCATGTATTCAAGAATCAAAGGAGCCACTCTCTAATCATATACTTTTCATATTCCCGCACTTTGAAAATCTTGCGAATAATTAAATATTGTTGGTGTGTATTGTATCTGTTTATGGCATGCTTAGTTTCATCGAATATTGTTGGTTGCATCGCGGGGAAAGCGCGTGAATTTAGATTAATTGTTGCATGTTTGTTTGTGGTGTGACCAACTGCTTTTGCAACGAAATAACCCCCTGTACGCATTTTTTGGGTCGCATGCATGATGTGTACAAAATGTTAAAATAGAAATAATGTAGGAATTGAATATGATTGCATGTTGAATTAATCCTATATGAAAGAAATCACACAAATTTGAAGTTCATGTTCTTTGGTTGTAGTGCTACACAAAAAACACGTGAATTAGTATGAATTATCATGTATTCAAGAATCAAAGGAGCCACTGAGATTTGAATCTCACAAAATTTCTATGAATTTTCTTCTAACCAAACAAGCCCAACAAGATTCCTAAGGAATATAATACAATGAATCAAACGGCTTCTATTGTTGGAATATTTTCTTAGGACATCAATCCTATAGAAACTCTATGATCCAGTTTCAGCGACAATATGGTCGGTGTAGGCTCGAGGAGGCCAATTGTATATATATGTTTGGACCCGGTTGGTTGAGTGATCATGCTCGCGACATCCAGCCTGAAAGGCCAGCGTGACGCCACAATACTTTTGAAATATTCAAAAGCGCGTAATATTTGTGAAATTTTAATAATAGCTACTACTTATGTGAACTTTTTTCGCTCATACGCTTATTGTGGGGTAGGCTAACCCGAATGGCCTCCTCAAGATCCCTACCTCTACCAAGGTTTCCCGAGTTCATCCACCTTGACGGGTTCCTTGCCACTTTGGACCATGTCGTGGGCCTCATTTCGGGTTCCCGTACCATGACCAGTCCTTTCCAGGAGTCCCGAACCCGATGCCATAATATTTGTTTGAAAAAAATTCAAGACCGCACAATATTTGTTGAAATAAATGAATAAGCATTTTTAAATAGCTAAATAAAAAAAGTATGAATTTTGAAAAATCTTTTTTTTTCTAAAACATTAATTGGAGCATTGACATGTTGAACCCACTTTTCGATTTTGCTATCAACATGACTAACTAGCTGATTAGATTACCAAGTGGTGAAATTTGCAACATATTGGACCACCACATGGTGGAAACTGCAAAAAAATGTCCAAGTGGTGGTTTGTGCAACATATAGAGCAGTACAGTATATGGTAGTACAAGATGAATGTGCACTGCCGTGGGCCCGTGGTAATATATCATGATGATGGCAAAGGATCTTTTCTCTGCTGAAACTGTCCAGAGCTGATTTGACGAGAGAAAATACGGCTCCACGGCGTGCAAGGACATCTATACAGTACATTAGCTTCTTCTCGGGTCACACGCCTTCACGACAGGTGCAGTAAGTGCAGCAGAGACCAGAGAGAGAAGGCACGCCCGTAATACTCGTATATTGATTTCAATTCACATTGTTTTTTTGCCTGCCTCTCCGTCTTCTTCATCTCCATCTTCTCTGGCGACCCCACCTACACCAGCAGCCCCTGAACCACTGCCGCCATGCCTTTTTCGGATCATCTCGAGCCACATGTTTGATGGTACTAGTAGGAGTTGTGGACTTTTATCCACATCGCTCTACCAGCTGCCGCTTGCACTGTCATCCAATACCTCATACCCAAACGCTAGCGTCCCACTCCCACACCCCCACACCCACTTGACCGCATCCTTCCAATGGCGAGATCGATCAATGAGAGTGGCAGTTCTTGGGTGTTTGCTGATGGCCCCTTTGAAGAAATCGCATCCTGATGCGATGTCATCACCGCCGCGAGCCTCGTCGGTTCATGCAAGTTTTATCATGATTCAGCAACACAAAGTAAGCTCTGCCTACATCTCAGCCGTTTGTCTTGCCCTGTGTTCTTCATACTCACCAAACTCAGGTACCGTCCGCGCACAATCCCTTCTCCCTCGTCAAGTTTAAGCAGCAGGGTGTGCAGAAGGGCAAGCAGCAGGATTCGAAAGAGCGCAAGGGTACCTTGTGCCAACTGACGCCGCTGGACAGGATCTCTTCTGATGCCGTGATTCAAGATGGTGGTACGGGCATGTGGGCAGGCGCGAATGGAGATTGGATCACCCTTCTTGGCTTCCCCTGGAATTGGGAGCTTGTCAATGTGTACATCGGTCGCCGGATTCCTCTACCACCAATACGTGAGTTTAAATCCACCCCAGATAAACTTGTGTTCGAGTCTAATGATCAACATCTTCAACTGCTGAAGATAGCTATTTGCCGAGTTCCAACAGCTGCATCAAATTATACTAGTTTCTCTGTTCTTGCAATCTTCAACGCGGCAATTGCAGTCCTTCTCTGTGCTTCTAGCACATGGACAGTTCTTGACAACCAGTTCTTAGCGTTCGGCTACTCCGATGCAATCATCCACAAGGGTATTGCATTTGCTGTAACTCATACAGGCGAAGTTTATGCGTGGAATCAATTTTCTTGGGATATTTTTTCTCATCTCATATGATGTGTTTTCGCTATTAGCTGCTAGTTTCAGATTTAGCTTTAGCCTTTTTTTTCTTTTTGTTGTGCAGTTTTCGTGTCATGTCTGTACCTTTCCCCCTCTACATTCAATCAAAATCAGCAGCGATATGCCTTTGAGTCAAAATAAAGTACTCCCTCCGATCCAAATCAAATTGACTTAGTTTTTTGTAGCGAGAGCATCTAGCTAGACAAACTTGAGTCAATTAATTTGTGCATATCTAGCTAGACACATCCAGTTGAGTCAATTAATTTGGATTGGAGGCAGTATTTTAGCTACTATCATTATTCATGTATGTAATCAACTAATCAAGTTTTGCTGAACTGACTTCAAGCTGTGCTTTCCTTTGCAAGGTCCTTTGTTGATCAGCACGGCACCTATTCCGCCAGAACTTGATGAACAAGGTCTGTGCAATCTTGGCTCCTAGTGGTTAGCGCGATCTCCTGATGGTTCTAGACTTTTTCTGGTCCATACCTGGGGCGTTACTGACGGGCGGGATTATACTGCACTGGTTTGGAATTTACCTGCTGCTGCTACCTCTGAGGGTCATCATGGTTGCACTATTCATGGGTATGGTAAGGGTTTACTTGGCTGCGAGGTGTACAGCATGGACACCAGTCAGTTGATGCCACCGAGGCCATGGAGGAGGATTATTTCCCTTGGATCATATTCTCTCTTCCTTGGAGTGAACTATCTGATTATCATTCCTATAGAAGACGGGGTAGAACATGACCGTCCAAATATGGCGAGAAGCAACTCTGTTTACACATCGCACCTTGCAGTAGGCCTTACATATCCTCCTTGTCCAAAAATTTGCCGCTTCAGTTTGAATTCTGAAGGCTGTACTGTTGGTTTCCAAACCAACATTAGATGGACATGGCAGCAGGTTCCGTTGTGGTTCATCCCAAGCTTCACCAACGCTCGGCAATGGAACCTGCCTTCACGTAACAGGTCCAGAAAGAAGGGCTGATGTACTTTATGTAATACTCATGTTGTAATGCAAGATTTGTATCCGTTGAACTATTTCATTTGCATGTTTATCTCTACCTAGGCTACTCCCTTTCCATAGTTGTGTTGTACCATCTGTTGAACTATTTCCTTTGCCTATTATCTCTACCTAGGCTACTACTCCGTAGTTGTTAAATTGATGTAATGCTCCTACAATGCAGGCTACATTGGGCGTGTGGCCTTTAATGTTATCAAACACCTTTTGTACTCGTTCTAGTAAGCAATTCGCACGATAGCTCACATAATTAAAGTACTCCTACAACATATTAGTTGAAAGATATCTCTCGTAATTAAGTACCCCTCTTTGAGCTTATGTGAAACATAAATGACTATTTATAAATATATACTCTCGTCACAAGATTATATTAAAAACAATGGTAGTTCTATTAGAAAAAGAAAGTGTGAATAGTAGAATGATGGAGAAGTGTTTTTTAGGTCTGTGCATAGCTAGTGTTCATGTTGCAAAAGCACATAGACTAGTCACAATGGGAAGTATCATAGACTAGTATCATACATATGCATAGTATCATGAATTAGTATCATGCAACGTTGCGAAAAACCAATTATTCATTTCTTTCCAAATAGACTAGCTTTGCGAGGAGGACAAAACATTTCTTTATTTCCCTCTCATATGAATCACTTCCATACATCACCTCACATACCGATTGAAAGTCATGCCAAATCGTTTGTTCAAGACCATGAATACCAAGCCAATTTTGTTAGCTAGTTGGACCACCCTCAGATTGAGAACCAACGGTTGAAAGAAAGGTGGGCGCAAACTCTTATTTTTTCGCGAGAGTCCGACACTTGATGTTGATTGCAAAGTTCACAAAGGCCAAAATTTTGACATCCTCTTTGTGCAAGTCTTGTCAGCATCCAAACTCGGTTTTGAAGGACCAACCAAGAAAAAAAAAGCTTGCACTTTGGAGGACCTCATGGACCATGAAAAATTTGAAAAACTTCCAGTAAGTGATGCATATTTTGATTTATATTTTGGTGAAGTTTCATTCGATTTGAATCATAGGTTTGTGAGCAAATATATATTTAGTTTAAACTAGTGCTCGAATATGTAAGAAGCTATTTAATCACAAGCTAGTCGTCCGAATGGGATGAAATATTCATAGTTTTTAAAACAAGGCATCTACATATTACTAGATTTTTTCAAATTTTTCTGAATAGTTTTTCTTTTCTAGCTTCGAAATAAGAAATAGTTTGGAACGTTGGATCTCAAATGGATGGTAGATGGTGGCACATAGTCACAATGTATCTTGGAAGCATCAAGTCACTGAAGCTCTGTCCGGTTTCCAAACCAAGGTAGGAAAGGCATTGAAAATGAAGTTCTGCTCTAAAACATCTCTCATTTCATTTTGGTGCTTGCGCGGTTGCATGCTACCCACGTGTTAAGGTACGTGTCTCTGGCATAGAGAACTACGATTATTGGCGAAAAGTATATCGAAATGCAAACTGCAAAAAAACCCTCTCTGGTAAACCTAATGTGACGAGACACCACTGCACCAAACGTCGTCGCAAATTTATAGATGGGTGGCGTGCTAGTCTACCAACAGTCAAATCGGCGCCCAGTCGCAGCAGCAGCCTAGAGTACTACCTAGTTTTTGGACAAAGATCAGGATACATGTGCATGTCACCGTGTGACATGCGGTCTAAATTCAAATTTAAACATTGCGAAAAAATCTGAAAAAAATCATGCATGTTCACAGCACATATTAAGATAACCCCTAAAAATTTCAGATCAAAATTCGAAACATACATCGAGAAACAAAAAAGAGAAACTCAGATTTGAATTCGGGAACTATTCATGACAGATTTCTCCTTTTTGTTTCTCGATGTATGTTTTGAATTTTGATCTGAATTTTTTAGGGGTTATCTTAATATGTGTTGTGAACATGCATGATTTTTTTTCAAATTTTTCGCAATGTTTAAATTTGAATTTAGACCGCATGTCACAAGGTGACATGCGAAAGGTGCATGTCACCTGATCTGTATCCCTAGTTTTTGCCCCTTGCATGTCTATCATCTTCTTCTTCACCCTCCCAGTATCACGCGCACGCGCAGGATCTCGATCCCCACCACACCGCATCACTAGTACTATACCTTTCTCCCCTCACCCTAGCTGGCCGCGCGCCGCATCGTTCCTTCCATAGCGCTCGCCCTCTCCTCTGAAAACAACAAGCGCAGTTGCATCCGCCATCCACCTAAATCCATCTTCACGTGCTGAATTATTCTAGGCTTTGCCGGGGAGGCGGGGAAGGCCACTGGGAGGCCCTCACCGGCGACAACATCGACCTCATCGCTGCGCATCTGGACGTTACCGACACCGTCCGACTTGCCGCATGTTCCAGGGAGCTCTACGACCCGGATCAGGGAGGATGAAGGTAAGATGCACCATTGGGATGAACCCTGCCTGCTGATGCCTCCGCCTTCTTATTGGTTCCATGAACACTGGGACGTGGCGAGAGCATCTCGTCTGCATGATACCGTGTACGACCAGGTGCCCCTCGACCATCCTCGCCATTCTGTCGCCCTGCCATTCATGCATGACAGAAAATGGGTTGGCGTGAACGGCGACTGGATCGCCACCGCCGATCATCATGGGTGCCAGTGGTGTCTCGTGAACGTCTACACCGAACGACATATCCCCCTTCCATCCCTACCTGCTTCGAAGATTGGTCATACTAGTGTTTCATATCAACCTGCTTGTGCATACGATGTTTCCTGGGGTCCAGTAATTAATTTGTTGAAGATTGTAATGTGCCAAGTGCCCACAAAAGGTGGGAGGTATGTAGATTACAAGCTCATCGCCTTGTTTGACAAAAGGATTTTCTACCTTGAAGGGGGTGGCGACTGGAGAATGCTGGAGGCCCTTACGCCTGCATCTGATTATCCAAAGTATTGTGATGCCATTGAACTCGGTGGCCACATTTTTGCGGTGGACGAAACTGACGGCTCCAAGTACTTCTGGGACACCGCAAATGGTATTTTTCAGTCCTTATGTTGCATTGCATGATACACTACCTTAATCAGTGAAGTTATTCATGAACTACCTTGTTTATATTTTACCTTTCATAAATAACTTAATGATCACTCCCCCTTTTGCTGAATATGAATGAACCGTTGCTTGCAATGAATTAGTACGAATTAGTCACCAACAAACATAGTATGCTCAGTATGTGATTGCATTCCTGAATTAGTAACTCTAAGCCACTGCAGAATATCGATGTAATTAACCAGTATCTCAAAAGATAACGTAGCACTATGAAGGCACCCTTTTTGATAACCTTTTACACCCATTGTTTCATATATAACTAATTGATTTTTGCTCTAAAAGGAGGACGAGAGACCCCCGCCATCTGCATCAGAGAAGATGCATAAGGACTTTCATAAGTATATGACTTAACGATCACATCATTTATCTGAATATCAATGAACCGTTGCTTGCAATGAATTAGTATTAATCAGTCATCATCAAAAATAGTATACTCCGTATGTGAATGCATTCCTGAATTAGTAACTCTATGCCACTGCAGAATATGGATGTAATTAACAAGTATTTCAAATGTTAACGTAGAAATAGAAAATATAAGAAAATCGTTTGTAATTACATGCGTAGATTAAATTTTAATATAAATCTTCCCTATTAATAGTGATGCTATTAATAATTATTATTTGTAAAATCTGATCAATCCGATGCAGAGTTTTAGTTCTTGGCTGTAATCTTACCGATAATCGGTTTTTTTGGGTACCTACCGGTGTAGAAAAGCACCGGCCGGTGTTTACCAAAATTTGTTTAAAATTTGATGACCTTTGATATATTTTACATAAATTTTAAGTTTTTTTTTGGAAAATCTTAGCCTGTATTTGGACTGGCGTTTTGCGAACGGGTAATACATGTGCCCATCGGTATTTTCTAGAGATCGGGGAAAAAGCCTTGATTGGATGTACCTACATGCAGATCAAACAGTTCTTTATTTATATCGGTGAACAATCTGCAAAATGGTATAATTAATTTTGTTTTTGATACATTATTTCTCCCATTTTTTTGAATAGATTTCAGTTTCCCACAATTATCTTTTGACTAGTAAATATGCCCGTGCGTTGCAACGGGTTAAATAAAAAAAAAATCTCTTTCTCCACCACCTCCGACACGAAACCATGTTCACGATTATCTCAGTTTCTAAAATGATGAATGAAAATATCAATTTCAGCAGATGATAATAATAATAATAAGCAAAAATAGTAAAAGTAAATGATGATAAGCAACCATATGACCATAAGTGTATTAAGAATAATGTAATTACATATGACTATCTCCCACTAAGATTAACTTTTCAATTATTATTTGTACTTCTTTACCTATTTTTTTATTTTATGACTAAATTAGGATATAAGAAAAAAGTTTCACCTGATACATTATATTTCCAAATTCATTTTTGTTAGTATCCATCATCCAACACCTATCAAGTCCAAACAAGTTAAATACACTATTTAAACGCCAGGGATGCATTGACCAAAGGATTTACCCAACTGATTCGTCCATGGAGAACAGAGTGCTAACGCGAGCAGAGCATGCATCTTAAGCCAACTGATACACAAGCTCGTGATTCACATTAATTATGTGATAATTAAACATGCTTATTACGCCAAACGCTAAAAAAAAATCCGCTGTCTAGTAACAATGCTCTCGTGACAAAATCCTCATTTCTGAAGACCCAAATCTAGTGCTTGAAGTGTAATCCCGCAAAACATTAGTTGAGCTCGTATCCTAGGTTGATGTATGCAACAGGGCTTCACATCCTCCTTCAATATCTGTGAGTTGTTTTGCATCATGACCAAGCCGAGTAGTTCAGCAATATTGGAGAGAAGGTGCTGGAGTTCGAAATTGATTGTGTACATGTAAAATATACCTCTTAATAGCAAAATGAGGATCCACGCGCTGGTTACGGCAGGATCTAGCTACGGATGCATCGCCGCACCCTTTGCTGCCGGCACTGCTAGGGACGATCCCGTCAACGCGCCCAACCACATCGGCGAGTGTCTGGCTGCGTGATGCCACACAGACCGCGTACGCTGAACCAGCAGCAACGTCCTGGTGACCTGCGCGTGATGTGCTTGTGGGCTCATCCTTTAGGGCATCTCCAGCGGCGCGACGCAAACGGACGCTGAGCGACCGTTTGTGTCCGCCGTGACCGGAAATGGGGCCTGTTCCAGCAGGGCGACGCAAAGTGACCGGGCTGTTCGCAGAGACGCAAACCTGGCCCAAATATGCACCAGGTTTGCGTCTCCGCGGACGCTCGGCGGTCGCTCCGAGTGTCCGCTCGGTCCTCGCGCGGGCCCGCCTGGCAGCGGCACAACTGCTTCGTCTTCCGCGACATTACTTCCGGGCGGCGCGCTGCAGCCTTTGCAGGGACGCGTTAATGGCGTGCCTCGGCTTCCGCGAGCGTGCGCAGCGTCGATGCGTCTTCTCCGCCAGTACTGACACCGAGGCGTCGCTTCGGCAGTCTGCGGCCGCGTTAATGGCGATGCCTCGCGTGGCTCGCGGCCGTCGCCTACCTCTGCGCACGTAGTAATGGCGATGCCACGCGTGGCGCGGCTGTCGCCCTGCCTCCGCGCTATATATACAGGGGCGCGAGCATCTCATCTCCTCCCCACAAACCCTAGCCACCGCTGCCGTAGCGCCGCTTCCTCTCAAGCAGATCCACCATGAGCAGCGCCAGACGCGGCCAGGCTGCCGCGCCTCCACCTCCACCTTCACCTCCCACTCCACCTCCTCCGGCGTCGAGCTCCTCCGAGGAGTTCGACTCCGAAGATAGCACCGATCTCCTCCACCCGGTCAGGGACGCCGCGGCCCTGGCTGAAGCGGAGAAGGAAGCACAGGAGGAGATGGCGGGCCATGCGGCGTTGGACGCCGAGCTGGAACAGCGCAGGCTGGCGGCTGCCGCTGCAGCCGAGGACTCCGACTCGGAGATATCTTGGTCATCCGATGACCCTGATGCGCCGACGCCGGAGGAGAAGACGGCGGAGCAGCGGGCCCTCGTCGAGTCTTTCGAGACGCTCAAGGACGAGGCCGCCAACGCGAGGCTGGAGCAGTGCCTGCAAGAGGACGCGGCGGCGCACCGAGCCATAGCGGCCGCGCGGGAGGCGGCGGAGAAGCAGGCGACGGAACGACGCAACGACGGTGCCGGCCCGTCAGGAAGCAAGTAGTCTAGGCTTTATAGATCTACTTTGTATAGTTTTTATGCATTTTTATGTACTACTTTCAATGTTTGTACTATGTTGCAATTTAAAAAAATGGGCCTCCCCGGTGAGAGCACACCCAGACGCATACGGACCAGCGGACAAAATATGTCCGCGGGGCACGCAAACGGACGCTCGCGACCATTTTTAGGCGTCCAAAATGCGTCGCGCCGCTAAAGATGCTCTTACGCTCCATCGCAGTGGTTGTCTTGGACGAGCTCCTGGTAAAGAGTGGACGCTGTCAGTGGTGATGAACAGCGCGGCACCACCTCTGTCGTCCCTCTTCGCCTTCCACTTCAGCTCGCCACACCAACTCGCCGTGCCTTGTTCTCTCATGTTGCGCAAGCTCTCCCCAACTACTCCACGTCGCCCGCGTCTCCCATGTCTAGCCGTGCACAACTCCTCGCGACCTGATCACCGATTCAGCCGCAAAAGCCACCGCAGCACAACACACATCCTTCTCTAGCAGTTTTCCGAAGGATTCGTGTTGCGCAACCGCACGTAGAAGTCACCACATGAACCAGCCTAGCTGTCCGTGCCTCGATCGCATGCATGCATGCATCAAACCACTCACGCCTAACCTTAGCCACCAGGTATGCGCTTGCACAAGCTTTGCGTAGCTTCTCAGGGTCTCAGCCACCGGACGCCAGCGACAGTCGTTTGCCTTGCCGATGCCCTTCTCCATGAAGTTCCATCGTTCGCCAAGAACGTTCGTGTCCTACCCGTGGCTCCCATCGCTGCTAGAGCTGCAGATTGTACTTAGCCGGCAGCCGCAAATCCTAGGGAGAGGAAGCTGGATTTTGTTGTTTGCATTGCGCAGAAAGAAAGGAAGGGACACAGCGCCGGTCAGGCTCCAGAATAATAGGTCGGTCATCGATAGAGTCCAGAACTGGTTAGGAAATAGAGAAACCAAGCGACATATGAAACGGAAACCACGCGACGAACGAAAGGTGCGACGGACGACGGATGACTTGACATACCAAACCACGGAAGGACTTTCCACGTAAACGACTCAGTTTGTTTCGGATCAGAAGTTTGATGGGCATACGCAAGACTCGACATCGGGAATTCGGCACAATCCATTGGGACGAAGACGGACGAAGACACATATTTGGATGCACGAAAGCGTATTTTGACGGATGAAACCAAGGAAACGTTAGCTCCTTTATTATTAGGTATAGATTAGTGATTGTGACGTCCCCTCATTCAAAATAACTCAGGTATCTTTTTCCTAATTCAATGTTATTTAAGTTTGAGTAAGTTTACGACTAATATCTACAACCTCATAGATATATAAGATTTAGCGCCTGCAGGTCTAACAAAGTTAGCTGCTTGTAGTCCCCTGTATAGTTCTTTCTTTTTGCTTTCTCAGTTTTTCGTAGCCTTGCTGCAACCCTGTATGCTCCCGCCTTCTCAGCGGTTTTCTCTAATATATAATGATGCACGATTAGGCATGTGTTCGAGAAAAGAAAATCTAAATATCTTTCGTAATATATGAACCTATATTGATGTTTTAGATGTTGGTAGTATAATTTTCGATAAACTTGAACATGCTTAAATCAGTTTAACTTAGCACAACCATATAGAGTACCTTTTTTAGAACGCGAAAATGAGGTAAACAAATACTATGTGTACCCTTTATACTACTAATAGTAGAGAAGAGATTATGAACCTTCAATTCTAAAATGCAAATTCTTCTACTTAATGGATAGTTGCATCTGGTACCTATTTTGCAAAGGTTACCAGACTTGGGGTTAGCTGCAAAGAGCATTTCTTTCTTGTCAAGCTTCATGCACTAGCAACACAACCAAAAGTCCAAACTGATCGCAAGGGCGGCAATCTACTTATACAATTCAACAACCCCCTCACGTGTGATGGGAGACAAGTCAACACGTGGAAAGAATCAGAGGTATAGCTCAAGAGGCATATACGTGGACTCCGAGGGGGCAACAACACTTTTATGATAAATTGCGAAAGCCAGGACTCGAACTTGAGACCCTGGCTCTGACACCATGTCAAGCTTCATGGACTAGCCAACGCAACCAAAAGTTCGAACTAATGGAAAGGTCTAGGCAATCCACTTATACAGTTCAACATTTCTTACCCAAAATTTTCCTACCGCGAACACGCAATCCAAGCCAAGATGCAATCTAGAAGACGGTAGCAACGAGGGGGTATCGAGTCTCACCCTTGAAGAGATTCCAAAGCCTACAAGAGGAGGCTCTTGTTGTTGCGGTAGACGTTCACTTGCCGCTTGCAAAAGCGCGTAGAAGATCTTGATCACGATCGGTTCCGGCGCCACGAACGGGCAGCACCTCCGTACTCGGTCACACGTTCGGTTGTTGATGAAGACGACGTCCACCTCCCGTTCCAGCGGGCAGCGGAAGTAGTAGCTACTCTTGAATCCGACAGCACGACGGCGTGGTGTCGGTGGCGGTGGAGAACTCCGGCGGAGCTTCGCTAAAGCTACGCGGAAGATATGGAGGAGAGGGGGGCGGCTAGGGTTTGGGAGGGGGTGGCCGGCCTCAAGGGGGTGCGGCCAACTTGTTGCTTTGGTGTGTCCGTCCCCCTCCCCTATGCCCCTCATTATATAGGTGGAACCCCAAGTGTTGGTATCCAAGTCTTCGAATAAGACCCGAACCAAAAACCTTCCATATGGAGGGGAAACCTAGCCAAGCTAGGACTCCCACTTGAGGTGGGAGTTCCACCTCCCATATGGGGGGGTGGCCGGCCCCCTAAGGGGGGGTCCACTTGGGACTCCTCCCCCACTAGGGTTGGCCGGCCATGGAGGTGGAGTCTCATGTGGACTCCACCTTCCTTGGTGGTTTCTTCCGGATTTTTCTAGAACCTTCTAGAAACTTCCATAGAACCTTCCGCGACATTTTAATTCACATAAAATGACATCCTATATATGAATCTTATTCTCCGGACCATTCCGGAACTCCTCGTGATGTCCGGGATCTCATCCGGGACTCCGAACAAATATTCGAACTCCATTCCATATTCAAGTTCTACCATTTCAACATCCAACTTTAAGTGTGTCACCCTACGGTTCGTGAACTATGCGGACATGGTTGAGTACTCACTCTGACCAATAACCAATAGCGGGATCTGGAGATCCATAATGGCTCCCACATATTCAACGATGACTTTAGTGATCGAATGAACCATACACATACAATACCAATTCCCTTTGTCACGCGATATTTTACTTGTCCGAGGTTTGATCTTCTGTATCACTCTATACCTTGTTCAACCTCGTCTCCTGACAAGTACTCTTTACTCGTACTGTGGTATGTGGTCTCTTATGAACTCATTCATATGCTTGCAAGACATTAGACGACATTCCACCGAGAGGGCCCAGAGTATATCTATCCGTCATCGGGATGGACAAATCCCACTGTTGATCCATATGCCTCAACTCATACTTTCCGGATACTGTTAATCCCACCTTTATAGTCACCCATTTACGCAGTGGTGTTTGGTGTAATCAAAGTACCTTTCCGGTATAAGTGATTTACATGATCTCATGGTCATAAGGACTAGGTAACTATGTATCGAAAGCTTATAGCAAATAACTTAATGACGAGATCTTATGCTACGCTTAATTGGGTGTGTCCATTACATCATTCATATAATGATATAACCTTGTTATTAATAACATCCAATGTTCATGATTATGAAACTAATCATCCATTAATCAACAAGCTAGTTTAAGAGGCATACTAGGGACTTCTTGTTGTCTACATATCACACATGTACTAATGTTTCGGTTAATACAATTATAGCATGATATATAAACATTTATCATAAACATAAAGATATAAATAATAACCACTTTATTATTGCCTCTAGGGCATATCTCCTTCAGTCTCCCACTTGCACTAGAGTCAATAATCTAGATTACATTGTAATATACCTAACACCCATGGCATTCTGGTGTTGGTCATGCTTTGCCCTAGGGAGAGCTTTAGTCAACGGATCTGCTACATTCAGATCAGTGTGTACTTTGCAAATCTTTACTTCTCCATCTTCGATGTATTCGCGAATCGAGTGGTAACGCAGCTTGATATGCTTCAGCCTCTTGTGTGACCTTGGCTCTTGTGCATTGGCGATGGCACCCATGTTATCACAGTAAATGATTAATGGGTCCAATGCACTAGGAACCACACCGAGCTCTACAATGAACCTCTTCATCCATACCGCTTCTGATGAAGCCTCTGAAGCCGCTATGTACTCTGATTCTGTTGAAGACTTCGCCACCGTGCACTGCTTCGAGCTTGCCCAGCTTATTGCAGCACCATTCAATATAAACACGTACCCAGATTGTGACTTAGAGTCATCAGGATCAGTGTTCCAACTTGCATCGGTGTAACCACTTACAACGAGCTCTTGGTCACCTCCATAACAAAGAAACATATCCTTAGTTCTTTTCAAGTACTTCAGGATATTCTTGACCGCTGTCCAGTGTTCCATTTCTGGATCACTTTGATATCTGCTAGTCAAACTAACAGCATGTGCTATATCCGGTCTAGTACATAGCATGGCCTACATGATAGATCCCATCGCCGAGGCATAGGGGATTTTACTCATACTTTCTCTTTCTTCTGCCGTAGCCGGTCCTTGAGTCTTACTCAAGACTTTGCCTGGTAACATAGGTAAGAACCCTTTCTTACTTTCGTCCATTCTAAACTTCTTTAGAATCTTGTCCAGATATGTACTCTGTGATAGCCCTATTAGGCGTCTTGATCTATCTCTATAAATCTTGATGCCTAATATATACGATGCTTCACCAAGGTCTTTCATTGAAAAACTATTATTCAAATAACCTTTAACACTGCTTAATAGTTCTATATCATTCCCGTTCAACAATATGTCATCTACATATAATATCAGGAATGCTACAGAGCTCCCACTCACTTTCTTGTAAATACAGGCCTCTCCATGAGACTGTATAAACCCGAAGTCTTTGATCACCTTATCAAAGCGTCGGTTCCAACTTCTTGATGCTTGCTTCAGTCCATAGATTGATCGCTGAAGTTTGCATACTTTGTCAGCATTTTTAGGATCGACAAAACTTTTGGGTTGTACCATATACAACTCTTCCTCAATGTCTCCATTAAGGAACGCCGTTTTGACATCCATCTGCCAAATCTCATAATCAAAAAATGCAGCTATTGCTAACAAAATCCTTACAGATTTTAGCTTCGCTACAGGTGAGAAAGTCTCATCGTAGTCAACTCCTTGAATTTGTCGGAAACCCTTTGCGACAAGTCGAGCTTTATAGACAGTAATATTACCATCAGCATCTGTTTTTCTCTTGAAGATCCATTTATTCTCGACAGCCTTTCGGCTATCAGGTAAGTCTACCAAAGTCCATACTTTGTTATCATACATGGATCCCATTTCGGATTTCATGGCTTCTTGCCATTTGTTGGAATCTGGGCTCATCATCGCTTCTTCATATGTCGCAGGGTCCTCATCATTGTTATCCACAATCATGACATTTAGACAAGGATCATACCAATCAGGAGTGGTACGTTCTCTTGTCGATCTGCGAGGTTCAGTAGTTTCCTCGTTCGAAGTTTCATGATCATTACCATTAGCTTCCTCTGTTGCCGGTGTAGGCGGTATTGGTACAACTTCCGGTACTGCGCTACTCTGATCAACGAGTATAGATTCATCAATCTAATCGAGTTCTACTTTTCTTCCAGTCACTTCTTTAGTGAGAAATTCTTTCTCAAGAAAGGTTCCGTTCTTAGCAACAAAGATTTTGCCTTCGGATTTGTGATAGAAAGTATACCCTATAGTTTCCTTAGGGTATCCTATGAAGACGCATTTCTCCGCTTTGGGTTCTAGCTTGTCCGGTTGTAACTTCTTTACATAGGCTTCGCAACCCCAAACTTTCAGGAACGACAGCTTAGGTTTCTTATTAAACCATAATTCATACGGTGTCGTTTCTACGGATTTTGATGGTGCTCTATTTAAAGTGAATGCGGCTGTCTCTAATGCATAACTCCAAAATGATAACGGCAAATCAGTAAGAGACATCATAGAACGAACCATATCTAAGAGAGTTCGATTACGACGTTCGGACACACCGTTTCGTTGAGGTGTTCCCGGCGGTGTCAATTGTGAAAGTATTCCGCATTTCTTTAAATGCATGCCAAACTCATAACTCAGATATTCACCTCCACGATCAGATCGTAGAAATTTGATCTTCTTGTTACGTTGATTTTCTACTTCACTTTGGAATTCCTTAAACTTCTCAAAAGTTTCGGATTTATGTTTCATGAAATAGATATACCCATATCTACTCAGATCATCTGTGAAGGTTAGAACATAACGATAACCACCGCGCGATGCTACACTCATTGGTCCACACACATCGGTATGTATGATTTCCAATAAGTCAGTAGCTCGCTCCATCATACCAGAAAATGGAGTCTTTGTCATTTTTCCCATTAGACATGCTTCGCATCTATCAAGTGACTCAAAGTCAAGTGATTCAAGTAATCCATCAGTATGGAGTTTCTTCATGCGTTTCACTCCAATATGACCAAGACGACAGTGCCACATATAAGTAGAATTATCATTCAATTTAATTCGCTTAGCATCAATGTTATGTATATGTGTATCACTACTATCGAGATCTAACAGAAATAAGCCATTATTTTGTGGTGCTCGACCATAAAATATATTATTCATAAAAATAGAACAACCATTATTCTCAGACTTGAATGAATAACCGTCTTGCATTAAACAAGATCCAGATATAATGTTCATGCTCAACGCGGGTACAAAATAACAATTATTTAGGCTTAAAACTAATCCCGAAGGTAGATGTAGAGGAAGTGTGCCGACAGTGATCACATCGACTTTGGATCCATTTCCAACGCGCATCGTCACTTCATCTTTCAGTAGTCTTCGTTTATTCTTTAGTTCCTGTTTCGAGTTACAGATATGAGCAACCGAACCAGTATCAAATACCCAGGTACTAGAACGAGAACCAGTGAGATAAACATCTATAACATGTATATCAGATATACCTTCTTTCTTCTTCTTGACAAGGCCGCTCTTCAGATCAGCCAGATACTTGGAGCAATTACGCTTACAGTGTCCCTTCTCCTTGCAGTAATAGCACTCAGCATCAGGCTTAGGGCCGTTCTTGGGTTTCATAGGAGGCGTGGCAGCTTTCTTGCCACCCTTCTTGAATTTTCCCTTAGACTTGCCCTGTTTGTTGAAACTGGTGGTCTTGTTGACCATCAACACTTGGTGCTCTTTCTTGATCTCAATCTCAGCAGCTTTTAGCATGCCAAAGAGTTCAGGTAACTCCTTGTTCATGTTCTCCATATTGTAGTTCATCACAAAGTTCTTGTAACTTGGTGGCAGTGATTGAAGGACACGATTAATCCCCAGTCTGTTAGGAATCACTATTCCCAAGTCACTGAGTTTCTTCGCATGCCCGGTCATGGCGAGCATGTGCTCACTAACGGAGCTGCCTTCTTCCATCATGCAGCTGAAGAATTGTTTCGATGCTTCATAGCATTCCACGGCCGCATGAGTCTCAAAAATAGCTTTCAGCTCTTTCATCAACTCCTGAGGATCGTGGTGCTCAAAACGTTTTTGAAGATCGGATTCCAGACTGCACAGGATGGCACACTGAACTTGAGAGTACCGAATTTTCTGAGTCTCGTAAACAGCTTTTACTTCATCGGTTTCAGTTTCTGCAGGAGGGTCACCTAGCGGTGCATCAAGCACATATTGTAGATTTCCGCCAGAGAGGAAGATCCTCACATGACGGAACCAGTCGGTGAAGTTGCTACTGTTGCTCTTAAGTTTCTCTTTCTCTAGGAACTGATTAAAATTGATTGGGGACGCCATCTCTACAACATATATTTGCAAAAGTTTAGACTAAGTTTATGACAAATTGAGTTCAAATTTTAATTCAACATAATTAAAAATCTAGGTGAACTCCCACTCAAAACAATATCCCTCGCATTGTCTTAGTGATCACACGAACCAAATCCACCGCACCTATGTCCGATCATCACGAGACAAGGTGTGATTTCAATGGCGAACACTCAAAGTGTTCATCATATCAACCATATGATTCATGCTCTACCTTTCGGTATCACGTGTTCCGAGACCATGTCTGTACATGCTAGGCTCGTCAAGGCCACCTTAGTATCCGCATGTGCAAAACTGTCTTGCACCCGTTGTATGCACTTGTTGATTCTATCACACCCGATCATCACGAGATGCTTCGAAACGACAAGTCTTGGCAACGGTGCTACTAAGGATGAACACTTTATTATCTTGAGATTTTAGTGAGGGATCATCTTATAATGCTACCGTCACAATCTAAGCAAAATAAGATGCATAAAAGGATTAACATCACATGCAGTTCATATGTGATATGATATGGCCCTTTTGTCTTTGCGCCTTTGATCTTCATCTCCAAAGCACGGACATGATCTCCATCATTGTCGGCATAGCGTCAAGGTCAATGGCGCCGTCTTCATGATTGTCCTCCATGTAGCAACTATTACAACCACTTTGAAATACTACTCAACATGAAATTTAAAGACAACCATAAGGCTCCTGCCGGTTGCCACAATACAATAATGATCATCTCATACATATTCATCATCACATTATGGCCATATCACATCACCAAACCCTGCAAAAACAAGTTAGACGTCTCTAATTTGGTTTGCATATTTTACGTGGTTTAGGGTTTTCGAGAGAGATCTAATCTACCTACGAACATGAACCACAACGTTGATACTAATGTTTTCAATAGAAGAGTAAATTGAATCTTCACTATAGTAGGAGAGACAGACACCCGCAAAGCCTCTTATGCAATACAAGTTGCATGTCGAACGAGGAACAAGTCTCATGAACGCGGTCATGTAAAGTTAGTCCGAGCCGCTTCATCCCACTATGCCACAAAGATGCAAAGTACTCAAACTAAAGATAACAAGAGCATAAACGCCCACAAAAACATTGTGTTCTACTCGTGCAACCAACTATGCATAGACACGGCTCTGATACCACTGTAGGATAATGTTGCATAGAAAACAAAAAATTTCCTACCGCGAACACGCAATCCAAGCCAAGATGCAATCTAGAAGACGGTAGCAACGAGGGGGTATCGAGTCTCACCCTTGAAGAGATTCCAAAGCCTACAAGAGGAGGCTCTTGTTGCTGTAGTAGACTTTCACTTGCCGCTTGCAAAAGCGTGTAGAAGATCTTGATCACGATCGGTTCCGGCGCCACGAACGGGCAGCACCTCCGTACTCGGTCACACGTTCGGTTGTTGATGAAGACGACGTCCACCTCCCATTCCAGCGGGCAGCGGAAGTAGTAGCTCCTCTTGAATCCGACAGCACGACGGCGTGGTGTCGGTGGCGGTGGAGAACTCCGGCGGAGCTTCACTAAAGCTACGCGGAAGATATGGAGGAGAGGGGGGCGGCTAGGGTTTGGGAGGGGGTGGCCGGCCTCAAGGGGGTGCGGCCAACTTGTGGCTTTGGTGTGTCCGGCCCCCTCCCCTATGCCCCTCATTATATAGGTGGAACCCCAAGTGTTGGTATCCAAGTCTTCGAATAAGACCCGAACCAAAAACCTTCCATATGGAGGGGAAACCTAACCAAGCTAGGACTCCCACTTGAGGTGGGAGTTCCACCTCCCATATGGGGGGTGGCCGGCCCCCTAAGGGGGAGTCCACTTGGGACTCCTCCCCCAGTAGGGTTGGCCGGCCATGGAGGTGGAGTCCCATGTGGACTCCACCTACCTTGGTGGTTTCTTCTGGACTTTTCTAGAACCTTCTAGAACCTTCCATAGAACCTTCCGCGACATTTTAATTCACATAAAATGACATCCTATATATGAATATTATTCTCCGGACCATTCCGGAACTCCTCGTGATGTCCGGGATATCATCCGGGACTCCGAACAAATATTCGAACTCCATTCCATATTCAAGTTCTACCATTTCAACATCCAACTTTAAGTGTGTCACCCTACGGTTCGTGAACTATGCGGACATGGTTGAGTACTCACTCCGACCATTAACCAATAGCGGGATCTGGAGATCCATAATGGCTTCCACATATTCAACGATGACTTTAGTGATCGAATGAACCATACACATACAATACCAATTCCCTTTGTCACGCGATATTTTACTTGTCCGAGGTTTGATCTTCGGTATCACTCTATACCTTGTTCAACCTCGTCTCCTGACAAGTACTCTTTACTCGTACTGTGGTATGTGGTCTCTTATGAACTCATTCATATGCTTGCAAGACATTAGACGACATTCCACCGAGAGGGCCCAGAGTATATCTATCCGTCATCGGGATGGACAAATCCCACTGTTGATCCATATGCCTCAACTCATACTTTCCGGATACTGTTAATCCCACCTTTATAGCCACCCATTTACGCAGTGGTGTGATGGCGTGTAACTCACACGTTCGTTGGGAACCCCAAGAGGAAGGTATGATGCGCACAGCAGCAAGTTTTCCCTCAGAAAGAAACCAAGGTTTATCGAACCAGGAGGAGCCAAGAAGCACGTTGAAGGTTGATGGCGGCGGGATGTAGTGCGGCGCAACACCAGGGATTCCGGCGCCAACGTGGAACCTGCACAACACAACCAAAGTACTTTGCCCCAACGAAACAGTGAGGTTGCCAATCTCACCGGCTTGCTGTAACAAAGGATTAACCGTATTGTGTGGAAGATGATTGTTTGCAGAAAACAGTAGAACAAGTATTGCAGTAGATTGTATTTCAGTATAGAGAATTGGACCGGGGTCCACAGTTCACTAGAGGTGTCTCTCCCATAAGATAAACAGCATGTTGGGTGAACAAATTACAGTTGGGCAATTGACAAATAAAGAGGGCATGACCATGCACATACATATTATGATGAGTATAGTGAGATTTAATTGGGCATTACGACAAAGTACATAGACCGCCATCCAACTGCATCTATGCCTAAAAAGTCCACCTTCAGGTTATCATCTGAACCCCCTCCAGTATTAAGTTGCAAAGCAACAGACAATTGCATTAAGTATGGTGCGTAATGTAATCAACAACTACATCCTTAGACATAGCATCAATGTTTTATCCCTAGTGGCAACAGCACAACAGAACCTTAGAACTTTCTGTCACATCGTCCTGTGTCAATGCAGGCATGAACCCACTATCGAGCATAAATACTCCCTCTTGGAGTTACAAGCATCTACTTGGCCAGAGCATCTACTAGTAACGGAGAGCATGCAAGATCATAAACAACACATAGATATAACTTTGATAATCAACATAACAAGTATTCTCTATTCATCGAATCCCAACAAACGCAACATATAGAATTACAGATAGATGATCTTGATCATGTTAGGCAGCTCACAAGATCCGACAATGATAGCACAATGGGGAGAAGACAACCATCTAGCTACTGCTATGGACCCATAGTCCAGGGGTAGACTACTCACACATCACTCCGGAGGCGACCATGGCGGCGTAGAGTCCTCCGGGAGATGATTCCCCTCTCCGGCAGGGTGCCGGAGGCGATCTCCTGGATCCCCCGAGATGGGATCGGCGGCGGCGGCGTCTCTGGAAGGTTTTCCGTATCGTGGCTCTCGGTACTGGGGGTTTCGCAACGGAGGCTTTAAGTAGGCGGAAGGGCAGGTCAGGAGGCGGCACGAGGAACCCACACCACAGGGCCGCGCGGCCAAGGGGGGGCCGCGCCGCCCTAGGGTGTGGCCCCCTCGTGGCCCCTCTTCGTCTCTTCTTCGGACTTCTGGAAGCTTCGTGGCAAAATAGGACCCTGGGCGTTGATTTCGTCCAATTCCGAGAATATTTCGTTACTAGGATTTCTGAAACCAAAAACAGCAAAAACAGAACGGCACTTCGGCATCTTGTTAATAGGTTAGTTCCAGAAAATGCACGAATATGACATAAAGTGTGCATAAAACATGTAGATAACATCAATAATGTGGCATGGAACATAAGAAATTATCGATACGTCAGAGACGTATCAGCATCCCCAAGCTTAGTTCTGCTCGTCCCGAGCAGGTAAAACGATAACACAGATAATTTCTGGAGTGACATGCCATCATAACCTTGATCATACTATTTGTAAAGCATATGTAGTGAATGCAGCGATCAAAACAATGTATATGACATAAGTAAACAAGTGAATCATAAAGCAAAGACTTTTCATGAATAGCACTTCAAGACAAGCATCAATAAGTCTTGCATAAGAGTTAACTCATAAAGCAATAATTCAAAGTAAAGGCATTGAAGCAATACAAAGGAAGATTAAGTTTCAGCGGTTGCTTTCAACTCATAACATGTATATCTCATGGATATTGTCAACATAGAGTAATATAATAAGTGCAATAAGTAAATATGTAGGAATCAATGCACAGTTCACACAAGTGTTTGCTTCTTGAGGTGGAGAGAAATAGGTGAACTGACTCAACATTGAAAGTAAAAGAATGGTCCTCCATAGAGGAAAAAGCATCGATTGCTATATTTGTGCTAGAGCTTTGATTTTGAAAACATGAAACAATTTTGTCAACGGTAGTAATAAAGCATATGTATCATGTAAATTATATCTTACAAGTTGCAAGCCTCATGCATAGTATACTAATAGTGCCCGCACCTTGTCCTAATTAGCTTGGACTACCGGATCATCACAATGCACATGTTTTAACCAAGTGTCACAAAGGGGTACCTCTATGCCGCCTGTACAAAGGTCTAAGGAGAAAGCTCGCATTGGATTTCTCGCTATTGATTATTCTCAACTTAGACATCCACACCGGGACAACATAGACAACAGATAATGGACTCCTCTTTTATGCATAAGCATGTAACAACAATTAATAATTTTCTCATTTGAGATTGAGGATATATGTCCAAAACTGAAACTTCCACCATGGATCATGGCTTTAGTTAGCGGCCCAATGTTCTTCTCTAACAATATGCATGCTTAACCATAAGGTGGTAGATCGCTCTTACTTCAGACAAGACGAACATGCATAGCAACTCACATGAAATTCAACAAAGAGTAGTTGATGGCGTCCCCAGTAAACATGGTTATCGCACAACAAGCAACTTAATAAGAGATAAAGTGCATAATTACATATTCAATACCACAATAGTTTTGAAGCTATTTGTCCCATGAGCTATATATTGCAAAGGTGAATGATGGAATTTTAAAGGTAGCACTCAAGCAATTTACTTTGGAATGGCGGAAAATACCATGTAGTAGGTAGGTATGGTGGACACAAATGGCATAGTGGTTGGCTCAAGTATTTTGGATGCATGAGAAGTATTCCCTCTCGATACAAGGTTTAGGCTAGCAAGGCTTATTTGAAACAAACACAAGGATGAACCGGTGCAGCAAAACTCACATAAAAGACATATTGTAAACATTATAAGACTCTACACCGTCTTCCTTGTTGTTCAAACTCAATACTAGAAATTATCTAGACCTTAGAGAAACCAAATATGCAAACCAAATTTTAGCATGCTCTATGTATTTCTTCATTAATGGGTGCAAAGCATATGATGCAAGAGCTTAATCATGAGCACAACAATTGCCAAGTATCACATTACCCAAGACATTAATAGCAATTACTACATGTATCATTTTCCAATTCCAACCATATAACAATTTAACGAAGAAGAAACTTCGCCATGAATACTATGAGTAGAAACTAAGGACATACTTGTCCATATGCTACAGCAGAGCGTGTCTCTCTCCCATAAAGTGAATGCTAGGATCCATTTTATTCAAACAAAACAAAAAAAAAAAACAAACCGACGCTCCAAGAAAAGCACATAAGATGTGATGGAATAAAAATATAGTTTCAGGGGAGGAACCTGATAATGTTGTCGATGAAGAAGGGGATGCCTTGGGCATCCCCAAGCTTAGACGCTTGAGTATTCTTAATATATGCAGGGGTGAACCACCGGGGCATCCCCAAGCTTAGAGCTTTCACTCTCCTTGATCATGTTGCATCATACTCCTCTCTTGATCCTTGAAAACTTCCTCCACACCAAACTTAGAACAACTCATTAGAGGGTTAGCGACAATAAAAATTAACATATTCAGAGGTGACACAATCATTTTTAACACTTCTGGACATTGCATAAAGCTACTGGACATTAATGGATCAAAGAAATTCATCCAACATAGCAAAAGAGGCAATGCGAAATAAAAGGCAGAATCTGTCAAAACAGAACAGTTCGTATTGACGAATTTTATCGAGGCAACAGACTTGCTCAAATGAAAATGGTCAAATTGAATGAAAGTTGCGTACATATCTGGGGATCACTCACGTAAATTGGCATAATTTTCTGAGTTAGCTACAGGGGAAAACACCCCAGATTTGTGACAGCAAAGAAATCTGTTTCTGTGCAGTAATCCAAATCTAGTATGAACTTTTCTATCAACGGCTTTACTTGGCACAATAAAACACTAAACTAAGATAAGGAGAGGTTGCTACAGTAGTAAACAACTTCCAAGACACAAAATAAAAACAAAGTACTGTAGGTAAAAATATGGGTTGTCTCCCATAAGCGCTTTTCTTTAACGCCTTTCAGCTAGGCGCAGAAAGTGTGTATCAAGTATTATCAAAGGGTGGTGTATCGTTATCACAAGCTCCCCCATCCGTGGTGGTCCTAAGGGCTTTATCAATTTTAGGCCTATAGTAATATTTCTTTGGTTTGGGCACTTTAGAGACATACATAAACTTTTGCTCCTTACCCACATAAGCTTTCTCCTTATATTTAAGAGAAGAAAATGTTGAACCCAAGGTTCCCATAGCTTTTTCAAGTTCGCCAATCCTATTGGTTTGATCATCATGGACAACACAAGTTCCTAGGACACTAATTCTTTCATCAATTCCTCCTAAGGATTTATCAAGTTCATCAGTTTTATCAAGTAACATTTCCAATTTAGTTTCAATACTTGGAAAAATTTTCTCTAAGGTTTCCAATTTTTTCATAACATCTTCAAGAGAGATTTCAATTTTAACTTCATCAACAGGTGGTATTCCAAATAGACTCTCAATAATGCAGCTAGCTTCTAATCCAGGAGTACTTAGGAAGTTACTGATACGTCTCCAACGTATCGATAATTTCTTATGTTCCATGCCACATTATTGATGTTATCTACATGTTTTATGCACACTTTATGTCATATTCGTGCATTTTCTGAAACTAACCTATTAACAAGATGCCGAAGTGCCAGTTGTTGTTTTCTGCTATTTTTGGTTTCAGAAATCCTAGTAAGGAAATATTCTCGGAATTGGACGAAATCAAAGCCCAGGGGCCTATTTTTCCACGAAGCTTCCAGAAGTCCGAAGACGAGACGAAGAGGGGCCACGGGGTGGCCAAACCCTAGGGCGGCGCGGCCCCACCCTTGGCCGCGCCGGCCTATGGTGTGGGCCCCCCGTGCCGCCTCCTGACTTGCCCTTCCGCCTACTTAAAGCCTCCGTGACGAAACCCCCAGGATCGAGAGCCACGATACGGAAAACCTTCCAGAGACGCCGCCAACGCCGATCCCATCTCGGGGGATCCAGGAGATCGCCTCCGGCACCCTGCCAGAGAGGGGAATCATCTCCCGGAGGACTCTACGCCGCCATGGTCGCCTCCGGTGTGATGTGTGAGTAGTCTACCCCTGGACTATGGGTCCATAGCAGTAGCTAGATGGTTGTCTTCTCCCCATTGTGCTATCATTGTCGGATCTTGTGAGCTGCCTAACATGATCAAGATCATCTATCTGTAATTCTATATGTTGCGTTTGTTGGGATCCGATGAATAGAGAATACTTGTTATGTTGATTATCAAAGTTAAATCTATGTGTTGTTTATGATCTTGCATGCTTTCCGTTACTAGTAGATGCTCTGGCCAAGTAGATGCTTGTAACTCCAAGAGGGAGTACTTACGCTCGATAGTGGGTTCATGCCTGCATTGACACCTGGGACAGTGACAAAAAGTTCTAAGGTTGTGTTGTGCTGTTGCCACTAGGGATAAAACATTGATGCTATGTCTAAGGATGTAGTTGTTGATTACATTACGCACCATACTTAATGCAATTGTCTGTTGCTTTGCAACTTAATACTGGAGGGGGTTCGGATGATAACCTGAAGGTGGACTTTTTAGGCATAGATGCAGTTGGATGGCGGTCTATGTACTTTGTCGTAATGCCCAATTAAATCTCACTATACTCATCATGATATGTATGTGCATGGTCATGCCCTCTTTATTTGTCAATTGCACAACTGTAATTTGTTCACCCAACATGCTGTTTATCTTATGGGAGAGACACCTCTAGTGAACTGTGGACCCCGGTCCAATTCTCTATACTGAAATACAATCTACTGCAATACTTGTTCTACTGTTTTCTGCAAACAATCATCTTCCACACAATACGGTTAATCCTTTGTTACAGCAAGCCGGTGAGATTGACAACCTCACTGTTTCGTTGGGGCAAAGTACTTTGGTTGTGTTGTGCAGGTTCCACGTTGGCGCCGGAATCCCTGATGTTGCGCCGCACTACATCCCGCCGCCATCAACCTTCAACGTGCTTCTTGACTCCTACTGGTCCGATTAAACCTTGGTTTCTTACTGAGGGAAACTTGCCGCTGTGCGCATCACACCTTCCTCTTGGGGTTCCCAACGGACGTGCCAACCACACGCATCAAGCAAATTTCTGGCGCCGTTGCCGGGGAGATCAAGACACGCTGCAAGGGGAGTCTCCACTTCTCAATCTCTTTACTTTGTTTTTGTCTTGCTTAGTTTTATTTACTACTTTGTTTGCTGCACTAAATCAAAATACAAAAAAAATTGGTTGCTAGTTTTACTTTACTTGCTATCTTGTTTGCTATATCAAAAACACAAAAAAAAATTAGTTACTTGCATTTACTTTATCTAGTTTGTTTTATTTACTGTTGCTAAAATGGCCAACGCTGAAAATACTAAGTTGTGTGACTTCACAACCACAAATAATAATGATTTCTTATGCACACCTATTGCTCCACCTGCTACTACAGCAGAATTCTTTGAAATTAAACCTGCTTTACTGAATCTTGTTATGCGAGAGCAATTTTCTGGTGTTAGTTCTGATGATGCTGCTGCCCATCTTAATAATTTTGTTGAACTATGTGAAATGCAAAAATATAAAGATGTAGATGGTGATATTATTAAACTAAAATTGTTCCCTTTCTCATTAAGACGAAGAGCTAAAGATTGGTTGCTATCTCTGCCTAAGAATAGTATTGATTCATGGACTAAATGCAAGGATGCTTTTATTGGTAGATATTATCCCCCTGCTAAAATTATATCTTTGAGGAGTAGCATAATGAATTTTAAACAATTAGATACTGAACATGTTGCTCAAGCTTGGGAAAGAATGAAATCTCTGGTTAAAAATTGCCCAACCCATGGACTGACTACTTGGATGATCATCCAAACCTTCTATGCAGGACTAAATTTTTCTTCACGGAATTTATTGGATTCAGCTGCTGGAGGTACCTTATGTCCATCACTCTTGGTAAAGCAACAAAGCTTCTTTATAATATGATGATCAACTACTCTGAATGGCACACGGAAAGAGCTCCACAAGATAAGAAGGTAAATTCTGTCGAAGAAACCTCTTCCTTGAGTGATAAGATAGATGCTATTATGTCTATGCTTGTGAATGATAGGACTAATATTGATCCTAATAATGTTCCATTAGCTTCATTGGTTGCACAAGAAGAACATGTTGATGTAAACTTCATTAAAAATAATAATTTCAACAACAATGCTTACCGGAACAATTCTAGTAACAACTATAGGCCATATCCTTATAATAATGGCAACGGCTATGCTAATTCTTATGGGAATTCTTACAACAATAATAGGAGTTCACCCCCTGGACTTGAAGCTATGCTTAAAGAATTTATTAGTACACAAACTGCTTTTAACAAATCTGTTGAAGAAAAGCTTGGGAAAATTGATATACTTGCTTCTAAAGTCGATAGTCTTGCTGCTGATGTTGATCTTTTGAAATCAAAAGTTTTGCCTAATGAGAATCATCATAATAAAATTGTTACTACAGCAAATGCCATTCAAGTTAGAATTAATGAGAATATAAGATTAATGGCTGAACTGCGTGCTAGGTGGGATAGAGAAGAAAATGAAAAACTAGCTAAAGAGAAGAATGTAGCTAAAGTTTGGACTATTACCACCACTTGTAATGCTAATGCTACACATGTTGCTGCACCTCCTACTAATACTAATAAAAGAATTGGTGTTAGCAATGTTTCCACTTCTAATGCAAAGCGCGAAAAACTGCTCGAAATCGCTAAAGCTACTGAAAGCACTGTGATAAAGCTGCTGAAATTTTTTCCAACATTGGGGATGATGATCCCATTGCTTTAGATTATAATGGTTTGAATTTTGATGATTGCCACATCTCTGAAGTTATAAAGTTCTTGCAAAAACTTGCTAAAAGTCCTAATGCTAGTGCTATAAATTTGGCTTTCACGCATCATATTACAAATGCTCTCATAAAAGCTAGAGAAGAGAAACTAGAGCGCGAAGCCTCTATTCCTAAAAAGCTAGAGGATGGTTGGGAGCCCATCATTAAGATGAAGGTTAAAGATTTTGATTGTAATGCTTTATGTGATCTTGGTGCAAGTATTTTTGTTATGCCTAAGAAAATTTATAATATGCTTGACTTGCCACCGCTGAAAAATTGTTATTTGGATGTTAATCTTGCTGATCATTCTACAAAGAAACCTTTGGGGAAAGTTGATAATGTTCACATTACCGTTAACAATAACCTTGTTCCCGTTGATTTTGTTTTCTTGGATATTGAATGCAATGCATCCTGTCCCATTATATTGGGAAGACCTTTTCTTCGAACTGTTGGTGCTATCATTGATATGAAGGAAGGTAATATAAAATATCAATTTCCTCTCAAGAAAGGTATGGAACACTTCCCTAGAAAGAGAATGAAGTACCCTTTTGATTCTATTATGAGAACAAATTATGATGTTGACACTTCGTCTCTTGATAATACTTGATACACACTTTCTGCGCCTAGCTGAAAGGCGTTAAAGAAAAGCGCTTATGGGAGACAACCCATGTTTTTACCTACTGTACTTTGTTTTTATTTTGTGTCTTGGAAGTTGTTTACTACTGTAGCAACCTCTCCTTATCTTAGTTTTGTTTTTTGTTGTGCCAAGTTAAGCCGTTGGTAGAAAAGTAAGTACTAGATTTGGATTACTGCGCAGTTCAAGATTTCTTTGCTGTCACGAATCTGGGTCCACCTCACTGTAGGTAGCTCAGAAAATTAAGCCAATTTACGTGCATGATCCTCAGATATGAACGCAACTTTCATTCAATTTGAGCATTTTCATCTGAGCAAGTCTGGTGCCATTTTAAAATTCGTCAATACGAACTGTTCTGTTTTGACAGATTCTGTCTTTTATTTCGCATTGCCTCTTTTGCTATGTTGGATGAATTTCTTTTATCCACTAATGTCCAGTAGCATTATGCAATGTCCAGAAGTGTTAAGAATGATTGTGTCACCTCTGAATATGTTAATTTATATTGTGCACTAACCCTCTAATGAGTTGTTTCGAGTTTGGTGTGGAGGAAGTTTTCAAGGATCAAGAGAGGAGTATGATGCAACATGATCAAGGAGAGTGAAAGCTTTAAGCTTGGGGATGCCCCGGTGGTTCACCCCTGCATATATTAAGAAGACTCAAGCGTCTAAGCTTGGGGATGCCCAAGGCATCCCCTTCTTCATCGACAACATTATCAGGTTCCTCCCCTGAAACTATATTTTTATTCCATCACATCTTATGTGCTTTTTCTTGGAGCGTCGGTTTGTTTTTGTTTTTGTTTTGTTTGAATAAAATGGATCCTAGCATTCACTTTATGGGAGAGAGACACGCTCCGCTGTAGCATATGGACAAGTATGTCCTTGGTTTCTACTCATAGTATTCATGGCGAAGTTTCTCCTTCGTTAAATTGTTATATGGTTGGAATTGGAAAATGATACATGTAGTAATTGCTATTAATGTCTTGGGTAATGTGATACTTGGCAATTGTTGTGCTCATGTTTAAGCTCTTGCATCATATGCTTTGCACCAATTAATGAAGAAATACATAGAGCATGCTAAAATTTGGTTTGCATATTTGGTTTCTCTAAGGTCTAGATAATTTCTAGTATTGAGTTTGAACAACAAGGAAGACGGTGTAGAGTCTTATAATATTTTCAATATGTCTTTTATGTGAGTTTTGCTGCACCGGTTCATCCTTGTGTTTGTTTCAAATAAGCATTGCTAGCCTAAACCTTGTATCGAGAGGGAATACTTCTCATGCATCCAAAATACTTGAGCCAACCACTATGCCATTTGTGTCCACCATACCTACCTACTACATGGTATTTTCCGCCATTCCAAAGTAAATTGCTTGAGTGCTACCTTTAAAATTCCATCATTCACCTTTGCAATACATAGCTCATGGGACAAATAGCTTAAAAACTATTGTGGTATTGAATATGTAATTATGCACTTTATCTCTTATTAAGTTGCTTGTTGTGCGATAACCATGTTTACTGGGGACGCCATCAACTTTTCATTGTTGAATTTCATGTGAGTTGCTATGCATGTTCGTCTTGTCTGAAGTAAGGGCGATCTACACTGAGTTGAATGGTTTGAGCATGCATATTGTTAGAGAAGAACATTGGGCCGCTAACTAAAGCCATGATCCATGGTGGAAGTTTCAGTTTTGGACAAACATCCTCAAATCTTTAATGAGAAAAGAATTAATTGTTGTTGAATGCTTAAAGCATTAAAAGCGGAGTCCATTATCTGTTGTCTATGTTGTCCCGGTATGGATGTCTAAGTTGAGAACAATAAAAAGCGAGAAATCCAAATGCGAGCTTTCTCCTTAGACCTTTGTACAGGCGGCATAGAGGTACCCCTTCGTGATACTTGGTTAAAGCACATGTATTGCGGTGATAATCCAGGTAGTCCAAGCTAATTAGGACAAGGTGCGGGCACTATTAGTACACTATGCATGAGGCTTAAAACTTATAAGATATAATTTACATGATGCATATGCTTTATTACTACCGGTGACAAAATTGTTTCATGTTTTCAAAATCAAAGCTCTAGCACAAATATAGCAATCGATGCTTTTCCTCTATGGAGGACCATTCTTTTACTTTTAATGTTGAGTCAGTTCACCTATTTCTCTCCACCTCAAGAAGCAAACACTTGTGTGAACTGTGCATTGATTCCTACATACTTGCTTATTGCACTTATTATATTACTCTATGTTGACAATATCCATGAGATATACATGTTACAAGTTGAAAGCAACCGCTGAAACTTAATCTTCTTTTGTGTTGCTTCAATGCCTTTACTTTGAATTATTGCTTTATGAGTTAACTCTTATGCAAGACTTATTGATGCTTGTTTTGAAGTGCTATTCATGAAAAGTCTTTGCTTTATGATTCACTTGTTTACTCATGACATATACATTGTTTTGATCGCTGCATTCACTACATATGCTTTACAAATAGTATGATCAAGATTATGATGGCATGTCACTCCAAAAATTATCTGTGTTATCGTTTTACCTGCTCTGTTACTAGTAGATGCTCTGGCCAAGTAGATGCTTGTAACTCCAAGAGGGAGTACTTATGCTCGATAGTGGGTTCATGCCTGCATTGACACCTGGGACAGTGACAGAAAGTTCTAAGGTTGTGTTGTGCTGTTGCCACTAGGGATAAAACATTGATGCTATGTCTAAGGATGTAGTTGTTGATTACATTACGCACCATACTTAATGCAATTGTCTGTTGCTTTGCAACTTAATACTGGAGGGGGTTCGGATGATAACCTGAAGGTGGACTTTTTAGGCATAGATGCAGTTGGATGGCGGTCTATGTACTTTGTCGTAATGCCCAATTAAATCTCACTATACTCATCATGATATGTATGTGCATGGTCATGCCCTCTTTATTTGTCAATTGAACAACTGTAATTTGTTCACCCAACATGCTGTTTATCTTATGGGAGAGACACCTCTAGTGAACTGTGGACCCCGGTCCAATTCTCTATACTGAAATACAATCTACTGCAATACTTGTTCTACTGTTTTCTGCAAACAATCATCTTCCACACAATACAGTTAATCCTTTGTTACAGCAAGCCGGTGTGATTGACAACCTCACTGTTTCGTTGGGGCAAAGTACTTTGGTTGTGTTGTGCAGGTTCCACGTTGGCGCCGGAATCCCTGGTGTTGCGCCGCACTACATCCCGCCGCCATCAACCTTCAACGTGCTTCTTGACTCCTACTGGTCCGATTAAACCTTGGTTTCTTACTGAGGGAAACTTGCCGCTGTGCGCATCACACCTTCCTCTTGGGGTTCCCAACGGACGTGCCAACCACACGCATCAGTTACCTCCCGCGAGACAATCAAGAACATACCTATTCCAGCTAGAGATACCAACATAAAAATTCCTGAGTAAAATAGTGGTGGAGTGTTTCTTAGTGCACCTATTATGGGCAGTACTAATTCTATACCAAGCATCTCTTAAACATTCTCCCCCTTGTTGCTTAAACGTACGAACTTCAACTTCAGGATTACTCATTTTAGCAGTAGTAAATAAAGCAAACTAGATAAAGTAAATGCAAGTAACTAATTTTTTTGTGTTTTTGATATAGCAAACAAGATAACAAATAAAGTAAAACTAGCAACTAATTTTTTTTGTATTTTGATTTAGTGCAGCAAACAAAGTAGTAAATAAAACTAAGCAAGACAAAAACAAAGTAAAGAGATTGAGAAGTGGAGACTCCCCTTGCAGCGTGTCTTGATCTCCCCGGCAACGGCGCCAGAAAAAGAGCTGGCGTATAGTTGGCGTGGGAGTTAGAAATCTTTGTGGTGTAGCTTTTCTTCAGTTCCCCGGCAACGGCGCCAGAAAAAGAGCTTGATGGCGTGTAACTCACACGTTCGTTGGGAACCCCAAGAGGAAGGTATGATGCGCACAGCAGCAAGTTTTCCCTCAGAAAGAAACCAAGGTTTATCGAACCAGGAGGAGCCAAGAAGCACGTTGAAGGTTGATGGCGGTAGGATGTAGTGCGGCGCAACACCAGGATTCCGGTGCCAACGTGGAACCTGCACAACACAACCAAAGTACTTTGCCCCAACGAAACAGTGAGGTTGTCAATCTCACCGGCTTGCTGTAACAAAGGATTAACCGTATTGTGTGGAAGGTGATTGTTTGCAGAAAACAGTAGAACAAGTATTGCAGTAGATTGTATTTCAGTATAGAGAATTGGACCGGGGTCCACAGTTCACTAGAGGTGTCTCTCCCATAAGATAAACAGCATGTTGGGTGAACAAATTACAGCTGGGCAATTGACAAATAAAGAGGGCATGACCATGCACATACATATTATGATGAGTATAGTGAGATTTAATTGGGCATTACGACAAAGTACATAGACCGCCATCCAACTGCATCTATGCCTAAAAAGTCCACCTTCAGGTTATCATCCGAACCCCCTCCAGTATTAAGTTGCAAAGCAACAGACAATTGCATTAAGTATGGTGCGAAATGTAATCAACAACTACATCCTTAGACATAGCATCAATGTTTTATCCCTAGTGGCAACAGCACAACAGAACCTTAGAACTTTCTGTCACTGTCCCAGGTGTCAATGCAGGCATGAACCCACTATCGAGCATAAATACTCCCTCTTGGAGTTACAAGCATCTACTTGGCCAGAGCATCTAATAGTAACGGAGAGCATGCAAGATCATAAACAACACATAGATATAACTTTGATAATCAACATAACAAGTATTCTCTATTCATCGGATCCCAACAAACGCAACATATAGAATTACAGATAGATGATCTTGATCATGTTAGGCAGCTCACAAGATCCGACAATGATAGCACAATGGGGAGAAGACAACCATCTAGCTACTGCTATGGACCCATAGTCCAGGGGTACACTACTCACACATCACTCCGGAGTCGACCATGGCAGCGTAGAGTCCTCCGGGAGATGATTCCCCTCTCCGGCAGGGTGCCGGAGGCGATCTCCTGGATCCCCCGAGATGGGGTCGGCGGCGGCGGCGTCTCTGGAAGGTTTTCCGTATCGTGGCTCTCGGTACTGGGGGTTTCGCAACGGAGGCTTTAAGTAGGCGGAAGGGCAGGTCAGGAGGCGGCACGAGGGCCCCACACCACAGGGCCGCGCGGCCAAGGGGGGGGGCCGCGCCGCCCTAGGGTGTGGCCCCCTCGTGGCCCCTCTTCGTCTCTTCTTCGGACTTCTGGAAGCTTCGTGGCAAAATAGGACCCTGGGCGTTGATTTCTTCCAATTCCGAGAATATTTCGTTACTAGGATTTGTGAAACCAAAAACAGCAGAAAACAGCAACTGGCACTTCGGCATCTTGTTAATAGGTTAGTTCCAGAAAATGCACGAATATGACATAAAGTGTGCATAAATGTAACATCCCAAGTTTCAATAAAATGAACAAAAGAGAGAATTCAAGAATCCAAAATTTGGAGCCAACAAAAACTTTTCCCATCATATAGGACTATGCATATTAGCTCACCTTATTAATTTAATTGAGTGTGCTTTTGCCATGATGCTTGTTTATGTGTTACTCTCATTCCAAAACCCTAGCAATGATCACTTGATCACCCATAGCCAAATAAAAATAAAATAGAAAGAAATTCTAGAAATCCACTTCACCCTCACATAAGGCCTATGCCATTTTTGCAAATACTTAACCTAGACCACTTTGGCTTGCACCATTGGTTGTAAATGGTTACTAAACACTTTTAAACACTATTGGAAGTGAAGAAACTCAAAACAAACCAAAATCAAATTCAATTTCCAAGTTACATGCAATATGGTCACATGTGCCATTTTTAACCTGATGCCCACTTTGAGCCCCTGGATTTTCACTTTTCACTTCTACACTTTGTCAACTCTTTGCACCTCATCCAAGACAACATCAAGCACTTCAACTTTTCCCAAAACCACCACCCCAAATTCATCACCAATTTCAAATGAGAAGCAAGCAAAGTTGGAACAAAATCAAATATGCAAGATCATATGCAAAATGTGATTTTGCATCTCTTTTCCATTTTGACCACCACCACCACCAAAATGCTCCACTTAATATATGTTTAGAATCCACCAAAAAGAAATTCAAAATTCAAAAATCTTTTTCTTGCGGGCATTCTGTCGAACACCTTGCTGGCAGGGTGAAAAATTGAGCCCATACCTCATTTCTACCTTGGACTTGGTCCAACCTTGCCCTCTCTGCACTTCTGGAGAGCCCTCTCACCTCACCACATCAGCTCCACCACTTGCACTGGCCAGGGTTTGATTAAATCAACCAAACCATGCCATGCCGTGGCATGGCATGCCACCATCATGCCACCATTGCCTCTGGTCACCTCTGGCCCTAACCCTCATGTCCACTGTCTCCCTCTCACCTCCCTGGACAAGCTCATGCCAGCCCTTGACCGAGACCGATCTCACACGCGTCAGAACACGAGCGCCCAGACACGCCCAGGACTCACCCATGCCGCGCCAGAGCGCGCATGGCGTTCACCCTGGACGCGCCAGAGCGTGACGACGCCCCGCATCCTCGCACCACCTCGACACTTCCTCTCAGCGCCAATCGACGCACCACGCCTCACTGAACCGCCTGGACACGCTCACTGGCCCGCGGGAACGCCGGACGTGATGACCACGACGACGAGCTTCCGCCACAGTGACGCACACTCCCGTCAAGCTCACCGTCGCCTCAGAGCCCCGTTTTCACCACCATCAAGCGCGTCAGCCTCGCCAGGACACCAGTAACACGATGCGCCCATCCCTTGCCTCTTCGCCGTCCTGGAATGACGACGACGACGACGAACCTAGCCGGGCGCCACAGCCACCTCCCGCCGCTATAAAAGGGGAGCCCCTCCCACTGAACTGAGCACGCCAACACCTTCCCCTCCCTTCACTGAACAATCTCCCCACCTCAATTGAGCACCACCTCGCCGGAGCTGCTCGAATCGCAAGCTCAAGTCCGCCGGAGCCCGCGGAAGCTCTGCTTCGATTGGCGCCTCCCCGAGCACCGCCGCTGCTCCCAGGGCTTCCTCATCTACTACATCTTCTCCGCGCCTACTGCCAGACCCCTGCAACGGCCTGGTACTCCCTCCCATCCCCTAGGCTCGCCGCCAGGGAGCTCGCCGCTCGCCGGAGACGACGACGTCTGTATTCAAAGTTTGCAACAGATTAGTGTATTTTTCTAATCCAACCGCTCACTTTTCACCGTACCGCTTCGGGCGTTAAGTCCCGCTGACGCGTGGCCCCCACGCTGTCAGGCGGCCCGCTGCGCTGGACGCAGTACTGGGCCGGCCCAAGTTCTTTTTCCCGCGCGAGCCCACGATTTGAATTCAAATCTGGAATTTAGAAAAATACACTAATCTGTTGCAAACTTTGAATTTCAATAGTGACAAATCTACTCGGCCAAATTTTACAAACTTGATATTTTTGGAAACCTTAGGAAATTATCTACACAATGCCACTGGATAGAACCCTAGATATATTGTAGATTTAAAATGACAAAATAAACAAGGCAGGGACTTTTCTGCCCTATAATAATTCTTAAAAATCAACCATAAATGCTTTTCAGTTAATTCCACCTCCAATAATTCACTTTTCACTTATACTAATTGTTTCTACAAAAATATGCCATGCCTACTTTGAATGATCATGGCTTAATTGTTTTAAATGCCTTTATGGCTATTTCTAGTCAAAGGTATTGTCCAAAACTATTAAGAAATCTTATGAGGGAGTTTTCTCTCATTTAAATCTTGTCACCACCAATTCCAAATGAAGTGGAGACTCTGGTTATTTAGGTCCCATAGGAATTGTTGGTGATATTAAATCTTTGATATGCTAGAATTAAATGGTATGAGGTGCTCACCTCATTTAAAGCATTTTCTCCAAAGGATAAGTGTGAAGAGGTTGACTTGGTCAACCTAGGTCACATATTATGCATAAGAGAAATTAAATCTTAATAAGATAATGAGAGGAAATTATTTCTCTGAATAATTCAAAGTAACAATTAAGATTAGTAGGAGAGGAAATTATTTTTCTTATTTAATAAGAAAAACACATCCACCAACAAAATAGTAGTATGTGATACTAGTTCAAGTGTGTGAACCTTGTTTGTGCCTAGTTTAGTAAATTAGTTTGGTGTGATGATTGTGTACTCCGTATTCGTATTTTAGACGCTAGTACCGAGGAGTACCAGGAGGAGGAGGAGGTCTACTTCCAAGAAGAAGAAGACCACTTTGACCAGTTTCCCAACCAAGGCAAGATAATACTCTTGCAAAGTGCAAAGCTCACCATGAGCAAGGCATTACCCCATTTACTTTATGCCTATGATCCTATTTCCCAGTTTTACTTTACAAGCTTTATTTACTTTTGTTTTATCAAAGTACTTTTGATTTATGATTTACTGGGTTAGTATGGAGTTAGTACAAGAGTATCAAACTTAGCCTAGAAGCAAAGCAAATACTTAGCACCCCTCATACGTAGTTGCTAGTGCTAAATTAAAAAGGACTACTCTAGATGGGAACATGTGTTGAAGAAATGATGACGGTGAAAACCGTGGAATGATTAGTCATTTCCATTGAAAGATTTTGAAGGTGAATATGACACTGAAGTTGACTTGGTGACTTTGGCTAAAAACTGATGATTGAGTTGGATGCGATACCATTCCAATTTTTGAGTACCCCCACAATACCTAATTATGGGTAGGGCTTAGCTGGAAATTTATGTGTCCTAGTATGGGTTCCCTCTAAACAAGCGTCATCGGGGTTATGCCGAAAGCTGCCTCTACAACAAAAGAAATGATGTGATATGATGTGATATGAGGTGAATGTCCGGCCCAAGCCCTGTGCAGTTCCCGGGTTAACAGTTGGTTTTCACCGGGAGGCAAAGCTCATGGGAAGAGGTGCCTGTACTAGGGTGTGTAAGTGAAAGGTTAACGGTTGATGATCCGCGTACCGAGTTACGATTATTCGGGGTTTTATCCCTGACGGATGTAATCAAATGTTGTGGCACAAGTGTGCGACCTCTGCAGAGTGTAGAACTATTCGAATAGCCGCGTCCGCGGATATGGACAATTGGAAAGGCCATTCTGTTTCCGTCATCAGAAATTATATCTTTGTGACTGGTGTTTTTGAACTTGAACTTGAACGGTGACTTTGACTTTGAATCACAACAGAGTTGTGGGAATGACACTAATGTTCCCACTTGAGTTAGTTAGCACATGAGGAGTTGTTTTTTACAATGTTTATCAAATAAAATTGGCTTTATGCAAATAAACTTAGAGCTTAGAACACCATTATAGCAATGCTAGTACTTACTTTAGTGTTAGATTGCGAGTACTTAAAGTACTCACGGCTTTGTCCCTGGCTATTCAAATCGCCAGAATATGAAGCCGAGCAGCAGTACGAGGAGGACGATCAGCAGGACGTCTACCACAACTAGGAGCTTCTAACGTCAAGCGTTGGCCTGTGGACTAGAGAGTCCTTGTATCTTACGCTTCCGCTATGAACTTGTGTTTGTTCGTTGATCATTAGATCAACTATTCGTGTAATATGGATCATGTGATTCCAAGTTGTAAGACATTATGGTTTGTAATGAATGATGACTGTGATACTTAACTATTATGCCTCGCAACAACAATTTCCTGGGATTGCGATGTATGACATAATAGGCATCCGGACTTTAAAAATCCGGGTGTTGACAAGTTGGTATCAGAGCCATTGTTTGACCTTAGGAGACCCTAGTTAGAAATGGACATTCTGAAAATTTAGTTTCAAAAAGGAATGAAGTATTTCTAAAAATTTAAGTCCTTGTCTTCTCTTTGAGTTCTTTGGAAAAACAAGAAGTCATGCTCTTCCTTAGAAAAATAACTAAAATTTTGCCACACTTGTTCACCTCTCTAACTTAATCCTTTACTTCACTTTCAGATGGAGCCCGTGAACACGAAGTTTTACCAGCTTGGGAGTGGGGGAAGCTTGATCTTCGAGCACGACCTCAACGCCCTTTCCGACCACCTTGGTCGCCCGCACCCGGAGTTCCACGGAGCCCAGATCGCGAACCAGCCAGGAGGCGAACTGCAGTGGATCATCACTGCGGATTTGAGGGGCAAGATGGAGTCTCCCACTTCTGAGAGGATCCTCTTCTCCTTCATGGAGAGCAACTGGCTGGACGAACTTGCCCGCGCCCTTCAGGAGGGACTCGCACGCCTGTGCGGGATGAGCGGGGAGGCACTCAAGCACCCTCGCTTCTCTCACCTCGCGAGGCGTAACTCTGCTGGAGAGCCCATGGACATGTCATCCCACCCGGAGCTGAAGCACCATGTGGAGCATCTCGACTTCATGCTGTACCACACTCAGCAGGATCTCGACCACTCCCGTGAGTACGCCAACCAGACTCACGCCCGCATCATCGAGCAAGGAGACGCCATCAAGATGCTCGCCAACGACCGCAGGACTCTCCGCCAGCAGCGGGCGAAGAGGGATGCCACCATCACTCGCCTCCGCGCGAAGATAGCAGCACTCGAGGCCACTGTCAAGGCCCAGGAGGAGCAGATGAAGAAGATGGAGGAAGATGGAGAAGACATTCAGGGAGGAAGCAATTACCTGAGTGACGACAACGACTTCGAGGAGGATGAGAACACCGAGGGGGAAGACTATGACTTCCTGGACGATGAAGATGATGACCACACTCCCATCGATGTTGATGAGGATGAGGAGTAGTTCACTTATGCACTATCGTAGGTGTGAGTTGTATCCCGCCCCATGTATCGTAGCTTGGAGAAGAAGGGTTCTTAAAACCCTTAGGGTGTTAGCTTGTAATGTGTGTTGTTTGCTATGAATGAATGTTTGTTGTGTCATCATGAAAAGACTTCAAGTTTTAAGCTTTTGAACTCAAACACAAAACAAGCCATAGAAAATTTCCCTCTTATCTCATGATCTATCGCAATACTCAGATGGCCCCTCCAACTCGCAACGCAAATCAAGACGCTATGATGCAGATGTTGCAAGTTATGCTGGAAGATAGAGAAGCAGAAAGAGCTGAAAGGCAAGCCAACATTGCAGCACTTCAACAGCTTGCCAACAACAATCAAGGCCACCATGATCATCCAGGATCCAAGCTCAAGAACTTCCAGAATACCAACCCGCCAGTTTTCAGCAAGACTGAGGAACCACTTGATGCAGATGATTGGCTCCAAACTATGGAGAACAATCTAGAAGTAGCTGGAGTGGAAGAGAATGAGAAAGTGCTGTTTGCCACGCACTACTTAGCAGGACCAGCAAGAGCTTGGTGGACAAGCACCCGTGCCATGAACGCGGGACAGTTTATCACTTGGACTGATTTCAAGCTCAAATTCAGCAAGTACCATGTGCCCCCGGGTCTGATAAAGAAGATGAGAGATGAGTTCCGTGAACTGAAGCAAGGCCGGATGTCCGTGGTGGAATACCGCGACAAGTTTCTCACACTGTCAAGGTATGCCCCGGATGAGACCGACACTACTGAGAAGAGGAAGGAAAGGTTCCTGAATGGACTGCATGATGAGATGCAGACTGTGTTGATCAACATCCCCTTTGCCGACCTCGAAGCCCTTGTTGACTCCGCCATCCAGATGGAAGGCAAACTGCACCAAGCCAGCGAGAACCGCAAGCGCCGCATGATGAACCAGAGTGGGCCTAGCAATGCCCCACGGTATCGCCCCAACTCAGGTGGAGGCTTCAGGACCAACAAGCCCAATGCACAGATGTCACGTCCGGTTTACCAGAACCGGAGTGGAGGAAACCCCAGGCCAGGAGGCCACTACAACAACAACACCAACAACAACTTCAACCGCGCTCCGCCGAGAGCCCCCAACCACAACAACAACAACAACAACACCAACACCGCACCAAGGACCGGGAGCAATGCAATCCCCGTCGCGAACAAGCAAGACAAGACCACCATCACTTGCTATGAGTGTGGTGTAGTGCGACATTACTCCAATGAGTGTCCCAAGAGGCTCGCCAAGCTCGCAGGCAACCCCGCACCACCAGCTCAGCAGCAACGCCGTGTCTCCACCGGCAAGAAGTTCGCCCCCAACAACCCGCAAAACCGCGGAGGTCGCCTCTACCACATGAATGCTGAAGAAGCCCAGGAAGCACCTGACGTGGTGCTGGGTATGTTCTCTGTTAACTCAATACCAGCAAGAGTGTTGTTTGATTCTGGAGCATCGCATTCGTTCGTTACAGAAGATTTTGTGTGCACTAGTAAGATTCAACCAATCAGCTTGAAACATGTCATGGTAGTTCAAATACCTGGATCAACAACTAAAGCTAGAAAATTTTGCAAAGATGTACCCATCAGAATCCATGAAATAGACTTTTATGCAAACTTGATTGTTCTGGGAACAAAAGGATTGGAAGTAGTCCTGGGTATGGATTGGATGGCGAAACATCATGGATTGATAGACTGCGCCAAGAAGGCCATCACCATGACAAGTAGCACCGGAAAAATAATAGAACACTTGTCTGAAAAACTACCCCGAACTTTCACCTGCAACCAAAGTGTAGCTAAACCAACTCTGGATCAAATCAGGGTCGTCTGTCGATACCCTGATGTGTTTCCGGATGATCTACCCGGTATGCCCCCGGACCGGGATATCGAGTTTATCATCGAGTTAATCCCTGGAACAGGACCTATAGCCCAGAGAGCCTACAGCATGAACCCCGCAGAACTGATGGAACTGATGAAGCAACTGGATGATAAGCTGTACAAAGGTCTGATTCGACCAAGTGCGTCGCCTTGGAGATCACCAGTTTTGTTTGTGGATAAAAAGGACGGTGCCACTTGTTTGGTTACGGATTATCGTAAGCTTAACGATGTCACCATCAAGAACAAATATCCCTTGCCAAAGATAGAAGACCTGTTTGACCAGCTAACCGATGCCCAAGTTTTCTCAAAGATTGATCTAAGGACAGGTTACCATCAACTGAAGATCCGAGCAACAGATATTCCAAAGACTGCCTTTACCACCAGATATGGACTGTATGAGTACAATGTCATGTCCTTTGGACTGACCAATGCCCCTGCTTACTTCATGAATCTCATGAATAAGATCTTTATGGAATTCCTGGATAAGTTTGTCGTTGTCTTCATTGACGACATCCTTATCTACTCCAAATCAGAAGAAGAACATGAGCAACATTTGGAAGTGGTTCTAGAAACCCTTAGGCAGCATCAGTTGTACGCCAAGTTTAGCAAATGTGAGTTTTGGCTGAAAGAAGTAGGATTCCTGGGACACATCTTGTCTGCAGGAGGAATTGCCGTAGATCCCGCAAAAATCAAAACCGTTGAGGAATGGAAAGCCCCAACCACCCAGACTGAAGTCCGAGCATTTCTAGGATTGGCGGGATATTACCGCCGATTCGTGGAAGGATTTTCAAGCATCGCAAGACCAATGACTCAACTGCTGAAGAAGGACCGGAAATTTGACTGGAATGACAAATGTGAAGAAAGCTTTCAACTACTCAAGCTCAGATTAACCACAGCCCCAATACTGATCATGCCCGATGTCACCAAGCCATTTGATGTCTATTGTGGTGCATCCAAGACTGGTCTTGGATGTGTGTTGATGCAAGAAGGCAAAGTGATATCTTACCTATCAAGGCAACTGAAGCAACATGAACAGAACTATCCAACTCATGACTTGGAGTTAGCAGCCGTAGTGTTAGCCCTGAAGGTTTGGCGTCATTACCTCATGGGTAATCGATGCAAGATATATTCAGATCACAAGAGCCTGAAGTACATTTTCACCCAGAAGGAGCTAAACATGAGACAGCGCAGATGGATTGAATTAATCCAGGATTACGACATGGAAATTCACTACCACCCCGGCAAGGCCAATGTGGTAGCGGATGCCTTGAGCAGACTGCCGTGTCAGTTGAACTCCATGATCGCAATAGAGCAACCAAGCCTGTACCAAGAGTTTGAACAATTCAGACTAGAGCTAGTGAGCAAAGGATTCCTCGCCAGCATTGAGCTCCAACCCACTTTGATGAGCCAGATAAAGGAAGCCCAGAAGGGAAATGCCAGCATTGACGGAATAAAGAGTCAGATAGCTGCAGGAAAGGCACCAGGATTCACTGTAGATGAAGAAGGAGTTCTTTGGTACAACGAACGCCTGTGTGTACCATCAGATTCAGAGTTGAAACAAGTCATTCTGAAAGAAGCTCATGATACACTGTATTCCATTCACCCCGGAGGAACCAAGATGTACCAAGACCTGAAGGAACAATTCTGGTGGCACAGAATGAAGCGGGAGATAGGAAGCTACATCGCCAAGTGTGATATCTGTCAGCGAGTCAAAGCAGAACATCAACGACCCGCAGGACTGTTGCAACCCTTACAGATTTCGGAGTGGAAATGGGATTCTGTCGGTATGGACTTTATCACAGGATTGCCCAAATCTAGCCGAGGAAATGACTCCATTTGGGTAGTCATTGATAGGTTAACCAAGGTTGCACATTTCATCCCCGTCAAGACCACATACCAAGGCCCAAAGCTCGCAGAGTTATACATATCCAGAATAGTCAGCCTGCACGGAACCCCGAAGTCAATTGTGTCAGATAGAGGATCACAATTCACCTCAAGATTCTGGCAGAAAGTGCATGAAGGACTAGGAACCCGTCTGAATTTCAGCACAGCCTACCACCCACAGACTGACGGACAGACCGAGAGAGTCAACCAGATACTGGAAGATATGTTGAGAGCCTGTGTGCTAGAGTACGGATCAAAATGGGAAGACTGCTTACCATATGCAGAATTCTCCTACAACAATAGCTATCAAGCCAGCTTACAGCTGGCCCCCTTTGAAGCCCTGTACGGAAGGAAATGCCGTACCCCTCTGAACTGGTCGGAAGTCGGAGATAGTCAAGTCTTCGGCCCCGATGTTCTCCGCGAAGCCGAAGAGAAGGTGCACAAGATCCGCGAGTACCTCAAGACCGCCCAGTCCAGACAAAAGAGCTACGCCGACAAGAGACGCCGAGAGATGACATTTGAGATCGGAGATTTTGTGTATCTCAAAGTCTCACCCCTCAAAGGAATGCAGAGATTCCAACTCAAAGGAAAGCTCGCCCCCAGATATGTCGGACCATTCAAGATTCTGGATCGCCGAGGAGAAGTCTCATATCAGTTGGAACTACCAGAAGAGATGTCTGCCGTACACGATGTGTTCCACATCTCACTGCTTCGGAGGTGTCTAGAAGTGCCTGAGAAGACCGAAGTATTCAAGAACATCGACCACAGAGCCATTGATATCAACAAGGACCTAACCTATCGCGAAGTGCCTATTCGCATCCTTGAAGATGCACGAAAAACAGCAACTGGCACTTCGGCATCTTGTTAATAGGTTAGTTCCAGAAAATGCACGAATATGACATAAAGTGTGCATAAATGTAACATCCCAAGTTTCAATAAAATGAACAAAAGAGAGAATTCAAGAATCCAAAATTTGGAGCCAACAAAAACTTTTCCCATCATATAGGACTATGCATATTAGCTCACCTTATTAATTTAATTGAGTGTGCTTTTGCCATGATGCTTGTTTATGTGTTACTCTCATTCCAAAACCCTAGCAATGATCACTTGATCACCCATAGCCAAATAAAAATAAAATAGAAAGAAATTCTAGAAATCCACTTCACCCTCACATAAGGCCTATGCCATTTTTGCAAATACTTAACCTAGACCACTTTGGCTTGCACCATTGGTTGTAAATGGTTACTAAACACTTTTAAACACTATTGGAAGTGAAGAAACTCAAAACAAACCAAAATCAAATTCAATTTCCAAGTTACATGCAATATGGTCACATGTGCCATTTTTACCCTGATGCCCACTTTGAGCCCCTGGATTTTCACTTTTCACTTCTACACTTTGTCAACTCTTTGCACCTCATCCAAGACAACATCAAGCACTTCAACTTTGCCAAAAACCACCACCCCAAATTCATCACCAATTTCAAATGAGAAGCAAGCAAAGTTGGAACAAAATCAAATATGCAAGATCATATGCAAAATGTGATTTTGCATCTCTTTTCCATTTTGACCACCACCACCACCAAAATGCTCCACTTAATATATGTTTACAATCCACCAAAAAGAAATTCAAAATTCAAAAATCTTTTTCTTGCGGGCATTCTGTCGAACACCTTGCTGGCAGGGTGAAAAATTGAGCCCATACCTCATTTCTACCTTGGACTTGGTCCAACCTTGCCCTCTCTGCACTTCTGGAGAGCCCTCTCACCTCACCACATCAGCTCCACCACTTGCACTGGCCAGGGTTTGATTAAATCAACCAAACCATGCCATGCCGTGGCATGGCATGCCACCATCATGCCACCATTGCCTCTGGTCACCTCTGGCCCTAACCCTCATGTCCACTGGCTCCCTCTCACCTCCCTGGACAAGCTCATGCCATCCCTTGACCGAGACCGATCTCACACGCGTCAGAACACGAGCGCCCAGACACGCCCAGGACTCGCCCATGCCGCGCCAGAGCGCGCATGGCGTTCACCCTGGACGCGCCAGAGCGTGACGACGCCCCGCGTCCTCGCACCACCTCGACACTTCCTCTCAGCGCCAGTCGACGCACCACGCCTCACTGAACTGCCTGGACACGCTCACTGGCCCGCGGGAACGCCAGACGCGACGACCACGACGACGAGCTTCCGCCACGGTGACGCACACTCCCGTCAAGCTCACCGTCGCCTCAGAGCCTCGTTTTCACCACCATCAAGCGCGTCAGCCTCGCCAGGACACCAGTAACACGATGCGCCCATCCCTTGCCTCTTCGCCGTCCTGGAACGACGACGACGACGACGAACCTAGCCGGGCGCCACAGCCACCTCCCGCCGCTATAAAAGGGGAGCCCCTCCCACTGAACTGAGCACGCCAACACCTTCCCCTCCCTTCACTGAACAATCTCCCCACCTCAATTGAGCACCACCTCGCCGGAGCTGCTCGAATCGCAAGCTCAAGTCCGCCGGAGCCCGCGGAAGCTCTGCTTCGATTGGCGCCTCCCCGAGCGCCGCCGCTGCTCCCAGGGCTTCCTCATCTACTACATCTTCTCCGCGCCTACTGCCAGACCCCTGCAACGGCCTGGTACTCCCTCCCATCCCCTAGGCTCACCGCCAGGGAGCTCGCCGCTCGCCGGAGACGACGACGTCTGTCGTCCGTCCGATCTCTTTCTAATCCAACCGCTCACTTTTCACCGTACCGCTTCGGGCGTTAAGTCCCGCTGACGCGTGGCCCCATGCTGTCAGGCGGCCCGCTGCGCTGGACGCAGTACTGGGCCGGCCCAAGTTCTTTTTCCCGCGCGAGCCCACGATTTGAATTCAAATCTGGAATTTAGAAAAATACACTAATCTGTTGCAAACTTTGAATTTCAATAGTGACAAATCTACTCGGCCAAATTTTACAAACTTGATATTTTTGGAAACCTTAGGAAATTATCTACACAATGCCACTGGATAGAACCCTAGATATATTGTAGATTTAAAATGACAAAATAAACAAGGCAGGGACTTTTCTGCCCTATAATAATTCTTAAAAATCAACCATAAATGCTTTTCAGTTAATTCCACCTCCAATAATTCACTTTTCACTTATACTAATTGTTTCTACAAAAATATGCCATGCCTACTTTGAATGATCATGGCTTAATTGTTTTAAATGCCTTTATGGCTATTTCTAGTCAAAGGTATTGTCCAAAACTATTAAGAAATCTTATGAGGGAGTTTTCTCTCATTTAAATCTTGTCACCACCAATTCCAAATGAAGTGGAGACTCTGGTTATTTAGGTCCCATAGGAATTGTTGGTGATATTAAATCTTTGATATGCTAGAATTAAATGGTATGAGGTGCTCACCTCATTTAAATCATTTTCTCCAAAGGATAAGTGTGAAGAGGTTGACTTGGTCAACCTAGGTCACATATTATGCATAAGAGAAATTAAATCTTAATAAGATAATGAGAGAAAATTATTTCTCTGAATAATTCAAAGTAACAATTAAGATTAGTAGGAGAGGAAATTATTTTTCTTATTTAATAAGAAAAACACATCCACCAACAAAATAGTAGTATGTGATACTAGTTCAAGTGTGTGAACCTTGTTTGTGCCTAGTTTAGTAAATTAGTTTGGTGTGATGATTGTGTACTCCGTATTCGTATTTTAGACGCTAGTACCGAGGAGTACCAGGAGGAGGAGGAGGTCTACTTCCAAGAAGAAGAAGACCACTTTGACCAGTTTCCCAACCAAGGCAAGATAATACTCTTGCAAAGTGCAAAGCTCACCATGAGCAAGGCATTACCCCATTTACTTTATGCCTATGATCCTATTTCCCAGTTTTACTTTACAAGCTTTATTTACTTTTGTTTTATCAAAGTACTTTTGATTTATGATTTACTGGGTTAGTATGGAGTTAGTACAAGAGTATCAAACTTAGCCTAGAAGCAAAGCAAATACTTAGCACCCCTCATACGTAGTTGCTAGTGCTAAATTAAAAAGGACTACTCTAGATGGGAACATGTGTTGAAGAAATGATGATGGTGAAAACCGTGGAATGATTAGTCATTTCCATTGAAAGATTTTGAAGGTGAATATGACACTGAAGTTGACTTGGTGACTTTGGCTAAAAACTAATGATTGAGTTGGATGCGATACCATTCCAATTTTTGAGTACCCCCACAATACCTGATTATGGGTAGGGCTTAGCTGGAAATTTATGTGTCCTAGTATGGGTTCCCTCTAAACAAGCGTCATCGGGGTTATGCCGAAAGCTGCCTCTACAACAAAAGAAATGATGTGATATGATGTGATATGAGGTGAATGTCCGGCCCAAGCCCTGTGCAGTTCCCGGGTTAACAGTTGGTTTTCACCGGGAGGCCAAGCTCATGGGGAGAGGTGCCTGTACTAGGGTGTGTAAGTGAAAGGTTAACGGTTGATGATCCGCGTACCGAGTAACGATTATTCGGGGTTTTATCCCTGACGGATGTAATCAAATGTTGTGGCACAAGTGTGCGACCTCTGCAGAGTGTAGAACTATTCGAATAGCCGCGTCCGCGGATATGGACAATTGGAAAGGCCATTCTGTTTCCGTCATCAGAAATTATATCTTTGTGACTGGTGTTTTTGAACTTGAACTTGAACGGTGACTTTGACTTTGAATCACAACAGAGTTGTGGGAATGACACTAATGTTCCCACTTGAGTTAGTTAGCACATGAGGAGTTGTTTTCTACAATGTTTATCAAATAAAATTGGCTTTATGCAAATAAACTTAGAGCTTAGAACACCATTATAGCAATGCTAGTACTTACTTTAGTGTTAGATTGCGAGTACTTAAAGTACTCACGGCTTTGTCCCTGGCTATTCAAATGGCCAGAATATGAAGCCGAGCAGCAGTACGAGGAGGACGATCAGCAGGACGTCTACCACAACTAGGAGCTTTTAACGTCAAGTGTTGGCCTGTGGACTAGAGAGTCCTTGTATCTTACGCTTCCGCTATGAACTTGTGTTTGTTCGTTGATCATTAGATCAACTATTCGTGTAATATGGATCATGTGATTCCAAGTTGTAAGACATTATGGTTTGTAATGAATGATGACTGTGATACTTAACTATTATGCCTCGCAACAACAATTTCCTGGGATTGCGATGTATGACATAATAGGCATCCGGACTTTAAAAATCCGGGTGTTGACAATAAAACATGTAGATAACATCAATAATGTGGCATGGAACATAAGAAATTATCGATACGTCGGAGACGTATCATGGTGTTTGGTGTAATCAAAGTACCTTTCCGGTATAAGTGATTTACATGATCTCATGGTCATAAGGACTAGGTAACTATGTATCGAAAGCTTATAGCAAATAACTTAATGACGAGATCTTATGCTACGCTTAATTGGGTGTGTCCATTACATCATTCATATAATGATATAATCTTGTTATTAATAACATCCAATGTTCATGATTATGAAACTAATCATCCATTAATCAACAAGCTAGTTTAAGAGGCATACTAGGGACTTCTTGTTGTCTACATATCACACATGTACTAATGTTTCGGTTAATACAATTATAGCATGATATATAAACATTTATCATAAACATAAAGATATAAATAATAACCACTTTATTATTGCCTCTAGGGCATATCTCCTTCATAGTGAAGATTCAATTTACTCTTCTATTGAAAACATTAGTATCAACGTTGTGGTTCATGTTCGTAGGTAGATTAGATCTCTCTCGAAAACCCTAAACCACGTAAAATATGCAAACCAAATTAGAGACGTCTAACTTGTTTTTGCAGGGTTTGGTGATGTGATATGGCCATAATGTGATGATGAATATGTATGAGATGATCATTATTGTATTGTGGCAACCGGCAGGAGCCTTATGGTTGTCTTTAAATTTCATGTTGAGTAGTATTTCAAAGTAGTTGTAATAGTTGCTACATGGAGGACAATCATGAAGACGGCGCCATTGACCTTGATGCTACGCCGACGATGATGGAGATCATGCCCGAAGATGATGGAGATCATGTCCGTGCTTTGGAGATGAAGATCAAAGGCGCAAAGACAAAAAGGGCCATATCATATCACATATGAACTGCATGTGATGTTAATCCTTTTATGCATCTTATTTTGCTTAGATCGCGACGGTAGCATTATAAGATGATCCCTCACTAAATCTCAAGATAATAAAGTGTTCATCCTTAGTAGCACCATTACCAAGACTTGTCATTTCGAAGCATCTCGTGATGATCGGGTGTGATAGAATCAACAAGTACATACAACGGGTGCAAGACAGTTTTGCACATGCGGATACTAAGGTGGCCTTGACGAGCCTAGCATGTACAGACATGGTCTCGGAACACGTGATACTGAAAGGTAGAGCATGAATCATATAGTTGATATGATGAACACTTTGAGTGTTCGCCATTGAAATCACACCTTGTCTCGTGATGATCGGACTTAGGTGTGGTGGATTTGGTTCGTGTGATCACTAAGACAATGCGAGGGATATTGTTTTGAGTGGGAGTTCACCTAGATTTTTTAATTATGTTGAATTAAAATTTGAACTCAATTTATCATAAACTTAGTCTAAACTTTTGCAAATATATGTTGTAGAGATGGCGTCCCCAATCAATTTTAACCAGTTCCTAGAGAAAGAAAAACTTAAGAGCAACGGTAGCAACTTCACCGACTGGTTCTATCATGTGAGGATCTTCCTCTCTGGCAGAAATCTGCAATATGTGCTTGATGCACAGCTAGGTGACCCTCCTGCAGAAACTGAACCGATGAAGTAAAAGCTGTTTACGAGACTCGGAAAACTCGGTACTCTCAAGTTCAGTGTGCCATCCTGTGCAGTCTGGAATCCGATCTTCAAAAACATTTTGAGCACCACGATCCTCATGAGTTGATGAAAGAGCTGAAAGCTATTTTTGAGACTCATGCGGTCGTGGAATGCTATGAAGCATCGAAACATTTCTTCAGCTGTATGATGGAAGAAGGCAGCTCCGTTAGTGAGCACATGCTCGCCATGACCGGGCATGCGAAGAAACTCAATGACTTGGTAATAGTGATTCCTAACAGACTGGGGATTAATCGTGTCCTTCAATCACTGCCACCAAGTTACAAGAACTTTGTGATGAACTAAAATATGCAAAACATGAACAAGGAGTTACCTGAACTCTTTGGGATGCTAAAAGCTGCTGAGATTGAGATCAAGAAAGAGCACCAAGTGTTGATGGTCAACAAGACCACCAGTTTCAAGAAACAGGGCAAGTCTAAGGGAAAATTCAAGAAGGGTGGCAAGAAAGCTGCCACGCCTCCTATGAAACCTAAGAACGGCCCTAAGCCTGATGCTGAGTGCTATTACTGCAAGGAGAAGGGACACTGGAAGCGTAATTGCTCCAAGTATCTGGCTGATCTGAAGAGCGGCCTTGTCAAGAAGAAGAAAGAAGGTATATCTGATATACATGTTATAGATGTTTATCTCACTGGTCCTCGTTCTAGTACATGGGTATTTGATACTGGTTCTGTTGCTCATATTTGTAACTCGAAACAGGAACTAAAGAATAAACGAAGACTACTGAAAGATGAAGTGACGATGCGCGTTGGAAACGGATCCAAGGTCAATGTGATCGCAGTCGGCACACTTCCTCTACATCTACCTTCGGGATTAGTTTTAAGCCTAAATAATTGTTATTTTGTACCCGCGTTGAGCATGAACATTATATCTGGATCTTGTTTAATGCAAGACGGTTATTCATTCAAGTCTGAGAATAATGGTTGTTCTATTTTTATGAATAATATCTTTTATGGTCGAGCACCAGAAAAGAATGGCTTATTTCTGTTAGATCTCGATAGTAGTGATACGCATATACATAACATTGATGCTAAGCGAATTAAATTGAATGATAATTCTACTTATATGTGGCACTGTCGTCTTGGTCATATTGGAGTGAAACGCATGAAGAAACTCCATACCGATGGATTACTTGAATCACTTGACTTTGAGTCACTTGATAGATGCGAAGCATGTCTAATGGGTAAAATGACTAAGACTCCATTTTCTGGTATGATGGAGCGAGCTACTGACTTATTGGAAATCATACATACTGATGTGTGCAGACCAATGAGCGTAGCATCGCGCGGTGGTTATCGTTATGTTCTAACCTTCACAAATGATCTGAGTAGATATGGGTATATCTATTTCATGAAACATAAATCCGAAACTTTCGAGAAGTTTAAGGAATTTCAAAGTGAAGTAGAAAATCAACGTAACAAGAAGATTAAATTTCTACGATCTGATCGTGGAGGTGAATATCTGAGTTATGAGTTTAGCATGCATTTAAAGAAATGCGGAATACTTTCACAATTGACACCGCCGGGAACACCACAACGAAACGGTGTGTCCGAACGTTGTAATCGAACTCTCTTAGATATGGTTCGTTCTATGATGTCTCTTACTGATTTGCCGTTATCATTTTGGAGTTATGCATTAGAGACAGCCGCATTCACTTTAAATAGAGCACCATCAAAATCCGTAGAAACGACACCGTATGAATTATGGTTTAATAAGAAACCTAAGCTGTCGTTCCTGAAAGTTTGGGGTTGCGAAGCCTATGTAAAGAAGTTACAACCGGACAAGCTAGAACCCAAAGCGGAGAAATGCATCTTCATAGGATACCCTAAGGAAACTATAGGGTACACTTTCTATCACAAATCCGAAGGCAAAATCTTTGTTGCTAAGAACGGAACCTTTCTTGAGAAAGAATTTCTCACTAAAGAAGTGACTGGAAGAAAAGTAGAACTTGATGAGATTGATGAATCTCTACTCGTTGATCAGAGTAGCGCAGTACCGGAAGTTGTACCTGTACCGCCTACACCGGCAACAGAGGAAGCTAATGATAATGATCATGAAACTTCGAACGAGGAAACTACTGAACCTCGCAGATCGACAAGGGAACGTGCCACTCCTGATTGGTATGATCCTTGTCTAAATGTCATGATTGTGGATAACAATGATGAGGACCCTGCGACATATGAAGAAGCGATGATGAGCCCAGATTCCAACAAATGGCAAGAAGCCATGAAATCCGAAATGGGATCCATGTATGATAACAAAGTATGGACTTTGGTAGACTTACCTGATAGCCGAAAGGCTGTCGAAAAAAATGGATCTTCAAGAGAAAAATAGATGCTGATGGTAATATTACTGTCTATAAAGCTCGACTTGTCGCAAAGGGTTTCCGACAAATTCAAGGAGTTGACTACGATGAGACTTTCTCACCTGTAGCAAAAATAATATCTGTGAGGATTTTGTTAGCAATAGCTGCATTTTTCGATTATGAGATTTGGCAGATGGATGTCAAAACGGCGTTCCTTCATGGAGACATTGAGGAAGAGTTGTATATGGTACAACCCAAAGGTTTTGTCGATCCTAAAAATGCTAACAAAGTATGCAAACTTCAACGTTCAATCTATAGACTGAAGCAAGCATCAAGAAGTTGGAACCGACGCTTTGATAAGGTGATCAAAGACTTCGGGTTTATACAGTGTCATGGAGAGGCCTGTATTTACAAGAAAGTGAGTGGGAGCTCTGTAGCATTCCTGATATTATATGTAGATGACATATTATTGATCGGGAATGATATAGAACTATTAAGCAGTGTAAAAGGTTATTTGAATAATAGTTTTTCAATGAAAGACCTTGGTGAAGCATCGTATATATTAGGCATCAAGATTTATAGAGATAGATCAAGACGCCTAATAGGTCTATCACAGAGTACATATCTGGACAAGATTCTAAAGAAGTTTAGAATGGACGAAAGTAAGAAAGGGTTCTTACCTATGTTACCAGGCAAGGTCTTGAGTAAGACTCAAGGACCGGCTACGGCAGAAGAAAGAGAAAGGATGAGTAATATCCCCTAACCCACGGCAATATCATCAATCAAGTATGCCATGCTATGTACTAGACCGGATATAGCACATGCTGTTAGTTTGACTAGCAGATATCAAAGTGATCCAGGAATGGAACACTGGACAGCGGTCAAGAATATCCTGAAGTACTTGAAAAGAACTAAGGATATGTTTCTTTGTTATGGAGGTGACCAAGAGCTCGTTGTAAGCGGTTACACCGATGCAAGTTGGAACACTGATCCTGATGACTCTAAGTCACAGTCTGGGTACGTGTTTATATTGAATGGTGCTGCAGTAAGCTGGGCAAGCTCGAAGCTGTGCACGGTGGCGAAGTCTTCAACAGAATCAGAGTACATAGCGGCTTCAGAGTCTTCATCAGAAGCGGTATGGATGAAGAGGTTCATTGTAGGGCTCGGTGTGGTTCCTAGTGCATTGGACCCATTAATCATCTACTGTGATAACATGGGTGCCATCGCCAATGCACAAGAGCTAAGGTCACACAAGAGGCTGAAGCATATCAAGCTGCGTTACCACTCGATTCGCGAGTACATCGAAGATGGAGAAGTAAAGATTTGCAAAGTACACACTGATCTGAATGTAGCAGATCCGTTGACTAAAGCTCTCCCTAGGGCAAAGCATGACCAACACCAAAATGCCATGGGTGTTAGATATATTACAATGTAATCTAGATTATTGACTCTAGTGCAAGTGGGAGACTGAAGGAGATATGATGAGGTCTAAGACCCCGTGTGTGGCCCGATCTCGCAGCTTGACCCCGAAATCCAAGGGAAGAGGTGGGAGAGCGCGAAGAACACGAAGAACACGACGAACACGAGGAACTCTGAGACTCACGCACGCACACCAACCCGATACACCCGATGCTTACCTCCGTGGCTCGATGGACCACGCCAATAGAATCTCCGAGGAAGAGGCACGAGGCAGAATTCCTGGAGAGAGATTGGGGTTGGAGAGGAAGAGCTTGGTGAGGGAGAGAGAGTAACTTGTTCTAGAATCTCACTCAACAAGATCAAAGTCAACAACCAAGGTGCCTTGATTACAGAGGGATGATACCCAAGGGAGACTAAGCTCAAAGGTAGGTTTGAGTTCACAACAAGTCTAACCCTAATCTGGAGGAAGGGGTGAGGTACAGGGGTAAAATCGGCACTACATAAATTATCCTGGTCCATAGATGCGAAATCAACGGTTGAAATGAAGTCAACAGGGGCTTGGCCGGCAGTGCCGGTGATGATTGGCCGGCAGTGCCGGTGGGGCCGGCAGTGCCGCTGGTCCGAGGCCGGCAGTGCCGCTGGTCGCGTCTTCAGCTGGAGGGGCCGGCAGTGCCGGTGTTCGGAGGCCGGCAGTGCCGGGGTGAGCAGGCCGGCAGTGCCGGTGGTTTGAGGCCGGCAGTGCCGGGGTGAGCAGGCCGGCAGTGCCGGTGCCTGGAGGCCGGCAGTGCCGGCCCTGAGGGGCGTCCTTCGGCGGCCACTCTTCTCCTCCTCCTTCCTTGTCCATCTTCGGGTCTGCTGCGATGTCCTTCTCTCGAGGTTCATACCTGATAACACAAAGCATATCGGCCTGAGGTAGCAGTCCGTCCAATGGGGTATCAAGATCAAGGGTAGTGAGGAGTGAGTTCACCTTATCATGTAGCGCTTTGACTCGGGCTCACGTCATTGGTCCACTTGGGGAACTTGTTGGTCTTGGTGTAGCGTCGTCGGTGAGCGGGGCTACATCATCTCCCCCCCCCTTGGGAAAGAGTCGTCCTCGACTCTTGCACCTCCTCATCTCCATGATAGGGTGATAAGTCCGAGACGTTGAACGTGTTGCTCACCAAGTACTTGGATGTCGGTATGTCGATGACGTAAGCGTTGTTGTTGATGCATTTGAGGACCTTGAAGGGACCATCTCCTCTTGGCTTGAGCTTGGAGTTGCGCTCATGAGGGAACCGTTCCTTCCGGAGGTGGATCCAAACGAGGTCTCCTTCTTCGAATATTCTTGCCTTCTTCTTGGCGTTGATGCGGTTGGCTTGACGAAGAACATGTTCTTGTATGGTTGCCCTTGTCTCTTCATGTAGTTTCTTGACGGCGGCGGTGCGCTTGTCGAAGTCCATGTTGATGCGTTCGTGGAGGGGAAGCGGAAGTATGTCGAGTGTCGTGTAAGGTTCGAAGCCATAGACGACCATGAAGGGGCTCCTTGACGTAGTCTTGTGCTTGGCGCGGTTGTAGGCGATCTCGGCGTGAGCAAGGCACTCCTCCCATGACTTCACTTCTTCACGAGAATGCGTAGGAGGGTGGAGAGGCTTCGATTGACCACTTCCGTTTGGCCATCCGTTTGAGGGTGCGATGATGATGAGAACAAGAGCTTCACTCCAAACTTCGCCATGAGCAACTTCCAAAGATAACTCATGAACTTGACGTCTCGATCCGACACAATGCTTTGCGGTACTCCATGTAGGCGGACAATTTCCCTGAAAAACAATGAAGCAATGTGTGAAGCATCGTCGCTCTTATGGCAAGGTATGAAATGAGCCATCTTACAGAATCTATCCACTACAACAAAGATGGAATCATGACCATGCTTAGTGCGAGGTAAGCCTAGAACGAAATCCATGCTAATATCGGTCCATGGTGCATAAGGAATAGGCAATGGAGTGTAAAGACCGTAAGGGTTGGAGGTAGACTTAGCTTGTAAGCAAGTGGTGCACCGGCGGCAAAGGCGTTCCACATCTCGCTTCATCTTTGGCCAATAGTAATGAGTGGAGAGCATCGCAAGTGTCTTATCACGGCCAAAGTGACCCATAAGACCTCCTCCATGAGACTCTTGCAAAAGCAATTTTCGAAGCGAAGACTCGGGAATGCAAATCTTGTTAGCTTTAAACAAATAGCCATCATGCAAATAGAAATCATCCACTCCTCGCTCAATGGAGCACTTCTCAAATATGGGAGCAAAGAAAGAATCGGAAGGATAGAGTTCTTTGATCTCTTCAAGTCCCAAGACATGAACATCCAAACGAGTAAGCAAAAGGGTGTTTTTGCGGGAAAGAGCATCCGCCACAACATTGTCCTTGCCCTTCTTGTATTTGATCACATATGGGAAGGACTCAATGAACTCGACCCATTTTGCATGTCGTTTGTTCAAGTTGTGTTGGCTTTTCAAATATTTCAAGGACTCATGGTCGGAATGAATGATAAACTCTTTTGGCAAAAGATAGTGTTTCCAAACTTCAAGAACACAAACCAAAGCGTAGAGCTCCTTATCATATATAGGATAGTTGAGGCGTGCGCCATCTAACTTCTCACTATAGTATGCCACGGGTTTGCCCTCTTGCATAAGAACACCACCAATACCAAGCCCACTTGCATCACACTCAATCTCAAAACTTTTGGCAAAATTTGGAAGAACAAGAAGGGGAGCTTCGGTAAGGCGTTTCTTCAACTCATCAAAAGCATTTTGTTGGGCCTTGCCCCAAACAAACGGAACATTCTTCTTGGTAAGCTCATTCAAAGGGCAAGCAATGGTGCTAAAATCTTTCACAAAGCGGCGGTAAAACCCGGCAAGTCCATGAAAACTTCGGACTTGACCAACATTTGTAGGAGTAGGCCAATTGTGGATGGCCTCTACCTTGGAAGAATCAACTTCAATCCCATTAGCGGAAACCACAAAGCCAAGGAAAATCAATTTGTTTTGAGCAAAGGTGCACTTAGGGAGGTTAGCATAAAGCTTTTCATGACGCAAGATGCACAAGACCTCTCTCACATGTTGCACATGGTCCTCGAGGTTTTTGCTATAAATGAGAATATCATCAAAGTAGACAACCACGCTCTTGCCAATGAGAGGACGCAAGATGTGATTCATGAGGCGCATGAAAGTAGATGGAGCATTGGAAAGACCGAAAGGCATAACGAGCCATTCATAGAGACCGAGTTTGGTCTTCAATGTCGTTTTCCATTCATCACCAATAGCCATGCGGATTTGATGGTAACCACTACGCAAATCGACTTTAGAGAAAATCGTGGCACCACTAAGTTCATCAAGCATGTCATCTAAACGCGGAATGGGATGGCAGTAACGGACGGTAATGGCATTGATGGGGCGACAATCCATACACATCCGTTGCGTCTCATCCGGTTTAGGCACAAGGATCACAGGAACCGCAAAAGGGCTAAGGCTTTCGCGGACGTACCCTTTGGCGAGGAGATCTTGTATTTGGCGTTGTATCTCCTTTGTTTCTTCGGGGTTGGTGCGGTAGGCGGCACGGTTTGGAAGCGGAGCGCCGGGTATGAGGTCGATGCGGTGTTCTATGCCTCGGAGTGGTGGTAGTCCATGAGGGAGCTCGTCGGGGAAGACGTCTTGAAATTCCTGCAAAAGAGACAACAAAGATGGAGGAATGTTGGTTAAGTCGTTAGTTGCCGACGAGGGTCCCTTGCATATGAGCACATAGTGCAATATGGTGGATGGGTTCTCTTGGAGCTCTCTCCACTCACTCTTGGTGGCTAGAAGGACACTCTTGGACTCACTCATGTATGGCTTGTGGCGCTCACTAACTTTGTGGTGGGTCGCTCCCTCTCCTCTCATCTCACTATGGTGGGTGCGGAGTTGTGCCCTCGCTAAAGCCTTCGCATTATCCGCGATGATTTGGCTAGGAGTCATCGGGCACAACTCGAACTTCTTGTCGTTGACCTTGAAGGTGTATGTGTTGGAGAGTCCATCATGTATAGCCTTCTTGTCATATTGCCAAGGGCGGCCAAGCAACATGTGGCACACCGTCATGGGTACCACGTCACACTCGATAGTGTCCTCATAAGGTCCAATCTTGAAAGTGATGGTGACGGTATGTTGTATCTTGACGTTGCCCTTGTCGCTCAACCATTGGATATGGTAAGGGTGAGGATGCTTGCGGAGAGTGAGGTTGAGCTTCTCACACAACTCGGTGCTTGCAAGGTTATGGCAACTTCCACCGTCGATGATGACCTTGATCGATTTTCCACCAATTCCGGCACGGGTTTGGAATATGTTGCACCGTTGGTCTTCCATAGCTTGCGGTTGAGTTGTTAGCACCCTTGTGACCACAAGTGAGGGACTTGGGTCATGCTCACATAAGAGAGGATCTTCTCCACTTTCTTGCTCATAAGCTTCTTCACTTTCCACCGCGGCTTGCACAAGGGCCTCGTATTCATCTTCATCTAGCGTCTCGATGTCACCATTCTCCATAGTGATCATAACCTTGGTGTTCTTGCACTCAAATGATTTGTGACCTTGGGTGCCACACTTGAAGCAAGTGACACTAGAGGGTCCCGTGGATGCCTTAGAGGAGGCGGTGGAGGAGACCGTTTGCTTCATGCGACTTTGGATAGTCGGTTTCTTGGATGTTGTAGAGGACACGACGGTCTTGGCACTTGTAGCATGAGGAGTTGATGTAGTAGGAGGAGTCGATGTAGCGATCTTGGAGGAGAAATAGGTCTTGGCCTTGGAGTACTTGATGTCCTCAATCACTTGGCGCTCGGCCTTCGATGCTTGGTGGACCAACTCAACCATGTTGGAGTAGGGTTGGAACTCGACGATCCTCTTGATGGGGTAAGTGAGGCCATTGAAGAAGCAAGCAATGGTTTGTTCCTCGGATTCTTGGATGTTGGCTCGCATCATAGTGAGCTCCATCTCCTTGTAGAACTCCTCAACGGTCTTGGTGCCTTGCTTCAACTTTTGGAGCTTGTTGAAGAGGTCGGTCATGTAGTGCGTGGGGACAAAGCGAGCATGCATCTCTTTCTTCATCTCTTCCCAAGTGTCAATTGGAGGTTCACCCTTCTCTTCTCGAAGAGTGAGGACTTGCTCCCACCAAGTGTTGGCGTAGTCTTCAAACTCAAGAGACGCCATAGCCACCTTCTTGGCACCGGAGTAGTTGTGGATGCGGAATATCTTGTCAACCTTGAGTGCCCATGAGAGGTAAGCCTCGGCATCTTCTTCTCCCTTAAACTTTGGCATGGTGAACTTGAGTCTTCCGAACATGTTCTCTTCATCCTCCAAGGTTCTTCTACGAGGAGGGGCGCCTTCATCTCTTGCGGGAGGAGGAATAGGAGGTCTTCTACGGCCAACCATAGCATTGGGTTGGCGTTGAAGATGAACGCTTGCTTCACTTGGTTCACGGTGAGGATGTGGTTGAAGATCTTGTCGCGGTTGAGGACGATGCTCAAGGTTGGGTCTCTCATCTTGATCATGGTGTGGCTCTCCTCGACCACGTTGGTCATGGTGAGGGTGGCGGCGGAGATCTCGCCTTGGTTGATCTTGAAGACCTTGGTCTTTGGGTTGGCCGTCACGCCCATGGTGGGCATGGCGATCCGCTTGGTGACGATCTTGTTGAAGGCCTTGAGCTTGTGGAGGACGCTCATGTGGACGAGCATGGCGATGTATCTCTCCACGCCTAGAGTTGGAGCGAGAGTCTTCATGACGAGCTTGTGGGCGATGAGGTCGATGATGGTCTTCATGCCTTGAGGAAGAGCTTGAGGACGAAAGGCCACCATGAGAGTAATAGTCTTGTGGCGAGCTTGATGAAGAGGAAGTAGAGCGGTGTCGGCGATGGCGACCCAAGTTGGTGATGGCGCGCTCGAGGCTATCCATGCGCCGCTCCATGTTGGCATCATTGGCCGCCATTTGGCCATTCAAGTTGTCCGTAGCTTCACGAAGAAGAGCCAAGTCTTGGTTCACGGCGGAGAAGTTGTGAGCCACCTCATCGTATTGCTCATCGATGTGCGTCTCGAAGAGGGTGAGTTGCTCCTTGAACTCTTGTCGTTGCGTCCATAGGTTGTGTTGAGTAGCCAACCTCTCGGTGTTGCGGAGGATCTCTTCATCCCTATTGGTATCTCCGTTCCTATCCATGATGGAAAGACAAGAACTATGTTGTGTATGTTAGTGGAAGGAGACTACCTCGCACTCTTACCAAGGTAAGATAGTATTGAGGCAATCCACCAAGCCGAAAGCAAGATCCAGTGTATCGGGAACACACGCAAAACCACACGCAAAAGCTAGCAAATATGGTGTTAGGCGAGTGTTGTGGAAAGCCAAAAGACAAATCCAAGATCGAGTATGTTGTTAAAAGTGGGTGAGGTCCAAAAATTAAGTGTCCAAATGGTGATCACGAAAACACGGAAAAGTTGTGGAACACACACACGAGATAAGCGGGGTTAGTGCAACCAAAAGTGAGCGGAAAAGTGTATGTATAAGTGCTCGGTGTCACACTAACACAAGGAGAGCCAAAGCTTCGGTTGCAAAGGAAGAGACAACAAGATTCACACGCGGCCTCTCTTCTCGTATCTCTCTTTGCTTAAAAGCTTTTTCTCTTTTGTATATGGTGGCACTTGCACTCGTTTGTATCTTTGGTGGCATGTGGACACTTTTGTATGTATGGGCGTATGGATGTATGGATGTATGGTGCTACTCGCACTCTTTTTGTGTTTTTGGGGCTTTTTCACACACTATGTTAGCGTTAGCCTCGCTTTTGCTATCTTGCCACACGAGTGTTTGCTTGGATGCTTTACTCAACACGACACACACACCTCACAATGCGGGGCCACGTGCAATGTCTCGCAACACTAAACAAGCAATGCTCGGGAGGGTTGGATCGCAAAAGGAACGAGGAGTTGCAAGTTATACCTAGATGTGTCGTAGGCGGTGATGATCACGCAACTTGCAATATGGTGGAAGGATCAAGAGTACGTTTGCAAGTCGGGGTGCCGAGAGTGTCGTCGCTTGCGTCGTAGCTGCGGGTTAGATTTACACACAAGGCACTCAAACCAGAACAAGCAAACACAAAGGTGAAGACGTGGTCGAAATGTGGCTGGCCGAGCTTGGCTGGTCCCTGGCGGCAGTGCCGGCCTGAATCGGGCGGCAGTGCCGGCCTGGGCGGCAGTGCCGGCCTGATGGGGGCGGCAGTGCCGGTCCCTGACGAACAGCTCGAGCTGTTCTTCGCGAAAAGCGGCCCAAATTCGACCAAAACGTCAGGAATCGATGGAATTGAGGTCTAGAAAGTGGGGAAAACGTAGATCAACCAGAGGGGCACGAAATCCATGGATCAAAACCACTCAAAACGCAACCAAATCACAGATCGGTCAAGAGGCAATTTGGGGCTATTTTTTGGGAAATTTTCTAGAAACAAAATCGGGTGGGTGGAGGGTCAGATCTGCGGTAACCAAGAGCTGCTGATACCATATGATGAGGTCTAAGACCCCGTGTGTGGCCCGATCTCGCAGCTTGACCCCGAAATCCAAGGGAAGAGGTGGGAGAGCGCGAAGAACACGAAGAACACGATGAACACGAGGAACTCCGAGACTCACGCACGCACACCAACCCGATACACCTGATGCTTACCTCCGTGGCTCGATGGACCACGCCAATAGAATCTCTGAGGAAGAGGCACGAGGCAGAATTCCTGGAGAGAGATTGGGGTTGGAGAGGAAGAGCTTGGTGAGGGAGAGAGAGTAACTTGTACTAGAATCTCACTCAACAAGATCAAAGTCAACAACCAAGGTGCCTTGATTACAGAGGGATGATACCCAAGGGAGACTAAGCTCAAAGGTAGGTTTGAGTTCAAAACAAGTCTAACCCTAATCTGGAGGAAGGGGTGAGGTACTTATAGGTCCAGATTCGTACAGGGGTAAAATCGGCACTACATAAATTATCCTGGTCCATAGATGCGAAATCAACGGTTGAGATGAAGTCAACAGGGGCTTGGCCGGCTGTGCCGGTGATGATTGGCCGGCAGTGCCGGTGGGCCGGCAGTGCCGCTGGTCCGAGGCCGGCAGTGCCGCTGGTCGCGTCTTCAGCTGGAGGGGCCGGCAGTGCCGGTGTCCGGAGGCCGGCAGTGCCGGGGTGAGCAGGCCGGCAGTGCCGGTGGTTTGAGGCCGCCAGTGCCGGGGTGAGCAGGCCGGCAGTGCCGGTGCCTGGAGGCCGGCAGTGCCGGCCCTGAGGGGCGTCCTTCGGCGGCAACTCCTCTCCTCCTCCTTCCTTGTCCATCTTCGGGTCTGCTGCGATGTCCTTCTCTCGAGGTTCATACCAGATAACACAAAGCATATCGGCCTGAGGTAGCAGTCCGTCCAATGGGGTATCAAGATCAAGGGTAGTGAGGAGTGAGTTCACCTTATCATGTAGCGCTTTGACTCGGGCTCGCGTCATTGGTCCACTTGGGGGACTTTTTGGTCTTGGTGTAGCGTCGTCGGTGAGCGGGGCTACATCAAGATATGCCCTAGAGGCAATAATAAAGTGGTTATTATTTATATCTTTATGTTTATGATAAATGTTTATATGTCATGCTATAATTGTATTAACCGAAACATTAGTACATGTGTGATATGTAAACAACAAAGAGTCCCTAGTATGCCTCTTAACTAGCTTGTTGATTAATGGATGATTAGTTTCATAATCATGAACATTGGATGTTATTAATAACAAGGTTATGTCATTGTATGAATGATGTAATGGACACACCCAATTAAGCGTAGCATAATATCTCGTCATTAAGTTATTTGCTATAAGCTTTTGATACATAGTTACCTAGTCCTTATGACCATGAGATCATGTAAATCACTTATACCGGAAAGGTACTTTGATTACACCAAACGCCACTGCATAAATGGGTGGTTATAAAGGTGGGATTAAGTATCCGGAAAGTATGAGTTGAGGCATATGGATCAACAGTGGGATTTGTCCATCCCGATGACGGATAGATATACTCTGGGCCCTCTCGGTGGAACATCGTCTAATGTCTTGCAAGCATATGAATAAGTTCATAAGAGACCACATACCACGGTACGAGTAAAGAGTACTTGTCAGGAGACGAGGTTGAACAAGGTATAGAGTGATACCGAAGATCAAACCTCGGACAAGTAAAATATTGCATGACAAAGGGAATTGGTATCGTATGTGAATGGTTCATTCGATCACTAAAGTCATCGTTGAATATGTGGGAGCCATTATGGATCTCCAGATCCCGCTATTGGTTGGTCGGAGTGAGTACTCAACCATGTCTGCATAGTTCGCGAACCGTAGGGTGACACACTTAAAGTTGGATGTTGAAATGGTAGAACTTGAATATGGAATGGAGTTCGAATATTTGTTCAAAGTCCCGGATGAGATCCCTGACATCACGGGGAGTTACGGAATGGTCCGGAGAATAAGATTCATATATAGGATGTCATTTTATGTGAATTAAAATGATCCGGAAGGTTCTATGGAAGGTTCTAGAAGGTTCTAGAAAAGTCCGAAAGAAACCACCAAGGAAGGTGGAGTCCCGGAGGGACTCCACCTCCATGGCCGGCCAACCCTAGAGGGGGAGAAGTCCCAAGTGGACTCCCCCTATGGGGGCCGGCCACCCCCCCCCCACATGGAAGGGGGAATCCCACCCCAAGTGGGATTCCCACCTTGGGTAGGTTTCCCTATCACATGGAAGGTTTTGGGTTCGGGTCTTATTCGGAGACTTGTAGTCCAACACTTGGGGCTTCCACCTATATAATGAGGGGCCAAGGGGAGGGGGCCAGCCACCCCAAGACCACAACCTGGCCGCCCACCTTGAGTGGCCGGCCACCCCCTCCCAAACCCTAGCCGCCCCCCTCTCCTCCATAAGCTCCCGCACGCTTAGCGAAGCTCCGCCGGAGTTCTCCACCGCCACCGACACCACGCCGTCGTGCTGTCGGATTCAAGAGGAGCTACTACTTCCGCTGCCCGCTGGAACGGGAGGTGGACGTCGTCTTCATCAACAACCGAACGTGTGACCGAGTACGGAGGTGCTGCCCGTTCATGGCGCCGGTGATCAAGATCTTCTACGCGCTTTTGCAAGCGGCAAGTGAACGTCTACCGCAGTAACAAGAGCCTCATCTTGTAGGCTTTGGAATCTCTTCAAGGGTGAGACTCGATAATCCCCTCGTTGCTACCGTCTTATAGATTGCATCTTGGCTTGGATTGCGTGTTCGCGGTAGGAAATTTTTTGTTTTCTATGCAACGTTATCCTACAGCTGCCTCCGTTGAAAGTGAAATGACGTGAAAAGAGTTGAATGTCTTACCCAAGCCCTGTGCAGTTCCCAGGATGGCAGATTGCTATCACTGGGAGGCCAAGCTCATGGGGGAGGTGCCTGTACTAGGGTATGTAAGTGAAAGGTTAATGGTTGATTATCCGCATACCTAGTATGATTATTCAGGGCTATCCCTGACGGATGTAATCAAATGTTGTGGCACAAGTGTGCAACCTCTGCAGAGTGTAAACCTATTCGAATAGCCATGTCCGCGGTTATGGACGGTTGGATGGCCATACTGTTCCCTTTTCAGATATTTCTAAAAATGAATGGTGAATTGAAAGGTGAATTTGACTTGATCACAACAGAGTTGTGGGAATGACACTAATGTTCCCACTGGAGTTAAGTTAGGCAAATGAAGAGTCTTTGATTACTAAATGCTTATGAAATAAAACTGGCTTGATGCAAATGAACCTAGAGCTTAGAACCCTCTTACTAAAATTGTTAGTACTTACACTAGTATTAGTTTGCGAGTACTTTGAAGTACTCATGGCTGTGTCCCTGGCTATTCAAATGGCCAGACTATGAAGAGGAGCAGCAGTATCAGGATGATGGACAACACGACGTCTACGATAACTAGGATCGTCTCATGTCGTCAAGCGTTGCATATGGAATAGATGGACTTCTACTACGTATTCCCGCTATGTGTTATGTATTTGATCCTTAGATCAATTGATGTATTAGGACTAGATCATGTGATCCTTTGATGTAAGACAATTATGGTTTGTAATGAATGATGTTCTGTGATATCAATCTATTATGTCTCGCAAAAACAATATTCCTGGGATTGCGATGTATGGCATAATAGGCATCTGGAATTAAATATCCGGGTGTTGACAAGTTGGTATCAGAGCCATTGTTTGACCTTAGGAGGCCCTAGTTAGAATGGACGTCTGAAAAACTTAGTTTCAAAACCAATGAAGTGACTAGTTATGAAAATTTATGCTCACTCTTATCCTTGAGATCTTTTCAAAATGAGAAATACATGCTCTACTTTTCCTTGTAATCCTACACAAAATTTTGCACACTTGACCACTTCTCTAACTCACTCATCCTAATTGCTCACAGATGGAGTACCACTATAAGTCCTATCAGCTTGGCCACGGAGGAGACCTAATGTTTGAGAAGGATTTGGAGCAACTAGTTGAATATTTAGGACGACCGTATCCTGAGTTCTTTGGAGTGCCACTCAATTATCAGTCAGGAAGACAACCTCGGTGGGAAGTTACTGCAGATCTGAGAGGAAAGCTGGGAGCCCCAATTTGGGAAACCATATGGTTTTCTGTAAGAGGAGACACTTGGAAGGAAGGGATAGCAAAAGCCATTCAAGAAGCAATTGCCCGTCTGTGTGGACAGAATGTGAACAAGCTCAAGAACACTCGCTTCTTTTACTACCCAAGACATCGCCCCATGGGAAGGCCAATAACCATGCCACCGCACCCGGAGATGAACCACTATGTTGCATACCTGGACTTTATGGTGTACAAGACCCGCAAGGAGTTGGACAACGCTCGCGCCTTTCACGAAGCACATTACCCATGAAGACGAAGAACCCAACATTCCTGATGAAGAGTAGTATCACTAAAGCACTTGCGTATGTATGAGTTTGTATCAGCCCCTATGTATCGTAGAACGAGGAAATGGTTCTTAAAACCATTGGTGTGTTAGTTGTAATGTGTGTTATTTGGAATGAATGAAAAAGTGTTGTTGGTTTTTACCACCGCAACACTACTCAAGTTTTGAAACTTTTTAAACTTTAAACCAAACAAACCATAGAAAATTCCCTCTTATCTTATGACCTACCTGAATGTTCAGATGGCCCCTCCAACCCGCAGCACCAACCAAGATGCAATGCTGCAGATGCTACAAATGATGATGGCAGATCGAGAAGTAGAAAGAGTGGAACAGCAAGCCAACCTTGTCGTACTGCAGCAACTCGCCCAAAACAACCAAGGTCATGGAAATCATGACCATCCTGGGTCCAACTTGAAGAATTTCCAGAACACTAACCCTCCCATGTTCAGCAAGACGGAAGAGCCGTTAGATGCAGATGACTGGCTCCAAACAATGGAGAACAACTTGGAAGTTGCAGGAGTTGTAGCTGCAGGGAAAGTATTGTTTGCCACCCACTACCTATCAGGACCTGCCAGAGCTTGGTGGACTAGTGCCCGTGCAATGAATGCGGGACAAATGATGACTTGGGAAAACTTCAAACTCAAGTTCAGCAAGTACCATGTGCCCCAGGGTCTGATCAAGAAGATGAGGGACGAGTTCCGAGAACTCAAACAAGGAAGGATGTCCGTGGTGGAATACCGTGACAGATTCCCCACTCTGTCTAGGTACGCCCCCGATGAAACCAACACCAACGGGAAGAGGAAGGAGATATTTCTGAATGGACTGCATGATGAGATGCAGACTATGCTTGTGAACGGGAAGAGGAAAGCTTCACCAAGCCAATGAGAACCGCAAGCGCCGTATGATGCACCAGAATGGACCCAGCAATGGACAGAAGTACCGCAACAATTCACCTGGGGATTTGCCCCAAGACACAACAAGCCACATGCTCAGACGTTCCGTCCAAACTACATCAATAAAAATGGAGGACACCCGAAGCCCGGAGGCAACAACAACCACAACAACAACAACAACAGCAACAACAACAACCACAATGGTAACAACAACAACAACCCTAACACTGCCCCCAGGACTGGAAGCAATGTTGTCCCCGTCACCCCAAAGGACAAGTCAACTGTGACTTTTTATGAATGTGGAGTTGTGGGTCACTACTCCAATGAGTGCCCCAAGAAGCTGGCCAAGACTGCCCCCAATACCGCTGCACCTGCTCAGCAACAGCGTCGTGTCTCAATGGGAAGAAACCCGAACAACCGCAACGGTCGTTACTACCGCATGAATGCCACAGAAGCTCAGGAAGCACCCCATGCCATGCAGAGTATGTTTTCCTGTTAACCCATTTGCCCAATCTCTCTTAGGTTCCTAACTTTTCTTAAATCTCGAGACGAGATTTTGTTTAAGGGGGGAAGGTTTGTAACACCCCAAAATTTCAAAACAAGGACAAACTCATTTTCCCTATTTCCAAAATTTGGAGCCAACAATTTTTTTTTGAATTTACATTACCCTATGTGCATAATATCATCCATGTAAGTAGTGATCCTTGCCATGATTGTTTGTTTGGAATGTGGAACATGATCTAAACCCTAAAACCCTACCCCTTTGGTAAATCAAATAGAAACCAAGAAAAGAAAGAAAAAAGCATATGTGGGCATATAGCCATAATTGCAAATCTTGACCTATGCAATATTTACTTTACCAAAATGGTTGTGAAACTTTATTAAATTTAACCTAACACTCAATAAACCCAAAACAATGACCTTGGGTCAAAGAAAAAGAAAACAAAACAAAAAATGGAATTCACATATGAGCCTATGGACACTTTTGCAAATCTTTAACCTAGGCCATTTTACCTTGTGTTGATGGTTTAGAAGCATTACTAAACTCAAAATAATAACATTTGAATCTAAGGAATTCAAAACAAATCAAAATCAAAATCAAAATCAAGTCACATATGATAATGGTCATATGTGACAATTTTAACATGTTACCCACTTTGAGCCCCTATATTATGAGATTTCTAAACTAAACTTGCTCAACTCTTTGCACCTCATCCAAGACCTCATCAATGTGAACACTTTTGGTGAAGACCAACCTTCCAAAATCATTTTCAAATTCTTAATATAAGCCTGCAAAGTTGCAACATTGAAACAGATTCTAGATCATACCAAATTTGGATTTTCACAAATCAACTCAATTTTTCAAACCAACACCACCATTAAGTGCCCAACATTATTTGAATCACACTCATGCAAAAGTATGCCAAAATTCAAATTTGAATTCCATGCGGCCATTTCATCAAGCACCTTATGTGCACAATTTCACCAACTCCACACACTCTAAAATCTGGTGGGTTTTAGCCTCAACCATCACACCCTTTGTCCACCACAGTGCTCTCTTACACCCCCTGGACCAAGCCATACATTGGCAACCATGATCACATGTGTTAATCACCAAGGACATGGCCATGCCGTGGGCATGCCACTCCTCCATGCCATCATCCTCCCCTCTCCCATCCAACCCACCTCACCATGTCCTGGACACTCCACTGACTCTCCTGAACCTGCTCGTGCATGCCGTTGGCCAAGGAGATGACGGTACTGCCCATGCCAGGACATGCCCTTGCCAGCCAGTACACGCCATGACGCGCATGGTCACGACGCACAACACGCCAGTACACGACGTCGCCCCGTTGACTCCGTCCTCCCCTCACCCTCTCCTCTCGCTCGTATCCTCGCCATGACACCAGGAAGCTCCCAGACACGCTCACCTGCCCGCGCTAGCCCTTGTAGCCGACGCCATCGTCGACGACCTCCGCCGGTACACTGCATGGACATTGACGTCGCCCGCACGCTCCCTTCCACCATTTTCAACGCCATGACGTGCGTCGTGCCCGCCATGACCTAGTGAATAGATCCACGTCCTTGCCTTGCCCCTTCGTCGCCCAGAACATCGTCGCCATGGACGACCCGAGCATGCCCCGCAGCACCCCCTCGCCACTATGAAAGGAGGCCTTCCACTTGCTGTTTCTCCACACCATCTCACTCCCCACTCCTCTCTGAGCCTCCTTGACACCTCGCCCCTCCACATTGGCCTCTCCCTCGCCTGAATTGCACCAGAGCCGCCGCGGAAGTAGCTAGACAAAGCCGACGATTTTGTCCACCACAGCCGCTCCCTCGACCCTCCTTCGACTCGTCGTCTTCTTCCATGTCGATCGCCCGCCTCGCCAAGCCTCGCCGGAGCCCAGGTGAGCCGCCGACCCCCCGGTGCTCGCCCTAGTAGGGTTGTGCTTGTCGTCGACAATGATGAGCGTCGACCATCCGATCGAGATCTAATCCTACGGCCTCCCCGCGCGCGTACCGATTCGGGGGTTATAACCCGCTAACAGTGGGACCCCTTGTCAGGCGGCCCGTGCGTGCGAGACGCGCTAACTAGGCCGACCTGCTTCTCTCTCTCTCCCTGGCCCATTTCAGTTTCCCAAGCGAGCCCACCTGTTTGAATTTGGTTTTTCAGTTTTAATTCAAACTCAATACTGATGCCAAATTCAAAATAAAAAATAGAAAGATCTACTGAGCCAAAATTTATGAATTTGATATTGTTGGAAAGCATATGAAATTATCTATCCAACTACACTGGTCTCAAACCTAGATTCGTTGTAGAACTCATGTAGTAAAAATAACAAGGCAGTGCCTTTTTCAAATTCAAACAATTATTAAAAATCAACCATAATGAATTTTGAGTTGATTCCAACTCTCATCATTCACTTTTCAAATGATATACTTGAATATGTAAAAATATGACATGGTTTCTTTATATGATCATGGGCTAGATTCAAATAATGGTTATGTGGCCATTTCTAGCCCATTTAAATTATTTCAAAAGTAGTATTTAAATTCTATGAGATATAGCATCTTGATACGTCTCCGACGCATCGATAATTTCTTATGTTCCATGCCACATTATTGATGATATCTACATGTTTTATGCATACTTTACATCATATTTATGCATTTTCTGGAACTAACCTATTAACAAGATGCCGAAGAGCCAGTTGCTGTTTTCTACTGTTTTTGGTTTCAGAAATCCTAGTAAGGAAATATTCTCGGAATTGGACGAAATCAACGCCTAGGGGCCTATTTTCACACAAAGCTTCCAGAAGACCGAAGAGTCAACGAAGTGGGGCCACGAGGTGGCCAGGAGGTAGGTCGACACGGCCCAAGCCCTGGCCGCGCCGGCCTGTCTCCTGGGCCCCTCGCGATGCCCCTTGACCTGCCCTTCCGCCTACAAATAGCCTTCGTCGCGAAACCCCCAGTACCGAGAGCCACGATACGGAAAACCTTCCAGAGACGCCACCACCGCCAATCCCATCTCGGGGGATTCAGGAGATCGCCTCCGGCACCCTGCCGGAGAGGGGATTCATTTCCCGGAGGACTCTACACCGCCATGGTCGCCTCCGGAGTGATGAGTGAGTAGTTCACCCCTGGACTATGGGTCCATAGCAGTAGCTAGATGGTTGTCTTCTCCTCATTGTGCTTAATTGTCGGGTCTTGTGAGCTGCCTAACATGATCAAGATCATCTATTTGTAATGCTATATGTTGTGTTTGTTGGGATCCGATGAATAGAGAATACCATGTTATGTTGATTATCAATTTATATCTATGTGTTGTTTATGATCTTGCATGCTCTCCGTTATTAGTAGAGGCTCTGGCCAAGTTTTTGCTAGTAACTCCAAGAGGGAGTATTTATGCTCGATAGTGGGTTCATGTCTCCGTGAATCTGGGGGAGTGACAGAAACCTCTAAGGTTATGGATGTGATGTTGCCACTAGGGATAAAACATTGATGCTATGTCCGAGGATGTAGTTATTGATTACATTACGCGCAATACTTAATGCAATTGTCTGTTGTTAGCAACTTAATACTGGAGGGGGTTCGGATGATAACCTGAAGGTGGACTTTTTAGGCATAGATGCATGCTGGATAGCGGTCTATGTACTTTGTCGTAATGCCCAATTAAATCTCACTATACTCATCATAATATGTATGTGCATGGTCATGCCCTCTCTATTTGTCAATTGCCCAACTGTAATTTGTTCACCCAACATGATATTTATCTTATGGGAGAGACACCTCTAGTGAACTGTGGACCCCGGTCCTATTCTTTACATCTGAAATACAATCTACTGCAATTGTTCTACTGTTCTCTGCAAACAATCATCATCCACACTATACATCTAATCCTTTGTTACAGCAAGCCGGTGAGATTGACAACCTCACTGTTTCGTTGGGGCAAAGTACTTGGTTTGTGTTGTGCAGGTTCCACGTTGGCGCCGGAATCCCTGGTGTTGCGCCGCACTACATCTCGCCGCCATCAACCTTCAACGTGCTTCTTGGCTCCTACTGGTTCGATTAAACCTTGGTTTCATACTGAGGGAAAACTTGCCGCTGTACGCATCACACCTTCCTCTTGGGGTTCCCAACGGTCGCGTGTTGTACGCCTATCAAGACTGTTTTCTGGCGCCGTTACCGGGGAGATCAAGACACGCTGCAAGGGGAGTCTCCACATCGCAATCTCTTTACTTTGTTTTTGTCTTGCTTTACTTTATTTACTACTTTGTTTGCTGCACTAAATCAAACTACAAAAAAATTATTTGCTAGTTTTACTTTATTTGCTATCCTGTTTGCTATATCAAAAACACAAAAAAATTAGTTATTTATATTTGCTTTATTTATTTCAACATGTTTCCTTTTAATTTTACCGTAAAAGACATGCCGGTAGGACGTGGGTCCATAATTGGGAGAAATAATATAGAAGAATTTTTCAATCATTTTAGTACCCTTGAAGATTTTGAAGATAGACACTTGGTAGAACTTGGTCCTACTTATGAAATTGCTGCTGCTTTAGTTCGCATGTTGGAAACTAAATTTGTTAATCTCAATCCTATAATCCAACACATGTTTCTTACACTCGGTGATATGGAAGAAGCGGAAAAGAAAGATTTTGTTTTAGAAACCCTTCTTAGAGAATTTGGTGGTATAGCAAGAGAGGCTAGAAAGGTCTTTATTAAATATAAGATGCTTGGTTCTTATACCAATTTTGTTAGTCTCCTCGAAAAGATGGACATGGAGAGAGTAAGGTACACTAATAATATTAATGATGGTGGGGAGATCAAAGCACCAATACCATGTAAGCTCCTAGCAATGAATGACGCACTAGAAAATAACTATGCTTGGCTTGTTCCTGAAAATTTGTTTGATGAGAGTAGCAAGCCCAAGACTAATGAAAAGGGAGCCGCTAAAACTTATGTATCCAATATATTATGCATGGTTGAGAAAACTCCAAACCCCGCTGTAGATGCACCATCTTTTGATAATACTTGATACACACTTTCTGCGCCTAGCTGAAAGGCGTTAAAGAAAAGCGCTTATGGGAGACAACCCATGTTTTTACTACAGTACTTTGTTTTTATATTTGTGTCTTGGAAGTTGTTTACTACTGTAGCAACATCTCCTTATCTTAGTTTTGTGCTTTGTTGTGCCAAGTAAAGTCGTTGATAGTAAGGTTCATACTAGATTTGGATTACTGCGCAGAAACAGATTTCTTTGCTGTCACGAATCTGGGCAAAATGCTCTGTAGCTAACTCAGAAAATTATGCCAATTTACGTGAGTGATCCTCAGGTATGTACGCAACTTTCATTCAATTTGAGCATTTTCATTTGAGCAAGTCTGGTGCCTCAATAAAATTCGTCTTTACGAACTGTTCTGTTTTGACAGATTCTGCCTTTTATTTCGCATTGCCTGTTTTGATATGCTCGATGGATATTTCGATTCCATTGACTTTCAGTAGCTTTTTGCAATTTCTAGAAGTGTTAAGAATGATTATGTCACCTCTGAACATGTATATTTTGATTGTGCACTAACCCTCTAATGAGTTGTTTTGAGTTTGGTGTGGAGGAAGTTTTCAAGGATCAAGAGAGGGAGATGATACAACATGATCAAGGAGAGTGAAAGCTCTAAGCTTGGTGATGCCCCGGTGGTTCACCCCTGCATATATCAAGAAGACTCAAGCATCTAAGCTTGGGGATGCCCAAGGCATCCTCTTCTTCATCGACAACATTATCAGGTTCCTCCCCTGAAACTATATTTTTATTCCGTCACATCTTATGTGCTTTGCTTGGAGCGTCGGTTTGTTTTTGTTTTTTGTTTTGTTTGAATAAAGTGGATCCTAGCATTCTTTGTGTGGGAGAGATACACGCTCCGCTGTTGCATATGGACAAGTATGTCCTTAGGCTTTACTCATAATATTCATGGCGAAGTTTCTTCTTTGTTAAATTGTTGTATGGTTGGAAACGGGAAATGTTGCATGTGGTAGTGTATAATAAAATACTTGTAGAACATTGAGCTTTGATAACTTGATTCTTTTCAAATGTTTTAGGTATTTAGATGGTAAGGCTTGCTGGATAAATAAGTTAAAATTAGTAGTGGATTGTTGTCTTTAAGCTTGTGCCGTACTACAAACTCTATTTAAATAGTTGAAGGCGTAGTTGGACTTGATAGCTTTCCATGTCTGAGAGTTCATCGTAATAACTAAGTTATGCTGAAGGTCGAGGGAGCTAGCGGGGTACTTGTGCCACCGTGAACGGCCCTCCTTGGAGTAAATTTTAATCATGCTCTTAATGATGAACCTGCTAGTTGTTTGCAATAAGCTTGTGAGTTCTTTTTGACTAATGTTAAGCTACGGTTTTTGGCACTTCCACCATCCAAATTTGCTAGCCTCTTCGGTATTGTGCATTGCCTTTTGCTCACATTGAGAATTGTGCATACTTCGCCGGTACATCCAAACCCGGGGGAGAACTTTCTCTTGTTCTCCTACACATAAGCCCATACATCTCCTCAAAACAGCCACCATACCTACCTACCACAGCATTACCATAGCTGTTCCGAGATATATTGCCATGCAACATCCATTTTACATTACATGCCATGTTGTCATTTATTATTTATATATTGCTTTGCATGATCATATACAGCTGATGTGTGGTTTACCCATGTTACGCTAGATGATTGCACATCCTGCTACATTGGCAGAGGCATACAGTTTCATACATCATGTTTCATTCATTATGAGTTATTTGTACCAAGAAGTGTGTTGTCATATTAGGATGTTGCCCCTAAAAATGAAAAGAGCCGTGGAGGCCATCAAAAAGAAAAAAAAAAGAGAAAGAAAAAAAATGAAAAGAAAGGAAAAAAAGGAAAAAAAAGAAAAAAAAGAAAAAAGAGAATAAAGAAAAAGGGGGCAGCATTACTATCTTTTATCCACACTTGTGCTCATGTTTTAGCACCCGCATTATTCATATTCATCATTTGTGCTCATGTTTAGCACCTACATTCATATGAGAGAGTTTTAATGTTTTACTAGTATAACTATGTGGGGAATTTACATTATAGAACTTGGGTTGTATATTCCAATGATGAGCCTCCTCAAAAGTGCTCTAGGTCTTCGTGAGCAACCAAGTTGGATGCACCCCCACTAGTTCCATTGGAGAGCTTTCATGCACATATAGCTCTATGTGCATCCGTTGCATGGCACTCACTACTCCTTGCATAGCTTCAATCATAAGGCTTCCTCTTGTCTAATGGTGATTTACAGCTTTGCAAGCCTTTCTTCCATTTGGCCTTCCAAACCCCCATTAACGTTCTTTATGCCATAACATCCTGGTGCTAATACCAAATGCTTGCGCTCACCGGTTGAGTAGACTTCGAAACAGTTGATTCATGATGTTCATGTTTATGTTTACTTGACTGAATCCTTCTTATGTTGTGAAAATTTACTTGATGCTTGGAATGATGGATAGAACTTCTATGTTGAATACTTAATACATCTTTAATGAACTTTGTACGGTTGCATGTCTTTAAAGCAATAGTTCATGAAAACTTCTAGCTTGTCTAACTCTTGCATTATCATCTCTTATATCAATATAGATACTTGCTTTGAATGATTTGATCTCAGCTCATATGCTTTACAATAGTATGATCAAGGTTATGATGGCATGTCACTCCAGAAATTATCTTTTTTATCGTTTACCTGCTCGGGACGAGCAGAAACTAAGCTTGGGGATGCTGATACGTCTCCGACGTATCGATAATTTCTTATGTTCCATGCCACATTATTGATGATATCTACATGTTTTATGCATACTTTACATCATATTTATGCATTTTCTGGAACGAACCTATTAACAAGATGCCGAAGAGCCAGTTGTTGTTTTCTACTGTTTTTGGTTTCAGAAATCCTAGTAAGGAAATATTCTCGGAATTGGACGAAATCAACGCCCAGGGGCCTATTTTCACACGAAGCTTCCAGAAGACCGAAGAGTCAACGAAGTGGGGCCACGAGGTGGCCAGGAGGTAGGGCGGCGCGGCCCAAGCCCTGGCCGCGCCGGCCTGTCTCATGGGCCCCTCGCGACGCCCCTTGACCTGCCCTTCCGCCTACAAATAGCCTTCGTCGCGAAACCCCCAGTACCGAGAGCCACGATACAGAAAACCTTCCAGAGACGCCGCCGCCGCCAATCCCATCTCGGGGGATTCAGGAGATCGCCTCCGGCACCCTGCCGGAGAGGGGATTCATCTCCCGGAGGACTCTACACCGCCATGGTCGCCTCCGGAGTGATGAGTGAGTAGTTCACCCCTGGACTATGGGTCCATAGCAGTAGCTAGATGGTTGTCTTCTCCTCATTGTGCTTAATTGTCGGGTCTTGTGAGCTGCCTAACATGATCAAGATCATCTATCTGTAATGCTATATGTTGTGTTTGTTGGGATCCGATGAATAGAGAATACCATGTTATGTTGATTATCAATTTATATCTACGTGTTGTTTATGATCTTGCATGCTCTCCGTTATTAGTAGAGGCTCTGGCCAAGTTTTTGCTAGTAACTCCAAGAGGGAGTATTTATGCTCGATAGTGGGTTCATGTCTCCGTGAATCTGGGAGTGAGAAACCTCTAAGGTTATGGATGTGCTGTTGCCACTAGGGATAAAACATTGATGCTATGTCCGAGGATGTAGTTATTGATTACATTACGCGCAATACTTAATGCAATTGTCTGTTGTTAGCAACTTAATACTGGAGGGGGTTCGGATGATAACCTGAAGGTGGACTTTTTAGGCATAGATGCATGCTGGATAGCGGTCTATGTACTTTGTCGTAATGCCCAATTAAATCTCACTATACTCATCATAATATGTATGTGCATGGTCATGCCATCTCTATTTGTCAATTGCCCAACTGTAATTTGTTCACCCAACATGCTATTTATCTTATGGGAGAGACACCTCTAGTGAACTGTGGACCCCGGTCCTATTCTTTACATCTGAAATACAATCTACTGCAATTGTTCTACTGTTCTCTGCAAATAATCATCATCCACACTATACATCTAATCCTTTGTTACAGCAAGCCGGTGAGATTGACAACCTCACTGTTTCGTTGGGGCAAAGTACTTGGTTTGTGTTGTGCAGGTTCCACGTTGGCGCCGGAATCCCTGGTGTTGCGCCGCACTACATCTCGCTGCCATCAACCTTCAACGTGCTTCTTGGCTCCTACTGGTTCGATTAAACCTTGGTTTCATACTGAGGGAAAACTTGCCGTTGTACGCATCACACCTTCCTCTTGGGGTTCCCAACGGTCGCGTGTTGTACGCGTATCACATCTCATTCCATTTCACAAGTAATTCAATGTGAGGTGATGACATTAATCTTCATGACCTCATATGTTATTACTTGAGATATTAATTCTTTCTTTAGTAGTGTTTAAATGGCATGAGATATAGAATCTCATTTAAATCATTTTCCCAAGTGGTAAATATGAAGTGTTGACTTTGGTCAACATGATCTCATACTTACTATTTGAGGAGATTAAATCTTAATAAGATTCAATGAGAGGAAATTACTCCTCAAAGGAAATAAATAGAAACCCTAATAAATATTTCTATGAGAGGGAATGATTTTTCTTAGAAGAAAACAAAGCCAACCACCAGGTTAATAAGGTTGTGATGATAGATTAGCTTGTGTGATCACTTTGAGTATTAAGTCTAGTACCTAAGCATTGTTTGGTGATTGTATACCTCGTATCCGTTTATCGACGCTAGTACCGATGGCTACCAGGAGGAGGAAGTTTTCTACGAGGAAGAAGAAGAAAACTTTGACCACTATACCAATCAAGGCAAGCTATACTCTTGCAAGCTACCCTAATGCAAGTTCTACTTGAGCAAGCCACCAATACCATACTACTTTATGTTTTACTTTCCAAGCCATAGTTTTTATCTTGCAAAGATTTTACTTTGATTCTCAAGTCATACTTGTATAGTTAACTTTGGTCTAGATAGGGAGTATTACAAGAGCATCAAAGTTAGCCTAGAGAGCTACAAGTTAGTTAGCACCCCTCATGACTAGTTGCTAGTGCTAAAACTAAAATTTACTACTCTAGATGGAAACATGTGAATCAAATGACTTTGAAAAACTTGGAATGATGAGGCATTCTATTGAAAGATTTTGAAGGTGAATGTGACTTGAATGACATGGTGATCTTGATAAAAACTGATGATTGGGTTAAGATGCGATACCATTCCAATTTTAGAGTACCCCCACAATACCTGATTATGGGTAAGGCTTTATCTGGAAATTTATGTGTCTTAGTATGGGTTCCCTCTGAACAAGCGTCATAGAGGTTATGCCGAGGCTGCCTCCATTGAAAGTGAAATGACATGAAAAGAGTTGAATGTCTTACCCAATCCTTGTGCAGTTCCCAGGATAGCAGATTGCTATCACTGGGAGGCCAAGCTCATGGGGTGAGGTGCATGTACTATGGTATGTAAGTGAAAGGTTAATGGTTGATGATCTGCATACCAAGTATGATTATTCAGGGCTATCCCTGACGACTGTAATCAAATGTTGTGGCACAAGTGTGCAACCTATGTAGAGTGTAAACCTATTCGAATAGCCGTGTTCGCGGTTATGGACGGTTGGATGGCCATACTATTCCGTTGTCATATATTTCTAAAAATGAATGGTGAATTGAAAGGTGAATTTGACTAGATCACAACAGTGTTGTGGGAATGACACTAATGTTCCCACTGGAGTTAAGTTAGGCAAATGAAGAGTCTTTGATTACTAAATGCTTATGAAATAAAACTGGCTTTATGCAAATGAACCTAGAGCTTAGAACCCTCTTACTAAAATTGTTAGTACTTACACTAGTATTAGTTTGCGAGTACTTTGAAGTACTCATGGTTGTGTCCCTGGCTATTCAAATGGCCAGACTATGAAGAGGTGTAGAAGTATCAGGATGATGGACAGCAGGACGTGTACGATAACTAGGATCGTCTCCTGACGTCAAGATTTGCCTGTGGAATAGATGGACTTCTACTACGTATTCCTGCTATGTGTTATGTATTTGATCCTTACATCAATTGATGTATTCGGACTGGATCATGTGATCCTTCGATGTATGACAATTATGGTTTGTAATGAATGATGTTCTGTGATATCAATCTATTATGTCTCGCAAAAACAATATTCCTGGGATTGCGATGTATGGCATAATAGGCATCTGGAATTAAAAATCCGGGTGTTGACAAGTCATGAACACTAGTTTTTTTTGGATTTACTAGGATGCGAGACAATATTAGAAGCATCTTCACAAACAATAATATGTCCATCTTTTATATTTTCAGTAACCAAGTCCTTTACTATTGCTACCGCAGGTTCAACAGTTATTTGTTCATCAAGTTCTATAGCTTTCGTTTTTAATTTTATTAACCACACTAGTTACAATAGAATGTTCCTTTACCTTGGCAGGGAAAGGTACTTTCTCAATATAAGGTTCAGCCAAAACACAATCAATAGTACAAACTTCAATATTTCTAGCAGGAACACAATTAGTAATATATTTATAAGGTGCATGGTACTTGTTCCACTCTTTTATGGGAACATCAAGATAAGAGGCAAAGCCTTAAAACAATTTGAAAGAATTTGAGAATCAAGACCATAAACAGCACTAGTATTACGAAAGTCATCGGTTTTCATAAAAGATTCAATGCATTTATAATCATAATTAATACCTGACTTTCTTCCTTTATCATTCTCCCATCCTTCAGTATTTTCCTGAATGCGGTCAAGAAGATCCCATTTAGCTTCTTCCTTCATACATGTAAATGATCCAGAACAAGAAGCATCCAGTAAATATTTATCATGAAGAGAAAGTTTTGCATAGAAGTTATTAATAACAATATTACTAGGGAGCTCATGAATGGGGCATTTGAGCATTAGTGACTTCAATCTCCCCCACGCTTGGGCAACACTCTCTCCATCTTGAGGCTAGAAATTATATATTTGATTCCGATCTTTATGAATCTCACTTGGAGGATAGAAATTAGAATAAAAGAGAGGTACATTTTCCTCCCATTCAATAGATCGACCATTCTTCAACATCTTATACCATTCTGCAGCTCTTCCCTTAAGTGATAAAGAGAATAATTTCCTCTTAACTTGGTCCATAGAGATACATGCACACTTGAACAACTCGCATAATTCATGTATAAAGAGTAAATGATCACCTGGATGGACAGTTTCATCTCCAAAATAGCAGTTATTCATAACACGCTCAATGTAACACCCCAACTTTTGCAACCTTGTTTATGTGTTCAATATGCAAAAATCAGGGGGAACAAAAACTTTTTAAGTTTTGCTTGTGTTGGCATGCTTTTGATTGAACTGCTTATCTGACTTTGTTTGAGGAGTGATGGTTGTTGAAATAGTGCTAAGTGAAGTATCTCAACCCACATTTTCTAGTCACAAAAAAAAAACCCTTAAGTTATGGCCACTCTTGTATTACCTTAACCTCTTCTCTTCTAAGGTATTTGAACTTTTTGACAAAATACAAAACCTATTTTTTTTTTTTTTTTTTTTTTTTTTTTTTTTGCCCTATGACTCTAAATTTTGACTCAAAAGATTTTGCCAAGAACATTCTCTTTTAAAATTGGCTATGGTCACCTCTGATCATAGTATATTAAAAATAGGGGTTTTTTTAAAATTATTTTTGATACAAAATATTTGCCAAATGTACTTTGTGTGACTTCAAAACTTTACAAAGTCTTTTATATGCAGATTTTGGTTTCCTGAAACAAAATGGAATGATCCTCATTTTATTCAACTTTAACTATGGGTCATTCTACACTACCTCCTAAACCCTTCTCTTTTTCTGAAACTTCTCAAAATAAGTTTTCTTATCTAGTTTAAATCTAATAAAGGCCATATGCAACAAAGATCAATTTTAGGACTATTTGATTTGTGATCAAATATCCATGGCATTTTTATTGCCATTAGTACATATCACTGATCCATCTCTTGACTTCTCTAGTCCACTCAGCCATGACCTTGGTAAAGTATCATTTGATTAATCAAATGATTAATTTCCAATTCCACTTATAACTCACTCTTTTTATCCGCTCAGATCATTCTGAAGTCCTTTCTTGACCTAACCATCTCATGTCTTGGTGTTTTTATATACATCATACTTCTTGTGGCAACCCTGGATCTCATCATCACCTCTTTGTTGTATGCCTAAAAACCCAACTCATTTACACCAAGCCTCTTGAAAACACGTGATGCTATGATCCTCTTCTCAAAAACCCCCAACCTCATTCGTTTATTATTCTTGGTAACCCATTTTGGGAAGGCCATTGTTTCATTTTGGTAGAACCCGATGGCCTCATGCCCCCTCAAAAAAAAAAAATTTAGGCATTTCCGAAAACCTTTGTTTTAGCTAGTGTTGATGGTGATCAATATTGATCTCATTGCTAAGTGAGTTTTTGCTGAAAACTCTTTTGAACTTTTTTTTTCTTTTTTTTTTCTCAGTACTCATTCAACTATGAGTCACTCTTTTCAGAAATTACAATCTTCTCTTGGTCAACAAACCACTATTTCTAAAATAGTTTTCGAGCTTTATTTTTTTTTTCAAACAAATAGTAAGGGTTATGAAAATCTTCACCAAAACTTAAATAGAGTGCTGACCCTGGGTCAACCAAAGTGACAATGTGTAGCCCCTCTAAAACTAAAGCCCTAAAGCACTCAAACTCTGAATGTTAACACTTTTACGTGAAAGTGTTTCAGTTCAAAGGAAACAATTCCCGGATCAGTACGTATCCGGCCCTGACTTTCGATCTTTCCCTTTCCCTCATTTCTGAACCGAAATTTTATCTGTAAAATTCCTTGGATTCCTGGTTGTATCCTTTACAGCGGAGAAGAAAAATTAGCTCATTCAGAGCAACCCATCGAGCATTAGAAAAAAGAGAAATTGGCAGAATCTAGTGCAACGGTCAGGCCGGCCATGTCGCGCTCTTTTTCTCCTTCCTTTCCCTGTCGCCCTGGCCGGACCAATGGCCATCTCTGCTTCGCCTACACCACCGTTTCAGACAGCAAGAAATCAGGCACTCCAGCACCTCTCCCGTTCTCTTGGTCGACTTTGCCCAGCACTTGTGGCTCTGGCCCTTGCTCCATACGTGGACATGGGAGGAGGCCAACCATGTCACGCATGTATGTGCTTGGAGCACCTCTCCCTCTCACTCCTTGCCAAAACAATGAGAGCCCTGCGACCTGCACACCTCTGCCGCACGCCTGCACCTCCCCGACACTCCCATTTCTCTCCCTCTCCGACACGAGACACCCACCCCCAATCGCCGCCATGCGCGTCACCACGAACACGGCCACGATGGCCACCCCACGCCCTCTTTTCTGTGAACCCAGACACCGCGCAGAGGATGAGAGGCATGCCTGTGCCTCGCCCATGCACGGAGAGACACCGCCCCGACCTGACCTGCACGCTCTCGTCCCTGCCATTTTGTTGTCGTTTCGACGAGCATCTGGCAGGCGACGCGACTACTCCCTATCGTGTGCGTTTCCAAGCACTGATGGACGACCGCTCCGCTCCAAAACGCGCAGACGCGCAGCTGCACCGCCTCCATGACCCAATGGCTGTTCTGTGAGCTTTGCCACGGACGCCATGCTCCTCGTCCACCATGCACCCCCACTGCTCCGTTAAAAACTTGGCCTCGAGCCCCTCCTGCTCCACACCACCTCATTTCCTTTTCCCTTGTCTATCTGTATCTTCCAGAAGCGAAGGAGGCGAAGCCCTGCCTCGTTTCTATCCTCGTCAAACAACCAGACCGAGCTGGAGCTCATCACTCCGTCTCCGTCGCCCGTCGCAGCCACGGCTGCCGTGGATCTCCCCTCTCTCTCTCCATTTCTTTTGTCCCTGCGTTTGCCCCTAAGATCTAAGCACCGCCCTTTTCTTGCTAGGAACCCGCCCGGTCGTCGCCTCCGTTGAGCTCTGCCGGCCGTCGCTGAGGTTGCTGTCCCGGACATGGAGTACGGTCTCGTCCACGCTGTCCGGGAGTGCACCGACGCGTCCTTGACGACATGCAGCATCGTCGCGCGAGGAAGACGCCGACGTTGACGTACTGCCCATGCAGTCCGCCGCTGCCTAGTTCGTCCGTGAACTCGCCAGCGCCCACGAACCCACCGGAGCGACCAAGGATGTCCTCCCCATGCCGCTGCACCTCTTCGCGCCGCCGTTCGAGGGTCGTCGCCGGCGGAAGCAACGCTGACAGCTCCATCCGCGGCTACGCGGAACCCTTCTGCACGTCCGCGTCGACGCCCGGCCGTCCCTGCATGCGCGCGTCACCGACGTCGCCGCTCGACCCCGCCCAGGTCGCCGTCATGGAGCGAGCCCGCGCGTCCGTGACGGTCTGGACGTGCTGCGCAGTTCTCCGCGTCGTCCTTGTGCCGCCATCCGCCTCGTCTCCTTCATCCCAACCACCGCCGGTGAGCACCCCGCCGTCCCTGCTTCGTCTCCCTTTTAAAGCGCATGCCGCCGCCGTTTTCTCGTCGTCTTGGGTGCGTCCTGTAGGACGATCCGATCGGGATCGAACGAGCGCATGCACGCCCTCCTCGTCGTGCTTGGCTGCATGACGCCGGCCCTGCCTGGGCCATGCAGAGCCGCGGCCTCCCGCGCACGCCTTGCCTTCATGTTGGGCCGGCCTTGCACTGAGCTGCTCCGGCCAAGCCAACCCATTCCCCTTCTTTTCTCTGTATTTAAATCCTGCAGAATACTCTCCCTAGGTTTTAAATCACTATAAATTAAGAACTCAATCAAATGACCTGATTTAAATTTCTACATGCTCCTGAACAAAATCCTAACCACCTCCAGTTGCATGCATGTGATTTAGTGCTTTATATAATTATTAGTATTTATGTTTATGAAATGTTATTGCTTTGGTATAAAATTATTTGTGAGAGTTCTGTAGATCCTTTTTAGTATAAAACCGATTTTGTTGGCTGGTGTTAGTGAATAGATTCATTTTGGCATAGGTTGTGAATGCAGGAGATTCCTGGATTTTCTGCTGTTTAAAAAGTTATATCTGACCAGTAAGGTTTTGTGTGATTTTTAATTGGAAAAATAAAATTTATTTTGCACCAAAACAAAGTTCCAGGGTTAGATATCTGGTTAGCCCACATTTGGGTCAAAGGAAATATTTTTTGTGAGTGGTAGTTTATTTCTGGGGATTTTCTAACCAAAACATAGTGCCTTTTTAGTATAAAAATTGTGGAAATTAATATGTATCTCAGAAAAATGTCAAACCAATTTTGGTAGTTCACATTTGTCAATACCTATCCAGTGATATGATTTTTACTTATTTGTGAGGCTCTGATATCAGTGTGCCACAAAAAAAAATTGCTCCAGTCTGCATTATTAAATTGTTTAAAAATATTTTAAAACTTATTTGTGTTTGTTTCCAGTGAATGTGGCTTCAAAATGTTAATAGCTTCCAGTAGGTATGCTGCATGTATTTTTGTGACTAACAGAAAGATTTAGGCCATTTAAATGGTCACTAAGTTATTTCTGGTTTATAAAAATCGTAACTTCTATTTTAAAAACTCAAATTTGGCGAATCCAAGTTCTGTAGCTTTATAAAGTCAAGCTTTACTCTCTGTGATTTTACCAAAAAAATTGTGTGCATATTCTGGAGTGGCTTGTTATTTTTTTATGCTAGTGTTTATCACCCCTTTGGAAATTGAGTTGTTCTTGTTTAAAATGTTTTGTAATGAACTTTGGCACCAAACCCTTTCTTGTGGTTTCCAAGATTCATTACCTATCAGTACTTATGCGGATTATATCTTGGTGTGAGCTAGAGCCTTTTTAGCTAATAGCTATTGTGTTAAGGCCTTTTCTAGTGACGATAAAAATAGTCCTTTTATAAATAAAATCTGGCCATAGGTGCTATTTGATTGTTTTGTTTAGTGCCTCTGATTGAATGGTTTGCTACTAGACTGAGTGTGTGGTTGCTGCTATGGCTATGTGTTGATTGTTCGCCTTTTATTTTGCGACGTTAGAATGCGAACACTACCGGAGAAGGAGAAGATCTTGGTGAGGAATTCGAAGAGGAAGGAAGAGCAGATGATTCATGAAGATGAAGTCCAGGGACAGATAGCCAACCAAGGCAAGCCACCTCTTGATGCATACCTTGTCCTAAATATCTTGCTCTTGCATTATTACAAGTTTTTATAAATTGCATGATTTTTATTTATTTATGTTAGTGGTTCCGCCACTCGAAGTTTTATTATTCCACCCTTACGGGTGCAGCCCTTGTGTTACCTACTGATCACACACTTACTAGTGATGTGGTGCTTAGCACCTTATCATCCTTGTCGCCGCTTTTCAAAGAAAAGTCAGACTATAGGTCAGGAGCCCTCTTTAAAAAGGTTTGTGAAAATGTTTTCATGAAAGAAGTGTTTCGAAAAACTTGGAATGGGGTAGCCCTGCCCAAGTGTGAGTTTATGAAAAGGAAAAAGGTTTTTGGGAAGAAAGTTGCTGGACGCAAGTGGAGAAAACTGTTTTCGAAAAACCTTGGTGACTGAGTACCTAACCGGACCTAGCCAGTACAACCACATTACCCTTTAGTGGGACGGGGCGCAGCGTAGTAGTTTGTCTCGCCTTAGTTTGGGTCCTGCAAGTGTAAGGGGTAGTCCGAGCATGGACACCTATCGACCGGGCCTTCCCGACGTGCTGGGGACGCCTTTCCTTCTCTTTAGATGGCAGGGGTACAACCTATGAGCTCCCATTGAATAATGCCTCGCAGTTGGTCGCGGCATTCCGGAGGGTCGAGCTGGTCGGGGAATTTGCTACTCCTGGGTAAACGACCCCTCGGACTCTGGTGTTGGGAGGTACAACTCTAGGCGGCATGTCTTAGGCTAAGGCGAGCAAGCGAAAAACTGCGATCGGGTGCTTGTCGTGGCATATGTCGGTATGCGGGGATGATGCCCACACGATAAGCATTCGGATCTTGTGGGGAAAGTGTACAACCTCTGCAGAGTGTAAAACTATTCGAATAGCCGTGTCCGCGGTTATGGACGTGGGAATGGAAGCTGCTTGGCATTAAAGGAAAGTTTTGTTTTACAAAAGTGTTTTCCAAAAGGTTTTGGAAATGTACCTGGGAGGTGCGGAAAGATACGATGGGATTGGTGGAGATGTACCTGAGAGGTACGGTGGAAAGTTGGAAAAGTTGTTTTGGCCATATGAGATGGCCGGGAAGGAAACTGGGTCACCCTTACCTATTAGTCTTCAAAAGAAAACTTGTTTTCAAAAAGGTTTTCACCAAAGTTATAGAGGTGTCATATTCTCGAGAGAAACTATCTCTCACTCCTTGTAACCTTAGAATAGTGCCTATTCCTTGCTACTGCCAAATTGCATATCCTTTACTTCTCTCTAAGGTGGTTTGCGAGTACAATTCATAATGTACTCATGGTTTTGTCCCTGGCTATTTACTTGGCCAGACTTGGTGGAATCCGACAGATGAAGAAGGAGTCGACGACGTCTATGCGAGCTAGGAACGTCTTCCCAGTCAGTTGCCTGTAGGGTTATGGCATGACTTGGGCCATGCAAACGCTTTCGTGTGAAGTATTTCCGCTGTGTGATTGTTGATCTCCTGCCATTGTGGCTCTCATGTAAGTATTGGTCATGTGACCTATTGTAATCTTTTTATTCGGTACTGTAATGGATGATGTATCTGATACCATTTCGGTTATGCTTTCACGACACACTGATCATGGGATCGTGAATGTGTATGCATAACGGGTGTTTCGGACAGCTAGTCCGGGGCCCCACAGAGCTGGTATCAGAGCCATCCTGACTGTAGGAGACCTTAGTTAGCATGGACGTTAGTTAGGAAACCAGTATTTTGGGAAAAATTATTTGCAAAACAAATTCCTTCTTTGGTAGACAAAGAATATCTTCTAATTTTCTTATCCCTTCAAAACTTCTAATTCTTACCTCGCTCTATGATTTCCAAAGACCTCGAAAGCTTTGATTCTACCATCTCACCCTCTTCCAAACAAACATATTGGATTACATCCCCAACGTAGACTCGAAGTCGAAGATGGATCAACCCTTCAGGAAGTCTCAAGTATCTCCAACTGCAGCCAATGAAGATTGGATGCCGACTTAGTAGTACACGTATAGGGATAATAAGATCATGTCTTTGGGTGTCACTAGACTCTGTCAAGGAGCTGACCTTGTTCCTCAATGGACTTGCACTTTTGCAGTCGTCAAGGATCAAGTCCTCAGTTCTTGACTAGTAATTTTTAGGCCCGTCACAAGAAGCTGTCATCCATGGAGCTCTTCAACAACTCCAAATTGAGACCAGAAGATCCTATGAAGCTTTCGCCCCCGACTCAACATCGACAGCTCAACCCCAGACCTGCTTCACCACCAACTACTACAAGAAGCAATGTTGAAGACAATGTCAGCAAAATGAAGATGTCTATATCTCTGACCAACCCAAGCCTATAGGATGGATAGGACAAACTCAATTGCTTCAATTGAGCTACCCCTGTGTACTAGGTATCCTTGGGTACTTGAAATACCTCGTGTGGTTTTCATGATTTCTTGTGGTGTTGTGAAAGTGCTGCTTGAGTGCTTGTGATTGCTTGTTGAGTGAATGTTTTCCTTGGCCTTTCGGCCTCGAAAACCCTTGTTGTGTGCTAACCTTGTCTAGGAAAACCCCCCTAAGTTGTTTTTCTTCGCATCCGCTCAAGTTCCTAGTAGAGATTTTAACTGTAGTTGACGAAGTAAACGGGAAACCCTAACTCTAACTTGGGTAACAACCTGATGCAACCATGTTTTCCCGAGAGGTCAACTTCGGCACGACACTCAGCCAAAGACACCCTGCGAAGCCTATGAAGCAGAAGCCATTACTTCAATATCGACTGCAACCCCACGAGAAGAAGAAGCCATACTAATTTTGTCTAACCGTAGAGCATAATCGCGCTAACCTTAAGGTTATCTTCTTAAAACCTCAACCTGACACACCTTCTAACAATCTAAGGGAGCTGTAGCACCGAAGCCAAGTTACTCTACCAGGTCCATCCAGTCCTCTTCGAGTGAAGCCTTTGAAGACAACTCCAGAATCAAGATTTGGTGTACTTTAGTCAACACCAACCCTAAGGCTGAAAAATTTGTCGCCAACTATTATTGCCGCTTTATGTGAAGACCCACCCAGGAGTTCCGCTGACTCACTAACTTAACGAGCGCCTTACAGAGTAGTAAACACTGTGCGTGCCTTTTGAAGCTATGGACTGCACTTCGCCCCTGAAGATTCTTCAACTCGAGTTTGGAGATCGATGACTTCTTCAAAAGCGCCCGACAAGGCCCCATGGCTGAAGCGCCGAGTTTTTCCCGAGCCCCCGTTGAACAATCTTAAGGGTGGAAGATTTCGTCTTCCATAATTTTTTTTAAGTCAACTTTGAAAACTTTCAACCTTTCTGAAACACCATTGGGATGCTCTAAGTCTCCAAGAATCAAGGACCCCACTAGCATCAGTACGAAGCTACAGATCTAACCCCGCTTGGAGAAATCAATCGCTTCACGAAGTTTTCTCTCGGCGGAAATCTACCGCGTCTCTCAGAAGCTGAAGCTGCGACTTTGCGACAACTGTATGTCTACCGGAAGTTGGAGTCTAACTTAACTCAACCTATTAAAAAAACTTCTCTATTCCTACGCTTACTAATCTCGGGACGAGATTATTTTAAGGGTGGAAGGCCTGTAACACCCCAACTTTTGCAACCTTGTTTATGTGTTCAATATGCAAAAATCAGGGGGAACAAAAACTTTTTAAGTTTTGCTTGTGTTGGCATGCTTTTGATTGAACTGCTTATCTGACTTTGTTTGAGGAGTGATGGTTGTTGAAATAGTGCTAAGTGAAGTATCTCAACCCACATTTTCTAGTCACAAAAAAAAAACCCTTAAGTTATGGCCACTCTTGTATTACCTTAACCTCTTCTCTTCTAAGGTATTTGAACTTTTTGACAAAATACAAAACCTCTTTTTTTTTTTTTTTTTTTTTTTTTTTTTTTGCCCTATGACTCTAAATTTTGACTCAAAAGATTTTGCCAAGAACATTCTCTTTTAAAATTGGCTATGGTCACCTCTGATCATAGTATATTAAAAATAGGGGTTTTTTTAAAATTATTTTTGATACAAAATATTTGCCAAATGTACTTTGTGTGACTTCAAAACTTTACAAAGTCTTTTATATGCAGATTTTGGTTTCCTGAAACAAAATGGAATGATCCTCATTTTATTCAACTTTAACTATGGGTCATTCTACACTACCTCCTAAACCCTTCTCTTTTTCTGAAACTTCTCAAAATAAGTTTTCTTATCTAGTTTAAATCTAATAAAGGCCATATGCAACAAAGATCAATTTTAGGACTATTTGATTTGTGATCAAATATCCATGGCATTTTTATTGCCATTAGTACATATCACTGATCCATCTCTTGACTTCTCTAGTCCACTCAGCCATGACCTTGGTAAAGTATCATTTGATTAATCAAATGATTAATTTCCAATTCCACTTATAACTCACTCTTTTTATCCGCTCAGATCATTCTGAAGTCCTTTCTTGACCTAACCATCTCATGTCTTGGTGTTTTTATATACATCATACTTCTTGTGGCAACCCTGGATCTCATCATCACCTCTTTGTTGTATGCCTAAAAACCCAACTCATTTACACCAAGCCTCTTGAAAACACGTGATGCTATGATCCTCTTCTCAAAAACCCCCAACCTCATTCGTTTATTATTCTTGGTAACCCATTTTGGGAAGGCCATTGTTTCATTTTGGTAGAACCCGATGGCCTCATGCCCCCTCAAAAAAAAAAAAAATTTAGGCATTTCCGAAAACCTTTGTTTTAGCTAGTGTTGATGGTGATCAATATTGATCTCATTGCTAAGTGAGTTTTTGCTGAAAACTCTTTTGAACTTTTTTTTTCTTTTTTTTTTCTCAGTACTCATTCAACTATGAGTCACTCTTTTCAGAAATTACAATCTTCTCTTGGTCAACAAACCACTATTTCTAAAATAGTTTTCGAGCTTTATTTTTTTTTTTCAAACAAATAGTAAGGGTTATGAAAATCTTCACCAAAACTTAAATAGAGTGCTGACCCTGGGTCAACCAAAGTGACAATGTGTAGCCCCTCTAAAACTAAAGCCCTAAAGCACTCAAACTCTGAATGTTAACACTTTTACGTGAAAGTGTTTCAGTTCAAAGGAAACAATTCCCGGATCAGTACGTATCCGGCCCTGACTTTCGATCTTTCCCTTTCCCTCATTTCTGAACCGAAATTTTATCTGTAAAATTCCTTGGATTCCTGGTTGTATCCTTTACAGCGGAGAAGAAAAATTAGCTCATTCAGAGCAACCCATCGAGCATTAGAAAAAAAGAGAAATTGGCAGAATCTAGTGCAACGGTCAGGCCGGCCATGTCGCGCTCTTTTTCTCCTTCCTTTCCCTGTCGCCCTGGCCGGACCAATGGCCATCTCTGCTTCGCCTACACCACCGTTTCAGACAGCAAGAAATCAGGCACTCCAGCACCTCTCCCGTTCTCTTGGTCGACTTTGCCCAGCACTTGTGGCTCTGGCCCTTGCTCCATACGTGGACATGGGAGGAGGCCAACCATGTCACGCATGTATGTGCTTGGAGCACCTCTCCCTCTCACTCCTTGCCAAAACAATGAGAGCCCTGCGACCTGCACACCTCTGCCGCACGCCTGCACCTCCCCGACACTCCCATTTCTCTCCCTCTCCGACACGAGACACCCACCCCCAATCGCCGCCATGCGCGTCACCACGAACACGGCCACGATGGCCACCCCACGCCCTCTTTTCTGTGAACCCAGACACCGCGCAGAGGATGAGAGGCATGCCTGTGCCTCGCCCATGCACGGAGAGACACCGCCCCGACCTGACCTGCACGCTCTCGTCCCTGCCATTTTGTTGTCGTTTCGACGAGCATCTGGCAGGCGACGCGACTACTCCCTATCGTGTGCGTTTCCAAGCACTGATGGACGACCGCTCCGCTCCAAAACGCGCAGACGCGCAGCTGCACCGCCTCCATGACCCAATGGCTGTTCTGTGAGCTTTGCCACGGACGCCATGCTCCTCGTCCACCATGCACCCCCACTGCTCCGTTAAAAACTTGGCCTCGAGCCCCTCCTGCTCCACACCACCTCATTTCCTTTTCCCTTGTCTATCTGTATCTTCCAGAAGCGAAGGAGGCGAAGCCCTGCCTCGTTTCTATCCTCGTCAAACAACCAGACCGAGCTGGAGCTCATCACTCCGTCTCCGTCGCCCGTCGCAGCCACGGCTGCCGTGGATCTCCCCTCTCTCTCTCTCTCCATTTCTTTTGTCCCTGCGTTTGCCCCTAAGATCTAAGCACCGCCCTTTTCTTGCTAGGAACCCGCCCGGTCGTCGCCTCCGTTGAGCTCTGCCGGCCGTCGCTGAGGTTGCTGTCCCGGACATGGAGTACGGTCTCGTCCACGCTGTCCGGGAGTGCACCGACGCGTCCTTGACGACATGCAGCATCGTCGCGCGAGGAAGACGCCGACGTTGACGTACTGCCCATGCAGTCCGCCGCTGCCTAGTTCGTCCGTGAACTCGCCAGCGCCCACGAACCCACCGGAGCGACCAAGGATGTCCTCCCCATGCCGCTGCACCTCTTCGCGCCGCCGTTCGAGGGTCGTCGCCGGCGGAAGCAACGCTGACAGCTCCATCCGCGGCTACGCGGAACCCTTCTGCACGTCCGCGTCGACGCCCGGCCGTCCCTGCATGCGCGCGTCACCGACGTCGCCGCTCGACCCCGCCCAGGTCGCCGTCATGGAGCGAGCCCGCGCGTCCGTGACGGTCTGGACGTGCTGCGCAGTTCTCCGCGTCGTCCTTGTGCCGCCATCCGCCTCGTCTCCTTCATCCCAACCACCGCCGGTGAGCACCCCGCCGTCCCTGCTTCGTCTCCCTTTTAAAGCGCATGCCGCCGCCGTTTTCTCGTCGTCTTGGGTGCGTCCTGTAGGACGATCCGATCGGGATCGAACGAGCGCATGCACGCCCTCCTCGTCGTGCTTGGCTGCATGACGCCGGCCCTGCCTGGGCCATGCAGAGCCGCGGCCTCCCGCGCACGCCTTGCCTTCATGTTGGGCCGGCCTTGCACTGAGCTGCTCCGGCCAAGCCAACCCATTCCCCTTCTTTTCTCTGTATTTAAATCCTGCAGAATACTCTCCCTAGGTTTTAAATCACTATAAATTAAGAACTCAATCAAATGACCTGATTTAAATTTCTACATGCTCCTGAACAAAATCCTAACCACCTCCAGTTGCATGCATGTGATTTAGTGCTTTATATAATTATTAGTATTTATGTTTATGAAATGTTATTGCTTTGGTATAAAATTATTTGTGAGAGTTCTGTAGATCCTTTTTAGTATAAAACCGATTTTGTTGGCTGGTGTTAGTGAATAGATTCATTTTGGCATAGGTTGTGAATGCAGGAGATTCCTGGATTTTCTGCTGTTTAAAAAGTTATATCGACCCGATAAGGTTTTGTGTGATTTTTAATTGGAAAAATAAAATTTATTTTGCACCAAAACAAAGTTCCAGGGTTAGATATCTGGTTAGCCCACATTTGGGTCAAAGGAAATATTTTTTGTGAGTGGTAGTTTATTTCTGGGGATTTTCTAACCAAAACATAGTGCCTTTTTAGTATAAAAATTGTGGAAATTAATATGTATCTCAGAAAAATGTCAAACCAATTTTGGTAGTTCACATTTGTCAATACCTATCCAGTGATATGATTTTTACTTATTTGTGAGGCTCTGATATCAGTGTGCCACAAAAAAAAATTGCTCGATCTCGCATTATTAAATTGTTTAAAAATATTTTAAAACTTATTTGTGTTTGTTTCCAGTGAATGTGGCTTCAAAATGTTAATAGCTTCCAGTAGGTATGCTGCATGTATTTTTGTGACTAACAGAAAGATTTAGGCCATTTAAATGGTCACTAAGTTATTTCTGGTTTATAAAAATCGTAACTTCTATTTTAAAAACTCAAATTTGGCGAATCCAATTTCTGTAGCTTTATAAAGTCAAGCTTTACTCTCTGTGATTTTACCAAAAAAATTGTGTGCATATTCTGGAGTGGCTTGTTATTTTTTTATGCTAGTGTTTATCACCCCTTTGGAAATTGAGTTGTTCTTGTTTAAAATGTTTTGTAATGAACTTTGGCACCAAACCCTTTCTTGTGGTTTCCAAGATTCATTACCTATCAGTACTTATGCGGATTATATCTTGGTGTGAGCTAGAGCCTTTTTAGCTAATAGCTATTGTGTTAAGGCCTTTTCTAGTGACGATAAAAATAGTCCTTTTATAAATAAAATCTGGCCATAGGTGCTATTTGATTGTTTTGTTTAGTGCCTCTGATTGAATGGTTTGCTACTAGACTGAGTGTGTGGTTGCTGCTATGGCTATGTGTTGATTGTTCGCCTTTTATTTTGCGACGTTAGAATGCGAACACTACCGGAGAAGGAGAAGATCTTGGTGAGGAATTCGAAGAGGAAGGAAGAGCAGATGATTCATGAAGATGAAGTCCAGGGACAGATAGCCAACCAAGGCAAGCCACCTCTTGATGCATACCTTGTCCTAAATATCTTGCTCTTGCATTATTACAAGTTTTTATAAATTGCATGATTTTTATTTATTTATGTTAGTGGTTCCGCCACTCGAAGTTTTATTATTCCACCCTTACGGGTGCAGCCCTTGTGTTACCTACTGATCACACACTTACTAGTGATGTGGTGCTTAGCACCTTATCATCCTTGTCGCCGCTTTTCAAAGAAAAGTCAGACTATAGGTCAGGAGCCCTCTTTAAAAAGGTTTGTGAAAATGTTTTCATGAAAGAAGTGTTTCGAAAAACTTGGAATGGGGTAGCCCTGCCCAAGTGTGAGTTTATGAAAAGGAAAAAGGTTTTTGGGAAGAAAGTTGCTGGACGCAAGTGGAGAAAACTGTTTTCGAAAAACCTTGGTGACTGAGTACCTAACCGGACCTAGCCAGTACAACCACATTACCCTTTAGTGGGACGGGGCGCAGCGTAGTAGTTTGTCTCGCCTTAGTTTGGGTCCTGCAAGTGTAAGGGGTAGTCCGAGCATGGACACCTATCGACCGGGCCTTCCCGACGTGCTGGGGACGCCTTTCCTTCTCTTTAGATGGCAGGGGTACAACCTATGAGCTCCCATTGAATAATGCCTCGCAGTTGGTCGCGGCATTCCGGAGGGTCGAGCTGGTCGGGGAATTTGCTACTCCTGGGTAAACGACCCCTCGGACTCTGGTGTTGGGAGGTACAACTCTAGGCGGCATGTCTTAGGCTAAGGCGAGCAAGCGAAAAACTGCGATCGGGTGCTTGTCGTGGCATATGTCGGTATGCGGGGATGATGCCCACACGATAAGCATTCGGATCTTGTGGGGAAAGTGTACAACCTCTGCAGAGTGTAAAACTATTCGAATAGCCGTGTCCGCGGTTATGGACGTGGGAATGGAAGCTGCTTGGCATTAAAGGAAAGTTTTGTTTTACAAAAGTGTTTTCCAAAAGGTTTTGGAAATGTACCTGGGAGGTGCGGAAAGATACCAGTGGGACTGGTGGAGATGTACCTGAGAGGTACGGTGGAAAGTTGGAAAAGTTGTTTTGGCCATATGAGATGGCCGGGAAGGAAACTGGGTCACCCTTACCTATTAGTCTTCAAAAGAAAACTTGTTTTCAAAAAGGTTTTCACCAAAGTTATAGAGGTGTCATATTCTCGAGAGAAACTATCTCTCACTCCTTGTAACCTTAGAATAGTGCCTATTCCTTGCTACTGCCAAATTGCATATCCTTTACTTCTCTCTAAGGTGGTTTGCGAGTACAATTCATAATGTACTCATGGTTTTGTCCCTGGCTATTTACTTGGCCAGACTTGGTGGAATCCGACAGATGAAGAAGGAGTCGACGACGTCTATGCGAGCTAGGAACGTCTTCCCAGTCAGTTGCCTGTAGGGTTATGGCATGACTTGGGCCATGCAAACGCTTTCGTGTGAAGTATTTCCGCTGTGTGATTGTTGATCTCCTGCCATTGTGGCTCTCATGTAAGTATTGGTCATGTGACCTATTGTAATCTTTTTATTCGGTACTGTAATGGATGATGTATCTGATACCATTTCGGTTATGCTTTCACGACACACTGATCATGGGATCGTGAATGTGTATGCATAACGGGTGTTTCGGACAGCTAGTCCGGGGCCCCACACTCAACCATTCTCATAGTTATTTTAAAAGGATCCAATTGAGCTTGCAGTGGTTCATCTACTACCGTAACAGTGATAATAGTAATTCCCAACAGAGAGTCAAACGGATAGGCCTCCATAATGAAATAGAGCAGTAGCAGACAGAAATAAAAACAACACTTACAATAAAAGTTACCTTCACCAATTCCACTCTTCAATAGTGCTTCACTCCCAGGGCAACCGCACAACAAAATAGTTTGATGACCCACAAGTATAGGGGGTGTATCATAGTACTTTCGATAAATAAGAGTATCGAACCCAACGAGGAGTAGAAGGTGTTGATGAGCAGTTTTGATCGAGGATTCACTCTAAGCACTAGCAAACAGGTTTGCAGGGGTATTTGGTATTGCAGACAAATAAAGTATGAGTAAATAAAATGCAGTAATAATAATTGCAGCGAGTGGCCCAATCCTTTTTGGAGAAATGGACAAGCCAATTGTTGTTCTTATGATGAACAAACGTTCCTGAGGACACACGGGAATTTTGTCAAGTGTTTTCGCTTCACAGAGCTGAATAATCTTCAATGGTTTGTTAAGTGTTGTGTGGGTGAACCTATGCTAATGCACTACCCCATACTTGGACTAATACATACTTGTGATTATACCTCTTGCAAGCATCCGCAACTACAAGAAAGTAATTAAGATAAATCTAACCATAGCCTTAAACTTTGAGATCCTACACTCCCTCGTGCACCGATTTCCTAATGGGGGTTTGGGTTTCTGTCGCTTCCGCAACCCCACAATTAGTAGCCAAATACATGATGCATTACCCTAGGCCACTAAAGGTGAAGTATCATGTACTCGACGTTCACATGACACCACTAGAAGAATAACACCACAATTGAAATATCAAATTATTGCATATTACTCAACATAGTTCCACTACTAACAGCATGACTTCTCCTATGTCCACATGAACTAAACGAACTAATCACGAGACATCATATGGACCATAATCAGAGGTGATATAATGATGAATAACAATCTGGACATAAAACTTAATTCAATGGTTTCATTCAGTATCATCAACTACAAGGAGTAATCAAAACCAAGAAAGTTTTCCCTATGAACTAGACAAGTATCAAACCTAAGATGTTACAGCGGGACGGCGTGGAGACGGCGGTGATGATGGTGCTGGTGGTGGAGATGATGGTGATGATGATCCCGATGAAGTCCAGCTCGATGGTGGTGCTGGTTCCCCCTCCGAGAGGGAATTTCACCGGAAGATTTCTGCTTGCCGGAGGTTGAAATACGCGAGGGGGCATCGTCAGAAGTGGGCTAGGGCACCCAGACCAAGCCCAGGCGCGGCCTAAGGCTGGCCCGCGCCTAGGGGTGGTCTAGCCCCCTCAGGGCCCATCTCGGCCTCCCCTTATAGCTTCCTCCGTCATCTACCAAATTAGGATTTTTTGTATATTTTAGTTGGTCTTCGGAAATATGGTATATTGATGGTGCTTTTTCCAGCAGAATCCTGGCTTCGGTGGTTAATTCTCCAATAATCATCAAACAAGTAAAAATAGATGGAATGACATAAGTACCACCTCTAAGTATGAAACATATCAATGAATAATAGTAAATTATGATATAAAATAGTGATAAAAATTGGACGTATCAGAAGGTTGTTCACACTTAGCTTAGCCGTTGACATAAACCTCTAGATCTGTATCGGGGTACGGCCAAACTTTGTCATGGGTAGCTTAGCGGGGTGGCTCCCCTTAAACTTTCTTGTAGTATTGGGAACGGTCTTGTTGTGAGAACTAGACCTCACAGCAGAAGTGATAGTAGTTGGATCCTCATCAGGTGGAGCATCTTGGACAAAATTCATGGGCCCATCGACCAATGCAGTTTCTGGTGCATGAAGGGCCTAGGGAGCCTTTCTAACACCCCAAATTTTCAAAACAAAGAAAAACTCAATTTCCCTATTTCCAAAAGTTGGAGCCAACAAAAATTTTGAATTACATTACCCTATGTGCATAATGTGCATGCATGTATGTGGTGATCCTTGCCATGCTTGTTTGTTTAAAGTGTTAAGCATGTTTGCTAAACCCTAAAACCCTACCCCATTTCAAAAACCAAGGAGAAACAAAGAAAGAGAAAAATAAAAAGAAAAAGCATATGTGAGTAAATAGCCATTTTTGCAAATAAGGGCCTAGGCCATATCTACTTGACCTAAATGGTGGAAACCCCTACTAAACTCAACCTATCACTCAATCAACCCAAAACAATGCCTTTTGGTCAAAGAAAATAAAAACAAAAGAAAAGAAAATGAAAAACCTAGTCACATGTGATGATGGTCATATGTGGCACTTTTAACATGTTACCCATTTTGGACCCCAGGGATTATTTATTTCTAAACCAAACTTTCTCAACTCTTTTCTCCTCATCCAAGAGCACATCAAGGTGATCACTTTTGGTGTTGACCATCCATGCAAATTCTTTTTCAATTGCTTATTATGAGAATGCAAAGTAGCAAATTTGAAACAGGAACTAGATCAACCCCATTTTGATTTTCACCAAACCACCACCACTTTGCAAACCAAGGTCACCAATAGATGCCAATTATTATTTGAACAACACCTACAAAAGAGTTTGGGAAAATTCAAAAATATTTTTCATGCGGCCATTGTGTCGAGCACCTGGTGTGCACCAATCTGGTTTGGTCATACACTCAAATATCCAGAGGGTTTTAGACTAAACCATCAATCCATATGTCATAATTGACTTCTCCTTGAACCCCTTGGACAAAGCCAAGCACCTGTACCACAGTACCATGATGAATTTGACCAGAACCTGGCCATGTCAACCCTCATTCAATCACCATGCTCACCATGTCATACTCCCTCTCTGGTCCCTCTCACCTTGTCAAATAGACGTGCCTCAGCACCCTGAACACGCATGTACTCGCCCTGGTCAAAAAGGAGACCTGCAGCGCCTGGAACGCGACGTGCCCACGATGCCCAGACACGCCAGGATCGGCACGGCCACGCCCACGGGCTCTGCAGAGCGTGAGCTCGCCCCGTCGCGTCAGACCTCTCCTCGCTCTCTCCTTTCACCCACTCACTCGCCACGACACCAGCTCCCTCCTAGACACCTCCATTTCCCCGCCCAAGCGTTGTAGCCGTCGTCATCGTCGACGCCTCTCCACTGCAGTACCGCACGGGCACCAACGTCACCGCACGCTCCCGTCCACCCCCTGCTGCGCCATGATGCGCAAGAGGACCGCCAAGCCACGCTGCACCGTCCCCTGCCCTCGCCCATGCTCATCCCCCTCTGTAGCTCTGTCACCACCACCCACCCGCCGGTGACCTCCGTAGCACCTTGTGACCCTATAAAAGCAGCACGCCCCGACCCTTCTCCAGCACACCACTCCACTCCCCTCCTTCCTCTCGCTCTCCTGGACCCCTTCCCCCTCCACATTATCGCCGGAGCCGCCCCAATTTCGCCGGAGTCCGCCGCGGCAGTAGCCAGACGGAGGAGACGCTCCCATCATCCTCAATCTCTCCCCCGACCCTCGCTGAGCTCGTCGTCGTCTTCCACGTCGATCGCCCGCCTCGCCGAGCCTCGCCGGAGCGCCGGTAAGCCGCCGTCGACCCTCACTGCCCCCGGTAGGGTTCGAGCCCGTCGCCCTTCTGTCGTGGAAGGAGACGCGCCTCGGCCGTTAGATCGCCTTTTAATCCAACGGCCACCACTCGCGCGTACCGATTTGGGTTGGAACACCCACTGACATGTGGGGTCCGCTGTCAGGCGGCCTGCTGCGCGCTGAAGCGAGGTTGGGCCGGCCCAGTTAGTTTCCCGCGCACCCATTTAGTTCAAATTTGATTTAAATCTTTAAACCTAAATTCAAATACTGCTGCCTGTTCAAAATTCACTAGAACGAAATCTATTGAGCCAAAATTGATGGATTTTATATTTCTGGAAACCTTATTAAATTTTCTATCCAACCTAACTGGTGTCACACCTTAATTCGTAATAGAGAAATTGCAACAAAAATAACAAGGCAGTGCCTTTTCAAAATTCAAACATTTATTAAAAATCAACCAAAATGAATTTTGACATGTTTCCAATTCTCATAATTCACATTTCAAACACTCTAGTTGATTATGCAAAAATATGCCATGGTTGTTTCATATGATCATGGGCTAAAATCAAATAATGGCTATGTAGTCATTTCTAGCTCATTTAATTTTTTTCAAATTTATTATTTCAAAACCATGAGATGTAGCATCTCATTTAAATCACCTTTCCAAGTAATTAAATGTGAGGTGATGACATTAGTCCTCATGACCCCATATGTTATTACTTGAGAATATTAAATCATTTTTCCAAAAGTAGTATTTAAATTGTATGAGATGAAGAATCTCATTTAAATCATTTTCCCAAATGGATAAATATGAAGTCGTGACATTGGTCAACATGATCTCATACTTTATTATTTGAGGAAATTAAATCTTATTAATTTTCAATGAGAGGAAATTATTTTCCTAACATTAAATAGAAAACCCTAGTTGTTGTTAAGTAATGATTTTGATGACGATAGATCATCTTGAGTGAGCCATTGATGACCCACAAGTATAGGGGGTGTATCGTAGTATCTTCGATAAGTAAGAATGTCGATCCCAACGAGGAGCAGAAGGTGTTGACAAGCAGTTTCGATGAAGGATTCACTGTAAATGCTCACAAACAAGTATTCAGGGGGTTTTGATGTAACAGTTGAATAAAGTACGAGTAAGTAAAGTGCGAGAGTAATAATTGCAGCGAGTGGCCCAATCCTTTTTAGCACAAAGGACAAGCCGGTTTGTTTACTTATAATGACCAAACGTTCTCGAGGACACACGGGATTTTAGTCTAGTGCTTTCGCTACATACAGCTAAATAATCTTCATTGTTATGATAAGTGTTGTGTGGGTGAACCTATGCTAATGTACCGCCCTTCCTAGGACTAATACATACTTGTGATTATACCCCTTGCAAGCATCCGCAACTACAAGAAAGTAATTAAGAATTAAATCTAACCACAGCCTTAAACTCTGAGATCCTGCGATCCCTCCTGCATCGATATACCAACGGGGGTTTAGGTTTCTGTCACTCCAGCAACCCCACAATTGGCAAACGAGTACAAGATGCATTCCCCTAGGCCCATAAATTGTGAAGTGTCATGTAGTCGACGTTCACATGACACCACTAGAAGAATAACACCACAACTTAAATATCACACCATTGAATATTACTCAACCATAGTTCACTACTAACATTTAGACTTCACCCATGTCCTCAAGAACTAAACAAACTACTCACGAGACATCATATGGAACATGATCAGAGGTGATATGATGATGAATAACAATCTGAACATAAACTTGGTTCAATGGTTTCACTCAATAGCATCAACAACAAGTAGAGATCGATACCGGGAGAGTTTCCCCTATCAAACAATCATGATCAAACCCAAATTGCTATGGCGGTGACGGTGTCCAGCGGTGATGACGGCGGTGATGATGGTGGAGATGATGATGATGGTGATGGCGATGATGTCCAGCTCGATGACGGTGACGATGGCGTCGATTTCCCCCTCCCGGAGGGAATTTCCCCGGCGGATTCCTGCCCGCCGGAGAGCTCTTTTCTCTCTGGTGTTCTCCGCCCCGCAGAGGCGGCTATAACTCCTCGCGAGGTACCCTCTGTGGCTTAGGTTTTCGGGACGAAGGATTTCGCGAAGAAAAGGAGGCGAAAGGGGTCGTGGGCCCCCCAGACCACATGGCGGCGCGGCCAGGGCATGGGCCGCGCCGCCCTAGGGTGTGGGCCCACCCTGGGTCCTCCTGGCCCCTCCTTCTGACTTCCTTCGTCATCTTGAAAAATAGGATTTTTGGTATAATTTCCTCCCACAGTTGATCTTCCGAAATATTGCGTTCTGACGGTGCTTTTTCCAGCAGAATCCTGGCTCCGGTGCTTGATCCTCCAATAATGATTAAACATGCAAAATAGATGAAATAACATAAGTATTGTGTCCCAATATGAAATATATCAATGAATAACAGCAAATTATGATATAAAGTAGTGATGCAAATTGGACGTATCAACTCCCCCCAAGCTTAGACTTCGCTTGTCCCCAAGCAAAACTGAGCTCGATTGACAGGACCACATGTTTATGGAGTGAAGAGTCGATAAACAAAATACGGACAAGAAGCATCATATTCATTCACACAGGACATTATAGTAAACATCCTCTTATAACTCATCTTGAAACAAGTATAAGGTAATCACAAGTAAAGGTGCATAAGAAATCATAATTGGTGATGGCAAACTTCGTTCTTGGTCAGAGAACAATTAACAGATTATATTTATCTCATTGAGCAGCGCTCTCATGTTAAAGTTTATAAGGCACAACTTGCATACTCAATCATAATGGTCTTTTCATAATCATTGATAACTTGCAAAGCTATATTCATTCAGATAAAACTTGTACTAAACAAGGAAGAATAAAAGACATGATGAAGCAAATCACAATATAATGGTTTGATCACAACTACTCAAATGCTTGCTTGAGATGGAGGGAAATAGGTTTACTGACTCAACATAAAGTAAAAGACAGGCCCTTCGCAGAGGGAAGCAGGGATTAAATCATGTGCTAGAGCTTTTTCAGTTTTGCAATCATATAAAGAGAATAAAAGTAACATTTTGAGAGGTGTTTGTTGTTGTCAACGACTGGTAGCGAGTACTCTAACCCCCTTGCCAGACAACCTCCTAAGAGCGGCTCCCATATTATTTTCATTTTGTGTGGCACTCCTTCCAACCTTTCTTTCACAAACCATGGCTAACCGAATCCTCGGGTGCCTGCCAACAATCTCATACCATGAAGGAGTGCCTTTTTATTTTAGCTTTATTATGATGATGACACTCCCCCCAACCTTTGCTTACACAAGCCATGGCTAACCGAATCCTTCGGGTGCCGTCCATCAATCACATACCATGGAGGAGTGTCTATTTAGTTTAATTAATTTGGGACTGGGAATCCCATTGCCAGCTCTTTTTGCAAAATTATTGGATACAAATAAGAGATACTAAGTTTTGAATTGTTTAAAGGTAGCACATGAAGTATTTACTTGGAATGGCAGAAAATACCATGTAGTAGGTAGGTATGGTGGACACAAATGGCATAGGTTTGGGTTAAGGTTTGGATGCACGAGAGGTATTCCCTCTCAGTACAGGTCTTTGGCTAGCAAGGTTAATTAGCAAGCATAAGAGTCGAGGGAAACAAACAAATATACATATGATAGAAACAATCATGCATCTTCCTTGTAAGCACAAACAATTTTAACTTCAGAATAATAAGCTATGAGCTAACAAGAAAGACAATGAAACATCTACATGTATTTCTCTTTTCTACTTATCCTCAAAGTGTTGTTGCTATTGACCAATGCTAAGTTTGCCAAAACCAAATAGATTTATTCAATGCTCCCAAAGTGATACCAATACTAACAACAAGGTAAATCATATAATAGAGATTGCAAACTAAAATAAGATGTGCAATATGTAAATGATAAGACTTCTCATTAATATTCCATAACGATAACTCACACCAAGGGATACATAGACAACCAACTAAAGAGAGATACTTCCAACTGCAACCCATCTTATATGATAACTTCCCTACTCATGATATGACATTACTTGACAATAAAAAGTAAAAGGTAGTGATAATGTGATACCGCGGCACTCCCCCAAGCTTGGAACAAACCAAGGGGATGCCAATACCGATGATGAATTACTCCTGCGGAGATGGTGGTTATGAACTCCTCCCGAGCTTCTTAATAAGCTCCTTCGTCTTCAGTTTCTCAGCTTGACAATTCTGCACTAAGATTCGAAGAGATTCATTGTTATCTGAAGTTGACGATGACGACCTTGTGATGCAAATCGAGTGGTATTCAATCATTCTTCGGAGACGGCAATTCTCCTCCTGGAGTATCTCCACTTCTCTTCTTAGAGCCCGATATTGATCACAAAACTCATCGGTAATCCGTAGAACTTCTTCCATCATGGGGAAGGAGTCGAGGCTAAGAGCGGGTGGTAAAGGTCCCTGCAGGTTATGAGAAAAAGAACGTCGAGTGTCAACAGATCCCACCAAGATTTGCTTGCTCCCTCCGGCTTGCTGCTCTTGTCTTGATGGCACCTCCTTCACTTCTTCCTCCGAAAGCCCCTTGCCCTTGTTGTTGGAGGCCATGGTGCTTCTAGACTGAAAATAGATCCTGGCAGAAACAGCTCGAAACAAAACACGTCGAAAACACGATATACGGACCTCCAGGAGTCCGGGGGATTATATAGCAAAAATTTTCGTGACATAAGGAAAGTACCAGATCGAACCAGAGTCGGAAAGGGGCGACGAGGCGGCCAAACCACAGGTCGGCGCGGGCCCAGGCTTGGCCATGCCGGCCTATGGTGGCGCCCCATCGTGCGTCCTTTCCACTCCGTTTCGAACTCGTAATTTCTCATATTTTCCAAAAACAGCGAAAATATTGTTCGGAAAGTAAATTGCGTAATTTCATTACCAGTACTGTTACCTATTCAAAGTCGAGTTCTGGCGGACTGTCAATTTGCCATTTGATGAAAGCTTCCGGTGTTTCCACTTGAATAATATCAACATCAACATTATAAGAATCACCCGAGATATAATGCTTGAGTCTTTGTCCATTCACCACTTGCGTGGCATTGCCTTGGAGAGAGCTAATTTTGATTGCTCCTGAACGATACACCTCCTCGACAACATACGGTCCTTCCCATTTCGAGAGTAATTTCCCTACAAAGAATCTGAGACGAGACCGATACAATAGGACTTTATCCCCAATATTAAATTATCTTTTGATAATCCTCCTATCATGCCATTTTTTAACTTTCTCTTTAAAGAGTTTAGCATTTTCATAAGCTTCACTTCTCCATTCATCTAGAGAACTCAACTGCAACAACCTCTTATCACCGGCAAGTTTAGGATCTTTATTTAATTCTCTAACAGCCCAATAAGCTTTGTGCTCTAGTTCTAAAGGTAAATGACAAGCTTTCCCATAAACCATTTTATAAGGTGACATTCCCATGGGATTTTTATAAGCAGTTCTATAAGCCCATAGTGCATCCTTCAATTTACTAGCCCAATTCTTTCTAGTTTTATTAACGGTCTTTCCCAAAATTGATTTAATCTCTCTATTTGATAATTCTACTTGACCACTAGTTTGAGGATGATAAGCGGAAGCAATTCTATGATTAATACCATACTTAGCAAGAGTTTTTCTAAAACCTCCATGAATAAAATGAGAACCTCCATCAGTCATAATATATCTAGGCACTCCAAATCTAGGAAAAATAATATCTAAAAGCATTCTTAAAGAGGTCTCACCATCAGCACTTTTTGTAGGTATAGCTTCCACCCATTTAGTAACATAATCAACAGCAACAAGTATATGAGTGTTACCTTCTGAAGACGGAAAAGGTCCCATGAAGTCAAATCCCCAACAATCAAACGGTTCAATAACAAGAGTATAATTCATAGGCATTTCATTGCGTCTGGAGATATTACCAACCCTTTGGCATTCATCACAAGATAAAATAAACTTTCTTGCATCTTTGAAGAGAGTTGGCCAATAAAAACCTGATTGTAGAACCTTTTGCGCGGTTCTTTCTCCGGCGTGATGTCCTCCATAAGCACTACCATGACATTTACTCAATATCTCCTGTTGTTCATATTCGGGAACACATCTTCGCATAATACCATCCACTCCTTCTTTATATAAGTGTGGGTCATCCCAGAAATAATGCCTCAAATCATAAAAGAATTTCCTCCTTTGCTGAGCTGAAAAGGTTGGAGGCAAGTACTTGGAAACAATAAAGTTAGCATAATCAGCATACCAAGGACTGTCTCGCGAGCTCACCTTTATTACAGCCAATTGTTCATTTGGAAAACTATCATTAACAGGAACAGGATCATAAGCAATATTTTCCAATCTAGACAAATTATCAGCAACAGGATTATCAGCACCTTTCCTATCTACAATATGTAAATCAAATTCTTGCAAAAGAAGTACCCATCTAATAAGCCTCGGCTTAGCATCTTTCTTTGTCATTAGGTATCTAATTGCAGCATGATCAGTGATACGTCTCCGACGTATCGATAATTTCTTATGTTCCATGCCACATTATTGATGTTATCTACATGTTTTATGCACACTTTATGTCATATTCGTGCATTTTCTGGAACTAACCTATTAACAAGATGCCGAAGTGCCAGTTCCTGTTTTCTGCTGTTTTTGGTTTCAGAAATCCTAGTAACGAAATATTCTCGGAATCGGACGAAATCAACGCCCAAGTTCCTATTTTCCCCGGAAGCATCCAGAACACACGAGAGGGACCGGAGGGGGGGCACAGGCCCACCACACCATACCCTGGCGCGGCCTAGGGGGGGCCCGCGCCCCCCTATGGTTTGGCCAGCCCTTCGACCCTCTGGCGCCGCCTCTTCGCCTATATAAAGCCCCTGGATTGAAAACCCTACCACGTACGGCGAAAACCACAGAAACCTTCCAGAGCCGCCGCCATCGCGACGCCAAGATCTGGGGGACAGGAGTCTCTGTTCCGGCACGCTGCCGGAGCGGGGAAGTGCCCCCGGAAGGCTTCTCCATCGACACCGCTGCCATCTCCACCGCCATCTTCATCACCGCTGCTGCTCCCATGAGGAGGGAGTAGTTCTCCATCGAGGCTCGGGGCTGTACCGGTAGCTATGTGGTTCATCTCTCCCATGTACCTCAATACAATAATCTCATGAGCTGCTTTACATGATTGAGATTCATATGAGTTTTGTATCACTACTATCTATGTGCTACTCTAGCAAAGTTATTAAAGTAGTTCTATTCCTCCTGCACGTGTGTAAAGGTGACAGTGTGTGCACCGTGTTAGTACTTGGTTTATGCTATTATCATGATCTCTTGTAGATTGCGAAGTTAACTATTGATATGATAATATTGATGTGATCTATTCCTCCTACATATGCATGAAGGTGACAGTGTGCATGCTATGCTAGTACTTGGTTTAGTCCTTTGATCTATCTTACACTATAAGGTTACTTAAACATGAGCATTATTGTGGAGCTTGTTAACTCCGGCATTGAGGGTTCGTGTAATCCTACACAATGTGTTCATCATCCAACAAAAGTGTAGAGTATGCATTTATCTATTCTGTTATGTGATCAATGTTGAGAGTGTCCACTAGTGAAAGTGTAATCCCTAGGCCTTGTTCTTAAATACTGCTATCGCTACTTGTTTACTACTGCTGCGTTACTACTGCTTGTTTGCTATTTCACTGTGTTACTGCTGCTGCAATACTACCACCATCAACTACACGCCAGCAAGCTATTTTCTGGCACCGTTGCTACTGCTCATACTTATTTATACCACCTGTATTTCACTATCTCTTCGCCGAACTAGTGCACCTATTAGGTGTGTTGGGGACACAAGAGACTTCTTGCTTTGTGGTTGCAGGGTTGCATGAGAGGGATATCTTTGACCTCTTCCTCCCTGAGTTCGATAAACCTTGGGTGATCCACTTAAGGGAAAACTTGCTGCTGTTCTACAAACCTCTGCTCTTGGAGGCCCAACACTGTCTACAGGAAAGGAGGGGGAAAGTAGACATCAAGCACTTTTCTGGCGCCGTTGCCGGGGAGGAAAGGTAAAAGGCACTCATACTTCGGTTCCAGGTAAAGTACTTTTCTGGCGCCATTGTGTTTGTGCTCGAAGCTATTTCCTTTAGATCCTGCAATTGCAACTTTTTGTTTCTTGTTTACACTAGTAAGGCATAATGGAAAACATCTGTGAGCTCTTTGTACTATTTCCTGAGTCAAGACATGAATGGTTTAATGCGAAAATTAAAAAACCCATGCAACATGTTAGCATGAATACTTTGAACACTATTGTTGCTAATGATATGGAAAATTCTAAGCTTGGGGAAGCTGGCTTTTATGAGCATGATCTTTTTAGTCCACCAAGAATTGAGGAGAAAATTTACTTTGATGATACTTTGCCTCCTATTTATGATGATTATAATGATAGTGGTCTTTTGGTGCCACCTACTATGGAGAGTAAATTTTGTTGTGATTATACTATGCCTCCTACACTTGATGAGAATAATAATGATAGCTACTTTGTTGAATTTGCTCCCACTATTACTAATAAAATTGATTATGCCTATGTGGAGAGTAATAATTTTATGCATGAGACTCATGATAAGAATGCTTTATGTGATAGTTATATTGTTGAGTTTGCTCATGTTGCTACTGAAAGTTATTATGAGAGAGGAAAATATGGTTGTAGAAATTTTCATGTTACTAAAACACCTCTCTATGTGCTGAAATTTTTCAAGCTACACTTGTTTTATCTTCCTATGCTTGTTACTTTGCTCTTCATGAACTTGTTTATTTACAAGATTCCTATGCATAGGAAGCATGTTAGACTTAAATGTGTTTTGAATTTGCCTCTGGATGCTCTCTTTTGCTTCGAATACTATTTCTTGCGAGTGCATCATTAAAACTGCTAAGCCCATCTTAATGGCTATAAAGAAAGAACTTCTTGGGAGATAACCCATGTGTTATTTTGCTACAGTACTTTGTTTTATTTTGTGTCTTGGAAGTTGTTTACTACTGTAGCAACCTCTCCTTATCTTAGTTTTGTGTTTTGTTGTGCCAAGTTAAGCCGTTGATAGAAAAGTAAGTACTAGATTTGGATTACTGCACAGTTCCAGATTTCTTTGCTGTCACGAATCTGGGTCCACCTCCCTGTAGGTAGCTCAGAAAATTAAGCCAATTTACGTGCATGATCCTCAGATATGTACGCAACTTTCATTCAATTTGAGCATTTTCATTTGAGCAAGTCTGGTGCCATTTTAAAATTCGTCAATACGAACTGTTCTGTTTTGACAGATTCTGCCTTTTATTTCGCATTGCCTCTTTTGCTATGTTGGATGAATTTCTTTGATCCACTAATGTCCAGTAGCATTATGCAATGTCCAGAAGTGTTAAGAATGATTGTGTCACCTCTGAATATGTCAATTTATATTGTGCACTAACCCTCTAATGAGTTGTTTCGAGTTTGGTGTGGAGGAAGTTTTCAAGGATCAAGAGAGGAGTATGATGCAACATGATCAAGGAGAGTGAAAGCTCTAAGCTTGGGGATGCACCCGGTGGTTCACCCCTGCATATATCAAGAAGACTCAAGCGTCTAAGCTTGGGGATGCCCAAGGCATCCCCTTCTTCATCGACAACATTATCAGGTTCCTCCCCTGAAACTATATTTTTATTCCATCACATCTTATGTGCTTTTTCTTGGAGCATCGGTTTGTTTTTTGTTTTGTTTGAATAAAATGGATCCTAGCATTCACTTTATGGGAGAGAGACACGCTCCGCTGTAGCATATGGACAAGTATGTCCTTGGTTTCTACTCATAGTATTCATGGCGAAGTTTCTCCTTCGTTAAATTGTTATATGGTTAGAATTGGAAAATGATACATGTAGTAATTGCTATAAATGTCTTGGGTAATGTGATACTTGGAAATTGTTGTGCTCATGTTTAAGCTCTTGCATCATATGCTTTGCACCCATTAATGAAGAAATACATAGAGCATGCTAAAATTTGGTTTGCATATTTGGTCTCTCTAAGGTCTAGATAATTTCTAGTATTGAGTTTGAACAACAAGGAAGACGGTGTAGAGTCTTATAATGTTTACAATATGTCTTTTATGTGAGTTTTGCTGCACCGGTTCATCCTTGTGTTTGTTTCAAATAACTTTGCTAGCCTAAACCTTGTATCGAGAGGGAATACTTCTCATGCATCCAAAATACTTGAGCCAACCACTATGCCATTTGTGTCCACCATACCTACCTACTACATGGTATTTTCCGCCATTCCAAAGTAAATTGCTTGAGTGCTACCTTTAAAATTCCATCATTCACCTTTGCAATATATAGCTCATGGGACAAATAGCTTAAAAACTATTGTGGTATTGAATATGTAATTATGTACTTTATCTCTTATTAAGTTGCTTGTTGTGCGATAACCATGTTCACTGGGGACGCCATCAACTACTCTTTGTTGAATTTCATGTGAGTTGCTATGCATGTTTGTCTTGTCTGAAGTAAGAGCGATCTACCACCTTATGTTTAAGCATGCATATGTTAGAGAAGAACATTGGGCCGCTAACTAAAGCCATGATCCATGGTGGAAGTTTCAGTTTTGGACAACAATCCTCAAATCTCAAATGAGAAAATTATTAATTGTTGTTATATGCTTATGCATAAAAGAGGAGTCCATTATCTGTTGTCTATGTTGTCCCGGTATGGATGTCTAAGTTGAGAATAATCAATAGCGAGAAATCCAATGTGAGCTTTCTCCTTAGACCTTTGTACAGGCGGCATAGAGGTACCCCTTTGTGACACTTGGTAAAAACAATGCATTGTGATGATCCGGTAGTCCAAGCTAATTAGGACAAGGTGCGGGCACTATTAGTACACTATGCATGAGGCTTGCAACTTATAAGATATAATTTACATGATACATATGCTTTATTACTACCGTTGACAAAATTGTTTCATGTTTTCAAAATCAAAGCTCTAGCACAAATATAGCAATCGATGCTTTTCCTCTATGGAGGACCTTTCTTTTACTTTCAATGTTGAGTCAGTTCACCTATTTCTCTCCACCTCAAGAAGCAAACACTTGTGTTAACTGTGCATTGATTCTTACATACTTGCTTATTGCATTTGTTATATTGCTTTGCATTGACAACTATCCATGAGATATACATGTTACAAGTTGAAAGCAACCGCTGAAACTTAATCTTCCATAGTGTTGCTTCAATACCTTTACTAAGAATTTATTGCTTTATGAGTAACTCTTATGCAAGACTTATTGATGCTTGTCTCGAAAGTACTATTTATGAAAAGTCTTTGCTATATGATTCACTTGTTTACTCATGTCATATACATTGTCTTGATCGCTGCATTCATTACATATGTTTACAAATAGTATGATCAAGGTTATGATGGCATGTCACTCCAGAAATTATCTTTGTTATCGTTTTACCTGCTCGAGACGAGCAGAACTAAGCTTGGGGATGCTGATACGTCTCCGACGTATCGATAATTTCTTATGTTCCATGCCACATTATTGATGTTATCTACATGTTTTATGCACACTTTATGTCATATTCGTGCATTTTCTGGAACTAACCTATTAACAAGATGCCGAAGTGCCAGTTCCTGTTTTCTGCTATTTTTGGTTTCAGAAATCCTAGTAACGAAATATTCTCGGAATCGGACGAAATCAACGCCCAAGTTCCTATTTTCCCCGGAAGCATCCAGAACACACGAGAGGGACCGGAGGGGGGGCACAGGCCCACCACACCATACCCTGGCGCGGCCTAGGGGGGCCCGCGCCCCCCTATGGTTTGGCCAGCCCTTCGACCCTCTGGCGCCGCCTCTTCGCCTATATAAAGCCCCTGGATCGAAAACCCTACCACGTACGGCGAAAACCACAGAAACCTTCCAGAGCCGCCGCCATCGCGACGCCAAGATCTGGGGGACAGGAGTCTCTGTTCCGGCACGCTGCCGGAGCGGGGAAGTGCCCCCGGAAGGCTTCTCCATCGACACCGCTGCCATCTCCACCGACATCTTCATCACCGCTGCTGCTCCCATGAGGAGGGAGTAGTTCTCCATCGAGGCTCGGGGCTGTACCGGTAGCTATGTGGTTCATCTCTCCCATGTACCTCAATACAATAATCTCATGAGCTGCTTTACATGATTGAGATTCATATGAGTTTTGTATCACTACTATCTATGTGCTACTCTAGCAAAGTTATTAAAGTAGTTCTATTCCTCCTGCACGTGTGTAAAGGTGACAGTGTGTGCACCGTGTTAGTACTTGGTTTATGCTATGATCATGATCTCTTGTAGATTGCGAAGTTAACTATTGCTATGATAATATTGATGTGATCTATTCCTCCTACATATGCATGAAGGTGACAGTGTGCATGCTATGCTAGTACTTGGTTTAGTCCTTTGATCTATCTTACACTATAAGGTTACTTAAACATGAGCATTATTGTGGAGCTTGTTAACTCCGGCATTGAGGGTTCGTGTAATCCTACGCAATGTGTTCATCATCCAACAAAAGTGTAGAGTATGCATTTATCTATTCTGTTATGTGATCAATGTTGAGAGTGTCCACTAGTGAAAGTGTAATCCCTAGGCCTTGTTCTTAAATACTGCTATCGCTACTTGTTTACTACTGCTGTGTTACTACTGCTTGTTTGCTATTTCACTGTGTTACTGCTGCTGCAATACTACCACCATCAACTACACGCCAGCAAGCTATTTTCTGGCACCGTTGCTACTGCTCATACTTATTTATACCACCTGTATTTCACTATCTCTTCGCCGAACTAGTGCACCTATTAGGTGTGTTGGGGACACAAGAGACTTCTTGCTTTGTGGTTGCAGGGTTGCATGAGAGGGATATCTTTGACCTCTTCCTCCCTGAGTTCGATAAACCTTGGGTGATCCACTTAAGGGAAAACTTGCTGCTGTTCTACAAACCTCTGCTCTTGGAGGCCCAACACTGTCTACAGGAAAGGAGGGGGAAAGTAGACATCAATCAGTATGAATAGTAACTTTTGAATCAACAATATAAGATCTAAATTTATCACAAGCAAAGACTACAGCTAATAATTCTTTTTCAGTTGTAGCATAATTTCTTTGAGCAGCATCAAGAGTTTTACTAGCATAATGAATAACATTCAGTTTTTTATCTACTCGCTGTCCAAGAACAGCGCCTACAGCAAAATCACTAGCATCACACATAATTTCAAATGGTAAGTTCCAATCAGGAGGTTCAACTATAGGAGCAGTTGTTAAGGCTTTCTTAAGAGTTTCAAAAGCTTCCTTACAATCATCATCAAAAACAAATGGTACATCCTTTTGAAGAAGATTAGTAAGAGGCTTTGAAATCTTGGAGAAATCTTTAATAAATCTCCTATAAAACCCAACATGACCAAGAACACTACGAATACCTTTAACGTCCCTCGGATAGGGCATCTTCTCAATTGCTTCAACTTTAGCTCAATCAACTTCAATACCTCTCTCAGAAATTTTATGTCCCAATACAATTCCTTCATTAACCATAAAGTGGCATTTCTCCCAATTAAGAACAAGGTTAGTTTCTTCACATCTCTGCAAAACTTTATCAAGGTTTCGCAAGCAACTATCAAAAGAATTCCCATAGACGGAAAAATCATCCATGAATACCTCTACAATACTTTCACAAAAACCATGAAAAATAGCAGACATGCATCTTTGAAAAGTAGCAGGAGCATTACATAAACCAAAAGGCATGCGTCTATAAGCATAAGTTCCATAGGGACAAGTAAAAGTGGTTTTCTCTTGATCTTTAGCTTTAACCGCAATTTGTGAAAACCCAGAATAACCATCAAGAAAACAAAAATGAGTATTTTTAGACAATCTTTCTAGCATTTGATCAATAAATGGTAAAGGGTAATGATCTTTCTTAGTAACTTTATTAACTTTTCGAAAATCAATGCACATTCTATACCCTACAACTACTCTTTGAGGGATGAGCTCATCATTATCATTAGGCACAACAGTCATTCCTCCTTTCTTGGGAACGCAATGCACAGGACTAACCCATCTACTATCAGCAATAGGATATATAATACCAGCTTCAAGAAGTCGTAATACCTCATTCCTTACCACTTCCTTCATCTTCGGAATTAGACGACGCTGATGTTCAACAACAGGCTTTGCATCATCTTCCATATTAATAGCATGTTGGCAAATAGAAGGAGAAATCCCTTTCAAATCATCAAGAGTGTAGCCAATAGCTCCTCGGTGCTTCTTCAATATTTCCAATAACCTTTCTTCCTCAATCCCTGAAAGCTTAGAACTAATAATAACAGGATATATTTTCTTATCATCAATATGAGCATATTTAAGATTATCAGGTAAAGGCTTTAAATCAAAAACAGGATCTTCCTTTGGTGGCGGTGTTGTACCCAAATCTTCCACCGGTAAATCATGCTTGAGAATAGGTTGGCGAAGAAAAATTTCCTCAAGCTCATCTCTTTCTTTCCTAAAAATTTCACTCTCGCTATCCTCCAAATGTTGCTGCAAAGGATTGTTAGGAACAAGAACAATAGATGCACACTGCTCCATTTTAAAATCATTACTAGGCAAATCAGCTTTATAAGGAGTTTTAGTAAATTTAGAGAAGTTAAACTCATAAGATTCACCAGCAAATTTAGTCAAAATTTTCTCTTTCTTGCAATCTATAATAGCTCCACAAGTATTTAGAAAAGGTCTACCAAAAATAATAGGACAATAATCACTAGCAGCAGAACCAAGTACCAAAAAGTCAGCAGGATATTTAATCTTACCGCATAAAACTTCCACATCTCGAACAATACCAATTGGAGAAATAGTTTCTCTATTAGCCAGCTGAATAACCACATCAATATCTTCAAGTTCACAAGAATCAATTTCATGCATAATCTCCGTGTAAAGCTCATACGGAATAGCACTAACACTTGCACCAATATCACATAATCCATAATAGCAATGATCACCAATTCTAACAGATAGCATAGGAACACTAGCTTGTTTGGGTTTATTAGGATGTGAAACAATATTAGAAGCATCTTCACAGAAAATAATATGACCATCCTCCACATTTTCAGTCACAAGATCTTTAATTATTGCAACAACAGGTTCAACTTTTATTTGTTCTTCAGGTTCTATAGGTTTCTTTTCACTTTTATGAACCGCACTATTTATAACAGAGTACTCCTTCATTTTAGCAGGGAAAGGAGTTTTTTCAATATAAGCTTCAGGAATAACATGATCAGCAGTTTCAACTACAACGCATTTATTAATAGATGAATCAATTTTATCTTTATACGGTTCATGATACTTATCAAAATTCTTCTTTGGCAATTCATAATGAGAGGCAAAAGCTTTATAAAGATTTACAGCAACTTGAGAATCAAGACCATATGTAGCACTCATATTACGAAATTTATCAGTATCCATAAAAGCTTCAATGCATTTATAATCATAAATTATACCTGATTCTCTATCCTTGTCGTTCTCCCATCCTTCTGTATTTTCTTGGATTCGATCAAGAAGGTCCCTTTTAAACTCTTCTTTGTTGCGTGTAAATGATCCAGAACAAGAAGTATCCAGCAAGGTCTTGTCTTGAAAAGAAAGTCTTGCATAGAAATTATCAATAATAACATTACCAGGAAGCTCATGAATGGGGCATTTGAGCATTAAAGACTTCAATCTCCCCCAAGCTTGGGCAATACTCTCTCCATCATGAGGCCAAAAATTATATATGCGATTCCGATCCTTATGAATTTCACTTGGAGGATAGAACTTAGAATAAAACCGGGGCACAATATCATTCCATTCAAGAGAATCCCCATTATCCAGTAATTTATACCAATGCGCCGCCTTACCAGACAGCGATAAAGAGAATAGTTTCTTCCTCACTTCATCCATAGCAATACCTGCACATTTGAATAACCCGCATAATTCATGCAAAAACAGTAAATGATCACCGGGATGGACAGCTCCATCCCCTTCATAGCGGTTATCCATAACACGTTCAATAATTTTCATAGGTATTTTATATGGTATCACTTCCTCACCTGGCGCCTCATCCACTACCGTTGCAGTAGTAGTAGATTTCCCAAATAAAAATTGAAGAGAAGATCTCTCCATAATGACTTATAGCAAGAGCAGAAATAAAATCAGCACAACAAGAAGGTTTTCCTTACCAATTCCACTTACCAATAGCGCTTCACTCCCGCAAGAACGGCGCCAGAAAATAGTCTTGATGACCCACAAGTATAGGGGGTGTATCGTAGTATCTTCGATAAGTAAGAATGTCGATCCCAACGAGGAGCAGAAGGTGTTGACAAGCAGTTTCGATGAAGGATTCACTGTAAATGCTCACAGACAAGTATTCAGGGGGTTTTGATGTAACAGTTGAATAAAGTACGAGTAAGTAAAGTGCGAGAGTAATAATTGCAGCGAGTGGCCCAATCCTTTTTAGCACAAAGGACAAGCCGGTTTGTTTACTTATAATGACCAAACGTTCTCGAGGACACACGGGATTTTAGTCTAGTGCTTTCGCTACATACAGCTAAATAATCTTCATTGTTATGATAAGTGTTGTGTGGGTGAACCTATGCTAACGTACCACCCTTCCTAGGACTAATACATACTTGTGATTATACCCCTTGCAAGCATCCGCAACTACAAGAAAGTAATTAAGAATTAAATCTAACCACAGCCTTAAACTCTGAGATCCTGCGATCCCTCCTGCATCGATATACCAACGGGGGTTTAGGTTTCTGTCACTCCGGCAACCCCGCAATTGGCAAACGAGTACAAGATGCATTCCCCTAGGCCCATAAATTGTGAAGTGTCATGTAGTCGACGTTCACATGACACCACTAGAAGAATAACACCACAACTTAAATATCACACCATTGAATATTACTCAACCATAGTTCACTACTAACATTTAGACTTCACCCATGTCCTCAAGAACTAAACGAACTACTCACGAGACATCATATGGAACATGATCAGAGGTGATATGATGATGAATAACAATCTGAACATAAACTTGGTTCAATGGTTTCACTCAATAGCATCAACAACAAGTAGAGATCGATACCGGGAGAGTTTCCCCTATCAAACAATCAAGATCAAACCCAAATTGCTACGGCGGTGACGGTGTCCAGCGGTGATGACGGCGGTGATGATGGTGGAGATGATGATGATGGTGATGGCGATGATGTCCAGCTCGATGACGGTGACGATGGCGTCGATTTCCCCCTCCCGGAGGGAATTTCCCCGGCGGATTCCTGCCCGCCGGAGAGCTCTTTTCTCTCTGGTGTTCTCCGCCCCACAGAGGCGGCTGTAACTCCTCGCGAGGTACCCTCTGTGGCTTAGGTTTTCGGGACGAAGGATTTCGCGAAGAAAAGGAGGCGAAAGGGGTCGTGGGCCCCTGCACCACATGGCGGCGCGGCCAGGGCATGGGCCGCGCCGCCCTAGGGTGTGGGCCCACCCTGGGTCCTCCTGGCCCCTCCTTCTGGCTTCCTTCGTCATCTTGAAAAATAGGATTTTTGGTATAATTTCCTCCCACAGTTGATCTTCCGAAATATTGCGTTCTGACGGTGCTTTTTCCAACAGAATCATGGCTCCGGTGCTTGATCCTCCAATAATGATTAAACATGCAAAATAGATGAAATAACATAAGTATTGTGTCCCAATATGAAATATATCAATGAATAACAGCAAATTATGATATAAAATAGTGATGCAAATTGGACGTATCAGCCATTAAGGCTAAGTAGTCCCCTTAAGTATTGTTTGGTGATTGTTACCTCATATCCATTTATAGACGCTAGTACCGAAGGCTACGAGGAGGAGGAGGTCTTCTACGAAGAAGATGGGGAACACTTTGACCACTGTACCAACCAAGGCAAGCTATTACCAATGCAAGCTCTACAAATGCAAATTGCAAGCTACCCTTGCAATATTATTTTTGGTTTAAAGATTTATTCTTCCAAGCCCAAGTTTTTATCTTGCAATCACTTACTTTGTTTACCAAAGCTTTTATTATAATTTATGTTGATCTAGAGCTAGAATACTACAAGAGCTTCAAACTTGGCCTGGAAAGCTAAAACTTAGTTAGCACCCCTCATGACTAGTTGTTAGTGCTAAAGATAAAATCTTTATCACTCTAGATGGGAACACTTGAGTCAAATGATTTTTGAAAACCTTGGAATCATGAGTCATTATATTGAAAGTTTTGAAGGTGAATATGACTTTGAAGTGACAAGGTGACTCTTTGACAAAAACTGATGATTGGGTTCGGATGCGATATCATTCCAATTTTTAAGTACCCCCGCAATACCTGAATCTGGGTAGGGCTTAACTGGAAACTTATGTATGTTAGTACGGGTTCCCTCTGAACAAACGTCATAGGGGTTATGCCGAGGCTTCCTCCGTTGAAAGTGAAATGACGTGAAATGAGGTGAATGTCCGACCCAAGCCCTTTGCAGTTCCCAGGATGGCAGTTTGCCATGGCTGGGAGGCCAAACTCATAGGGAGAGGTGCCTTACTAGAGTATGTAAATGAAATGTTATGATTGGTATTCCACACACTGAGTGTGATAAATCAGGGCCAGTTACCCCTGACGGACTATTGCAAATATTGTGGCACAAGTGTACGACCTCTGCAGAGTGTAAAACTATTCGAATAGCCGCGTCCGCGGTCATGGACAGTTGGAAAGGCCATACTTTTCCGTCATCAGAACTTTTCAAAATGTGACTGGTGACTGGTGACTTGAACTTGAATGGTGACTTTGACTTCACTACCACCCAGTGTGGGAATGACACTAATGTTCCCACTTGAGTAACTTTTGACAAATGAAGAGTCTTTGTTATTAAAGTGTTTATGAAATAAAACTGGCTTTGTGAAAATGAACCTAGAGCTTAGAACCCATTAGAGATATTAGTACTTCTATTAGTGATAGTTTGCGAGTACGTTATAAAGTACTCACGACTTTGTCCCTGGCTATTCAAATGGCTACACTATGAAGAGGAGAACCTGTACCAGGAAGATGGAAAGCAGGACGTCTATGATAACTAGGACTACTTCCTGACGTCAAGCGTTGCCTTTGGAACAGATGGACCGCTACTACGTTTCTTCCGCTATGTGTTTTGTAATTGATCCTTAGATCAACTGTTGTTGTAAGACTTGGATCATGAGATCCTTTGTTGTAAGACCATTATGGTTTGTAATGAATGATGTTCTGTGATATCGATCTATTATGTCTCGCAAAAACAATATTCCTGGGATTGCGATGTATGGCATAATAGGCATGTGGAGTTAAAAATCCGGGTGTTGACAAGTTGGTATCAAAGCCATTGTTTGACCTTAGGAGGCCATAGTTAGAATGGACGTCTGAAAAACTTAGTTTCAAAACAAATGAAGTTAATATTTATGAAAATTTATTCTCACTCTTATCCTTGAGATCTTTTCAAAATGAGAAATCCATGCCCAACCTTTCCTTGTAATTCTACATAAAATTTTGACACACTTGTTCACTTCTTTAACTTACTCATCCTAATTGCTCACAGATGGAGTACAACTATGAGTCCTATCAACTTGGCCACGGAGGAGACCTAATGTTCGAGAAGGATTTGAGAAGGTAGTTGAATAATTAGGACACCCTTATCCCGAGCTCTTTGGAGTACCACTCGATAATTAGTCGGGTAGACAACCTCAGTGGGAAGTTACTGCACATCTGAGTGGAAAGTTGGGAGCCCCAATTTGGGAAACCATATGGTTTTCTGTAAGGGGGAACACTTGGAAGGATGGAATAGCCAAAGCCATGCAAGAAGCACTTGCCTGTCTATGTCTACAGAATGTGAACAAGATCAAGAACACTCGCTTCTTTTACTACCCAAGACATGACCCCATTGGAAGGCCAATAACCATGCCACCGCACCCGGAGATGAACCACTATGTTGCAGACCTGGACTTCATGCTGTACAAGACCCGCAAGGACTTGGACAACGCTCGCGCCTTTCGCCAAGCACATTACCCATGAAGAGGAAGAACCCACCATTCCGGATGAAGAGTAGTATCACTAAAGCACTTACGTAGGTGTGAGTTTGTATCAGTCCCCTATGTATCGTAGAACGAGGAAATGGTTCTTAAATCCATTGGTGTGTTAGTTTGTAATGTTTGTTGTTTGGAATGAATGAAAAAGTGTTGTTGGTTTTTACCACCTCAGCACTACTCCAGTTGTGAACTTTTCAAATTTTTAAACCAAACAAGCCATAGAAAATTCCCTCTTATCTTATGATCTACCTCAATGTTCAGATGGCCCCTCCAACCCGCAGCACCAACCAAGATGCGATGCTGCAGATGCTACAAATGATGATGGCAGATAGAGGAGTCGAAAGAGCTGAGCGACAAGCCAACCTTGCTGCACTACAGCAGATAGCGCAGAACAACCAAGGATATGGACATCTGGATCATCCTGGATCTAAGTTGAACAATTTCAAGAATACTAATCCTCCCATGTTTAGCAAGACTGAAGAGCCACTAGATGCAGATGACTGGCTCCAATCCATGGAGAACAATCTGGAAGTCACAGGAGTTGAAGCTGCAGAGAAGGTGATGTTTGCCACCCACTATCTGTCAGGACCTACACGAGCCTAGTGGAACAGTGCCCGTGCAATGAATGCCGGACAGATGATGACTTGGGAAGACTTCAAGCTAAAGTTCAGCCGATACCATGTGCCACCGGGTCTGATCAAAAAGATGAGGGATGAGTTCCGCGAACTCAAACAAGGAAGAATGTCCGTGGTGGAATACCGTGACAGATTCCTTACTCTGCCTAGGTACGCCCTGGATGAGGCCGACACCAATGAGAAGAAGAAGGAAAGATTTTTGAATGGACTGCATGATGAGATGCAGACAGTGTTAGTGAACATTTTGTTTGCTGACCTGGAATCCCTCGTTGACTCCGCCATCCAGATGGAAGGGAAGCTTCACCAAGCCAATGAGAACCGCAAGCGCAGAATGATGCACCAGAATGGACCCAACAATGCACAAAAGTACCGCAACAGTTCACCTGGAGGATTTTCCCCAAGACACAACAAGCCACCTGTTTCAACGTTCCGTTCAAACTTCATCCACCCCAATGGAAGACACCCGAAGCCCGGAGACAACAACAACAACCACAACAACAGCAACAACAACAACAACAACAACAACAACAACAACAACAACAACAACAACAATGGTAACAACAACAACCCTAACACTGGCCCAAGGACTGGAAGCAATGATGTACCCATTGCCCCAAAGGACAAGTCAACGGTAACCTGCTATGAATGTGGAGTTACTGGTCATTACTCAAATGAGTGCTCCAAGAAACTGGTGAAGACAGCCCCCAATACCGCTACACCTGCCCAGCAATAGCGCCGCTTCGCAACTAGAAGGAACCAGAACAACCGCAATGGCCGTCTCTACCACATGAGTGCAACTGAAGCCCAAGAAGCACCCATTGCCTTGCAGAGTATGTTTTCCTGTTAACCCAATTGCCCAATCCTCTTAGGTTCCTAACTTTTCTTAAATCTCGGGACGAGATTTTGTTCAAGGGGGGAAGGTTTGTAACACCCCAAATTTTCAAAACAAAGAAAAACTCAATTTCCCTATTTCCAAAATTTAGAGCCAACAAATTTTCTGAATTACATTACCCTATGTGCATAATGTGCATCCATGTATGTGGTGATCCTTGCCATGCTTGTTTGTTTAAAGTGTTGAGAATGTTTGCTAAACTGTAAAACCCTACCCCATTTCAAAAACCAAGGAGAAACAAAGAAATAGAAAAATAAAAAGAAAAAGCATATGCGAGTAAATGGCCATTTTTTCAAATAAGGGCCTAGGTCATATCTACTTGACCTAAATGGTGGAAACCCTTACTAAACTCAACCTATCACTCAATCAACCCAAAAAAATGCCTTTTGGTCAAAGAAAATCAAAACAAAAGAAAAGAAAAAATGAAAAACCTAGTCACATGTGATGATGGTCATATGTGGCACTTTTAACATGTTACCCACTTTGTACCCTAGGGGTTATTTATTTCTAAACCAAACTTTCTCAACTCTTTTGTCCTCATCCAAGAGAATATCAAGGTGATCACTTTTGGTGTTGACCATCCATGCAAATTCTTTTTCAATTGCTTATTATGAGAATGCAAAGTAGCAACTTTGAAACAGGAACTAGATCAACCCCATTCTGATGTTCACCAAACCACCACCACGTTGCAAACCAAGGTCACCAATAGATGCCAATTATTATTTGAACAACACCCACAAAATAGTTTGGCAAAATTCAATAATATTTTTCATGCGGCCATTGTGTCGAGCACCTGGTGTGCACCAATCTGGTTTGGTCATACACTCAAATATCCAGAGGGTTTTAGACTAAACCATCACTCCATATGTCATCATTGACTTCTCTTTGAACCCCTTGGACAAAGCCAAGCACCTGTACCACAGTACCATGATGAATTTGACTAGAACATGGCCATGTCAACCCTCATGCCACTCACCATGCTCACCATGTCATACTCCCTCTCTGGTCCCTCTCACCTTGTCAAATAGACGTGCCTCAGCACCCTGAACACGCTTGTACTCGCCCTGGTCGAAAAGGAGACCTGCAGCGCCTGGAACGCGACGTGCCCATGACGCCCAGACACGCTAGGATTGGCACGGCCACGCCCACGGGCTCTGCAGAGCATGAGCTCGCCCCGTCGCGTCAGACCTCTCCTCGCTCTCTCCTTTCACCCACTCACTCGCCACGACAGTAGCTCCCTCCTAGACTCCTCCATTTCCCCGCCCAAGCGGTGTAGCCGTCATCTTCATCGACGCCTCTCCGCCGCAGTACCGCACGGGCACTAACGTCACCGCACGCTCCCGTCCACCCCCTGCTGCGCCATGATGCGCAAGAGGACCGCCAGGCCACGCTGCACCGTCCCCTGCCCTCGCCCATGCTCCTCCCCCTCTGTAGCTCCGTCACCACCACCCACCCGCCGGTGACCTCTGCAGCACCTCGCGACCCTATAAAAGGAGCACACCCCGACTCTTCTCCAGCACACCACTCCACTCCCCTCCTTCCTCTGGCTCTCCTCGACCCCTTCCCCCTCCACATTATCGCCTCAGCCGCCCCAATTTCACCGGAGTCCGCCGCGACACTAGCTAGACGGAGGAGACGCTCCCGTCGTCCTCAACCTCTCCCCCGACTCTCGCTGAGCTCGCCGTCGTCTTCCACGTCGATCACCCGCCTCGCCGAGCCTCGCTGGAGCGCCGGTAAGCCTCCGTCGACCCTCACTGCCGCCGGTAGGGTTCGAGCCCGTCGCCCTTCTGTCGTGGAAGGAGACGCGCCTCGGCCGTCAGATCGCCTTTTAATCCAACGGCCACCACTTGCGCGTACCGATTCGGGTTGTAACACCCGCTGACAGGTGGGGTCCGTTGTCAGGCGGCCTGCTGCGTGTTGAAGCGAAGTTGGGCCGGCCCAGTTAGTTTCCCGCGCGCCCATTGAGTTCAAATTTGATTTAAATCTTTAAACCTAAATTCAAATACTGATGCATGTTCAAAATTCACTAGAACAAAATCTACTGAGCCAAAATTGATGGATTTTATATTTCTGGAAAGCTTATGAAATTTTCTATCCAACCCCACTGGTGTCACACCTTATTTCTTAATAGAGAAATTGCAACAAAAATAACAAGGCAGTTCCTTTTCAAAATTCAAACATTTATTAAAAATCAACCAAAATGAATTTTGACATGTTTCCAATTCTCATAATTCACATTTCAAACACTCTAGTTGATTATGCAAAAACATGACATGGTTGTTTCATATGATCATGGGCTAAAATCAAATAATGGCTATGTAGTCATTTCTAGCTCATTTAATTTTTTTCAAATTTAGTATTTCAAAACCATGAGATGTAGCATCTCATTTAAATCACCTTTCCAAGTAATTAAATGTGAGGTGATGACATTAGTCCTCATGACCCCATATGTTATTACTTGAGAATATTAAATCATTTTTCCAAAAGTAGTATTTAAATTTTATGAGATGAAGAATCTCATTTAAATCATTTTCCCAAATGGATAAATATGAAGTGGTGACTTTGGTCAACATGATCTCATACTTTATTATTTTGAGGAAATTAAATCTTATTAATTTTCAATGAGAGGAAATTATTTTCCTAACATTAAATAGAAAACCATAGTTGTTGTTAAGTAATGATTTTGATGATGATAGATCATCTTGAGTGAGCCATTAAGGCTAAGTAGTCCCCTTAAGTATTGTTTGGTGATTGTTACCTCATATCCGTTTATAGATGCTAGTACCGAAGGCTACGAGGAGGAGGAGGTCTTCTACGAAGAAGATGGGGAACACTTTGACCACTGTACCAACCAAGGCAAGCTATTACCAATGCAAGCTCTACTAATGCAAACTGCAAGCTACCCTTGCAATATTATTTTGGGTTTAAAGATTTATTCTTCCAAGCCCATGTTTTTATCTTGCAATCACTTACTTTGTTTACTAAAGCTTTTCTTATAATTGATGTTGATCTAGAGCTAGAATACTACAAGAGCTTCAAACTTGGCCTGGAAAGCTAAAATTTAGTTAGCACCCCTCATGACTAGTTGTTAGTGCTAAAGATAAAATCTCTATCACTCTAGGTGGGAACACTTGAGTCAAATGATTTTTGAAAACCTTGGAATCATGAGTCATTCTATTGAAAGTTTTGAAGGTGAATATGACTTTGAAGTGACAAGGTGACCCTCACTGCCCCTGGTAGGGTTCGAGCCCGTCGACCTTCTGTCGTGGAAGGAGACGTGCCTCGGCCGTTAGATCGCCTTTTAATCCAACGGCCACCACCCGCGCATACCGATTTCGGTTGTAACACCCACTGACATGTGGGGTCCGCTGTCAGGCGGCCTGCTGCGCGCTGAAGCGAGGTTGGGCCGGCCCAGTTAGTTTCCCCCGCGGCCATTTAGTTCAAATTTGATTTAAATCTTTAAACCTAAATTCAAATACTGCTGCCTGTTCAAAATTCACTAGAACAAAATCTACTGAGCCAAAATTGATGGATTTTATATTTCTGGAAACCTTATTAAATTGTCTATCCAACGTAACTGGTCTCACACCTTAATTCGTAATAGAGCAATTGCAACAAAAATAACAAGGCAGTGCCTTTTCAAAATTCAAACATTTATTAAAAATCAACCGAAATGAATTTTGAGATGTTTCCAATTCTCATAATTCACATTTCAAACACTCTAGTTGATTATGCAAAAACATGACATGGTTGTTTCATATGATCATGGGCTAAAATCAAATAATGGCTATGTAATCATTTCTAGCTCATTTAATTTTTTCAAATTTAGTATTTCAAAACCATGAGATGTAGCATCTCATTTAAATCACCTTTCCAAGTAATTAAATGTGAGGTGATGACATTAGTCCTCATGACCCCATATGTTATTACTTGAGAATATTAAATCATTTTTCCAAAAGTAGTATTTAAATTTTATGAGATGAAGAATCTCATTTAAATTATTTTCCCAAATGGATAAATATGAAGTGGTGACTTTGGTCAACATGATCTCATACTTTATTATTTGAGGAAATCAAATCTTATTAATTTTCAATGAAAGGAATTATTTTCCTAACATTAAATAGAAAACCATAGTTGTTGTTAAGTAATGATTTTGATGATGATAGATCATCTTGAGTGAGCCATTAAGGCTAAGTAGTCCCCTTAAGTATTGTTTGGTGATTGTTACCTCATATCCGTTTATAGACGCTAGTACCGAAGGCTACGAGGAGGAGGAGGTCTTCTACGAAGAAGATGGGGAACACTTTGACCACTGTACCAACCAAGGCAAGCTATTACCAATGCAAGCTCTACTAATGCAAACTGCAAGCTACCCTTGCAATATTATTTTGGGTTTAAAGATTTATTCTTCCAAGCCCAAGTTTTTATCTTGCAATCACTTACTTTGTTTACTAAAGCTTTTCTTATAATTGATGTTGATCTAGAGCTAGAATACTACAAGAGCTTCAAACTTGGCCTGGAAAGCTAAAACTTAGTTAGCACCCCTCATGACTAGTTGTTAGTGCTAAAGATAAAATCTCTATCACTCTAGGTGGGAACACTTGAGTCAAATGATTTTTGAAAACCTTGGAATCATGAGTCATTCTATTGAAAGTTTTGAAGGTGAATATGACTTTGAAGTCACAAGGTGACCCTCACTGCCCCCGGTAGGGTTCGAGCCCGTCGCCCTTCTGTCGTGGAAGGAGACGTGCCTCGGCCGTTAGATCGCCTTTTAATCCAACGGCCACCACCCGCGCGTACCGATTTCGGTTGTAACACCCACTGACATGTGGGGTCCGCTGTCAGGCGGCCTGCTGCGCGCTGAAGCGAGGTTGGGCCGGCCCAGTTAGTTTCCCCGCGCGGCCATTTAGTTCAAATTGATTTAAATCTTTAAACCTAAATTCAAATACTGCTGCCTGTTCAAAATTCACTAGAACAAAATCTACTAAGCCAAAATTGATGGATTTTATATTTCTGGAAACCTTATTAAATTGTCTATCCAACGTAACTGGTCTCACGCCTTAATTCGTAATAGAGCAATTGCAACAAAAATAACAAGGCAGTGCCTTTTCAAAATTCAAACATTTATTAAAAATCAACCGAAATGAATTTTGAGATGTTTCCAATTCTCATAATTCACATTTCAAACACTCTAGTTGATTATGCAAAAATATGACATGGTTGTTTCATATGATCATGGGCTAAAATCAAATAATGGCTATGTAGTCATTTCTAGCTCATTTAAGTTTTTTCAAATTTAGTATTTCAAAACCATGAGATGTAGCATCTCATTTAAATCACCTTTCCAAGTAATTAAATGTGAGGTGATGACATTAGTCCTCATGACCCCATATGTTATTACTTGAGAATATTAAATCATTTTTCCAAAAGTAGTATTTAAATTGTATGAGATGAAGAATCTCATTTAAATCATTTTCCCAAATGGATAAATATGAAGTGGTGACTTTGGTCAACATGATCTCATACTTTATTATTTGAGGAAATTAAATCTTATTAATTTTCAATGAAAGGAATTATTTTCCTAACATTAAATAGAAAACCCTAGTTGTTGTTAAGTAATGATTGTGATGATGATAGATCATCTTGAGTGAGCCATTAAGGCTAAGTAGTCCCCTTAAGTATTGTTTGGTGATTGTTACCTCGTATCCGTTTATAGACGCTAGTACCGAAGGCTACGAGGAGGAGGAGGTCTTCTACGAAGAAGAAGGCGAACACTTTGACCACTTTACCAACCAAGGCAAGTTATTACCAATGCAAGCTCTACTAATGCAAAGTGCAAGCTACCCTTGCAATATTATTTTTGGTTTAAAGATTTATTCTTCCAAGCCCAAGTTTTTATCTTGCAATCACTTACTTTGTTTACCAAAGCTTTTCTTATAATTGATGTTGATCTAGAGCTATAATACTACAAGAGCTTCAAACTTAGCCTAGAGAGCTAAAACTTAGTTAGCACCCCTCATGACTAGTTGCTAGTGCTAAAGATAAAATCTTGATCACTCTAGATGGGAACACTTGAGTGAAATGATTTTTGAAAACCTTGGAAAGATGAGTCATTCTATTGAAAGTTTTGAAGGTGAATATGAATTTGAAGTGACAAGGTGACTCTTTAACAAAAACTGATGGTTGGGTTCGGATGCGATACCATTCCAATTTTTAAGTACCCCCACAATACCTGAATCTGGGTAGGGCTTAACTGGAAACTTATATATGTTAGTACGGGTTCCCTCTGAACAAGCGTCATAGGGGTTATGCCGAGGCTGCCTTCGTTGGAAGTGAAATGACCTGAAATGAGGTGAATGTCCGACCCAAGCCCTTTGCAGTTCCCAGGATGGCGGTTTGACATGGCTGGGAGGCCAAACTCATAGGAAGAGGTGTCTGTACTAGAGTATGTAAATGAAAGGTTATGATTGGTAGTCTGCACACTGAGTGTGATAAATCAGGGCCAGTTACCCCTGACGGACTATTGCAAATATTGTGGCACAAGTGTACGACCTCTGCAGAGTGTAAAACTATTCGAATAGCCGCGTCCGCGGTCATGGACAGTTGGAAAGGCCATACTGCTCCGTCATCAGAACTTTTCAAAATGTGACTGGTGACTGGTGACTTGAACTTGAATGGTGACTTTGACTTGACTACCACCCAGTGTGGGAATGACACTAATGTTCCTACTTGAGTAAGTTTTGACAAATGAAGAGTCTTTGCTATTAAAGTGTTTATGAAATAAAACTGACTTTGTGCAAATGAACTTAGAGCTTAGAACCCATTAGAGATATTAGTACTTCTATTAGTGATAGTTTGCGAGTACTTTATAAAGTACTCACGGCTTTGTCCCTGGCTATTCAAATGTCCAGACTATGAAGAGAAGAATCTGTACCAGGAAGATGGACACCAGGACGTCTATGATAATGTTATCACCAGATTTTGGTCAAATCCAGAGGTGGGCCGTAAGAGAGATGGGCTTGGAAGATTACACGTGGAAGATCTTTGAAGCGGCCTTGCGCGAAGAATTTGGGCTAGTTTGCCCGTGTATCTTTAATTATAGTAGGTTATGATCAAGATTTAGAGTTTGTATCGCACACGGTGGGATATTCCCCACGTTAGAAAGTCCCCTGGACTATAAATATGTATCTAGGGTTTATGGAATAAACAACAACACAACGTTCACCCCAAAAACAAACCAATCTCGGCGCATCGCCAACTCCTTCGTCTCGAGGGTTTCAATCCGGCAAGCGACATGCTGCCTAGATCGCATCTTGCGATCTAGGCAGCACAAGCTCCACGTTGTTCATGCGTTGCGCGTACTGAAGCGTCTTTGATGGCGCGCAACGTAGTTATCATAGATGTGTTAGGGTTAGCATAGCTCTTCGTATCAACATGCTTACGTAGTGCAACCCTTGCATGTCTAGCCGTCCTCACGCCTATCTCAGGCGTGGGGGCGGCACCCTGCTTGTTCATCATCTAGTGGATCTGGTCCGTTACGATTGCTCCTTGCTACGCAAGGATTAGTTTAATATCTGCAATAGTTAGGCCTTACAAAGGGGGGGAGGATCCAGTGGCACGTAGGGTGGCGTTCGCAAGTCCTAAACAGGATGTTCCGCGGATCAACTTCATTGTTGGTTCTTTGGCCTTGTTTAGGATCGGCTTATGAGCACCGTGCGTGGCCGCGAGGCCCAACCTGGAGTAGGATGATCCGATTATGCGGTGAAAACCCTAAATCGTCGTAGATCTCATTAGCTATATCTTGATCAAGCAGGATCACCAAGTATTCGTGCACCCCGCACGGATCATGGGTGGATCGGCTCTTTGAGCCGATTCACAGGATAACCTGAGAGCCGATCGAGGCTCGTATTTAATGTTTACGTGTATGCCATGCAGGAACTAAGCGAGGCATCCCCATCACCTTCCTGACCAGGTATAGGTCAGGTGGCACGCCCTTGCACTTCGCATCGCCGCGTGTGACCAGAAGAGCATTGCGGGCCGTCGCTCGGAGGGGTCTCAGCCAGCCGCAGCTCTAGGCTCTTCCCGGCTCTACGGTGTTGACAGGCCACTGCCCGACGGTGGGTTTTGGACGTCAACACATTCTGGCACGCCCGGTGGGACAATCGTCTACATCAACCACATCGCCATCTACATCTGAGATGGCGACGGACGGCACGCCAGTCACCTACGAGGAGCTGCCTGCTGAGCTCAAGAAGAAACATGACGAGATCAAGGCCACCCTCGAAGCCGACCTTATCGGCTCTTTTCAGAGAACCCGTACCCATGGCATCAGATGGAAGGGATTCTCACCACAAGGTGCACTTGATGGGATAGATCTCTCTGCCCCGTCGGAGGAACGCACCATGGCCCTACGGCAGGAGATCAACTACTTGGTGGCTCACTCGCTACACCGCCACTCTGAAAACTTGGTCAACGTGTTGGAGCGTCTCGCTCTGCGCGTGATCCAGGAGATCATGAGCCACCAGTACTCGCCGTCAGGACCAGCTCTCGGGACGCATCAAGGAGAACTGCCACTCCAGTCCCGTCCACCGCTGCCATATGCGTTGGCAGCACCACCTGAAGTGCCGGCTACACCGGCATTCGTCGTCTACAAGATCGGTGGTGACCCGAGTGACCACCAGTTCTTGGCTGAGGCGCCTAAGGAGATCCCTCAAGGATACGCGTGCACGTATGTGCCAGATTGTGGCAACTGGGCACTCTCAAACCAGGCCACGACATCAGGGACTCCGGCGCAAACAGGAGGAACGTCAGCGACAGAGCTTGAGAAGCAAACGTGGCTAACTAAGTACGCCACCCCGACGAAACTCCAGAGCCCAGCTCCTGCAGTTGGCTCAGAGCTGGAAAAGCAAACATGGCTGGCTAAGTACGCCACCCCGGCGAATCTTCAGAGTGCATCTCCTGCAGCCAGTACGGCGGATCAGATCAGTACCATACTGAGAGACCAGTTCGGCATTATGCCGAAAAGGAGGGCAATCGGCTATTCTAAGCCGTACCCCGACGAGTACGAGATGATCCCGCTGCCACCTAAATATCGGCTCCCTGACTTCTCCAAATTCAGTGGATCAGATGGCTCCAGCTCCATCGAGCACATCGGCCGATATTTGGCGCAACTAGGACCGGCTTCAGTGTCGGATCAGCTACGTGTGAGGCTCTTTTCACAGTCCCTCACAGGATCGGCTTTTGGATGGTATACCTCTTTGCCAGCAAACTCCATCCAGTCTTGGAAGCAATTGGAAGAACAGTTCCATATGCAATATCATTCAGAAGCTTCCGAGTCTAGCATTGCCGATCTAGCACAACTACGTCAGAAGCGCGGAGAAACGGTGACAGAGTACATCCAGCGCTTCAGGAATCTTAGGAACCGATGTTATTCGGTTCGTATAACTGAAAAGGAAGCAGTCGAATTGGCAGTAGCTGGCCTTGCAACACAGCTCAAGGACATGGCCTCCCAAGCAGATTATCCTCTCGGCGCACATGGTTCGAAACTATCAGCATATGAACAGCGCCACCTGCACCTGTACCAAGACAAGTTCAAGCGTGCAGTAGTCATGGTCGATACAGAGGAAGGTGAAGTGCCTGCGGGAGACCAAGAAGTAGCAGTGGCTGAGTGGACTCGGGGAGGAACCCCTGTGTCCTGCAAATGGGTAAAGCCACCAGGGCCGCCCAGGGGATTTGATTTTGACGTGACCAAGACTGAACAAATCTTCGACCTCCTGCTCAAGGAGAAACAGTTGACGATTCCTGAAGGTCTCAAGTTCCCTACGGCGCAAGAGCTAAACGGAAAGCCATACTGCAAATTCCACAACTCGCTTTCCCATGCCACCAACGACTGCAGGGTGTGGCGTCAGCACATCCAAGCGGCGATAGAGAAGGGGCGTTTAATTTTCAACCAGTACGCCATGAAGGTAGACACCCAGCCCTTCCCCGCCGTTAACATGGTAGAGGTCATCTACCCCGAGGGCTGCCAGCAAGGTCCCACGTTCAGCATCAACATGGTAGGAACTGGGAACCACTCTGGCAAAGATGGAGATGAGGGCAGCTGCTCTCATAGCAAGGATACAGAGGAGGCCGCTCCACGCGATCGGCTCCATCATAGTGGCAAGCGCTACGTCACAGAGGGAGAAGTGAAGAACATAAGATATCAACGACCTCTCTCTGATCACCTCCTCAACAAATACGTGAGTCAGTACGACCAGCGCCGACGGTCCAACTATGATGATGAAGGAGATCGTCTGGCTAGAGAAGCCAGAAGACATCGTCGGCAGGATCGCGATGAAGAGGAGCACGAGCGCCGCGCCACGGATACATCAAGGGAGCAGGATGACAACGCCAGACACTGGGACTGCCCTTTCTTCAGACACTGCTGGGATTCAGGAATGAGCCGATTGCCCACAATCGGCAACTGCCCAGAATGCAACAAGAAGAAGAAGGAGGCAGCCAACGTGTCTGTGTTTGAGCGCTTAGGGCCTCTCCCACCACCAAGCAAACGTGCTGAGTCACTTCGTTGGGCAGATCTTGAGGATTCCGAAGACGAAGGGCTAGAAGAAGAAGAAGACAGGTACCACCGTCCAAGGTGGTGCCCTGACGGACTCAGCCGTTCACAGAAACGCAGGGTTCAGCGGTTGCGTGGCCTGGAGGAAGCCGAAAGGTTGTACCTGCATACGCTAAGAAAGGCACGGCCTGATTTGGCCGCAAAAGTTCAGCGAGCCCTGAATGAAGAGGGTCGTCCACGGAGAATGGAGTGGCGTCCCAAGCAAAAGAAAGCCGATGATGAAACATCGGTTGGCACAAACATGGTGCTTGTCTTGCCGACAGAGCTTAGTGCTCCACGATTATACGATGCACTCAGGGTTGACGACAGCAGGCGCATCAAATCAGAGGTGGGGTTGGTTTTATCCAGCCTAACTGAGTAGCAAGATTAAGCAATGAGCAAACTGGGTTAGGCTGATCCTTGTGATCGGCCCCAAAAAGGTTTATGAAGGTACATTACAAAACCTTCATCGAACAAGCAATGTGGAGGCCGATTCCGGCAATCGGCCAAAATTATCTTCTGCACATATTCTGTTTGTGGTCAGCAACGATCTACTGGGCAGCGGCCACGTCGGCAGATGCAAGTCAAGCATGAATCTTCACGAAGCCGACGTACAAGTGCAGTGCCCTGACTAACCAGGAAAGCCGATATCTGCAGTCATTTGGCAGATTCGGCTCGGGGGGCATATAGTCAGATGAACATATGCAGACAGACATGTGCAGACACGCGTGCAGTGGAACATTGGGGGCCGATTAAGAAAAATCGGCCAAATAAAAAAAACAAAAACAACACAAAAGTTTAGCCGATGCAGATACGTGGCCATCGACTCAAGAGCTGTTATAAGCAGAAAGGGTCAACGGAGCAGGAAGTGAGTCACGAAAAGAGACTCTAATGGAAGAGCTCCTCAATTGAGTGGCTTGGTAACTTCGATTTTCTCTTCAAGAGCCTCTGGTTTCCTTTTGCGAGCAATGTGCAGATCAGGTTAAGGATGGGTTGCATTAGGTCCACCACAGGGGAGGAGCCGATCTGACCTGCAAGGAGCGAAGGTGGACTGAAGAAGCTCGGGGGGCAGCTCACCCTGAAGGTTCTCTGCTCTGAAGAGCCGATTTTGCTGAAATCGGCCGGTTCCGCATCATGACTTGGAAACCGATGGCGACACATTTGGTCAGTCCACTGATATGCTCGCCTTGATAAAGGCTCGGGGGGCAACTGATGGTGCAGAATTTGCCGTTCTTAAGAAGCCGATTGAGATTTCATCAGGCTGAAAGCCCAATGGTATCGACTTCAGGATCAAGTCGTTTTCAGCAGCAATTCTGGGGCTCTCGTGAGAACGACGATTTGCATAGTGGTCTGCCAGAGCTCAGAAGGGTGGGGCATTGAGATACTGGTGCGTTGTCATCGGCTCGTTGGGCGTTGGCTAAGTGACGATCGGCAGGGTTAGCGGAAGAGGGAATCGGCTCAATTAAACTCCGAAGAAATCAGCAAACTCGAATTGGGGAAAAGTTCTTCATTGATAAACCAGATTTCTTACATAGAAGAGCTGATTGCTCTCAAAAGGGGGTACTAAGGGGATACATTGCCCCGTCTACTGTTGCTGATCCTATTCTAGAGGACCTATTCTACGGGCCGTCACTGCCCTCGTCGTCGCCATCGTCAGCGCTGTCGGCGCTGCTCCCGGCGAGCTCGTCGTCGCTGCTGTAGCGGCCGCCGGCAGGACCTTCGTTGTCCTCGTCTTCCATGTCGTCGTCGTCGTCGTCGCTATCATAATCACTGAGATTCCCTGGCCAGGGGCAATGGCGCTTGGCCGGCGGCTCGTCGGAGAGGCTGTCGTCGTCGTCCTCCTCTTCCTCTTCCTCTTCCTTCACCTCGGAGGAGGTAAAGTCATCCCAGGAGAAGCGATCGTCATCGCTCTCCTCTTCCGATTCCCCGTTGGCGAGGAAGCGGAGGTCGCTCTCCCCGTCCGTCGAGGATTGGTCGTCCTCGGACCAGATGGAGAAGTCATGGTCTGACTCCTCCCCGGCCTCAATGGCGCGGCGGATGTTGGCCGCGTGGACTTCTTGTGGGCTCGGTGCTGGCATCGGCTCGGGAGAAGAGGACTCGAAGGAAAGCCCCGACGAGGCAGAGGAAGAAGAGGACATGGTGCGCAGAAGGGTTTTTTGGAGTGCCGATGACTGGAACAGAGGAAGAGGATAAAGATGACTATTCAGTCGGCACGGTTAAATAATGAGAAACCTGGTGGGAATTACTGCCATCACAGTTTCCGAAGGGGTAATGTCAGAGCTGTCAAATTTTGCAGAAAAGCTGAAAGGACAAGGCATAATGATGACGGAGGCTGCAAATGGCTCTGTTCTGCCACGACATGACCCTTCGAAAGGAAAATATAATGGTTTTGGAAAAATTATTTCCAAAACCAGGGGGGCATGTGTTATCACCAGATTTTGGTCAAATCCAGAGGTGGGCCGTAAGAGAGATGGGCTTGGAAGATTACACGTGGAAGATCTTTGAAGCGGCCTTGCGCCGAGATCTTAACAGAGCCACCCCAAAGGACGAATATCCAATGCCCGTGGCAGAAACATTGATAAACGCTGCTGCTGGCCACAAGGTGTTGAGCTTCATGGATGGCAATGCCGGTTATAACCAGATTTTCATGGCTCCGGAAGATATACACAAGACCGCATTCAGAGTACCAGGGGCAGTAGGCTTGTTTGAGTACGTGGTCATGACCTTTGGACTGAAGAATGCTGGTGCAACATACCAACGAGCCATGAATTATATATTTCATGATCTGATCGGTAAGTTGGTAGAAATCTATATCGACGACGTGGTGGTCAAATCGGTCTCCATGGAGGGACATTTGGACGATTTACGGCGCGTCCTAGACCGAACTCGGAAATTCGGGCTGAGAATGAATCCGAAGAAGTGCGCCTTTGGCGTGACGGCTGGTCAATTCCTAGGTTTCCTGGTTCATGAGCGGGGAATTGAGATCGGCCTGAAGAGTCAGGAGGCGGTGCGTACCATGCAGCCGCCCACCACGAAAAAGGAGCTCCAACGCCTCATCGGCAAGATCAATTTCGTCCGGCGGTTCATCTCTAATTTGTCAGGACGAATCGAGCCGTTCATGGCGTTGGTGAAGACTAAATCTGACGACGAGTTTCACTGGGGGGCGGAGCAGCAACAGGCGTTTGATGAAATTAAGCGATATCTGACGACACCGCCTGTATTAGTCCCGCCCCAGCAAGACAGGCCATTCTACATTTACCTGTCAGTAGCTGACACGTCCATTGCTTCGGTAGTGGTGCAACTCTACGAGGGCGTTGAGAGAGTCGTTTTCTACCTCAGCAGAAGGATGCTGGACGCGGAGACAAGATATCCTGAGGTCGAGAAGCTTTGCCTCTGCCTGTTCTTTACCTGCACCAAGCTTCATCACATCCTTCTGACGGCAGAAATCACCGTCATCTGCAAATCAGACGTTGTCAAGCACATGTTGTCGGCTCCTGTGTTGAAAGGCCGACTCGGTAAGTGGATGTTGGCGCTATCAGAATTTGATCTCCGGTACCAGCCGGCGAAGGCAGTCAAGGGCCAAGCGTTGGCCGATCTCATCGCTGAACGGATCAGTACCAATATAGCAGCACTATCTATACGAGCATGGGCTATGTTCTTTGATGGATCGGTTTGTGACGGTGGTTGTGGCATCGGCATTCTGCTTGTGTCGCCTCGGGGGGCAGAATACTCCTTCTCCATCAGATTATCTACCCCTTGCACCAACAACGTAGCAGAATATGAGGCAATACGCAAGGGAATGGAATTGCTATTGGAAGCTGGAGCGGAAGCTGTGGAGCTCTTTGGAGACTCAAAGTTGGTGATTAACCAACTCACGGATGAATATAATTGCGAAAGTGAATCGCTTTTCCCATATTGGATGGAATGCCGTGAGTTGATGACACAGTTTCGGTACATCAATTTTAATTGGATCCCAAGATCCTGAATCACCGATGCCAACAATCTCAAGATGATGGCGTCAGGCTACATAGATATAGCCGACGGATCGGAAGTTCAGATACAATTCCTGGAACAGAATGATTGGAGAGCCGAGATCTTCGATTATTTAAAAGATTCGGCTCGGGGGGCACCCAAACGGGTAAGATACAGAGCCATGAAGTATGTCCTTATAGGAGACGACATGTTTTACAGGACATTGGAAGGGTTGCTACTCAAGTGCCTAGGACCGACTGAATCTAATCGGCTTTTACATGAGGTACATGAAGGTGCCTGTGGAACGCATCAGTCGGCTCATAAGATGAAGTGGTTGATCAGGCGATCAGGGTTTTATTGGCCCACTATGCTTGAAGATTGCTTCAATTATTATAAGGGGTGCCAAGCGTGTCAGATGTTTGGAAAGATTCAGATGGTGCCAGCATCAGCGATGAACCCAATCATCAAACCTTGGCCGTTTCGGGGGTGGGGAATGGATATGATCGGTAAAATCCATCCTGCGTCAGGTAAAAAACATGAATGGATTTTGGTTATCACAGATTACTTCACTAAGTGGGTGGAAGCCATCCCTATGAAAAAGGTGAAATCAGAAGATGTGATCAAGTTTGTGAAAGAACACGTCATTCATAGATTTGGAATTCCCCAAACTATCACGACCGATGGAGGTTCGGTCTTTATTTCTAAAGAATTCAGGAAGTTCTGTGATGACTTAGGGATTAAATTGATCCGATCATCCCCATACTATGCTCAAGCTAACGGGCAGGCTGAGGCGTCCAATCAGAGTTTGATCAAGTTGATCAAGAGAAAAATCGACGAGAACCCTCGGGATTGGCATGAGAAGTTATCAGAAGCATTATGGGCCTACCGCATGCCGTGCCATGGAGCCATAAAGACTTCGCCGTACCAACTTGTCTATGGACAGGAAGCCGTATTGCCTTGGGAAATTACGGCTGGATCAAGACGTGTCACGTTTCAGAATGATCTGACAGCTGAAGAATATGCAGCTTTGATGAGCGACACTATTGAGGACGCAACAGAACTCAGGCTTTGGGCGTTGGAGAAGATTAAGGAGAACAAAGCCAGGGTGGCTCGTGCTTACAACAAAAAGGTTAGGCCAAAGGAGTTCCAAGTTGGTGATCTTGTGTGGGAAGCTGTGTTGCCATTGGGAACCAGGGATAAGGCATATGGCAAGTGGTCTCCTAATTGGCACGGTCCGTATAAAGTTGTCCAGGCCTTGAAGGGTAATGCATACATGCTGGAAGAGTTGAGCGGCGAAAAATTCCCAGTGGCTGTAAATGGTCAACACCTCAAGAAATATTTCCCAAGCATGTGGGATGATGGACAGTAAGATGTGGGGGCCGATTTCAGAATCGGCCAGTAAAAAAAAACAAATATAATATAATAAGAAAAATCTCGCACAGTCACAGCCGATGCACAGACATCGACTTGAGAAGACATATGGAGATCAACAGTATGCAAGTACAGCCGATGCGTGGGCATCGACTTCAGAAAACAAAGCCGATACGCTGATATCGACTTTAGCGAAATAAGTTCATACAACAGCTTGTCTTCAGGCAGCGATATGAGCCGATATTCTGCTATCGGCTCCCTGTGCAACGACTCCATTTGACGATCGGCAAGAGAGCGAAATTAATTAAGGGATTTTCTTCATTGATAAGGGGATTTCTTACAAAGAAAGAGCCGATTTCTTAGGAAGGAAGAACAAAAGAAGGGTCTATTGACCAATCTACTACTGCTAGGCCTACACTAGTAGATCCTAATCTACGGGCCATCGCTTCCTTCGTCGTCATCCTCGGAACTCTCATCGGCACTGCTGCCGATGGGTTCCTCGTCGCTGCTCCCATAGCCCTCTACGGGAGCTTCATCTTCGTCTTCATCGTCGCTGCTGTCGTCGTCCCACCACATGCGGAGGCGCTTCGCTGGCGGGTAGCCTTCGAGGGAGTCGTCGTCGTCGTCGTCGTCTTCCTCTTCCTCTTCTTCAGAGGTGGGGCAGCCGTCCCAGGGGAACTGATCGTCCTCGCTCTCCGACTCCAGTTCCCCGACGGCGAGGAACTGAAGATCTTCGTCCCCGCTGGTCAGGGACTGGTCGTCTTCGGACCAGACCGAGGAGGCATGGTCTTCCAGATCCCATGCTTCTGGGGCGCGGATGTCCGGCGGTGTCTCGCGGGAGGAGGAGGACCCGTAGGAGAACTCGGAGGAGGAGTCGTGGAAGACCGACGAGGAAGAGGAAGAAGAGGAAGACATGGCTGTGGGAGATGGGGGTTTTTGGGTGCCGATGGCCAGAACAGAGCAGGATGGTGAAGTGGCGAACTGCTGAGAGCGGTTAAATAAAAAGGGGCTATGGTGAAATTCAATGCCACAGCAGTTTTCGAGGAGGCGGTGCCCATAGGCAACGGTCAAATCATGCGGAGCAGCCGAGAAGACAGAGCATCATGACGAAAGACACTGCAATGGTTTTGCTCTGCCACGACATGACCCGACGGGAAAAGCATAATGATTTTGGAAATGTCATTTCCAAAACCAGGGGGGCATGTGTTATCACCAGAATTTGACCAAGTCGGAGGTGGGCCATGATCAAGACAAGCTTGAAGGTTATATGTGGAGAAAATACGAAGATCGGCCTTATATGCAAAGTTGGGCTAGATTGCCCATTTATCTGTAATTTATTAGATCGTATCTTAAGTCAGGATTTAGAGTTTGTATTGCACACGATGGGATATTCCCCACGTTAGAAAGTCCCCTGGACTATAAATATGTATCTAGGGTTTATGGAATAAACAACAACACAACGTTCACCCCAAAAACAAACCAATCTCGGCGCATCGCCAACTCCTTCGTCTCGAGGGTTTCAATCAGGCAAGCGACATGCTGCCTAGATCGCATCTTGCGATCTAGGCAGCACAAGCTCCACGTTGTTCATGCGTTGCGCGTACTGAAGCGTCTTTGATGGCGCGCAACGTAGTTATCATAGATGTGTTAGGGTTAGCATAGCTCTTCGTATCAACATGCTTACGTAGTGCAACCCTTGCATGTCTAGCCGTCCTCACGCCTATCTCAGGCGTGGGGGCGGCACCCTGCTTGTTCATCATCTAGTGGATCTGGTCCGTTACGATTGCTCCTTGCTACGCAAGGATTAGTTTAATATCTGCAATAGTTAGGCCTTACAAAGGGGGGGAGGATCCAGTGGCACGTAGGGTGGCGTTCGCAAGTCCTAAACAGGATGTTCCGCGGATCAACTTCATTGTTGGTTCTTTGGCCTTGTTTAGGATCGGCTTATGAGCACCGTGCGTGGCCGCGAGGCCCAACCTGGAGTAGGATGATCCGATTATGCGGTGAAAACCCTAAATCGTCGTAGATCTCATTAGCTATATCTTGATCAAGCAGGATCACCAAGTATTCGTGCACCCCGCACGGATCATGGGTGGATCGGCTCTTTGAGCCGATTCACAGGATAACCTGAGAGCCGATCGAGGCTCGTATTTAATGTTTACGTGTATGCCATGCAGGAACTAAGCGAGGCATCCCCATCACCTTCCTGACCAGGTATAGGTCAGGTGGCACGCCCTTGCACTTCGCATCGCCGCGTGTGACCAGAAGAGCATTGCGGGCCGTCGCTCGGAGGGGTCTCAGCCAGCCGCAGCTCTAGGCTCTTCCCGGCTCTACGGTGTTGACAGGCCACTGCCCGACGGTGGGTTTTGGACGTCAACACATTCTGGCACGCCCGGTGGGACGTACACAACGTTCACCCCAAAAACAAACCAATCTCGGCGCATCGCCAACTCCTTCGTCTCGAGGGTTTCAATCAGGTAAGCGACATGCTGCCTAGATCGCATCTTGCGATCTAGGCAGCACAAGCTCCATGTTGTTCATGCGTTGCGCGTACTGAAGCGTCTTTGATGGCGCGCAACGTAGTTATCATAGATGTGTTAGGGTTAGCATAGCTCTTCGTATCAACATACTTACGTAGTGCAACCCTTGCATGTCTAGCCGTCCTCACGCCTATCTCACTAGATGATGAACAAGCAGGGTGCCGCCCCCACGCCTGAGATAGGCGTGAGGACGGCTAGACATGCAAGGGTTGCACTACGTAAGTATGTTGATACGAAGAGCTATGCTAACCCTAACACATCTATGATAACTACGTTGCGCGCCATCAAAGACGCTTCAGTACGCGCAACGCATGAACAACATGGAGCTTGTGCTGCCTAGATCGCAAGATGCGATCTAGGCAGCATGTCGCTTACCTGATTGAAACCCTCGAGACGAAGGAGTTGGCGATGCGCCGAGATTGGTTTGTTTTTGGGGGCATTTGTTATCACCAGATTTTGGTCAAATCCAGAGGTGGGCCGTAAGAGAGATGGGCTTGGAAGATTACACGTGGAAGATCTTTGAAGCGGCCTTGCGCGAAGAATTTGGGCTAGTTTGCCCGTGTATCTTTAATTATAGTAGGTTATGATCAAGATTTAGAGTTTGTATCGCACACGGTGGGATATTCCCCACGTTAGAAAGTCCCCTGGACTATAAATATGTATCTAGGGTTTATGGAATAAACAACAACACAACGTTCACCCCAAAAACAAACCAATCTCGGCGCATCGCCAACTCCTTCGTCTCGAGGGTTTCAATCCGGCAAGCGACATGCTGCCTAGATCGCATCTTGCGATCTAGGCAGCACAAGCTCCACGTTGTTCATGCGTTGCGCGTACTGAAGCGTCTTTGATGGCGCGCAACGTAGTTATCATAGATGTGTTAGGGTTAGCATAGCTCTTCGTATCAACATGCTTACGTAGTGCAACCCTTGCATGTCTAGCCGTCCTCACGCCTATCTCAGGCGTGGGGGCGGCACCCTGCTTGTTCATCATCTAGTGGATCTGGTCCGTTACGATTGCTCCTTGCTACCCAAGGATTAGTTTAATATCTGCAATAGTTAGGCCTTACAAAGGGGGGGAGGATCCAGTGGCACGTAGGGTGGCGTTCGCAAGTCCTAAACAGGATGTTCCGCGGATCAACTTCATTGTTGGTTCTTTGGCCTTGTTTAGGATCGGCTTATGAGCACCGTGCGTGGCCGCGAGGCCCAACCTGGAGTAGGATGATCCGATTATGCGGTGAAAACCCTAAATCGTCGTAGATCTCATTAGCTATATCTTGATCAAGCAGGATCACCAAGTATTCGTGCACCCCGCACGGATCATGGGTGGATCGGCTCTTTGAGCCGATTCACAGGATAACCTGAGAGCCGATCGAGGCTCGTATTTAATGTTTACGTGTATGCCATGCAGGAACTAAGCGAGGCATCCCCATCACCTTCCTGACCAGGTATAGGTCAGGTGGCACGCCCTTGCACTTCGCATCGCCGCGTGTGACCAGAAGAGCATTGCGGGCCGTCGCTCGGAGGGGTCTCAGCCAGCCGCAGCTCTAGGCTCTTCCCGGCTCTACGGTGTTGACAGGCCACTGCCCGACGGTGGGTTTTGGACGTCAACAGATAACTAGGACTACTTCCTGACGTCAAGAGTTGCCTGTGGAACAGATGGACCGCTACTACGTTTCTTCCGCTATGTGTTTTGTAATTGATCCTTAGATCAACTGTTGTTGTAAGACTTGGATCATGAGATCCTTTGTTGTAAAACCATTATGGTTTGTAATAAATGATGTTCTGTGATATCGATCTATTATGTCTCGTAAAAACTATATTCCTGTGATTGCGATGTATGGCATAATAGGCATCTAGAGTTAAAAATCCGGGTGTTGACAGCCTTTCTCTTGGATCCCAAAAGAGGCGTGGTAGAGTTTGTTACATGAAAGGCACTGCTCTCCAAGAGATTCAAAGTTCCACTTAGCTGAAGTATCGAAGGACTTTAGTCTCTTCCTTGTTTGGGCAAGGGATTGGAATTCTCTAAAAAGTTCAAAACCATAGGAGCCGACATGGCAGTAGTAGGATGTGTAACTAAATGTATGCAAGCAGCTGAAGGGAGCATAAAAGACCTGAAGAAGCTCATCACAACTGAAGATTTTGCCATTACCATACTGTTAGCCGTATCAAAGCAATCATTAGCATAAACCATGCAATTCAGAGCTAACACGTTGGACACATCCATCATATCAATGTTGGCCGATGAAGAGACAGAGATATTGTTTGTCCAAGCCTGAAGTGGACTATCAATTACATTATTAGACCCTGGTGGAAAACCATCTTGGTAATTAAATTCCTTGCTCAACTATAACTGCTTGGAAATTAAACAGGGGAGGATCAGCCATTGGCAAGTCAGCAGCTTCAAACACATTAGCTGCATCCCGATGTGCAAAAGGCTCATTCACAAATTGAACATGCTGGTGTCCCTGGTTGTTTCCTGGAGCTCCATGTTGCTGATTTTGTTGCAGCGACATAGCTAACTGATGCTGATAAATCTGCTTAGCTGAAAGGTCAGGGCCGTAGAGTGGGTGGGGATCACCATTAGTAGGTTGAGGATCCCCTGGGGAGTAGCACATTTGTTTGATGGACATTCCAGTCCAAACTACGCAACATGATGACAAGAATAGTCCAGATATGGCGAGCACATCCATGATGATGAATAACTAAGCTCTTTGGGACAAATTTTGGTTCCACAATCCATGCCTTAGCAAGGAAAATTTTCTTGTTGCCTCTAGGATCTTAACGAACTGGGACCAATGGGTGTCATACGCTTGGGCGGATTCAAAGCGACGTGGTCAGACTTTTAGTCTCGGTCCAGGACACGGTCGAGACTAAAGGGGCCTATCGAAAGGCATGTTTTCTACTAGTGTATTCTACCTCCCTCTATGTACTTCTATTTATCGGTTTTTCTATGTCACAACAGAATTTGTTAAATCTCTGTCACCCGAAAAAGGTGCAACTCCAATTTAAAAAAAGTGCATCTTTTTTTAGTTGCACTTTTCTCACATGGCTGGGACTTAAGAAAATCGATCAAGGTATAGACCAACACTGTATATATACACCATGAGAATCACCACAATAAACACGAAAGAAATATTAGGGTTATACAATTTTCACATAGTGTCCTGAAAGTCCCAGCAACAACGCTAGAGTATCTCCAGTCATGTCCCCCAAACTGTCCCCCAAACGGCGCCGGATTGAGCGTTTGGGTGACATGATTCGTTCGTGTCATGTTTGGGGGACGCGGCTGGCCGTCCCCAAACATTAAAATACATTTTTTGTTTTTTGTATTTTTATTTCAATAAAGAGAAGAAATATTGCACAAACTAATACATAATTGGCAAAGTGGTTTACACAAAAACATAATTTGGAACATGGTTTTGCACAAACTAATACATAGTTTGACCCATGGTTGATATAAATATAAAATATTGCAAAAGAACTAAACCTAAATAGGCCGGGCATAGAAGGTTTCGTGTGTTCACTGCCAAGAAAGAACACTCGAGGGCACACCCAGTCATCCAAAATGGAAAATCCACCTGGTGAGGGTGCCCCTATTGGTTCTTCCGAGGAAGAACAACCAGAAACCTTCGTGCATATATTTGTTGTGAAGAAACAACACTCATCAGTCATCGTTCTCGTCGGTGTTGTCGCCGTGGCAATTCCGGCGGCAACGCATCTTATCGAACACCTTGACGCTCATGTCCCTGTCGCCAAAGTAGGAGAACACGAGCACGAAGCCGGCTTCGAGGCGGTGGTAGCGCGTGAACTTCTCTCAGCCGATGTGGAGGTGCATCTTGCCGCGCGCGTCGTAGATCACGTCGACGATCCACCGGTAGCAGCCACATTCATCCTTCCGCAGATGCAGCGAGCGCGGGCGCTCGTCGCCGGCGACGTAGTCGGCGAAGGTGTCCGTCAGCCTCTGGATACCGTGTGGGTCGCCCTTGACGACGATAATGAACTCGAACAGCACGGGGCCCTCCTCGTCCCGCATGTCCAACAATGAGGACGACGACGGCGTCGCAGGCGACGGCGAGCGTGCAGCTCAGCCGCGGCCGTGGACACGACCACAACCACGGCCACGAGCTTGGCCTCCGCCTCTACCAGCCATATTGTCGACTCTTGAGATAGTGGCGTCTAGAGTTGGGGAGAGAGGCGCTAGGGTTTGTGTCTGAGAGGGACGATGAGAGGCGGCCCTTTTTATAGGCCGGAGGGAGGCGGGGGAGCGGTGTCGCTCATTAACGCCAGCACGCAGAGCTAGGCGCGACGAGACGCTTCGCTGCGCCTCTGCGGGAACTGCACCGTCGCTGCGCGCCAATAACTTCCGTCGCGAGGTAGGCGACGGTTAGGTTAAAATTCAATGTGCCGCTGACGCGTCGGTTCCGCTGCTCTCCGCCTCGCTTTTTGGTGTGTCCGGCTTTCCCGGAGCGTCCCTGTGTAGCGGGGACAGGCTCGGGACGTGCCGGACAACGTATCGGAGCACACCGGACAAAAATCGGGTTTGGGGGACGTGGCTGGGAACTTTTTTTGTTCGACGGCGCCCCAAATCTCTTTGGAGGACGCGACTGGATATGCTCTTAGCGCGGAACAGTGATCTACAACGCCATTGTCGACACCGCGGAGGACATGTCCATGGGGTTCACCGTCTCTGATGGCACTGCCCCCGCACGTTACGTGGTCACCAGATCCGACAGGTTCCAGCTCATCAGCTAGAATGTCACCGCGCGCGTCGGTGCTGCAGGATGTTTGTCCCTTCAAGTTTTCCATGCAGGGCGGCACCGGAGCCGAGGACTACGCGGCCTACTACTCGTGGGTGAGAGCGCAAATACATCGACTGAAATCAGCGAAGGAGACCTTACCCAAGATCTTGAGTTCCCATTAACACATTTCTCCGACATCGTTGCCGCCACGGAAACTTCTCCAAGACATTCATTATCGGCCGGGAAGGATTTCATCAAGGTTTACAAGGTACTGGTTCCACTCAATATTGCTCATTTTCAGTCACCTGAGTTTTCTGTCCTAACAGTTTAGCTTAACTGGCCCCTGCGGCTGGCTGAGAGAGAACCGATCTGATGAGTGCGGCCAGGAAGAACTTGGCCGGAGCCAGATCCCCACGCCACTCTCTCTCCACGCTCTCCCTCCTGGGTCGCTCCCCCTCGGACGGCCCCAGAGGAGATCCATCTACCCGACCCCGTTCCTCTCCACGCCTGCCCCGGCCAGGCCGCTGCCGTCGCCGGCGCTGGTGGTGGTGGCAGCGCCCGACCCACCAAAACGTGGAGGGCAGAGGAGGCGGCAAGTACGGCGGCGCATCTGAGCTGGGAGGTGCGGCGGCGGGTGAGCTTGGTGCGGCGGAGGAGGCAGGAAGGCGACGGGATGCGGGGCGCCGGCGGTTGAGCGGCGGTGGCGCTGCGATTTGGCGGCGGCACGGGTCCGATCTGGGCCTAGAGGGCCTGGCCGTTCTGCTTCGGACCATGCAGCCCTGCCGGGTTTCTAGCCAAGGATCGCAACCTGCTGCCGAGTCTTCTTCTCTGCAGTCACCATGGGCTTGGCGGCGACGGCTTAGCGAGGCATACCTCATTCGTCGTCGTCGGGCGGCGGATGGCGGCGTGGGGCTTGTTCGTCCGCGTCGAAGTATAAAGGTGGCGGTTCAAGGAATCTTCTCGGACCAAGTTTGAAGATCTGTCGGATGCTTGTTCCAATCAGTATGGGTGGATTGTCGTGTTCCGGAAGGCCCTGCCAGCGAAATTCATTGTGCGAATAATGCCTAGAGATTGCTGGATTGGGTGGTTCCGGTCGTGCGCACCCATATTTTTTATCTGGCCGTTTGGTTTCAGAGGGGGCGCTTCGAAGCTCTGATGGCTGTTAATATCATGGAGCTCGTTTTCTTTCCATGGTGCTAGCGGAGAAGGTCATCAAGCCGAGTTCGGTGGAATAGCTATGATGGTCGGATCTTGGTGCTAGGGTGGAATTGGCTTGGCGGTTTGTGACTTGTAACAACGACTGGTATGTGGGGGCGACTGCACAAGAGAAGTTCAGAGTCTTATCTTTCACGGTGAAAATCCAAGATCTGGCTTTAATTGGTGTGTCTGGCAATGTTCCTATTGAAGGCATTGTTTTGAGAGAGATGACTTTCTTCAGGGTGAAAACCTAAGATCTATGATCGGGCGACGACAGCATCTGTGCACTGTTTCCTTCTTGGAGGCGTCGTTCATGGAGAAGCTGAGCTTCTAGTGTTGTCTTGGTGGTGTCAGTGTTGCTGCTTCAAGTTGTGGATCTCTGTAGCCCTCTCTTTCTGTAATTCTTTTTTCCTTTTTTAGCTGTGTGCATCCTTTATGTCACTAGGGTATGATGTTGTTGCAAAAACCGGGTATAATTGGTATCTCCCCGACATTAATATATGCTCTTTATCAAAAAACAGTTTAGCTTGAAAATCTAGTAGGTGCGACCAATAATTCATGAGCTGAATTGACATGTTTAGAGCAACTCCAGCCGTCGCGCTAAAAGCCGGCGCTGTAATTCGCGTATGCAGCGCGCTGCAACCTGATTTAGAGCATCTCCAACAGGTGCTGCTATATAGGCCGCGCTGCAAAAAAACGATCGGTATGCAACGCGGTAAACGGCGCGGCGCAGCAAAAAAATTTGGGCGCGCGGTGTTATGCACAATCCAGAGCGCCATATGTGACGCGTCGGCTACAACGCGCGGCATCTCTCGTCCACGCGCGAAGAAACCCCCGCATTGAATTTTCCCCTTCCGCTTTGCCGCCCTCCCGCGCAATCCCTCGGCTCCGTGCGGCCGTCGGCGCAATCCCGACGATGGATGGGTCCACCGGTAGCCCAGCGACCCCTCCCTACTCCGTCCCGCCCTCCGCCGCCACCGCGTCCGCAGCGCCGCCGCCCACAGCAAACCCTAGCGGTGGCGGTGACGCCGACAACGCAATGGCTGCTGCTTGTGCGCTGTTCGTTCCGCCGCGCGGGGCGCTGCACACAGGCGCCGCCGCCGCGCAGATGGGAGCCGCGCAGGCCACCGACAACGCGCGAGCGGCGCCGAGGAAGAAGGTGCCATCGAACAAACTTCCGCACATCCCTGCGGCCTCCGTCGCGCCGCCGAAGAAACCGAAAGCGCCCACCTCCCGCCGGCCACAGCCTCCGCCGCCTCCTCCACCGACGAACCAGACGCCACCAGCGCCTCCGTCCGGCAACCCCGCGGGCACACATACGGTGCCCGAGAGGTAAAAAAACACTACTTTTCATCCAAATTTTAGTTTAGATGCATACATAGCCGGAGAATAATGAATTTCATTCCAATGTAGAGTCGATGATGACACATTCATGGAGATGATGAAAGTTGGATCTTCGTTCATGCATGATGAGACCGTTGAGGGATATGAGGAATATGATGATGTAGATGAGGAAGGAGAAGGGTTGATCGAACCTCGCCATCCCGGTCGGTCGGCGAACTACACCATAGCGGAGGATAAGTTGCTTTGCAAGATGTGGCTGACAATTGGAATGGATCCAACAACCGGTACCGATCAAACAAGAGAAACATATTGGGTGAGGATGAAGGAGTACTTCAACACACACAACACAAGTGGGAACGAGCGAACCATCCGCTCACTTCGGTCCCGTTGGTCCGGCATCAACACCGATTGCCAAAAATGGGCGGGCGTGCAAGCCAACGTCGATGTTCTTAATCTAAGTGGCACAAATGAGAATGATAGGGTAAGCCATTCTACTACTATGTTGACCATATGGCTCATATGTGAAGAATACGATTGTAGTTCATATAGCTCATCTATTCTCTTTTGCTTGCTTTGTAGAACTCTATGGCTCAAGGATTATTTAGGGATGTGAGAAAGAAGAACAAGAAAGACAACAAGATTCTTGGCAAGCCATTCACCTTGCATCATTGCTATGAAGTGCTAGGGAATGAAGAGAAGTGGAAGACCCGCGGCAACTTGGATGCGGCAACTATGGCGGCCAATGCTACCGGTGATGCAACAATCATCGATGATGATGATTCATGTGACGAAGGCAAGAAGGAAGCTCCACTCCTCACTCGGTGAACAATGTGCGGAGGAATGTGCTTGGTAGGAAGACCGCCAAAGATATGAAGGGAAAGAACCGGTGATGATGACATTGCAATGGCTATGGAAAGGATTGCAAATGCACGGTTGCAAGCAAATGAAGATAGGAAGATGGCAAGAAACTTGGAGAAAGAGGCTATGGAAGCTATTGAAGCTCGGAGAGCCGCTTTGGAGGAGAGGATTGCCGCCAACGAGGAAAGGAAGTTGGCTTTGGAGGAGAAGAGGCAAGCCACCGAGGAGCATCTACGCCTAGCGGAGGAGGAGAGGAAGCTTTTCTTCATGGATACTTCCCAAATGGATGAGAGCCAAAAGGAGTACATCAACCTTGCTCGCGACGAAGTGTTGGCCAAGAAGAGATTGTTGATGGCCAACATGAACACACCCACGGCCGACATGTTTGGAGGAGGCATGTTTGGAGGAGACATGCCGACGTTTGGAGGAGGCATGGGAGGCATGGGAGGCATGACCGGCATGCACTAGTGGAAAACTGGGCAATAGGCCCGGTCCATTTGGGCCTTTAGACCCGGTTCCTGAACCGGGACCAACTAGGCGGGACTAAAGGGGGTACCCTTTAGTCCCGGTTCAAAGATAAACCGGGCCTAAAGGCCTCAACACGTGGTGCGACCAGGGAGCTCGCGCTGGAAGGGCTTTGGTCCCGGTTCGTGGTGCGAACCGGGCCTATGTTTCTCTGCCGCGGCAGAGAATTGCTATTTCTCTGCCGCGGCACAGATTTGGGCTGTACCAGCGTTTCTCTGCCGCGGCAGAGAAACAGTCTGTTTCCCTTGCCGCGGCAGAGTTTCAGCAATGCATATATATATCATTCAAGAAACCACAAAAAATCGTCATGAATATATATAGACATCGTCAACAGTACACGACATAGTCAACACAGTACACGTAATGCATGCATATTTACAATACAACTTTTCCTGAACGAATATCCTCCGCCGTCACGATCTTCCGATAGTGCTCTCCACCTGGGGTAAGGACCTCGGTAATAAAGAATCCCGCGATTTCCTCTTGAATTGCTTTTATTTGATCCGCTGTTATGAGAGTGTCCCGCAGGCGTGTCATCTATATTTAAAAAAGGAGATCAATATATGAATGGAACTCAATACAATAGATGGTACTAATTAAGATTAATTGTGAAAATTTGTTATCGTACACGAGTGTGGTGTATTTGGGCATCCCCACCCTTGGGACAGGACATGTCACGCATGAAGGTGCAGACGTAGTATCCACATAAGTTATTCCCTTTTTCCTGCCTCATACACTTTACGAAAAAATAGTTCGATCAAACTAATAATCAAGCATCGTATTGAAAGTAAATATCATATATAAAGTTTCACGGACATAGCTATATATATAGTACTACTTACAGGGTAATCTCTAAATGTAAGCTCCGGTTTCCATTCACCCGGAACAGTATTGATGAACTGTTTCCAAGCCCTGCCCGGCAAAAAATAATGAGTAAATGAGTAATTAATTAGTTGATGATATCTTCGAATTAGAGCAGATGAAGATGCCAATACGAAATTGATTGAAACTACCTCTGGAGGATGGCAGCCATGTCCGCCCATTCCGCATATTCTGTACGTTTCGAGTCCATGACGTTTACGACTCCAATGTGAAGATCAATGATTAGGAGAATAAAATGGAAACTGCACAAGCATAGCTCAATGATTACGAGAATAAAGTGGAAGGTGCACAAGCATAATGTATGTTATATATAACACTCACTTGAAGTTGTAGGGAAAGAATATATCCTCTTTGTCTGCTTGCTTCTCTAAAAACATTACGATGTTGTCCTCTGTGTCCTTGGCGAAGTCTCGAACCGTAACTTCATGAACTGTGTTTGGGTCTATGAACCCCAGCGGTAGGAGCTTGCCTCTTTTGTATTCCAGCTTCTTCATTCTGCATAATTAAATGTATAGCGTACACAAAGAATATAATGAGGATAATTGTTAGTGAAAATGAATGAGCTACAAACTTAATTACACAAATAAATCACTTACAGGCAGTAGCAACTGATGACAGATTTGTCGAGGGCGTCTTGATTGAATAACTGAAACAGTTCTTCTAACTCAATGTTTATCTCGTCTTCCCCCCGGAAGTAATGCTCATCTCTAAGATACACCGTGAGGTACCTTTCACTTCTTCGACAGGCTTTCAGGTACCAGTCATGCAACCTTCGCATCTGAGTCCCTAGACGCGCGAGCTCGCCAGGTTTGACGAGATCAGATCCGTTTCTATACTTGTTTACCACTTGAGCCGTTGGATAGTAATCTTCGTACTCAACTGATGCTCCCTGAGCTCTAGCCGCCCGTTCGATCATCGATGCCGTCTCTGGATCATGATATGGCTCCACGATGAAGTGGGGTGCGGCCTGAATGTCCTCGCTGTCCAAGCTGGGCGACTTTTTTTGCTTCTTTCATCGCTATAGAGGACTGTCCAAGAGAGCGGTCATAATCAGCTCTCAGCTCAGGTCTCTTCATTCTCGTCTAGGCAAAGTGCTTCACTGTCTGCGGTGGAATAAACATCTTCTTCGGCGCAGCTTGCAAGAAACGCCTTTTGCTCTTCGATCTGCTCATGTGGCAACAACTCGGAGTCTGTTCCCTCATTGGAGTTGATGATCTCTTCGGAGCTGTAGGAGGTGCCGCGGACCGCTTCCTCTTTTGCTTAGGTGGAAGCGGTGGAGTCTCCTGACGAGGAGGAGGAGGCGGCGGAGTATTTTCACGCGGAGGAGACTGGTCATGGATAGGGGAATCATCATCGCGCAGAGGAGAATCATCACGCGGAGGAGACTGAGGTGGCGGAGGAGGCGGAGGTGGCCTGCTTGTTGGCTTCTCACCTGGAAACACAATGTTCTCCTTCCGCCATTGCACGGTGGTTCTACGGGCTTCTCCCAGTTCTTTGATTTCCCCATCTTCACCTGCAGGGTGCTCAAGCACCAACCCCTCATACTCTCTCAACACTTCATCCACCATCACAACAAAGAAAGTCATCTTGGACCAGACGGCAATGGTAAGACCTTGTAGGTAAGAGGATGCCGACCGCCGCCTTGAAGGATAGGTTGAAAACTTTAACATGCAGCTCACAAGGACGGCTCTCGGTGAGATCATCCACGGGGGTAGCGAGGAGGCTCGACCACCTGGTCATCATCATCATCATTATCCACCTGCTGAGAGGAAGCCACGCTGCTTTTCCGGTGTGGTTGAGATTGCAGCGGGGCGATGGCATTGAGCAGTGCAGGATCTACAGCCTGCCCCCGAGCCATCTGAGATGTAAGTACTTGGGTTACCATGGTTAATTGGGCTTGCATGGTGCTCATACCCTCCTCTAAGTTAGCCAGGCGGTCTGTTTCCCTTGCCTTCCTCCTCTCATGGCTTTTATCAGAAATCTCTTCCTTTCCGCAGGAAAGCCATACTTCCACGGAACGGAGCCTGCTGTGCCTCGTGTTCATCCGCCGTGTTCTTTGTTCCCAAGGGCGCGTGTCAGCTCATCGTTCTCTCTTTCGGGCTGGAACAACCCCGCCTCCACGTCCCTATGTGCCTTTTCCAGGGCATCAATGGGAACCTTGAGATGAGCTTTCTTATAGATGCACTTCCCTGTTTCGGATCCAACGTTCCCCCAATCCCGTAGAACCACTCCTTGCACCGTTCGATCCAACCGTGTGTCCCTACTCTGATCCCTTTCCTGGTCAGTTCCGCCTCAGCGGCCTCCCACTTAGGACGGTTAGCCCTGTATCCACCTGGACCCAGAATTTGGTGATATAGCTTCAACGCAACATTTGCCTTATTTATTTCCGACCTTCTCAAAAATTCTTCTCGACTCCGTCTTGTACGTCACGAATTCGTCCCAGTGATTTTTTACCTTCTCACTGTCCGGAGTCTTCTTTAACTTGATAAGGCGGCGCAATCTTTTTTTGTGGCTCTTGAATAGTTCGGCCATCTTCTTCTTGCCAAACTCGCGGAGGGCCTGCTCCATCTTGGCCTTCTCAGCGTCACCCCCCTCTTCGGGTACTATGTTGAAATGTGCCATGAGCTTGTTCATAATGCTGTTTTTGGCTACATCATCGATATAAAGACCTTGAGCTTCTTCCTCTGCGCAGACAGCACTAGTCCCTTCGGCTTGTGCCATTCTCGAACGGTGATCGGGACGTGGTCCCTAACAAGCACTCCGCATTGAGCTATAAATGCCTTTGCACCTTTCTGGAGCAATCGGTTTACCATCCTTCTCGATGTGGGTGATGTCGTGCCTAACACCGTCATCCAACTTTTTGGCCGGGCCTCGCTTCCTCGACTTTACAGAAGAAGTGCTCGATCCGGAGGGCTAAAAAAGAAATAGTTCATAGTCAGTACAATTTCATTAGTTAATGCATCTAGTCGATCAACAGCGGCTTCATTAATTTATATACCTCGGTGATAACTACAGTTCGGGAGCCATTATGATGATCTTGTTCCTCACCGGCGCCACTAGGATCTTCTTCCTCAATATCCTCCGCTCCCTCACCGGAGTCATTCAAATAAGTTGCGGTGACATCGTCACCGCCATCATCTGGAATAACGTCGTCGTCGCGATCATCCAGAGTACCGTTTGCTATGAGTTCCTCCATGAAATTTTCTTGAATTTCATCTCTCTCCATGCTTTCTACAACGACCTGCAAGCTATACATAGGAACCATCATATGATCAAATTAAGGATAATGCAGAAAACTGAAAATGGAGTTACATATGTGTAGTTCTTAACTAAGGATCGATAATATAGTGCTGAAAGCAGATAGTGCAGTTACATGCATACATAGATCGGGTTCATGTTTATTTAACCCTAATACATATCAATCACTACTACAACCACTCAACCGCGCAGACCGGGTCCTAGAGGGCGCCGACCGGGTCCTGAGCCGCGCTGGGTGTGCCCCCAAAGCCACGGAACAACAACGGGAGCATAGCTAACATGAGATCCCCGCATAACGCTCCATCCGGTCCTATACATGTTGTCTAACGCGTACATGTAACGGCGAACGTGCTGGTCCTCCGCTTCAATGCGCTGAGCTACCTCCTCCGGCGGGGCCGGCTCCTCTCAAACGACCGTGGCCCATAAGACCTCCACCAAAGAATATCCGGGTCGACAACGGGACCCGGATTCCGCACTGGGTGCGCGACCCGGAAGCTAAGACCTCCCAGTGCCACCCCGGCGGAGCCCGGTCCCGGACCTCCCCCATCTCGCTCCATCTCCTCGGTGAGAGTCGACCACGGCCCGCCGGCTGTCAGCCATTGTCGCGGCATCGTAGCTACGAAAACAAATCATATATATATGTACTAACGTTAACATAAATTAAAAAATAACTTTACTACTTTTATGTTAGTGGGCGTCGGCACTATTTAGTCGGCGCCGGCACTACTCTATTTAGTCAGCGCCGGTACTACCGTTTGAGGGGCGCCGGCACTACCGTTTGAGGGGCGCCGGCACTACCGTTGAGGGGCGCCGGCACTACCGTTTGAGGGCGTCGGCACTACCGTTTGAGGGGTGCCGGCACTACCGTTTGAGGGGCGCCGGCACTACCGTTTGAGAGCGCCGGCACTACCGTTTGAGGGGCGCCGGCACTACCGTTTGAGGATCGAGCGCCGGCACTACCGTTTGAGAGCGCCGGCACTACCATTTGAGAGCGCCGGCACTACCCGTTTGAGGGGCGCCGACTATACTAATTAACTATACTCTATATACTAACAATATATACTAACAACTATACTAATTAACAACTATACTAACAAATCATATATAAATTTCACTATTTTCTATATAACATTTTTTTCGAATTAACTATACTAACAATATACTAACAACTATATACTAACAACTATACTAATTAATTAACAACTATACTAACAAATTTGATACATCTAATATATATCTAATATGTCAAATTTGATAAGAAACAAAAAAAAAAAGGGGGTGTGGCCGGGGGGCCGGGCTCACCTTTGCCGGCCGGCGGAGAGGAGGCGGGCGGCTGTCGAGGAGGAGGCGGCCGAGGAGGAGGCGCGGTGGCGGGGCGTAAGCGCGGTGGCGGCCGGCGGAGAGGAGGCGGGCGGCGCGGCGTGGAGGCGACGGCGGCGGCGCACGGCCGAACGGCGGCTCGAAGCGCGTGGCGCGCGCGGCGAACGGAGGGCGGCGGCGTGCGCGGGTGGTCGAGCGGCGGCGGCGCACGCGCGTGGAGGGCGGCGGTGCACGGCGGCGGCGAACGGCGGCGGCGCGGCACGGCGGCAGCTGGCGGCGTCGTTGCCTTCGTCTCCGCGGGATTGATCTCCGCGGAGACGAAGGGGCGACGATTATAGTGCCCCCCCTTTGGACCCGGTGCGTTTTACAAACCGGGCCCAAAGACCCCCCTTTGGACCCGGTTTGTAAAACAAACCGGGACTAAAGGTCTTTTTTGCTGCGTTTTCGCTGCGCGCGCAAAAAAGGCCTTTAGTCCCGGTTTGTAATACAAACCGGGTCCAAAGGCCAATTTTTTTAAAAAATTTCATTCCCGCCTTATTTCAAATGAAAAAAAGCCACCGCACCGCCACCGCCTGGCCACCACCGTCACCGCCGTGTAGTGGCCACTGTCGCCA